>NW_026542594.1:179049691-180261869 GCF_028750875.1 Macrosteles quadrilineatus
CAACTTGATTTACTACACCAATATTTAAACTCTGTGTCGCCGAACCTAAAATTTACTGTGAAAAAGGAAGTAGACAACAAAATAAATTTTCTGGACCTCACTCTTGAAAAACGCAACAATATCTCAATGGTCTACAGACTACTAAATGTCCCACTAAGTCCAGAAAAATACAATAAAGAGCTTAATATAATAAAAAAAAACACTTTGCCGTGGCCAATGGATACAAATCTGAGATTGTGGACAAAATCGTTGCAAAGAAAAAGGAAAATACATGCCGCATGCCAGCAAATAATGATAATAACAAAGTAGTGTATTGCTGCGTTGAATACAACCACCAAATAAACAAGTATTTGAAGAAAGATCTCAATAAACATGGTGTTAAAATAGCGTTTAAAACTACAAATCGGCTGCAGAACATATCTAAATGCAAGCGCTCACATGTTGATAAATACGAAAAGACAGGTGTATACCGCATAAAAAGTGCTGATTGCCCGAGCACTTATGTAGGACAAAGTGGGAGAGCTTTCAAAATAAGATACTAAGAGCATCGACCAGTTCTTACACTTAAATTGCAGGAATCCAAATTCGCTGGCTATAAATGATGGTCTCGACATTCTACATTACTGTAAGAAAGGAAACTTATTAAATACCTTGGAGGAGTTTGAAATATGTAAGGACATAAAAACCAGGGACAGCACACAAATTTTGAATGAAAAACTCAATTATGAATCCCATTATATTTTCAACACTCTACTCCGTCACTACAATAGTCCAATATCAGCTGTTGATAACGCAGACAATCCAGAGTCCACGTCGGTCCTTCATAACCTGGTTTAGTCTACTTCCAGTCCTGCATGCGGCAATGTACGTGCATACTGTAAGTTGATAGGCCTATCTCATCTGTTACCGTATTTCGTGTTTTGTGTTTGTGTAAAATGTGTGTAACAACTCTGACGACACCTCAAGAAGTGGATCCTTTTGTGTGCCTAACGATGGTGGAATTGAAGAACCACCGAAACATGTAGTAAGTTATTTTTGACACTACAAAACATGTCAAGGATTGTCTGACGAGGTACGTTATTACCATAATTAGTCAGAGTAAATTAAGTCTTGAAACAAATCTGTCTTTTATAAACCGAAATAGATAGAGATATTCTGTTTGTGGAATTGATTGTTAGGCTGCGCAATTTTTTTAATCAACAATATTTTTTAACCCCTTTAACAGGGTAGAGGATGGGGTGATTTATTTTTTAAATAACAACCCCTCATTTTGAAGGGTTTGTCAAAGAAATACAATGACGCAAACCCGAAGTAGATATTTCATCCCTAGCCTAAATGGCGGGTATTCCAAAATTTGATTTATGTAAAAAGCACCTATTTTGGAATACCGGCCATTTTTTGCTAGAGGTGAGATATTCACCTCGGATTTGCGTGATTGTGTTTCTTTTGACAAGCCCTTCAAAATGAGGGGTCACTCAATAGGTGTTGCTATTTAAAAAAAATAAGTTACCACCTACCCTGTTAGGGAGGTTATAACATTCACTGTGTATTAAAAATAGCGGAACCTTTGTTAAGAATCAATGCTATAAACAAAATATTTCAATCTATTTCGGTTTTAAAAATACAGATTTGTTTTAAGACTTAATTTACACACTGTATATTTATTTATTTACCTAGTTTCACAGTGAAACTAATTTACCAAACTTTGTTTTTCATGTAATTGTATTTCGAAAATGTATTTATTAGATGTACTCGTTGAGGGTAAAATACATAAAGAATGATGATTTAAATTTAACAACAAAGAGCTCCTCAATGCTGTAAAAATTACGGTTCAAAATTTACTGCAACTATTGTGATTTTTCCATATAAAATATCATATTTACTCTCACCGAAAATACCCATGATAAAGGTTGTTGACAAGCTAATGGGAGAAAGTATGTGTCAGTATGATACCGTTTATTTTAGCAAAGCGTTGTCTCAGGAGTCAAGACGTATAAAAAACTATGGCCATTTTCTAATACACAGAGTATACCAAACGCCACAGACCAGAGTTCTATTCTCTATAATCAATGTCTTTTTTGTGATGTGATGTGCCCAGATTCCAGATTACTCCCTGAGTAGTGTCGTGTCGCCACCTGTAGCTTGTTCACACATCTCTAGCAAAGCTCAGCCACCTATAATATACTACACTGTATATATAAAATGCAGAAGACCACAGTTCTATTCTCTATGTCCCATGTTTGTGCTATGCCCAGATTACTCCCTGTATATTCTCTGTATACACTAACTTGGCGTCTGGACCCTAGACTACCTGCGACCGGGTCGGGGCCGTCCCTTGCTCGCCCACTTCCTTGAGCAGCTGTTTTATAATTAGTCACCTAGTAGCAACCCCACTGCATTTTTAAATTTTTTTGTGGGACGGAATTTTAATTTTTTTATTAGTACCAGCAAAAAGTCCATAAAGAAATAAGTAAAATGATACCAAATTTGACCATATTCTTATTAAGTTTGTAGAATCTGCAGGCATCTATATGTTCAGTAGCTAAATTATATTTAATAATGTATTATAGCTCAACTTAATTAGGGACATAAGAAAAACTGTAATATCGTTATGTATGAATTATTTTAATTAAATATATATAGATAAATTACATTTTTAAAATAGAGTAAAATTATGTACAATATTCGAGAAGAGTTCAATGTTGGCGTCAGTCGTGCACCGCGGATCTGCAAACACAAAAAATGAATAGTGAAATGTATATTTCAATGTCATAATATTGGTAGGGGAATAAAGTTTAAGAAGTAAAAACATGTAGAACGTGTTGAGGTGATTAAGTTTGTCACAACCTAATTAATATGTTTCATTGAGATCCAACCAATCACATTTAATCCTATTGTGAACGTGAACGTGACTTTTAAAACTTTTAAACCGTACGTTTCATTAAGTATTCGTAATGGTATATGTTAAATTGTTTAAACAAACTAATCGTAACAGCGAGCAAGACAAGCATTTGGTTTAGAGTGTCAAAATTACTATTTTCTACGGGTCAAATGAAATTTAAAATTAATCATACAATCATCATGTTTCTAAGGATATGGCATTTGTCGATTAAAAAATACAGAATCATATGCACGTGTTGAGTTTATGTTTTCAATTAAATTTATGTAAAAAGTGTAGGCCTACGACGGGTCTACCGTAGTTTTTGATAGATTATACATATTTTATCAATATCATTTACATACCTGATTAATCTAATGGCCACACCCCCGCGTCAGAGTCGTCGTCGATCTCCCATTCGCTGTCATCCGAGTCACCAGGTGCCAAATGTACGATCATTTCCTGGACACTGGTATCATCGAGCCCTTCGTTTATCCAGTCCGAGTCGATGTCCGCTTTAACATGGTTGACACACCTCCGCCAATCGTCTTGAGACAAAGAGTTCACTGCTTCCATGAATAAATTTTGAACATCAGACAGCTTAAAGGTAGAATTTCTTGAAGAAACATACTTCTTCAAATTTGCCCATACCAATTCGATCGGATTATAGTTACAGTGGTAGGGCGGTAGTCTTATAATTTTAAATCCAAGTTGAACAGCTCTCTTGTCAATTTCATACACTGTCACCTGTGATTTGTGTAGCTTAATGAGGTTGTATAGCTCCGGTTTTCTCATATCTGGAGTAAACATGATATTGCGGGAGCTTAGCCATTCTACCATTTCAGCCTTTCTTGAACCTGACGTGGGCGCTTTATTGGCTACCCGCGAGTGGTATGGAGCGTTGTCCATTACAATAATGGATCCAGCTGGAATCGACTTCAGAAGCACTTCAAAAAACCAACCCTCAAAGATTTCAGCGTTCATTTCTTCGTGATACTCAACAGTTTTTTTTGATTGGAAGATAAGAGGTGGCGCATCAATCCAACCATTGTACCCTCCTGCATGGCATATAATCAGACGTTTGCCTTTGCCTAACGGCGAATTCAATGTACATTTTATGCTATTATCAGTCCATCCAATGTCTTTGCAAATGTTCGCATTGACCCATGTTTCATCTAAGAAAACCACTTTCTTTATGTCTACGTCACGAATCTTTCGTAGGAAACGGCACCTTAACAGGGCCACTGATGGCTTCTCCATTAGGATTTTTCTATTATCCAACTTCTTCCACTTAAATCCCATGCTTTTCAAAACCTTTGCTAATGTCCGAATGCAACCGGTAAACAAATTAGCTTGAAATAATGTATTTTTTAGTCTCCGAAGAGTCGGTACTTCTTTGCGCCTGTAATAGCCTACTACATGATTACGGATAGCAGTCTTATCAAAATCGTCAAGTTCTGATACAACGGATTTAAAAGGTTTCTTACGTCTCGGTGTGTGAAGTTGTGGCACTGGTGATTGATGTCCCTTCCTGGTGGTTCGTTGTTCCCTGTTGCGGCTCCCTGGTTGGGGTGTAGATTCTCGATGTTGAGGTCGTCATTGCTAGCACTTCCGTCATCTACAATTGCGTGTCTCAACTGAACCTTAATCCTACACAGAGTTCGTGGTGAAATGTTGCATGCTGCAGCTACTCTCTCGGAAACCTTTTTCACATCCAGTAAAGGTCCTTTGTTGTCACGTTCCTTCTCAAAATAATCCAAAACTGAGGCTATAATAGTTCTTGCCTGCGAGTTGTACGGCGTAGTTCGTTTTTCTGTTGATGGTGGCATTTTCCGAACAGATCACATCACATGAGCCAAGTAAACACAAAATATACGTTTAACACTAACTGTTGCACACACTTCAAAGCAAAACATAAATACGATAGTACCGTGAATACAAACTTAAAATAACTGAGAGCTTGCAACCACTGTGGATAATTTACGCACGACGATACTTTGGCTAACACCCGCTACGAACTGAAGTTACCACCCCTTACTAGCAGGACAGGTTTTAGGACGTGAATCACTCCAATTCCCGGAATATGACTGTGAACACTGTGAGTCATATGTAGGCCTACAGCAAGACACAAGGGTTGGTTTAAGCATAGACAAAATCAACGGTATTTATATAATATGGATTATTAACCCCCCCACTTGACATATTTTTAATATAAATAACACCTTACGCCTTACCTTGATTGATTAGGTATCGCGTTAAATTAAATAAGAATACATTTATATTAACCAAATTTATATAATTTAAGCTTCACAATATTAACGGAATATGGTCGAGTTTGGTATCATTTTTCTTAAAATTTCATGAACTTTTTGCTTGTGCGGAAAAAAAATTAAAATTCCATCCCGCACAAAAAAGTTGATAATTGCAGTGGAGGTGCTACTAGGTGACTAATTATGGAAACAGCTGTTCAAGAAGTGAGCGAGCGAGGGACGGTCCCGGCCCCTCCGCAGGTAGTCAAGGGTTCAGACGCCAAGTTAGTGTATACAGAGAAAAAAAAATAGTGTCGTGTCACCACCTGTAGCTTGTTCACACATCTCTAGCAAAGCTCAGCCACTATGATATACTACCATGTCTATATAAAATGCAGAAGACCACAGTTCTATTCTCTATGTTCAATGTTTGTGCTATGCCCAGATTACTCCCTATATAGTGTCGTGTCGCTACCTGTAGCTTGTTCACACATCTCTAGCAAAGCTCAGCCACCTATAATATACAACACTGTCTATATAAAATGCAGAAGACGTCAGTTCTATTCTCTATGTTCAATGTTTGTGCTATGCCCAGATTACTCCCTATATAGTGTCGTGTCGCTACCTGTAGCTTGTTCACACATCTCTAGCAAACTCAGCCACATATAATATACTACACTGTCTATATAATATGTAGAAGACCACAGTTCTTTTCTCTATGTCCAATGTTTGTGCTATGCCAGATTACTCCGTGTGTAGTGTCGTGTCGCCACCTGGAGCTTGTTCACACATCTCTAGCAAAGCTCATCCACCTATAACATACAACACTGTATATATAAAATGCAGAAGACCACAGTTCTATTCTCTATGTCCAATGTTTGTGCTATAGCTCAGATTACTCTATGTATAGTGTCTAGTGTCGCCACCTGTAGCTCGTACCTTGTAAGCCTACTCTAATTACTAGCCACGTGGCCGGATGGCCTAGCGCGTGCGAGTTAAATATCTTCAGCCCGGTGTTTCCTTGTATTTGTACACAGGAGGAAATAATTAATAAGATATACTGTACTTCTACAATTCGAATTGACATTTGCCCTAGATTACGGAAAAACTGTACATCAGGAATAGTAGAAATGTTCCTAGTATATCCATTACATGTTTTGTCAATACAACCTTGCTTTGTGACGTATATGAAACTCGTATGTAGAGCACGTGAAAATAACAAAATAAAGCTTGCTCAAAAATATGTGTAAGAAGTTCTTACTTCTTTTGTTAAATTTACTACATTTTTTCATGTTCATGTTTCTTTTTACTTTGGCGTTCGTTTACAATTGAACTGAGCTAATAAAATTATCCACTCTTCAGTGAGTTACCAAACTTCTACTTTTTCCTTCTACAATATTCATTCATATTAGCCTTAACAAAGCAACACGGTAAACAATTTAATTCAATGGTCATACTCCCGTGACCATTTTTGAGCTTTTGTGTACGAAACTAAGTTTTGAGTTTATGAAGAAGCAACTGTTAATGGAAGAAAATGCTTTTTTTACCCATTTCACGAAAAAATATTGCTTGACATGCGTAATCTATCAGTCAAGATTATTGCCGATTAGCTTTTATTAGAAATATAAACCACACAAAATCAGATAGATAGCCCTTCGCTGTGAAAGGAATACGGGTTTAATTTTGGACTAAATTGTTGTGGTGACTAGAAAATGAAGCTAACACGGAATCTTCGAGTGATATTAAAAAAAGAGAGGTTTACTACTTTTCTGCTAAACTGGGCAGTGACACATTGTCATTCGGAGGCTGCATCTTTGTCACTTTCGCAATTGTTTTGCATCACTTTATGATTTATATTCAAGTGAATCCTTAAATAACACAAACAGTGTAATCTGCAAAAACACTATGTCAACGAATTGAATTGCTTACAATTAATTCAACAACTTAATACTTGAAAAAGAACCAGTTGATGAAAGAGTGAGTAATTGTAGTTTACTTTTGAGTTTCCTAATAGCTTTTAAGGAAGAGGTTTTCTGCAATCCTGGATAGGTCTTAAACTTGACATCGCTATCATGTTATTCTGTGATGCTACTTCGAGGTTTGAACTCATGATATGGCTTCATTAATAAAACTTGAATGAAAGTTACTCTAGTGTATTGAAATATCATTGATTGCGAAGTTTTAACAGGATCTAGCAAAGAAGATGATTATTTCTGTTATCCATTCTCCGTCAGGATCCGCATTTCCTATTAGAATAAGACACCAATTTCCTACCTGTGTCTCGTTGGTAAATACCAAGCCATGCAAGAATTGCATTTAAAATAGGATAAAATCTATCTACGACCACCAAAGCATGTCTTCTTAGCACATTGACCGTTTTATAAGTATCAGTGCCGCATGAGTAATAGAGCCTGACAAATTATTAGTTGACAGTGAAATTCTAATCTATATAACTCATGAAGTTTTGTAAATGTGAATTTATAATTTTGGAAATTACTTATCTTCTATCGATTCATTTTCAAGCTAAATATATTAATTTACTAGCAAACCCGCCATAGCTTCGCTCACGAAAATTAAAATCAAGAAGTTAAATATTTAATCTGATAGGACAACAAATATAAAAAAAAACATATTAGACTAAATCCATTTATATATAATTTATATATATTTAAGAATGTGTGACTAATGAAATTAAAACTAAGGGAAACGTATTTATTTACAATATTAACTTTTAAATTTTAGTTTGTAAATTACTTCAACCACTAATGATTTATTTAATCCTCCAAATACTTGAACTCCGACTTTACAACAACATACTTATTACTCTGCAATTGCATGATTGAGGCATTGTCATTATCCTATATCTAGCTAGGAATGGATGGGATTGTACTAACAATTTTTGATCCTCTTTCTTGAACACTAATTTATAAATCCTGTAGTTCTTAAGTGATAGAAGGAGGCAGGTGCCATCCCTTCTAATGATAAATTAAACTCTTTAGCGAAAATAATGGTTCCTTTGATATTGACATTCTGAACACGTTAAATAATATACTGCTATTAAATTATAGAAAACATAAAGATCTTAAAAACAAACAAAAATAGAGTAGGGCCAACCACATCTTGATTTTTTAATTCATTTAACTATTAACTATTTAACTATACAGTAAAACACTTTTTGAAGCCACTAATGTAAATATTTTCATTTCACCTAATAAAATATAACCAGCTGTTCCCTTAATTTGCAGATTCAGTGCAGATTCAAAAGTATGCATGTGTTCAAATTTAAACCAATCTTTTCTCCATAAGGATAATATGGGAACTTTAAAAGCCACTGGGGCAGGGCCCCAATAGAATTTCTTGGAAACGCTTCTTATTGCACACCTAGAGGAAGATTGGAACCTCCATGCAAATTCCTGATTTTTATGGCTTGTAGCTTTTGAGATATATGAGATACTAGCAGAGTTCCCGTCCTTCGTACGGGGTTGGAATATAAGTATAAAATGTGTATTGCAGTTATACTCAAGCTTTGAGTTTGCAATAAGGGAGGACACAGTTTGATAAAATTTGTTTTTTTTTTTAATTTTCAGTATTCTATAGTATTACACATCTACTATAGCCATAATGTTCTACCACTTCACCTAAACAATACAGAAAAATAAATTATCAGCAATTCGCAAAATATCACAAATTATTCATGAAATGAAAAACATAAACATAACTGTAAACAATCCTACTTTGACAGTTCTCATTGTGAATCACAGTTTTTTGTTGCTTAGTTCAAATTAGCTGTTTTCATAAATGCAAAAAAATATAGTGCTGCACCCTGTTAGTAAATCTTATAACTTTTTAATGCTTTTGTATATAGTAGAACCAACTTTTTTAGTTGAAACAGCTGACTAAATTCTTTAATAATTCCCTTTAAATATGAATACTCATAAGGTTAACATGGGGAATTACAGAGCCACTGGGGCGGAGCCCGAAAGGATTTTTGAGATAAGAATATGCCTATATGTTAATCGGGAATGTAAGCTATCATCATGCCAAATTTCTGCCCAATCCGTCCAGTGGTTTATGCGTGATTGAACTTCAAACAAACAAACAAACAAACAAACACACAAACTTTTACATTTATAATATTAGTAAGATAATGATCAGTGAGTGGTATTGACTTTTATAAGTATAGATCATCGGTAAAATGTAACAAAATGTTTTAGTAAAACTTAATGTTTTCCAAATGTAGGTTAACCTACACCCTTAAACTAAAATACTCTCCTATTTACAAGAACCCAATAGCAATACTTAATGTTTTTGACACAAAAAGGTCATGTTTTATCGTCAGTCTATTTAGAGGCCACGACAATCTCTCGTCGGCTTTTTTGACCGGATAATTAGGCAAGGTGAGGAGTTGGGGGTATTTTATTGTTGAATATGGATGTCAGCTGTTCGCCCCCCTCCCGCCTACACGCACACCATATGCTGTTAACAAGTGGCTGCCATTGGCTCGTGCCGACCACGTGACTGTCTCTTGTGGAGTCCCTCAGGGATGCATACTTGCACCCTCGTTGTCCAAGTGCGCTCATGGGGTCTTAACCTTAACGTGTTTCGTTTAAAGTGTTTTGTGCTGGAGAACTAGTGGAGTTGTGTAAAAAAGGTATTTACTTATTTTACATATATAGTTAAAATTAAACTTTTTTAAAGATTTATTTTTACTTTGGTTATTTCTGTTAAAGAATTTTACTGATCTTAACCTAAAAAGGTTTACAATATTCTTTTAAATAAAATTAGAATATTTTAAGAAAATGTGGTATTCTTTTTATTTAAATAGTGTCCGATTTTTTATTACATCCAATTTTAGCTTCCTGCCGATATTGGTGTTCCCATAAGACCTAAGTAAGAACGTCTAAGTATAGAAGGCTTGAGATATATGGCATATACTAAATCTTTCTAACTGCCCATCCCTTACTCTTTTACGGACGTTCCGTAGATTTAAACAGGGTATTAACTTTAAGACAGAGTATTGCTGTATGAATATTAGATATAAAATTATTATTGTAAAGTCAATAACAATAAAAATTATTAGTGTTTTAACAAACAAAAATTACTTCTGTATTAAAATTGTAGTTCAAAATGCAATAGCTTCTAAAATGATTATACTTTTAATACACTTTTTACAATGTTAGTTGTTTAACTTTGTAGTTCTTTTATCAATGCTTGCGTGTTCATTGACACATTAAAATATTCATTCATAAGGAATATTTATTTAATCAAATAGTTTTTCTTAACCCAAATTAAGTTATAACATAAAAACCAATTAGGCTCTCAAAACCAAGTGTATATAAATAATAAACTTAAATACATACAATCGATTAATTGATTGACATAAGACAGTAAAATATTTTCAGGCCAATACATTTAGCACCTAAAGGGAAGTTAAACAATTATTTTAGCCTCAAACAACTATACCTATATCACTATTTTTTAAAGCATTGATAAATTATCACAGCATTGCTATACATACATAGTCTACAGTTTCAGATCAGTCGTTCATTAAATGGTAACCCAATTTAATTATCCGCTTAGGAATAAAATCTATTTTAGGTTAAATATCATAAATCAAGCTACACAATTGATTAATATAAATAATAGGCCTTTATTTACAACAAATTACTTATTTCTTTTTTGGATTAATACCTAAAATTATCAAACTTAAGAGTCATAAATTTACTAGTTTTTGGTACATTCTTTACTACGTATAAAATATTTCCAAGATAGCATTATATAGCATTATAAATACTCAATACAAAACTCTTGTATTCTAGAGAAATCGCTAATTTAGATCAGCACTATCCATTGGTAGCTCAAATCAGCTACTACGATTTTGATTTTAAAACTGGCTATAACTTTACAACCAGGGGCGGAATGTCTAGCCGTGTCAATACTCAAAACTTATAGTCAGTTTAATTAAATGTGAATATTTAAAAGATATATAACCTGTTTAATTATTTCTTCATTAAAAATGTACGATACAAATATAATGGTACTTTTTAATCTTGTTTAAAATCTTAAAAATAATATGTGTACGATTACATCGTCATCAACTATTCATAAAGTCTGATCCCTGATACAATGACAAATTGCAAAGCCTGGGAGATCTATCTTCAAAATATCTTTAAGTAGTAAAACTACAGTTTCTAAACTTTCAAAATTATCACTTTACTATTTCGTTACAAATTGATGTTACCCTGTATTGTAAGCAATATTGCCATTGATTGGTTTTTATATAATTTGAATATCATAAGGAACAAGAAACTTACTAACTTTACTACAATAATAACTATACTATTATTGTAACCTTAAGACATTTTTAATAATACACTAGAGTTTATGAAGAAGATACTTTAACTATGCAAAACGTAATTAGTAAATTTAGAACATGCATTCTAGTTGTGTACCTGTTACAGTTTAGAACATTAAAACTTTCAACAGAAAATATTGGACCTTGATATTAAAATTAAAAATATAATGACAATTAAATTTATATGTATGTGAAATATTTTGATTAATCCACCAAGGTAACTTATAGTCCCCAATGTTAGTAAATAATGGGTTTTGCATTATCAGTAAAATTGCTTGTTTAACATCTCCTGAAACTATCTATGGTAACGTTGCCAGCATTTCGTTGGAGGTATTTGTGCAAAGTTTGTCCAATATAAAAATACTATTTATACATAAATGTTACGTTATGCTACTGTACTACAAACAGATGAATGAAATCCTAACAATTAAGGAATTTAAAATGGCATACTTTGCTTATGTCTAGCCGTTGCTGACTTTTGGGATCATCACGTGGGGTGGGTGCTAAAAAAGTATTCTCGAACCTTTAAACGTTGTTCAAAAACAATTTTAAAAGTGGAGTTGACAAGTGCAGACGATACCCAACTGACGCTCTGTTTGAGGAATGGTACATTCTCACTATTCGACAGCTATTCATTAAAAGCCTATTAATAAACATCTTTCAAAATCATTGTAATATATTTCAAGAAATAACTCACTCTCACAGTACCCGTTACTCCTCTCGAGTAGGAATTCTTCCATTCTGATAAATTATACTTTCTCTAAAGCTAACTCTTTCTATATTTCTAATGTACTCTATCGATATATATGTACTCATTTTAGTAATGATAAGCTTTTTGTATCACAGAAAAGATTTTATCTTCAGGCTTGGTATAGATGAGGCCGTCGTTATCATCACAGCTGATTACCGGCGCGTTTGACCCGACCCTTGACCTCTCCATCCTGAGCCAGCAGTAATCTTCGTAGCCACCTGAATCTGATTAAAACTGACTTAACTGTACTTTATCTAATTAATTTGGTTTTATTATATTTTAAGTGCATTCAATATGAAGTCTTTCCCCGAAATTAATATTTTTTTAAAGCAACAGTTTATTTGAATTTTTATATAATTCCATTAAGATTTGGCGTATAATTTGTTTTCTTCATATCAACCCAGCAAACGCACAGGCAGCACTTGCCTATGTATTTTCTGAATATATATTAAATAAGGTAATACAGAAAATGTTCATTTTAATTTAATTTTAGTGTATATTTTTCAATTCTTTGTGTATTAAAAGTATGTACTTTGTTCATACTGGACATTATGTGGAAAATAAACATATTATTTCATTCATTCACTGATTCACAAAACAATTGAAATACAGGATAGTTTTTCCTAGTTTTAGTTTATTAGTAGAATTTGTAAGGTTGCATTAAATTCAGCCCATCTTTAATTAGTACCAATATTATCACAGTAAAATGATTAAAAAAGATTAAATTCCTCATTTATGGAATTAGGTTAAATGAAAATTGTAATTGCAGTAGGATCGTTGTTTATTACTTAACTATTGATAAGTACATAATACATGATAAGTACATACATCACTGTGGCACACTAATCAGCCTTCTACATAACTCACTATACTTTTAACAAAATATGTGTCATCATATGTGGCTCCTTTATGGTTTGAACAGTAAATACATGTAATATAGAAATTATTTATTTAAGCCTAAAAACATTTTAATTGAAATCCATATAAAGATTTTATGTTACAGAATATATTCATAAATTTATACAAATCAGAACAAATATATTCAAAATCAACATTTCAATGCTTCCACTAAAATGAGTTGAATTTCAAACTAAACATTAGTACTGACGTGTACAGTGTCTATCTTCAGCACAAAAACTTTGTAAGCGAAAGTGCTAACAAGTAGTGAAACAATAAAAACTTTTGTCCACTTTTTCCACGGACCGGATTATCGGATAATAAGGCGCAATTATTATTTTATATAATTAGCGGCCAGTCGTAATAATTACAAGCAATCTACAAGAGC
This sequence comes from Macrosteles quadrilineatus, assembly GCF_028750875.1. NCBI lineage: Eukaryota > Metazoa > Arthropoda > Insecta > Hemiptera > Cicadellidae > Macrosteles > Macrosteles quadrilineatus. The sequence continues at coordinate 179,063,210 of NW_026542594.1, forward strand.
TTTAACGATTGATCCGGAAAAAGTGAGGCGGCGTTTCAAAGAAACGGCGGTCATTACCTGGACAATGATAAGGGTAACTATTTCATCGGTGAGGGTATGTCAGGAATGGCGGGAGCGCAGTCGCCAAGTCCCGCGCTGGCGGGAGATTTGTAGCGTAACCAATGATATTAACCTATTAGAGCGTATATCAAATGTGACAACAGTTGTGGGAAAATCCCTCCGCTGGCTCCCAAGTCACTATGCAGCTTTTTGCAATTCTGATAGATCACGCTTTATTGTGAGAAAATAATCGTTCTTGAGTCTGTGGTGTACCGTTGGGGTCTTTAGTAATGTGGTGTAAAAACTTAATGTAGATTATTCGAAAACTGCATTGCTGCAGGTTAAGTGGATGGTTTGATTTTGGAATGACAGCGAAGATGACATTCGGTATGTGAAAAAAACAAGGTGAAGAATATCTAAGAAATTTCAGAGGCAAATAGAACAGGATAACTCATTGTATGACCCCCAGTGCAATAAATGTCTAGAACTAATTGCTAGTCTTGTATAAAAAGGGTTAACATTTTTTCGTATTGAAGCCTTATAAGAAATAAGAGTCTTTTGAGTCTTGATAATAAATGGCTGAAAATTAATATTTTTATTTAATTTTATCATTAAGTTGTAGTACTATAGATTAAACATACTCCCTAGTGTTGGTAGTACTTATATGGTAGTATATGGTATATGGTAGTACTTTACCTCAGCCATGTGGCTCTATTACTAACTAATAGCATAGACTAACCAACACTAGGGAAATATGTTTCATAAATGCTAAAAGCTGAGTCTAGTATCAGACTCGATAACAATGATTAAACACAGACCACTTCGAAAAATTATCCAACAATGCCCAACAAGAAGTTGGTCAGGAGTTTTCAAGAAGCTCCAGTCACTTCAAGTGTATTTAATCAATTTAAAAACTATTAGAAGATTACTACAATTAAAATAATAATCAATCAATGTGTTTCAGATTATCAACAATGAAGGACAACACCACACAATGACATACCTCCAAGAGCTTACAATGGACGTCGTCCCCCAGTCATCCAGTCCGGAGAAGATCTACTACATCGAAGGTTTCGGCTCACACTCCGACCGTCTTAGACGTTCCGTCCTAGACCGACCTCTCCTAGACCGCTCCAGGACCTCCACCATCGTCACTCCCAAACCGATCAAACCAGAACCTCTCAACAACAACTACCCGGGTCCTTCAAGATGGGACTTCCAAGAACAAGTGGAAGACGCCAATTTCGAGAGAAAGTCATTCTACACGAATTTTGACCAAGATAGACTTAGAGTTTCTTCTGCGTATTCTTATGAAGAAGTTCAAAGACAGCAGTTTGGATTGGAAGACAGTGGAGGCTTAGATCGTGAGTGGAGTTTGGACTCTTCAATAGGTCTTGAGTCAAACGAAGTTCTCGCGGGGTCCCCCAAGGTTCTACCCAGGAAAAGAAGACACTCTGCCCCCGTGTCTCGCCAACCTTCCCCCAGTGTGATGCGTCGCCGGAGACTCGCTGCCAATGCCCGGGAACGAAGAAGAATGAGCGGATTGAACGAGGCCTTCGACCGACTCCGGGAGGTGATTCCTTCAATCGGAACTGATCACAAACTCAGCAAGTTTGAAACTCTCCAGATGGCTCAGACGTATATCTCCGCGTTGTGTGATCTTCTAGAGGGAGCTCCTAGATGAGGTGACAGATTCTTGAACATTTAGACAACATGTGAATAAGAACTTACATTGCTATAAACTATGAGATGAACTTAATGTTGAGTTTTAAACGTTTAAGACATGCTTGAAATGCAACATAGAGTTTTGTAACTCATGACTCAAATTATAAAATTACCGTTCTGATATTCACAATTATATTTTTGAATGAAGTCTTTTACATTTGTGGTTAAAACTATTTAAGGAAGCACTACCATCAATAATTACAATAAAAGTTCAGCTTTTTGTAAATATAATTAAAAATCAATTATACATTTTACAAAAAGGAGGTCTTGCTTTACGTAATTTAAATGACACCACTTAGTTCTGATACACTTTTAGTATTAATTTTGTGATACCATCCTGTCAAAACTATTCGTTATACAGTAATTGAGTTATTTCCTATGCTATTGAAAATATATGATTAATTTATCATTTCGTAAATTCTGCTTAAATATACACCTCGGTTAGGCCATAAATGTATGCATACAACTGTATATAATCCATAGTATACTTTGTAATTTAAATGTAGATTAAATATAAATGTAAATATTAACACAATATTCTAGTCATAGCTATACACTAAAACGATTTGGTACGCACAAAGTAGTTAATAGGAAAAGACTTTTTTATTAGTCAATGTGTTCAATAGGCGTTATTTTTAACACGAACAACTTGTGATTTATTTTAATGAAGTCATTGTTATATTAGGGTTATTACTTGATATTAATGTTAACAATTAATTGTAGTATGATAAGGCTGAACTGACTTTTGGGATGTTGGCCAGTTTCTTAAGACATTTTTCAACTATTTTTCTTTGATATTAGTATCGTGATGTTTTTACTGTAATAAGCATAGTAAATGTCTCATTTTAACTGTTAGATATTTTATAAGTGCCTTTTTTATGAACATGTCTTTATATGTCCTATTTTGCATACCAAAGATATTATATTTATTTTTTAATAAAAGATACTGTTTAGAAAACAGTCTTTATATTTATATTTCCCATGTTATTCTTATGAAGAATATGTTGTACGTTTTCCTTGTTTAGGGGTGTATTCTGGCCATATTTAGCTGATCTGCTTATATCATACAAAACTATTTATATTTCAATAAAAACACAAAATGTGTTATCTTCCCTGTAGCAGCAAACCTATGTAACAATCACAATTAATGTCATTTGAGTTTTAAAAAAATCTTACAATAATTTTGAGTTGATATCTTAGTGAAAATCCAACCAGGTAAATGGAAATCTGTTTAGTCTGCAGGTTCGCTGTAGCGGGGTATTTTATTTTTTAGATTTTTAGAATCCTTAAGATTTAAGATTGTTAGATTTTTTATCTTATTTGTACATCTACAGGAGTAGGTTTGGGTAGTGGGGGATACATACAGGTCATTATATTTTTGTGATAAAATAATAACATTTTGTGTAAGTGGTTCCTCAGGCTTTAATGGCGGCTTTACTTTCCTCGTCTTTTCGTTATATTCATATCTCTTGAAGACCGTCACTTGATTGTTTTATACTCAAAACTTACAGGGATTACATCTTTACAAACCTAGTGTTTAAATCTTAACGTATGTCGGTTCTGTCGTTCATGTCGTTTATGTTTGTGTTTATATGCATCTATGTTGTTTTATGGCATTTCAAAGTGATCAGAATTAATAGGTCTACAATCAACGAAGGTCCAAGAGAATGTCGCCACATTGACACCAAAGCACTCAGTCCAATTTGTAGATTACCATACGAGGAACACTATTTTCAATATATTTGGTAATCCGAAAGATCTAATGGTATTTCATTATGCATTAGAATAGTCAGAATTTAGATTATTTATGTTTTTGGCAAAACGATCCGTTGTAGTATGAATAAACTACATTTTTCGATCTGCAGAAATTGTATCTTCTGAATGTCAAATTCAAATCTGATATTTGACCTGATTATATGTGTTCCATTTTCTGCACCACGAAAAGGTTGTGGTTGATTCATACTGCAACTGATTATTCCAACCGCAGAACAAAAGTCTTTCTTTGCATACGAAGACAAAACTTTCTAGAATGTGTAGGTGACAAGGCCGCACTTAGGAGACAAGACGTTCTTGTCAAGGGAACATAAACTGATCAGGCTACTGACTACAGACTACAGACCGAGCCTGACAATAAAATACAGAAAATGTCGCCGAGCGGGAATGCAGCGGTCGGGGTATCCCACCAATGTCAGCTACTGGGCATTCTTCCCCGCGGGTTAATTGTTATAATTGTTTCTCCTTCAATTTCGTCGCAGAGATTTCCCACAGGTTAATACCATTTAGACAAAATAAGTAGCCTTTGTTGGGTATTGGAGATAAATCACTGGGGTATCAGTGATGGAGGTATGTTCGGGGATTGGAGGATTTTCAAGAAAAGGGAGATGTTGAGTTTAAATGTGGGAGTTTTTCATGACGTGGCTTTGAAGAACTCTACCACTTTCAGGGTTTATGGATAAAGTAGTTTGTCTAGAAAAGAAAATTATTACATTATCATTGAGAAATTCAAAAGTTAATCTGTTATAAAAATATAAAATATAGAAGGCATATTCTGCTGCATCATAATTTTGTTTCATTAATATGTTGAAATGTCAAGATGCTTCTAACGTGATCTTGATTGATGCAGCAGCACAACGTATAAGCATTCCCCTTGAAACTTACTCCAATAACAATATTTAAGTCTAAGTTGTACAAATACTTAAGTACCTATATGGATATCTGCTGAGGATATTTCTCGGATCTAGTTTATAATTCTGTGTCAAATTAAAGTATTTTGAGAATAAAGCTGATGCTCTTGTATTTTGCACCCAAACAAAAAACTTAATAGTTTAGACTTTTGACCAACACTGAAAGATAATGCAATAGATGCAGCCCTGTAAAAGGTTTGGCTAATGGTGTCAATCTTTGGCAAAAGTTGTGATGGTGGCAAATAAATTGTGGCTTTTAAAGTACATCTAAGACTCTTAAGTAATGTGTATCCAATCATCGAACATAAATAGTCAGATTCTAGCCTAATCTCTGATATCTTGGTGATTGATTTGGCCGTAAAACCCCCTACACAGGTCAGTGGGGTTACTCATCCAAACAAAACAGAGTGAGTATGGCAAGTCGGGCCGAAAACAATATTATTCTTGATAATAGTTTCTAAAACCCATATTAAATTTGAGCTCTTTAGGCATAGTTCTTAGGATGGTTAGTATGTGGCCAGCTTGAAACGAGTGCATTCTCTAAATTATAGTAATAGCCCAATTCTGGAACAAATAAGAAAGAGGTTCTTTCGTGTCTTTACTTAAACTATATTACTATGGGTAATTCACCATAGAGTTATTTCTAATTGAAATTAATGCAATTAATTGCAATTTATAACTCTAATTACAACAATCTAAATCACGAAACTGCAATTCTACATGTCTCTACACAAGTTTTCATTCCTAAGCTTTCTTGTACTGCACGTTTTCGATCACTCTGACACTCCTATTCACCTGGGGTATAAAGTATCTAACTTATACTTTAAGTACTTAAGTTACTTTAAGTAGTATTTAAGTACTTTATTAAGTACTTAATTTGGTATAAGTATCTTCAAATTAAGCTAAAAGTCGAAGTTTATTGCATACACAGAAAGAGACGTGCTGATATTCTGTTTAGTAATTGTTACGTGTTGGCAACAGTGGCAAGACTCTGCGGGGGTCACACAATCAATTCGAGGGACTGTTTCCTAATTGGTGTTTAGCGCCCAATTCACCGGAAGCCCAGTCCATAACACTAAACAGCCTACTTTGTTGTGTTGGGATCTATGCGGCTGAGGTGTCCGAGATACAATCTGGGCCTCGCAAAGTAGCGAATGGTGCTATAAAGATGTTCACGGGATCCCGAGGGCCCTACTGGCTCTCGGCTCTAAACCAGCTCTCGTAATCTGTAAAAGAACGATTCCTCATTACAATTATACATTTTTCATCCGCCATCACAATTATCTCATCTATATTGTCATTATTATTATTTTCTATCCTCGGTTAGTTCTTCTGCTTCTTTGTTCTTCTTCGTTGTCCTTGTTTTGGTTCTTATTTTTCATGTATTGTTCATGGTATATTACTTAAAATTCTTCCTCCTTCTCCTTCATCTTCCTGATCCAACTCATTATCCTCTTCTACCTCATTCTTCTTGGTTGTTAGTTTTCTTAGTCTGTATTTCATCTTCATAATATCTTACACTAATTAATGATTAATTCAAAGTATTCGTCTACTCCTTCATCGTCTTCTCGTATGTTTCTTCTTCTCGGATTTCTTTTTTTGCTCAGACTTTTATCTATCCTTAGTCTTCTTCGTTTTTGTCTCCTCTTCCTCCTCTTCTCGTTACTTCATATCTTATTCTCAACTTCTTTTCTTCCAAGCCTAAAAAGTTAATTTTGTTAATGGTGCATAAGCTTACCACTACGTGACTACGGTGCTTTCATTTATTATACTTTAGTTGCACAGCAATGGTGAAAATCTATAACATTCTTAACTTTTAATCTTAACATATAAATTTCACACCATTCTTATCTTCTACAGCGGGGGACTTCTTCAGTGACATTCTATATTCTTACACAATAAAGTGTACTAAAAGAAATATTAATATTTTAAAATGCCTCATTATTAATTGTCACGTTTGATTTTAGTTCCTTCACATATATCGGCTGGGAAATAAACATCAATCCTTTAGACAAGTAAATAATGATTTGTTTTCTGTACTCTATTCAGTATAAGTAGGATTCATAGTCAATGGTACTACGTTACCTAGTCCTGGTTGAATTTGCCTTATATTGAGCCATAAACTCATTCGATCGCTTGGTACTAGACCAGCCTGAAACGTTGAGTAGTTATCACTTTGCCAGTCTATTCCAAAAGTGCGGCTCTTTTGGCACACGCCGAACCCTTTTTAGTCCAAAATTAGAAGCTCTTCAGCGGCAAAGACCCACATTTTCGCCTGTTATTACCTTGGCGCTAATGTTACTATAATGGCGACCGGAAGAGCATCGTGAAATATGGACACCTTCTCTCCATCACTCAACACACAATAAGTGTCATTATGTTGAAGCTGCGGCGGTCGCTGATCCAGGCAGAATCTCACATTGTGGAAATCTATTAGCAGATGAGGATGGAGCTAGCAAAGTTTGTCTGGCTCCTAAGAGACTTTTTGTCGAAAAACAAAGACAATTTTTCAATGTGGATAAGAATTTGTAAATGATGTGCGAAATTTAAAATGGTTATAATTGAAATGTTTTTTTTTAGTATAGTTGACATCATGGTGGGTGGAAGTAAAGGACAACGGTTTGAACAAGTGTACACATTCTAAATATACAACATTAAAATGCTTGGAAAATATTGGTTTTGTTATCGCAATGATTTAATTTTAAATACTTCTTCATTCTTTAAGTTTGGAAAATTCTATACAATATTTTTACAAAAGAATCATTTATACAATTACATTTATTTACGTGTGTTGTTACATTTTGTATTGGTATTTATATATTACTAGCTGTTACCCACGGGCTTCACCCCGTTTGACTTCATTATTGATTGGTTAGGTTGGGCTGAAATAAACAAAACAGAATACAGTAATACAAACAAATAAGTACAGCTAAGGTATTTTAACATTAGGTATATGGAAAGTTCCCTTTAGAAAGGAATTACGACCTTAAAGGGCAATTTATGAAATAATGGATAGTTTTGCGCAAGGTTTCTCGTCATGACGAACATTTTAAGTATATGGTTTATGGGGGTGTGACTTGTAGTTTTCTCAAATGTTCATGGGTACTTTTGGCTTTATATGGATAATCATTTATTTATTGTTCATCGTCAATATAAATAGAATTATAATTTAAGTTCGTATTAGTAAAACGTTTGCAAGTAAAAAAATCCTCGTACCATCAATATTTTGCTTGGTGATATTTAGTAATAATATAAAAAAATAAATCAAAACCTCTAAGTTTTTTTTCAACTGTTCAACATTAAAAAACTGTCTTCACTTTCAGGTCAGTTCAATCATTTTCATTTGCTTCATGTTGTCTGTGTTCTTTGCAAGAGATAGTCTGAATTAATTGAGTAGAGTTACATCTTTGGTGAAAATACATATATTTTGGACAAGAGGAGCATAGGTCATCGATGATGAGGTATATCTCATAAACTATTGATTAAATTACAAAAATATGCAAATTATTGCAGCTTTATAAACTTTAAATAAACGCAATCCATGATCCAATTGTTAAGTTTATACTCGTAACCAAGTAAACAAACAAAACACTTAACAAAGTAAAAAGAAAATTATCTTAAGCAACAAATCCTTTCTGCACCTTGTTGATATTTTCGTAAACATAGAATGCAATACTATATCCAATGTAATACTTCATGGATAACCAAAATTCGAATGATAACCGAACTGATAGTATTTTAAGGTTAGTTTATACATCCAAAATATATTGATCCAAAGAAGGTCAGCGAACCACGACAAAGAAGCCATGTTTTCTTCAAACATCGTTCATAAATTAAACAAAGTCAGGAACTTGGCGGTGTTGTGTCAGAATTCCATTCCAATTGTTTGATGGTATCTATAGACGCCTGCAGATATGAAAATAAACCACCTAACCCTCAAAAAATTCCTACAAAAGGATTTTTTTTCGTTTTTTGGTAGGGTTAGGTGTGCTGATTAACATATCAAAAGTTTACCAAAGTTTGACAACTGGAAATGCCTCAATTTCAAGGTGGCGTCCAAGATGGTGTCAAATATCAAACTTCTACAAAATTCTTCCCAAAGAAGTAGTTAGAGTCTACTTATTCATTTACAGGGTCCCTAAACTTAAATGAAACATATACATTATACATAAATTTCAATTTAAAAACAAAAGGTCACAATATTTTATCATGTTTGAGTAGTTATAGTATTATTTTTATCTCAAACAGTCTAATAAAAACTAGGCTCTAATTTATTTTTCATTTGTCTTTGTCTAAATTGTTCTAAACACCGTTCAACTAATTTTAGACAAATACATTATGTAATCAACCCTGATGACATATTTTTATTAAAAAAACCTCACAAAATAAAACGTATATTTAATTAACGTAAAACGAAAATGGCTATGTTCAAAATATTTCCATCGTAAACAGTGAGGTTGACATTTTTATAGGTTTTTTCCTTCAGTAGTCCTACTTTTTTAGGGCACCAGACCTTAAATATTACATGTAAAATACATTAAAAGAGGGTAAATGTTACAATAAATAGGCTTACTTCCTAGCAGAAATCTATGGAAATAAAGAAATTTCATACTTTTACTGAATTCAGCAAGAAAATAGTACCGTTTTTTCAGGTAAGTCTTTTGTAAATAAATTTCACATTTACAGTTGGCTAAACTGTTTATTGTTTACTCATGTTTATTATGTAATGAGTTCTGATTCTGATATCGTAAACAAAACTATGTCCTATTAGAAGATTTATATTGCTCTACATACACTGTACAAGTTCGTAAAAAGGGAGCTGAAGGAATAAACAAAGGAGGTTTGGAAAGAGGAGAAGAATTAATTATGTGTGTACCCATGAGATAAAGTTCACGTTATTATCGTTTCGTAGTTTAATAATTTTTAAATTATTTTTTAAAAATTATTTGTCTTATATCTCCAGTTCTTATTGACGGTTGCAGTTCGTTCTAGCCTTAAAATATTCAGTAATGTAAGGGCTTCCATTTGAGCTCTTGAGCATTAAAATCAGACGAGTTAAAGACCAGCTATGAACCTCAAAACAATATCAATTTTAACTTTTTTTAAATATATTTTTATTAACAGATTTATAACTTGGGTTGTTTATACGTCACCAAATTCTTTCTGGTCTCGAATTACTCAGTAAATGTTTGGCTTTGATTTTATTCATTATTAAACTAAATCTGACAACTTCAAAATGAGTCATAGATCTTAACTTAACATTAAAATGTATTTATTTTGAAATTTTTTAGCTAAGGACGTATATCCCCAATTCTATATCACTCCCAAAACTCTTTATAGTCTTAAATAATTCGTAACATTATCGAATTTTATTTTAGCTATGGATTACTTATTGGGAGTTATAAGGGTTTGGGATATATTTCCTTAACCAAAGACAAATTTCTAAAAAGAAATAATTTACTGTTAAATGAAGATTCATGACTCATTTAAAATTGTTTCAGATTTTATTTAGTGATTATTAAAATTAAATAAAAACATTTACAGAGTAATTTAAGACCAGAAAGAACTTGATGACTTATTAACAACCCGAGTTATAAATCTTTTAATAAAAATATATTTCTAAAAAGTTGAAATTGATATTGATCTGAGGTTCGTAGCTGGTCTTTAACACGTCTGATTTTAATGCTCAAGAGCTCAAATGGAAGCCCTTACAATACTGAATATTTTATGGCTAGAACGAACCGCAACCGTTAGTAAGAACTGGAGGTATAAGAAAAATATTTTTTTTTAATTATTAAACTACGAAAGGTCCATAAGAAATGTATAGGGGAGAGTTTTCGGTTGAACATATCTTCTAAACGAAAAAAGATATTTAAAAACGGATTTCGGCATTGAAGTCAGTGTAAAAATGTAGTTTGAAATGATGTGTCACAACACTATCATTACATTTAAACAAATATATCTATGTCCAATATGGCGGATCCAAGATGGCAGCCAAAAACGCGTTCCCTATTAAAATGAAGTACTAACGACCCAATAAATATCGGTGGTGGTCCCAAGTCAGTTTCAAAAAAATTTTCATACAAAATGCATGTAGTATCTTTTTTAAAAATTTTTCCAATGTTGGGAAAAGCCGCCATTTTAAATTGTGATTTTAGTGGTTTTCTCGTGCACCGATTTTTGGCAACTTTTAGTATGTCGTTCTGCAAACCCAACACTACAAAATAAAACCATAAAACGTTTTCTTGCAATTTTTTTAAGGTCTATCCTATATTTCTCCGACTAATTGTGCAAATTTGTTTCGAACTCCGAACAAACACTTATATAGAGATGCTTGGAAGCAAAGTAATGGCAGTTGCCCCAGAAAGGCTTCTACATATTCTACACTGCAATTGAACTACACTGCATGTAGAACAATGCGATTCAGTTGTACAAGATATGGACTACCATGCACGTCTGCATGTGGACTGTGCCAAACTGAAAACTGTTAAAATAAATTCGATGAGTATGTTTGGGATGAAGAAGTTGACAAATAATACTTGTAAATGTGTTGTTTTGTAAAAATTAAATTTTTATGAAATTTTAAATGTGTTTTTTTGCATTCAGTGGCCCTGACAACATATAGGTAGACACCAGTATCTTTTTTCTAGGGCAAAAATTGCAGGCGTTAGGTAATTTACACCATATGGGACGCCATCTTGAAAATAAGGCGTTTCCGGTGGTCAAACTTTGGTAAACTTTTAATATGTTGATCAGTACACATAATACTACAGAAAACCGCAGAAATACCTCTTGTAGGAATTTTTTGAGGGTAAAACTATAATTTCCGCCGTCTACTAGTAGCAAAATTGTCGGGGTGCGATACGATCAGCTGGTCGCGTGGCGTGTGCCATGGCGGGAAAGTAAAGTTTCCACCTGCTAGCAGGTGTACCACCTTTGCTCGCCGAAATCATTGTACTAGGCAACATATGAATATTTATGTTTTCTATTAGTTCCCCAATTACTTCCATTACCGAATGATGCATAAATTTGTCTAATAGTTCGGCTGTAAAGATTAAGATAGGATTAAAAAATATTTGGTAATTTCTGATTGTGGTCTTTAAGATAATATTAATGGTGAAAATATTTATTTTACACTTTCGTAACATTAAATAGTAAAATACTTTTTAATGAAATCCTCGGATTTCTCTTGTGTGCGTGTATACAAATGTACTTCTTTGTATTTAAAATATTATACAAGCACAGCGTTTTATCAAAACCACTTTTGTGCCAAATTAAGCTTCTGAGCTGGTCTATCGTTATGATATGCAGGTATTCACCGGGTTCAAAATCTATCAATAATTCGGAAGCTATAATACATACCTCAAAATTATTGTTGGCTAACATAAATAGGGTTGACTATTTAAAGCTCTAGTACTGCTTACATTTGTAATTTTGTACATTATATTGTGATGAACAGTTTGATACTGCCAAATATTACGAGTAATTTAATTATAGAGCTTCATTGATAATATAGAGTTCGACCGGTCTAGGTCTAATGCTAAGACTTCAATTTCCGGGTTCGAATTCCGGTAGCAATACCAAATTCCACCATCAAAGGGTGCATGGGTCAAAGGTCTCTTTGAAAATTTGTTGATAAACAGAACAAGAAAAAATATTTTGTAGGTCTTTTAGATGAGAATCACGGTCCCATGTGTTGAAAGTCTTCAGCCAAGAAATTTCATACACACATTAACAGTTTCAGTAAGGATTAATTATAAAAAAAAATTAGGTTTATTAAATCCTCTCCTAGCATTAATTATTTTCACATTGTCACCTTAATTAAATTAATGACTACCAATAATCAACAACAAAAATCGACCATCCATAAAAATGTATCAAATCCCAACAAATTAATCAAACACCTAAACCAAGTTTCCCAATAGTAGCCCGGTTCGCGGGATTCAAACAAGTTTTTGTCCGCCGAACGCCTGTGCTTATCTATGAAATCGGTAGGTTATTACAATTGCTAGTTCATACATATTAGAGGACGAAGACCAAAGATTGGAGATAAAGGACTTCCGACGCGGCCTCAGCTGTCTAGATAAGGTTGTGGGGGAGTTGTTTTTGGAGGGAGTGATGCTAAAAAGGGAGGGAAAAGGTAAGTTGAGGTGACTCCATCGACTGACTCATTGTATATATATAGGTTATGTTTAATCATTAAATTTGGGAACTGTATTAGAGTAAACTAAATACGTACTCTATGGTTAAATTACTCTATTACTTTATAAATAATTAAGCTATAATATTATAATATTACTATAATTACTCTATAACATTACTCTATGGTTAAATTACTCTATTACTATATAAATTATTAATTACTCTATAGTTAAATTATACAAACAACTAGTTTACAAATAAATTTAGATATCATTTTCATAAAATTATTGTTTTTAAGACTGGTGAAAAAGCCAGCAATTTATTGTAAACGTCTATGATTAGGGTAAGCTAAACTTATGTTTTTAACTAATAAAAATAAACGAAAGAAAAAAGGAACGCCACTGCATGAAAATATATTTTATATCACATTTCATTTCCAATGCACTAGCATACATTAAGTATAAATGGATATTATTCTCAATTTTCTGTAAGACTAGTTTTAACTTTAAATGGAAATGTAATTCTTTTAAACACACCAGTTCACAAAACATCAGAAGATAGTCGATTCTGATGTCTGTGTCATTGCATTGATATAATTTACGCATACAACTTTAACATGGGAATGTCTACCAGTGAACTTGTAGTGTGGTGGTTATTGTAAAATATTTGGCTCTGGTACCCAAAAATACCAATTCCCAAATAAGGGTAAAAAATACTCAGATTTGTTAAATTCGATAGTATTTTAATTTTGCCTGGTAAAATGAAAACTAACCAGATCAAAAACTACCTTAGATGAAGCCGGCCTGAAATCAATTTTCCATTATTGTTTGATATTTGACCATGCTGATCATCGATTGGGTCTAGGGTCTGGGTAGTTCTGCAATTCGTAACGCCTTTATTGCATCATCATCCCTTTAAATGAGCCACCTTTGACGGGGACGGCTGTTCTTGGGCTCTCTCGGAAGTTTCTAGTTCGTGGGAATTTTGTTGTAGAAATTTTCGATGTAGTAGTTTTGAACTGTTTTCCAAGAGAGTCCATGAAAGCTAACGGCCATCTTGGATCTGCCTGCCATAAGAGAAATGTTAATTTCGTTAATTTCAAACATTCGCTGAAGAGTTATTTACCATCTCAAAATATTTTTCAAATACCAAAGTGATTGTAATTTAAATATCTAGCGCACTGTGAGATTAGAAATTTTCTTTGTAGTTGTTTCAAATTTTTACAAGTTAGAACTTCTATGCTCTACCTTGGTTCCTTTGACAAATTCAATCGCCTCTGGCGGCTGGCTGAAGAAGTCATTTGACAAGGTCTATAATCAGTGGATACCAAATAAAACCTTAGTTTTGTGAATTGTAAAAAGTAGGAATGGATCGGAAGCATTTAGTGGTTTTGACTTCTCTCGCGGTCCCAAAATAAAACCCGAAACATCCGGTCGGCGGTTCACATCGTCTATTATATGTAATTTAAATTAATAAACGGGTCTTGCAGCATGAGGTAAAACATGCGAATCGAAAAAAACATCTGGGTGCAACAAAAGGGATCATCTTACTCCAAAAACGAGCTAAATTCCCTGAAACGCGTAATTACATGCAACCGACCATCTGCTGTAAACCATAATAGCCGTGCGCGCACGCGCAAACACGCACAAACGCACGCGCCGAGGGGACTAGCAGCGTTCAATTATCTACTTTTCTCTTTAATATACATAACTCTATTTCTTATCAAAATCTTTTGTAACTTGTACATTTATATTTGTATATGTTTAAGCAAATGAAATGACACAACATCACGACAGCCAAACCAAACCTGCAAACATACTACAGTTGAACCTCTATAAGACGAATTTCAAGGGGTACGGGAAATATTCGTACAATAGAGGTATTCTTAATAAAGAGGGTCGTTTTATCGAGGTTTAATGCTGCTGTTATTCTTCTTATAGAGGTTTCTCCTTGCTCCAAGGTTTTTCCAAACAATGATTGAGGAAGGAGGAGGGATGGGTGGGGGTTTCATGTTGAGACAAGCTTCTGTTTGTTTTGAAAACTACGTACTATGGAGGTTAAGATTATGATAAATTCGTCTTATAGAGGTCACGTTCGTCTTGTAGAGGTTTTGTGCTAAGAATATTCGTTGTATAGAGGTTAATCAGTCCTAGCCCATGTCACAAACAAATTCGTCTTATGGAGGTTTTTAACTTAATTACTACGTTGTATAGAGGTGTTTTTAGCATTGACCTATATGAAAGTGTCAAGGGGATTAAAAAAAAATTCGTCTTATCGAGGAATTCGTTTTAACGAGGTTCGTACAAACGAGGTTCAACTGTATACGAAAACTTAAACTGAAATATTTTTATTTTTGACAGTCGTTACAAACTGCATAATAGCGTCAACAAAATTTCTCCTACAAATAAAAACAATATTTCTTACGGATAAAATCTAAAAACTATAGTTATTTGTGCAACTAGTGAGAAAAGTGAGCAATTGACTCACTCGAGAGAAATTCTTACTCACGAGCCGTAGGCGAGTGAGGAATGGTTTCTCGAGTGAGGCAATTGTACTTTGAACTCTAGTTGCACATTATACTTTTCCTGCAGTTACCATAAAACAAATAAATTGGTGAAGAAACATAACCTATTTTTACACAGAAGTGAACTTTTAATATAACATTTAATGTGAAGTGACAAATACAACAGTACAACAGCTGACCAGCTGATTTACAGCCAGTGCTGCCAACGTATTTCGCGCGCATACGACGTTGCCTGCATCGCGCTCACTATTTCGTGCCTTCACGTTGCAAATCTGGAGTGAGACAAAGTAGTTAGAGTGAGACAATGTTAACATTGTCTCACTGATGAGCGAATTGGCCACTTTGCTTTCTCAAATCAGTGAGAGAACATGTACATTGTTAGGTAACTGTAGGAAAAAGATCATTGTTTTCTTAAAAAGTCTTCAACACTGTAACAACAGCGTGACAAAAGAAGACTCTTAACCCCTTTGCCAAATTTGTCCACGCTATTTTCCATCTTCAGGGGAGCGGGCAGTGCATTGAACAGTTGAATGCCATTGTAAAATAAATGATTTTCAAAAAAAGCAGTGACCGGCTTCTCAAACCATAGGAGACAGGGTGATACTGATTTTGAAAAAGGTTGATATTTTTCTTAACAAAAACGAGACAGTTTAAGATATAGATTACGGAAAAGTAAGAATTTTATAGTCAGCAAAAAGTGTTGTGGAAACTGTACATCAATTACTGTACATTGATACTAAAACACACTTAACTGCGAAACACACACTAAATATATAGATAATAAGACTTAGTTTACATGAAAAAATCTTAAAGATTTTAGAATAAATAAACTTGTGTATACTGAAGAAGAATTTTGGGCCAATAATAAAAAAATCTCTACCCATTCTTTGAAGGACTTTTGGTGGTTTTTATCTAAACTTTAATTTACTTTATATAAGATAGTCATTTGTATTTTTCTTCACCATTTTTTTTAAATAGACAAGGAAATAGTTTTATGTTAATGAAAATTATTTTTCGATCCTGTGTATATTGTCTGTTAAAAATTAAAAAAGTTACAAAAGAAGATACATAGTGAATTGCTATAGGTTTTTTGGCCATATTCAAGTATCCCGTCAAAGTTTCGAACTGTATTTCCCCGATACAGTGGAACCTTGATAAGAAGACCCTCGATAACAAGTCACCCTTGATAACAAGTGTCATTTTCAAATCCCCTTAAAATCATTTTGCCCCTAACCACGTTCTTACGAACCTCGATAAGAAGTCAACCTTGATAACAAGTCTTATTTTACAATCCCTATGAGAGTCTTGTTATCAAGGTTCTACTTTCAAAAGTAAACACCGTAACGGGGTAACTAGAAGCGCCGCTGTAACACCAACTTCAAGATAATCTGACCGATTCATCTTCTACGCTTGTTATTGAAAAAGATCAAAGGGTTGAGAAAAAACCAACAAGGTGTTTTTGTCGACTTTTTTACAGAAGGAGAGTTATTTATTGCAGGATGTTGATATTTGCTTGACGGATGACTAAGTGTAAAATTGAAACTGGGAGCTCTAGGACTAGTTGAAGCTCAAAGGATCCGCCCATTGAGAAAAGCGGCACGAATGCTAACACCTGTCAGGCGGTCTAGCTACGAGGTTTTGATAGCAGTCGCCGACCGTCTTCAGGTCTTCAGGTTTATTGATATTCTGGACTCACATCGACTCGTGTAGCGCGATTCTTTATGGGCCGATACAAAACAACGTTTCACCCTGAACGATTGTTTGGTGTGGGAAAATATGTGTTCATTCTTCAATTTGGTTGAAACGTTTGCAAGCGAAGTTGTGGTGACATAGTCAATTTTACTGATGGTAATGAATTTAGACAGGAAATGCTTGTTCTCGCTTGTTCCCGAGAACGTATAGGACGATATTTTCGAAACAAATAAAGAATGCTGGACAACATTTCGGCTCTTTTAGAAAGTTAAAGGACTATTTCAGCGCTAGGTTAGGTTGAGATAGAACATCTTTTGGATGTTCTAGTTTGCAATATTTTCTGCAATCCTCTGTCTGGCTGAAAAGTTTCTCAGCTCTGGAGCTCGTATGATGAGTTTAATGGACTGTTTGCCCTTCATTGGTTTAGTCAGGCTATTCAGTTTGTGCTAAAAGTAATGTACTTCTTACAGTATTTTTTTGTTGTTTCGTAATAAGGTTTGTGTTCATTCCTTCTTATTTTGCATTTATATTCAGTACTAGGGGCTTGTAGGGGCAAAAGCCCCTAAAAACCAAAATACCTATAAGTCTACTATTGGGCCCTTGAAACCGTAGAAACCGTAATAATAATACACTCGATAACAAGAGTTTATTCATCAAAGACACTTTTCAAAAGCCCATTAATATTGGATTGTAAAAACATCATTCTCTGATAGTTCAAACCTTGTTGATGGTTCAACCTCAACGGCAAAGCGTTTTTTTTTATCACGATCGTCCCTTAAATTTCCCTTGACTTTTCTAATCATCTTAACCCTCAGACCATTCCGTGCCAGCCAATACGCACCAATTTGTTTAATTCTCGCCATTTTTTTCACATCAGGTCCCTCAAGCCACATATCAATCAGGGAATGGCCCAATTAAAGAAAACCCTCTAAACATCACGCTCAGCACGTTCCACGTCACCAAAGTCATCTCGTAAATATAAAGAGGCAATAAAGATCCATCCAGCCATCAGCCACATGTCACCCTGGATTGACTGCCCTCTCCCGCCATAAAGGGCAGATCATTAGCCGTGGGCGGGGGTTTTGGCGGGAGGCACGCGTCGGAACAGTTGGGGGCAGTGAGCCGTGCAGGTAATAGGGCTACTCTTGTTACAACAATTGAATTATCTCTGCTGTAATGGGGAGTCAATATTATGATGTACTTGTTGAAAGTATAGAGAGCCACTGAAGAAGAAAGTGTACTTATTGGAAGTATAGAGCCACCGAAGGAGATATACTTGTTGAAAGTATAGAAAGCTACTGAAGAAGGAGTACTTTTTGAAAGTATAGAGCGTCACTGAAGAAGATGTACTTGTTGAATGTGAAGAAAGTGTACTTATTGGAAGTATAGAGCCACCGAAGGAGATATACTTGTTGAAAGTGTAGAGAGCTACTGAAGAAGGAGTACTCGTTGAAAGTATATAGAGCTACTGAAGATGTTCTTATTGCGGTGCTAAATTAGCGGCGCTTCTAGTTACCCCGTTACGGTGTTTACAATATAGATTACTGTTGAAAGTATTGAGAACAACTGAAGAAGATGTACTCGTTGAAAGTATAGAGATTCACTGAAGAAGATTGAATTGTTGAAAGTATAGATAGCCACCGAAGAAGATATACGTGTTGAAAGTATAGAGAACCAAGCAGCTCAAAGGGTAGAAGGTTGAAGGTTGAAAAAGACGTTGCAGAGAAAACATTTTATGTTTTGATAATTAATTTTAAGAATGACAGACGTAAACACTCTGTCACGTAAACACGTATAACTTTTAAGACAATCAACTTGAATTCCATGTGCGTGAATATCTAATCCAAATTATTTTCATGAGACAGAGACTATTATCTCTATATCCTGAATTACGATCAAGAAACTAAAATGTATTGGGCACCTCTGTGTCTCTACGTAAACATGAGTATTTTTCTTGAAAAGTAACAGCAGTCCATTTTACTTTTGAGACCTTATTAGCTTTTTATAGTGTGTAACATAATCACAATAAATAAATAAATAGTCCCATAAAAAGGATGTCTACATAAACCGAATAGAATTATATTTTAATCTGATTCTTATGCACAGGTACCATGCCCTCGGTAAAAAAAAAGTTAATCACCCTCTAAACTACCAATTTTAATAATTCTTCCCCACGAAGAACTGGACATGAAAAAGTGAACATGACCTGGAAATAAGGATGGATGAAATGTAGATTTGTAATTAAGAATGTAGTTTGTAGCTTAGCAAGTATGATTCAACAAACCAAAAATGCTACTGTAATTTATGTATTGGAGCATGCAATTAATTGGTACACCGAAATATCCGAATGGGCAAATAAATGGTATTTCTTTGCACTGATATTTACTAAATTTATGTCGGTCCAGTAATTCAGCTCAGGTTACCCTCCCCCATAGCACAGTCATTCAATCCCCATTCCACAACACCCAATCACCCTTGTTACGGCGCTGATCAAGGTGGTGTACACAGTCCTGTATTGTTTGTGTCCCAGTCACGGTCATTAGCCTGGATCAGTTTTCACACCGAAGGGTGATCAGAGGCGATGATCCTATCAGGGTGGGTTTAGGCTCAATAACGGGGGTGATGAGTACCCTGGGGGGGGGGGAGATGAGGCGGAAGTGGCAGATGCCCCCGGCATATCCGGTTCGTCGCCCAACCTTGACGGCGCGGGTGTACTACGGATGGACGACCAGCACGGGCCAAGAGTTACTGGACCGCATAGTATCCGTTACCGCGGAAATATGAGCTGTCAATACAGTGTTTAATGGATTTTTAGTCAACGTTTATTTTCTTCTTCAGATACATAGTTATGATGTTTACAAATGGTTGTGCACTTTTATCTATCAACAAAGTTTTAGTAAAAAAATGTGTACAGTATAGCTAATTTCCCATGTACGAGATTAGGTATTACCGTAATTCTATGGGAAGACCTGGACCCGAGACTGATATACTTTTTCATTTATTGGTCCCCCAGACAAAAACACTATCAGTTCAAATTCATGTACACATATAATATAAATATGTGTGTGTGCCCAAATGTTGTAATTCAATTTTTATTAGATTTGGGTCTATTCGAAGGAGTTCGCAAACAAGCATTATTGGTATGGAAACGGGGTGGTACGGGGGTGAAAATTTGGGGTTTTCGATCCTAAAAACATAAATTTTTTCAATTTCTTTCTTCACCATATTGTAAAGCTTTAACAACAAATAATTTTCTTAATTGGACCGTCATTGTGCACGTTTAAGGATAAAATACAAAAATACTGTAAATTTCAAATTTCTATCATTCTTGTGGAAAATAGGTAAACTGTTGAAGTTTGCTTTTATATGAACATAGTTTGATCAAAATTGGAAAATTGAATTCTTTCACACTAAACTAATAATATTTCACTAAAAAAGACCTTCCCTGTAGCAGCAAACCGAAGTACATGCTATACTAATTTACTAATATCATTCAAATAGAGAATACGTGTGTAATGATTAAGGAGATATTTTAGTGAATGTATATAATTAGGCGAACGGAAAATCTCTTAGTCTGCAGGTTTGCTGCGGCGGTGGTATTATTTTCTTCAGATAAAGAGCATTAGGTCCACAAATGGTTGTGCAATCCGTGTTCCTCTTTTATCTATCAACGTTTTCCTTAGTAAAAAAAAAAACATAATTCATTTCTACGTTATTTAGACGTTTCCACCAATTTTCGAATCTGGTGTCCGCAGTAGTTAACATCTTATCCTGATAAGTGATAAGCCTGACCTTGCTGGGTCGAGAGCATCTTATCATTGCAATGACCACTGGTTTTTCCATGTTACTTATACTGCAACAATACTTTACTATTCTTAGATCACCACTTTTGTCTATGGGGCTACAGCAACAAGACTTTACGGTTAAATAATACCCCAATCAAAATTAAAAATTAAACCGGTCCCTAGATTAGGTCTTTCTGTGCCACCTATGGTAATTGCTTCTTCATATGGGGATTTTTGTCAAAATATAGTCAAGGTAGTTTTCCCTTGTATATTTACTTATGATGTAGAACGTGACATCAGTACAACAGAAAGTGAAGAATAAACTTTCGACTTTAAATTTGTCACACCTTTATCCCCTTTAAATTAGCAAAATATTATTTTATGGAAAAGGCATTGTGCTATACGTTGTATAAAATAAAACTACAGTAAGACTATTGGGTTTTTATTCTATACCCTTGTCCAAAATAAATTGTTTATAATGTTAAATAATTTTGGTGTGATAGACTTAACGGCTATAAAACCTGACATTTCGTACCAAACAGACTTAAAACAAGGAAAAATGTAACGATAATTTTTTATGTAAGAATTTAATTTGATTACAAATTAGTCATATGACTATTAGGTACGGCAAGTCAAATTGGGAAAAAGGGCTATAGACATGTTTTTTAGTTTCTATTTATAAATCTAATTTTGGTGTATTCCATTCTAGCACTAATTTTCTATTGATGTGTATTCATGTGAGTTAGTAGTGAAGTAAATTTTCCAATGCGGGGACGCTCACCGTAGTCGTAGAATACATACAGGTCACCTATCAATAATAGTATAACAGCGTATCGGTAAATTTTTAGTTTACTGTTTCTTTTTTACAGGTTCTTTCAGTGTGTAAACGCCTATCCTTACGTTCTGCTCCACTACACTACTGAACAAATGTTCAGTAACAAAATAGCAAGATATACATAACACAAACAAAATTAAAATCATTAAAATTTCGTACCATAATTTTTATTAAAAAAAAAATGAAAAACCTTTTGGAAACTCACTACTGGTGATTGCTAGAATCTACACATTTTTAGACATTACAATGTACAATAGCCTAGGAACTTTTATTTTCGAAGATTTTTATCAACGAGTTTTTCCTATTTAATATACGCTTTTTACCAAACATAAATTTAGTCCGTGTCTTCGGCCAGTGACGGCTTGATAAGGTAGCAGATAGCCGCAGACGGCAGCTGCCTGCATTTACATAGTTCGTGAAGCCTTCGCCATATGGTCTGGCTGTTGGACAATGACCAACCGAAACAATTACTCTGTAACGTAAAACCCAACTGAAAATTGTAAAAAATATTCCCTAGATAGGTGAAAATGTTGTTGGAAAATGCAACATGCCTCGGTAAAAATGTATGCTAGCATAGGTTTATACGGTTTGACATACTCTAGGAACATGTTATGTGAAAATTCTTTTGAAAAGTTTGGGTTGTTGGTGATTCAGCAGCGTGCTTTATATAGTCCAATCGTAATAATCAATAACTCAAATGAAAGCTGGTATTTCACTGAAGGTTCTTAGAGCAAAACATATAAGATAACGTAATTAGAATTGAGTAAATGTATCTTAAATTAAATTCTATATAAAAAAATATGTTTTTTGATTGATTAATAAAGTATCTTAAACCTAAACCTTTATTTCTAGAAGTGTTTAAAGACCAAGAAATAATCAAATGAAATAGAAAAATTAAAAATGGTGTTAAGTATCATTGATTGCGGATAAACCCTAAAATACTTACAGTATAATTAATGTTCAATCGTGATTCAGCAGCGTGCTTCAGGTGCATCTGATCTTATAATAATAAATAGCTCAAATGAAATCTGGCATTTCACTGAAGGTTCTTAGACCAAAACATATAGAATAATGTAATTAGAACTGGTGAAATACATCTTTAATTGAAGTAAGAATTCGGAAAAAAACTAATTTACGTTTTTTGGTCGAATATTACAGTAGATAAATGAATGATGGTGCTTGATGGGAAATCTGTGTGTGAATACCTTTAATAAGACCAAAATTATAAAAGTTAGTTAGGTAGAAGAGCAAAACGAACTCGGAAAAGAAAACCCAAATTTAAATCCCATAAGAAATGTACAGGGAGAAAGTTGCATTTTTGCATCTCAAAATATACGTCAGATAAATGAATGCCGATGCTTGATGGCAAATTTGTGTTTGCATACCTTTAATTTATGATCATAATTATGAAAATCGGTCGGGTAACCGTCTGATAACCCACTTTACCGTTTGATAACCCACTATACCGTCTGATAACCCACTATACCGTCTGATAACCCACTATACCGTCTGATAACCCACTATACCGTCTGATAACCCACTATACCGTCTGATAACCCACTATACCGTCTGATAACCCACTATACCGTCTGATAACCCACTATACCGTCTGATAACCCACTATACCGTCTGATAACCCACTATACCGTCTGATAACCCACTATACCGTCTGATAACCCACTATGCCGTCTGATAACCCACTATACCGTCTGATAACCCACTATACCTTCTGATAACCCACTATACCGTCTGATAACCCACTATACCATCTGATAACCCACTATACCGTCTGATAACCCACTATACCTTCTGATAACCCACTATACCGTCTGATAACCCACTATACCTTCTGATAACCCACTATACCGTCTGATAACCCACTATACCGTATGATAACCCACTATACCGTCTGATAACCCACTATACCGTCTGATAACCCACTATACCGTCTGAAAACCCACTAGACCGTCTAACAACCCTCTATACCGTCTGATTCTGGTGTACAAAATTTCATCGTTCCACTAGATTCGTCATCTGTAAAACACCAATTTTTACCGTAGTTTTCATTTAAAAACACCAGCATTATATTTCAATTAAATATTTAAGGCTGATTCTACTATTAAGATATATATCTCAGATAAGACGTAATGTCGTCCTTTAACTAATTAAATGACGTTTAAATACCCCAAACTGACACAGGCAGAATCATGCGGGCGTGACCCTCTGGTCAGCCTCACGCACTTCATTGAACTTCATTTTGTGCTTTAGTTAACATTTTAAGTTTGTAATTTCAAGTTAGATTACTGCTGGTTGTGGGAGAATTATAACATTACTGTGTGTGGAAGAGACTGAAACTTTTGCCAGTTTAGTTTCACATTGTAATTCGAGTATTACAATTTGGAATTTACAATTTGGTAAGTATTTTTTATATTGCCGTATAGTTGTGAATTGGGACAGGAACGGCAGTGCATTAATTGTCCCAAAGATTTCTTAAATGCACTGCACCAAGCCCTCAAATGGTTCCAAAAAATGTTCCTTAGTTGCGCCAAGCCCAAGCCAGGTAGGGGTGTGTTGCCGTAAGAAGGAATTACCTTGTTTACGTGTCATCCTAACCCATCCCTAACCTAACCTAATATAGCCTATCCTAACCTAACCTGGCCTAAGCTTACCTACTCAATTATACAGTCAAAGAAGACCACCACTTAGCTTAGTTAAGGAACGTATCAGGTATTGCACCTGCATCTGTATTGCGCCTGGAGTAGTTGGCGCAATTCAGGAATACCCGACTTCCTGACTCAGGTCAGTTGACGCAAAGAGTACTGATACTGATACTCTTGATACTGGGCTCCCACTCTGCCTTTTCCAATAATCCTATATGTTAATAGGGGACCTATGTTTTTGTAAGACAATCGTGAGCATACTAATTAAGATTAAGACTACACCAATGTTGCCCTATCAACAGATTGACAAAGTGACAGTATTAAGCACACATAGTTCAAAATCCTTGTCTCCTATAATCATACATTTCTTCAACCTCCCATTCCCTCTACATCCTTCCTCCACAAAGCCCATGCCCCCTTTATCCTCTCATCCCCTATGAACATCCTTCATTACTCACCACTCTTTAACCCCACATCATAAACCTTATATTACCTCTTTATCAATTATCTAAACCATTCACCGGTCTTTTATCTACCATGAACCCCTCCCTCACTGGGGCATACCCTCAAAATATTTCCTCCATAAATTCTTTACCTCCTCATTGCTCTTTAATCAAGGTCCTAGAACAAACTAATGTGTTTTTCACAACTAAAATGCCATTATCACTTCTCATCTTTCCTTTGCCACCCCTCCTCACGTGTCGTAACATTTCGGCCCGAAATCCTCAGACGTGGCCAGCGGTCCAGCTCTTTACCTGCTCACTAGTAACACTTCGTCACAAAAAATATTTGACAGGTCTTCACTAACTATTTGGGAGGATAGTATAAATCTAGCAACAGTTAGAAACTAACAATTAAAAGGAATTAAATTAAAAATGACTCACCAAATACAGCTTTAGGTTAGGTAGGGTCGAATAATTACTAGTTGGTTGCAAAGTATACAGGTCACGAGCCTTCTAATACCTTAACTGCGTTCCTCAACCCTTGTAAATCTTTCGTCGGGCCGAAATGTTACTTCATTAGCTTTATGGAACTGGAAAAGGGAGTGGGACGAAGTATTACTGTTTTCCTAAGAATTTTGAGACTAGCCGAAGTGTTACTAAACCCCTTCTCAACCCCTTGCACTCTCTACATCTTTTCTTTAAAACCCCTCAATTTCTACCCCTCTTTAACCCTTTTTTATGAACACCACTCGATGAATACTTCGAACATATTCAACCTCACTACTAATCCCAAATTCCCTCACGTACCACTTTGGTGGCAATATCGACAATCAAACCCAATGTTCTCGGTACTACCACATTACGACGTAACTACCTCGCGGAAACTAAGAGGGCTACATTTTAGTGCGATACCGCTAAACCGTCTCAAAAACCGATCGGCCGGTATTGGCGGGTATCGGCGCGACGCGGGAATTCCTTCGCGACTGTAGCATTCTAGCGGGAATCTCCCAACCTTGCCAAGGCCGGGTTCAAACGAGCCGCCGCGCAAAAACGCCGCTGTTCACACGCGCACAATATCTCCCTCAATTTGCAAACATTCCGCCGGTGAATACGAGCGCGCCGCGCGTACCTGCTACCAGTTCTCACACTGACGCACCGCCCGGGCCGATCAGCTGATTATGTCATATAATTACTTTATATTTCATCGACACTTTTTGCAGCTGGGGCCTCTAATTGTAGCCATTGTGTGCCGACCGAGAAACAATTGTGGTTTGTGTTTGTTTGGACTTTTTGCAAAGGATGGAATATGCGGAAAAGGTTGCGTTAACAGGACGAGTCGCTGAAGTTTTCCGCTTAAGAGAAGTCGGTTGGCCCTATTTTCCCTATTAAACTAAGCAAACTACATTTTCTCGAAAACTATTAAAGATATTGCACAATTTTTTTTTCTCAAAGGTACACTTTTATTTTGCTGTTATTAAAACCTAAAATTTCTCTCCGTCTGTTTATGTGCACTTAGGAACAATAAAAAATAATAACAAGATATCTTTTTTGGTTACTGAGAAAATGTACCTTATATGGAAAAAACCCCGTTTTTCGGTAACCGTCGTTTATGGACAACAACGTATGGAGCAGCCCAAATTGTCTGCGAAACATACTTGTCATCCATTTACATAAATATATATAACTCAATTTCTACTGAATATATTTCAATGTTTTAGGTCTCAAATTAACCGAAATGAGCAGGGGAACAAATATCAGTAATAAAAAATAGATTTTTTTGTCCAGGGGGCCATCTGACTCCCCTAAATGTCGTAGAAAACGAGTTAAGTGATACCTAAAAAACGAAATTATTTTTTACTTAAACATTACTGATAGTTGTCAAATTTGTGTGTAGAAACCAGCTCCCAAGGTCCCAAGGTCAACTATTGTGTTAAATATTACTTGTGACTTGTCTTGTATTTTGTCAAAATTCACACTAAACGAAAGTACTGTAGTTGTTCTTCCTGTGCTTCTAAGGGGTGAGAATACAGAAGAATAATGTACGGTTTTTAAAATCTACTGGAACAGTTATAACACACTTACCATGGATCATAGAGTCAAAGATCAATTTGGACTTATTTCTTATTTAAATGAAGATCTCTTATGTATGTAAGCTAACGAATGGGCGTGTAATAAACATAAACATAAAAATAGACAATCTGTGAGAATACAATTTTTAGCTAAGAGAAAAATTAAATAATAAATACTAGTGTACCTGTTGCTCGAATTCGAGCAATTGCGAAGCATTACAGGCGACTTAAATATTATGGAAATACTCACGATCTACACAACAGTTAGATATAATCAAAATCTTTTATAAATATCTTATCTTTTTTCAAAAAGCTGATCTTGTTTTTTAAGTATTTTTAGTGTAAAAAAACGTTATTTCTATTTCTTCTACTTGGTTGTGTTCTATGACTTTTTCTATGTTTCCATTGTTTGCAAATCGGTTATTTCAATTATTGCTCAAGAAATGTAGCACAGTGTTAATTCAGTTTTATTTTTAGTCTATATCAAATTGTCCAGGATTTCTCGCTCTTTTCCATTGCAATTATTACACCAACCCAAGTTTCGTCTACAGATGCAATATGCCAAAGAATATCACCTACGTACAATCTCCAAGAAGTGGTAAAAAAGGCAGAAACCAACCCATACAATAGATATAAGTTAACTCCATAACAAATAATTTTAAAAGTTACTGTGATATTAGGATTTTCCACTGATTTGGTAATAGAACATTATATTGCAAAACATGACACGATGCAAAAGAAAATCAATTTTAAAATCAGAAAAATCCATTGCAAATACTGTACTTCATTTTGACAAATTCAATAAATCACTATTTAAATATTAACAGCTGTTGCATTAAAAAGTAGTGTAGAATTATGCATACGAGTAATGTCCAGTGGTCGAAACTCGACCAAAAATATGTAATGTACTCACTTATGTTATTGTTTCATCCCACACTGTAAATAAAACATGTGATTGGAGTTTCTTCCATTTGTTTTGATTTTCTGTTTATATTTCGTTGTTATTTCGTCACCAGCATGGCAACGCATAAGATCCATGTAAATTTTTTTTAATTTTTAAACTCATTTTTTGCGCTTATCTTTGAGCCTATTCAAATTTATAAAGGGATTCTGCACACCTACAGGAAAATAGCTTTCTAACGGTATGCGTAGATTTTCCCTACGATGCACACGAGCTGAGAAAAAAGGTTTTAAAGAAACATGCTTGCCTATTAATATATAGATAGATAGATAGATGGTCGTAATGTAAACAAATCTGAAGAGGCAACTTTAAAGGCTTCTGGGGCAGAGCCCCAAGGGAATTTACCTCTTTCCTCTTTTGATGGTTCATCTATAGACCAAGACGGTTTATTCCATTGTCTGTGCCAAGACCTTTCTTTAGAGACCCCTACCAATTTTCGACGCCCAGCCGTTCTCTCAATTTCGCTGTGACAAAAACCCCGTTTTCCTCCATAAGAATAACATGGGATGGGAATTTAAAGGCCACGGGGACAGAGCCCCAAGGGAATTCACCATGTTTCTCTTTTGATGGCTCATCTACAAACCAAGACCTTTCTTTAGACACCTCTACCGAGTTTCTACGCCCAGCCGTTCTCTCAAAATAGCTGTGACAAAGAAAAACAGTTTCAAATTAATATATAGATAAACAAATCAATTGTAACAGCTGTCTTAAATTCAATATTTTTAAACGTGAAAAACAACCCTTTTATTAAGACAATAATAGGTTTTTTTACATACCTCAGTCAAATAGTCCAAAAATGGTATTGCTCAACAGCTTACATGTTTCGTTGCGAAGACAACATTATCAAAGCTTGCAACTCGTCAAAAACACATTTAAAACACGAACACGAACACAGAAGACATTAATACGGTACGAATACACAATTGACATTTAGATAGCGCTATCATAATACTCATTTGACTGAGGTATGTAAAAAAACCTATTATTGTCTTAACAATATAGTCCAGGGGCCGAAAACATGAATTTTGACTTTTATTAAGTATTTGCTCTTAGGAGAGGATTTATCGAAAAACCAACATTTTTCCAGGAAGTTACACATCAAGACCTTTTATTTAAGTATGCGGTGATAGGTGTACGGAAAACAGTTTTCCCAAAAGTTCAAATCCTTCTTAGTTTTAGAAGTTATTAAAATTTGCAATTCCCTACTACCCTTACTTACATCACAGTACTTCAATAAAATTCCAATATTAACCATAGTTCGCAGTTATCCTTGTAGACCTTGTATCCCATAAAACTGCATAATGTCTAAATAATGTCTAAATAATGTCTAAATAATGTCTAATAATGTCTAAATAATCTTCTCTAACTAACTAATATTTGGCTGATTGAAAACCAGGGTTGGACCATTACGAACCTATAAGGAACCTAACGTAGAGTCCAAGTGGAAAGCATTGCTATTCGTCCCATCAGACTTGGAAACGTTGCGGTTTTTTGACACCATAAAAGTCCAAGTGTCCCCATTCATCAGTGGTTACTCCAGTCTTACCTGGGTTCAAACTGCAATAATTAAGCCATCATTCGAGGAACGAGGCCGTAAGATCTGTCAGCCGTATTTGGCTGTATGCGCGTTTATATGCGGGAGTCGAAGCTTAAATTAATTCGTCACATTTGTCCTGGTACACTTTGGTCGCACGGTTTTTAAGACTATTTTACCACACGCACCACTTTAAATTCTGAGACGCGTTGAGTGTGTTTCCAATGTACGAATTATTTAAAGCCAATGATCGTGAGTTCAGCTTTTTGAGCTCCGGAATTTTGAAAAGACATTTCAATTTGATTCAAGTATGTTTTTTTATGAAGTCTTTAATTTACTAACGATCGTAGAAAATAGTTAACCTCTTACTTTTTTTATTGAGTCAAAAGAGAATCGGGAATATAAGTAAAATATGTAAAATAAGTATTTACCTGGTCTTCGGGTATTTCTGAGTAATTCTCGGGCCTATACAAGAGACATACTTCTACATAATACATCTACGTAGGGAGGATGCTGTTTAATCTGTAGTAAAACTATACTAAAACACGAATACAGAACCTAAATGAATTGTTTACCCTTTCTATGCTTGAAATATGCATTTCATATTAGATATTTAAAGGTAGTTGTTTTTAGACATGAACTTTTCTACTTTTGGACTACGCAAAGCGGTAAACATGCCAGCAACCTGTCACTGATACATGTCAAAATAATGATCAGTTCATGTTTAAATGATGATAATCCGGATGATGTTAGTTTTTAACTCGTGAAAGATAGCGAAGGTTCCGTGAGCGAAACTTACGTCCAACCTCTTGATACATATAATTACAAACCTGGTGGCGTTTTTGGCCTCTGGGAACCTCAAAACGAAAAAGTAAATCGGTCCCGGGTCTAGGTCTTACCATGTGACCTACGGTAATAACTTATTCCCCATATGGGAAATTCGCTAAAAAGATATCATAAGATCCACTATAGTCTATCAAGCTATGTTAGTACTAGTTTTGTTATTCTGAAGCCTAACTCAGACAAACATAGGCTAGTAATAAATTACAGTTGAATAGGAAAATAGAAAGTAATTATCTCATTGGAGTGTATCCATATTATTCAGGAGTGAAATTATTGTATTATGGCAACCTATAAGCAGGTCTTTTAACTACTGTTTTGTGCTACACAATAATTGAACTATATGCTTATAAAATATCTTATTAATAAAAAATGGGTTTTCTTTTCCGAGTTCGTTTGGCTCTTCACCCGACCGATTTTCATGATTGAGGTCCCAAATTAAAGGTATGCACGCACATATTTCACATGAAGCATCGGTATATATTTATCCACAGTCCCACTCAGCTTATGCATAAACCGAAATTTGCTCAAAATGTATTTATTATTGGAGTTAAATTTGGGTTTTATTTTCCTATTTCGTTTGGGTCTTCTACCCGACCGATTTTCATTATTGAGGTCTCAAATTGAAGGTATGCACGCTCAGATTTCAAATCAAGCATCGGCATATTTTCATCAACAGTCCCACTCGGCCTTTACGTAAACGAAATTTGCTACCCATGTATTTCTTATGGGAGTTAAATTTGGTTTTGCTTTTCCGAGTTCGTTTTCAAATAAACATAAAACATAAAATAATCATTGCAAATAATTAAGTAACAGCTGATTAGAATGCAGATGTTTTTCAGTCCCTATGCTTTTCTTATAGTGGCTATTTTACGTTATATCTCGTTTTCTGGTAATTTTATGGGAATTCTGCTATTTTTCCCGAGTCCCTGGGGTCAAGGACTTATAATTTAAGACCCCTCCCACTCTGTGACTTACCAGACGTCCACAATTTTCTTGTAAAAATGTTGTCTTACAGAATTATACATAAGGATGATGATTACAAATTACAAAACGGTTGGATAAATATACAATAGTAAATAAACATTTATTTTATCACACGTGTACATTTGATACATCAATTAGTGTATATAACCCTTGACATAACTCCACAGCTTAAATGTCAAAAGGTAAAACAGTTCAAAGACAACTAAGGCATTGAAACCGTTAAATACAGCAACGATACCGATGGAATACGCCAAGAACTGAGTCAGGGTGTTGGTACTGACTCGGATCTTTGAGTCGTAGAATTTATTACGTTCAAACCCAAATTTTAAAAGAACCCAATCCCCAACTTCAGTTTTCTCATCTCTTACTTTAAAATCATAGCTTAAGGAATTGCAATCAGGCAAGCATTCACAATCACATTTTTTCATAGAAAAATAATCGGGTTCTACAATGCAAACCTCTACAGAACTGTTGTGTCTAGGTAGATAATACGGGACACAGCCACGCTCTAGCAGTGAACAGTTTGCAGCACATTCTGTCTCACAGTTCTTCTCACTGTAATGTTTAAACATTGACAGCTGATTCTCATGAGTAAAATAACACCCTCTAACAGAAGGATCAATCCCTTCAATGTCTTTTTGTGAAGTCACTAGGTCAGGGATTATGTCAATTTGTTTTATGGAGAAGGCTTCTATTGGGATATGATTTTCAAAGGTAAAAGGAATTTCTATTGGATTGTGTATAAAAAATAATCCTTGTTTTTTTACAGTTGAGCAAGATTCTGCATATTGGTTGGGTAAAAGGAATCTAAACCCAGTAATACCATTCATGTATAATGGCATCGTTGGAAATGAATAGTTTCCACGATGATAAATCATATTGTCCAAAGTCCAACTTTTTCCTAGGTAATGAAAACCGTCGCTTGGACTAGAATGATGCCAAACAGGCATAGAAACAATCACGTTTTCGTTGTAAATATCTTCGTGGTGGAGACCATTAATAGTCAAACACAAACCCAAAGGCGATACGAAATGTTGGCAGTCGTTTGCAGCGCATCCACGCAGAAATATACCTTTTTGGAGAAAGTCCTGGGTTATGAACAAATTATAAAAATAAAAATTCTTTATAAGGTAGGTTGAAAATTGGTTCATTGTTAATGAGTCATTAAAATTCTTGATATAGTCTATCCATGGAGTAGAAAACGATTGCGTTGGAGAACAAATCAACGAAGAAACAGCAAGAGATATATTCTCTTCAAAGCTACATTTTTCATTGAACTCACAGGTACCATCGCCATCGTTGCACAGGAAACATTTCTCCATAAGTCCCGTGTAGTTGTAGTTGATCTCATGAGATAGTGGTAAACAAAAGGTTACCGCGGGAAATGGAATTTCGTTGACATAGGTTACGTTGCTTGAAGGTATTTTGACAACAGGAGAGTTTTGCCATCTGTCATACTCAATCTTGATAAAAGTTAAACTTGTTAATAGAGCGAGAATATGAACAAACAACCATAAGCCAGTATGAAACCAAGACTGGTTCTTCCCTGCGAGAAACTTCATACCTGGTAGACTCAATGACTGAATCAACTCTTGAAAGTAGGTGTGTGGGAAACTGTTAGCATCATAAAGTGAACGATTATAATCGTGTGTAGAAACCTTAGGCCTACTAGTTTGCTCAACAGTGTCAGATTCAACTTGCCTTGTAGCTTTAGGTTCAGCAGGGTTGTGCAACGGCAGGTTTTCCAAACTTGACAATAATGTTTTAATGGAATCTTCTAGATGAGTCATTCTTCTGTTGAGTCCTTCTATGGGATCTTTAAGATCTCGATTTACTTCGGGTGATGTTGCTATTTCCATCTTTGGAAATTGTAGAAAATTAAATCCAATGCAACTTAATTAAAACTCTCTTGACCCACTACACACTTTGATCACTACAAATAATGTTATCCCTTTGAAATTAACTCGAAGTTTTCAGCATAACACTATGATGATAAAAATACAAGACCACGACCTTCTATTTAATAATTAGGGTTTCTGATTATAACCACGCCTAGTTTAATTGTCCCAGGCATAGCGTGTATTTAAAACCCCCGGCCTCAGCAAACCTGCAGACCTGAAATTACCATTAGCCTGATTAGATTTTAACTAAAAATACTTAATAAAGCATGTCATATTGATTACGTAGTTAAAAAGCATTACGTTAAATGAGTAGCCAGGCTTAATGCGACTGAGAACGAAAATAGTGTTTTTTAGTAAAATGTGTGCAGCTTAGCGCATAACAAACAGTATTAACCAAATTTTATAATCCATCTTTATAAAACCATGAGGAAAAAAACAGTAATTTACTTATATATATATCTAACAAAAAACCACTAAGTGGTAACACTTCCCCCGCCAAGTCAGCAACCCAAAAAAGACAATAAATCACCACTTTTCCGTCAAGTAAAACAATGTAATGTATGTAAGTTTGGCAACTTGGCGGCAGACTTTTGCTTGTTTTTTTTTTCAGTTACGTTGGTGGATAATTTCACAAATCAACTTCTCTAATTAATTAGTCCAACTAAGTATAATAATTTCAATGTAATCAGTAAATATAAAACCATCACTATTATGATTTTATGAAATGTGACACAAATAAGGTCAAATTTTGTAAAATAAGCTCTCATCTAGCAATGTACTATTGGGAGAGATACTTGCTCAATGAAACTAATTTTATGGTATTTTTTAAAGTGATCAAGCAAAAGTCTGCCGCCAAGTGGCCAAACTTACATACATTACATTGTTTTACTTGGCGGAAAAGTGGTGATTTATTGTCTTTTTTGGGTTGCTGACTTGGCGGGGGAAGTGTTACCACTTAGTGGTTTTTTGTTAGATTGTATTTATTTTTGTAGAAAATTAACAGTTAAAATAAAAATCCTCTTTTCTCTTATATATAGACCAGGGCACAACTACACATAAAATGCATTGGTGTTACATAAGTGTTCCGATAATTAAACCCGTATATCTAAAGACTAGTGTAAATTGAGCCCTTATTAGAGAAGTAAAAATGTAATCAAACAGATTAGGTTTGTTAGAAATAGCATAAGGCAAAACAAATATTGAAAAACTCATTTTTATCCTAAATTTACATATCACTTTTTACATTCACTTTTTTGCTTGTTTAACATACGTAGACGGATTTTCCCGATTGTTTTATTTGTTTTAGTGTATCAAAACATAAAACTAACCTTATTTAGTTAAATAAATTTTGGCAATATTATGAAGAAACAATGTTAAAACTAACCTTAGTACTAGTACTAAGTTTCAAGTTCCTAGGTTTCATATGTTTTGATAAGTAGTATTAAACTGTTAAAAATGACGAGCTGCTGTACCAGTGTACCATCGGTACACTGCATTTTTCAATGGAAAGTATCGGGGAATATCACTGCTCTAAGTAATTTTATATAGTAAGTAGCTCAAATCATTCGGTATACCTGAAAAAAATACTTTATAAAAGTTTTAAAATAATTTTTCAGCTGATCCTATGAATTTCTCTAACATTTTAAATTAATTGAGATTTAATCGCAGCTGATCCTTCTTTTGTTTTGATTTTAATCCCATGTTATTTAAATGGGCCAAAATCGTACTTTGAGGGCTTGCCAAGGGTTTATGGGTCAACGCACCGACTTGTGACCCTCAAAAGGCACATCTACACGCTAAGGGCTTTCAAACAACATAAAAAACATTAAAATTGAGCCAGTGGTTTGGGCTGTAGGTCCGTCAACATTTAAGGAGAAGAAGGAGAACACGGAAAATTTGTGAATTTTCAAACTAGTTTTTCTTGGCTCAAACACAACCTTTTTTTAAATTCTTTTTTTTATTTTGCCAAGAATGATTGCCCCTATCCAGTGGATGAACAATTATTTTAATAGCTTTTGTTTCTTCAGAGCTATAGACGAGTAAAAAAGCCACTTTGTCACGTCATGTATATATACACTGCAGCAGCTGTGTACCGCTGGGGGACTTGGCGGGGCGGAACGCTGCCGCGTTCCTTAATATATATATAGGCTATATAGTATTAAAAATTGAGGTAATGTCTGTTTTGCTGTCACAACTAAAACACTTAACCGATAAAGCCAAAACTAAGCACATAGACATTCCACATTCCTAAGAATGTCTTAGGGTTATTCACATCCCTGAGTTCCTCTCGGGCTATGCCCGAGGAGGAACTACGCTGTTTGTTATAAATAAACAAATTAGAATACATTTAATGACAACATGCTTTTTTAGAAAGACAATAAAATCTGCATGCAAATATAAATAGTTTTGTGTCTATGTGTGTCCATCTGGTCTTTGAGTTTTTGACCATTCAGATTGAGTTATTAGGAATTCAATCGAATCTAGTCAACACGAAATCGATTAACCAAATCCCACTTTTAACAGAGCTTTTGCATGCCACTTACTGTATAGTATATCCTGGAGCTTATGATAAAGTTTCACAGTATAAACTATTTAAAATTAATGTTAAGGTCACAATTGACAAGCATTTGTTTTCTATAAGTTAGCTAACTGTTTTAGATTGTGAATGGACGATTCTAAGCCAATTTTTACTTTCTCCCCCTGTACCATAGTACAGGGTGAGGCAATGAGAACGCCACAATTTGTTTTAGCTGTCACATGTTAATTGTTGCACAACGAATGATCAGCTGTGCTTATAACATCTATTAAACTATGCCATTTTAGTAAATATTATGCCTGAGGCTATTAACACCAAGATTTTTATGTGGAAACCTATTTTAAAAATAGTGATTCTTGTGCAAAACCCCAGAGATTGTTTGGACCACATTCCATCCTTGGTCAACATGGCACTGTTCCCGATTGGAAAACAATGGTGAACAGGGTCAAATTATTTAGGATAAACGCTTAAACCTAAAAAAAAATAAGCGGTGGGTGCCGCAAAACTCTTTGTATACCAGCAAATGTTGAAAGAGTGTGAGTCGCAGTAACTCAAAGTCCAACGGAATTTTCCAGGAAGCTTTTGTTGTTGAAAGCTTTACGTTGGCTCCTTTTTTGGGAAGGGGGGGGGTTGTTCTAGTAAGCTACTTGAAGTTCGAGGTTTTTCAAGAAGAAGGTTTTTCAAGAAGCTAAGAATCGTCCAAAAACTAAAGTGAACCTGAAGAAATGCTGGAGAAGTATTTGATGGAATTGTGCCTTAAAAGGAATGTCGAGTAGGACAAGGACGTCACTTGCAGGATTTTATTCCCAAAAAATGGAAAAATGACTTTGTTAAGTTAAAATGGCAAAAGATAAGCTGCGTTTTGATGTGCTATCTATATCTATAGGGTGAATATTATTGAGTTTGTACAGCTAATAAATTGGGGTGCTTTCATTGCCCCACTCTGTATATAGAGAAAGTATTGTTTTCAAAATTTTGGAGTTAGAGTTTTGAGTGGATATATCCATTTTGAGTCCCCCTGGACACAAAAAAAGTGGTTTC
Source organism: Macrosteles quadrilineatus (assembly GCF_028750875.1). Classification (NCBI taxonomy): domain Eukaryota; kingdom Metazoa; phylum Arthropoda; class Insecta; order Hemiptera; family Cicadellidae; genus Macrosteles; species Macrosteles quadrilineatus. Next base: position 179,099,608 of record NW_026542594.1, read on the forward strand.
CGAAGTGATGTCTGTGTGTATGGATGTGTACAGTGCTAGGGACTACACCTGTGGTCCGATTTCGATGAAATTTGGTGTGTAGGTTTTAATCCATGGTATCTCCAGGCATTTTTTTTCATTTTTTTTAATTTTGTACAGCGGTCCTGTTGTGGTTGTGTTGTAATATTGTGTATTCCATATCCCAAAATGTTACTTAGACTACAGTTAGTCAATGGAAACTCAACTAATGAGGTGAACTCCGTAATTCATACGATTATTAAATATTACTAAACCACCAAAACGATGTCCCAGGATCACAAGAAATGTTTGAGGCCAAGCTCCACTGTGAAGACTAGTTTTCACCCTCAGTTGCTTCTAATGACACACATGATGTAATAACATGTCACAAGACCGCTCTTCCTGCGACTGAAGGAAACTAGAATAAGCGGCAACAATGAACAGAAATTTGTAATTATACAACGACTAAGGATGTGGTTCGTTTGTTCGAAATTATGTGTTTGTCTTGGAGAAAATCGAAGATGGGCTCTTTTTCTGATAAAACTGGTTTTGGGAAAGTAAGTATTTACGTTTTTCGTTTTAGAGAAAATTAAACACAGTTTAAGTTAAGCCCTGGACTATCGTATCATTGATTTATCATATAGCTTAAGCCGTGGTGCTTGTCAGGAATTGAAATGTACGTAGCCGTGAATGTATTAAACTGAAGCCATGTCTATGTTAACAAATTGTTCCAATCTAGCCCTAAACACAACTTCATGTAGATAGTCACGAATTAAAAAGGTTCAAAAATAATTTTATATCGTCATAATATAACGTTCATTGTTCAGTAATTTCACACCTACACGTTAAACTCAATTTTCGTAAATTTCACATGGATCTGAAGGCTTCCAAACCAAATTTCAAGTAGATTTTTTAAACCAAGACAAACTTCTGATATTTCGGCCTTGCTTAAGTTGAAAAATATCCAAAATACTCTTCCGGATACGTTTATAACTCAGTTCTTTCGTTCCAAATACCTAGAACATCATCCTGCAAGCTCCTAAACTGTTACCAAATTACCACAACCTGGTCTCAAAGGCATTCAAACGTTTCTTTGCGAATTCAGAAATTTAAACTCTTTTCCGAATAAATGGTTTGGTACTCAGTTATTTGCCACCTACATTACCTGGAACTCTCTGCAATCCTGGTAATTTTCACACAGGCCCTCAGGCTCTCGTCTAGACTGTTAGTGAATTGTCGCGTGAGAGGGTTGCGTGTACTAATATTGAATAACCGACACCTCTCAAAGGAGCCGCTGCATGTTATGCAGTTAATTTCAATTAGGTATCTTCAATCGGTAGCGTTGGTGCCTGTTTTTGTGGCAATCTGCACTTTTGGACTCGCACGCTCCACGGATAGCTGCCGGCGTTTGACCCTTTCCCAAAACCCTTTACTTTGATCGTCTTTTTCAAAGCCTCGAAGTGCATACCTTTGAAATGTATTAGTGATAAAATGTACAAAGAGAACCCTTGTAATAAATTGTCTATGTTATTCTCTAATGAGTCTTAACCATAATTAAAATTACGTGTCTGACTATCTTATCACATCACTAAACACTGACCAATCTAGAGGCTTCACCCACCACGAGTTTGACTCAGAACTTTGCCCCAGGTCCTCAAAGCTCTAAGGTAATACTTTGGGGAATAAATGTTGAGTCCTAAAATAATGTCTAAAATGGGCAATTTTTCTATCCTTAATTTGTTGTATACCATTTACATAAAATTTTCAAAGAGCTGATACAAAACAATTGAATAGATACTTTGTAAAACAGCTGAAGTCACCCTTCGATGTGACCATTTAGTATACAAAAAAGCTATGTTCTACACTTTCAGATGATTATATGACTAAAAAAAAAAATTACAAGCCCAATAAACAAGGACAGCTGGATTGAGTTTCAAACTATAAAAAAACCTCATATAAATCACATTCCTTTTTCGTCATATTCCACTGGAAAGCATGGCTGAAGCTTTTGAGTAAATAATAAATGAAAAGTGGATACACTACTGTAAAATAAAAGAGGGTATAAATAATATGGTAGGTTGAAAGACTGTAAAAATTGCTTCCTTGTTTAAAATGGTTGATTCAAATAAATATTTATTAAATATTTAACCCAAAGGACTAAATAAGACAACACAAACTAAAACTTTGTGATTCCTAATTTGTACCATACATATTTCCATCCATACACGAAATTTCGAATTTGGAATTTACTAAAGTATTATTTCTAGATTAATCCCAAGTTAACCACTCGAATTAATGCAGAGTGGTTAGAATGAAGGGACAGCTTATTTGATTTTGTTACTAACTAATACCAGCTGCTTCGTTGGCCAGGGCTATTGTATACAAGCCCAATAAACAAGGACAGCTGGGTCCAGTTTCAAAATATCAAAAATCGAGTAGAAAATCGTTATGTCCAATTTTAAGGTCTCTGCTAGTAATTAAACCATAGCATAGTTTAGTAATGATGTAGCAAATAAAAATTGTATGTTTAATTTCTCAAAAGGATCAAGCTAACCGAAACCTATAGAGAATGACCATTGCCTTTACAAAAATAAAATTGAAGAAACCCATAGGGCAAATCCAATATTAGAATGGATGATGTATTGCAAAGAGCCAAAAGTTGATAAGATTTGATCCAACAGAGACGTTATGGCAATGGTTAAAATTTATGAAGTGAGATGGACCGAATCGTATGTGTAATAAACATTCACTAACCAGTAACCAGGGGTGTCTGTCTGGGGAATCCAGAAGGAAAAGACAACTTGGCGGGACAAGAATGAGGTGAAAGCATCAAAATAAAAGGCTTGGTACTACACTTCAAGCACCAGAGGGTAGTACCATAGACGAATATAATAAATAAGGAAGACCATAGACCATAGGTTATAGACTTCATTTTATCATAGACTTTCAAAGGAAGGTTCCTGGATGTGCTGCTAGAGCGTGCTCGGTGTTAGATTCGCTGCTGTCGGCGGCTCCTCGCCGTCTGCTACCAGCACTACCACCCTTACAAATTAAATGCTACCAACGTATCAGACCTACTTTTTAATATGGGTAGAGAACAAAATGTTTAAATCCTGTTGTTTTAACGGAAAATACCGTTTTATTTTTTTTTAATCCCCGAAAGTTTTTAAAGCTCGGAAAAATAACGGAACAAACTCCAACTCCCCAGATTCCGGGGAATTCCTCCGAAGTTGGCAACACTGCCCAACTACCAAGTTGTCATGACAACGGTCACCAGCGCTTGGCGTTGCAGTGGTGTGAGCCGGAACTACACGGCACTCCTAGCGGTGGACGCCAGAATATATGCTAACCACAGCACTGTCTATATTTTATTCTATTTGTCTCTATGGTATTACATAGGCAATATCGGTGAGGCTTAAAGTCTACTCTTTTAAAGTACTGTACTAGGAGGAAGGACAGTGCTATTTTTATAATTTCATACCACTACATACAAGAGTCTTGTAAATTCCCTATCGTATAGATAGCTCGGTTCCGTTCCAATAAGTCCAACCCGGCACCAACTTCACCGCGATCCGCTGCCTGAACTATCGGCACTGACTACATCGCATCAGCTTATCGGTGCTGAGGTACTTTCGCCACGTCAGGGGAAAGCTGCTGATCGGATTGCTGATAGGCTGAAATGATAGAGCGCTTCGTCAGTTTCTCTGATACCCACACCTTCGATACAATCGATCATCGGATCGCCATGGAAGTGAACAGTGCGATGGGGCGATGGTTCTCTACTGTTTTGTAGACGCCTTGTTTATCGTCGATGGAGAAGTTTTGACTTGCGTCGATAATTTGTCAAGTCTTGGAAATTTACCTTGATGGAATTAAGGATGCGACTTTTCTGAATCGTTGGTATATGTAGTAATGTTATGGAATCAAAGTGTAGCGCGAAGTATCAAGAAATTTAAGAGCGCCACTCACGTTCTAAAGCTCCACGATGGTGCGGTAAAATCCTACCAATTAATTATTCTACAGTAGGTATGATAGAACCTGACTCCAGGCCCTCCTGTCGACCTGTGACTGGTCAGGGGCTTAAACCATTGGCCAGTTTCCAGGAATATATAGGGTCAGGAGACAGGTGACATCATACAGACTATATTTATCTCTTTTAGTTGCCTGCGTTCTTATGCTAGTAGTTTTTATTTACCCTATGCATTTCGCCAGCTTTGTGTGGTATCTTCAGGGAATCTTCTTCTATAGTATTTCACTAACACTAACACTATTGAGTTTTAGTGTTGAAGGTGTGAAGGTATTGAAATTAATGATTTAAAGTTCTGATTCAAGTCCTTGAAATTAGAAAAGCACAAAAAATTACCAATCGCTTTTAAGTATATATTAAAGCCGTAGCGAAGTGATTCGGAACCCAACATAAACTGTTAGTCCATACCTAGGAAATCAACCATGTAGCCCTATATGTCGTAGACAAGTAGAACTTTTTCCATATGAAGAACTGCCTCAATCAAGAACACGCATACTACTTTTCAGTTAAACCAACCCTGTAAGTAACGGTTTTCAAATAATAACTAAATTAGTACATTACATTCCTCGAAAACGAGCGTGATCACTCCTGATGAACTGTTTCAGTTATTATCTGTCAACTATGATAATTAGCGAAAAAATATTTTCTGTGATCAGCTGTCTGATTAAAAACTTCAAAAGGCACATTCCAGTGATATCAATAATTGTATAGCTGTATAGCAATAATGTTAAGACCCTACAGAATGTGCACTTTATGTAATGTCAATCTGTTTGGATTGTTAATACAGCTTTACGATAAACTCTATTCATCAACATCATTTTTGGTTATAGCATTGTTAAAGAGATTCAATTTTTTAAACATATTACATTGTAATCAATTGGTGGATAATTGTACAGTCATCATAACAGTTTATAAGAAATGTAAAGCAAAGACTTTGACGTAAAACATTTCGTAAATTTGGATTTTTGTTCGACTTTTTCAAAAGTAAAATAAATTATTTAGTGGTTTAGTTTATGTTTAGTCTTTAAATATATGATATGGTTCATCGGAAAAATCATCGAGTTTTCGAATAAATTAAATCTATTTATTTTATAAAATTAAACGTACATATGGGTTTTCTACGATTTATTATACATTAAAGGCAAAACTGTTTACGGTAAAGATGAAGGGAAACACCCCAATTTTACGAAAACTTTCTTAAAACACTATAATCGAAAATATCCAAATTTTTCCCTGAGAAACTGTCAACTGTAAACCTTTTTGCAGACATTCAACAGAACAAAGTGAATATGTAGACAACAAACTGTCATACACTTGGTTCAAACACATTTTATTTGAACAAAAAGTCGACTAAACGATTGGCTGGGACAATCTTGAGATTGGTCGGCTCCTTTGATCGGACGTCACGTGACTAAGGAGGGAGAGAGAGAGAGAAGAGATCGCAGGTAGATGAGATCTTCCAGCATCACTATCAGTAACCGGCTGAGTCTCGGTTGATCAACACCTCAGAGAACCACACTGCTTGCTTCTTTGGATCGTGTCGAGAGTATTTTGGAAATCGATTTTTGTTTTCTAACACCTCTACATTTTTAGTTTCTGTTTTATTCTGTGAAAATTTGATTTTGAAGATTTTATCAAAGGAATTTTGCTTTTCGTGATGTTTTTTTCATTTTTTTGACTTGTAGTCTAGCATGTTTTTGAACGCAGTTCATTCGTTTTACTATTTCGAACTCTGAGAGGAAAAAATTAGTGAACATTGTAGATTCAAAGCAAAGTTTTGAAGTGAACATGAGTGCAGCGATGTTTCAAGGTATGGTTATCCCCAACTACTACCCCAAGGAAGTTCCCCACGACGCGTGTTCCGACGGATACCACAGTCCAGTGTCCAGCCCGGGGGGTTACTACCCAGCGTACACCCCTACACCTACCCCTCCCAAGTACCAAGACCCTGGACCCTCCGACACCTGGCAGAAGGACTACGTGGAAAACAGCTACGGGAGGTTCTACGAAGAACCGAGGTGGAAGCAGCAGTGGAGTCAAGACAACGATGAGCCCCGAAGAAGATCTTCAGGAGTGGATGTAGTGAAACGACGTCGACTTGCAGCGAACGCCAGGGAGAGACGTCGAATGAACAACTTGAACGACGCCTTCGACCGCCTCCGAGACGTCGTACCTTCCCTTGGGAACGACCGAAAGCTCAGCAAGTTCGAGACATTGCAGATGGCGCAGACGTACATATCAGCGCTGCATGAACTTCTTCAGCGGGACTAAGTGCTCTGGAGACTTCAACGCTGCGAAAGACTGAAGTACACGGTACTAAGTGCTGTAAGTTGATAAACACTAATTTTTTCATATTTTCTTCCCAGAACTAAGCGATAATTCTTTACTCATACCACTTACACATGCATACAATAAATCATTTGGTTAATCTCCAACTTAATATTTTTTATAAAACATTTTAAAAATTCACTGAACTTTTTAAATATTTAGTTCATGTGTTTTTCCTAGTACTGATTGTAGTTTATTTTTCATGAACAATGTCAATGGATATTGGCTATTTGCAAATGTAGCGATAACAACCAATAACACAAAATAGATAAACGTGATCATTAAGTTTTTTAGTTGCAAAAACGTTTAAAAAATCAAAATACGTTAAAAGTATGTTAACCTGTAATCTAAACTATGATAACCCGTTTTTATTTATAACTACAGCCAACTTTAATCATACGATACATACATACCTAATCAAATAGTTTAATTCAATACTTCAAACTTTTTTCTGTTTGGGGTTGTTTAATTTTACTACCTATATATTTTATTTGTCTATTTTGATTTCTTATATTTACAAATATTAAACTTTTTTTTTTTTGGACTTTCTGATTTACGTTGTATGTTTAAGATAAAAGTAACTATGCTATATTTATTTAATCAAACCAAAATTTTGAATGTGTAGAAAGGTTTTACGAATTAAAATGAGTATCAAGTATTGAGTAGGTTTACAATGGGCTAAGGTACGTAAATTACGAAATACCTAGTAGAACAAAACATTAAATTTTTGATACAAAATTATTCTTGGCGACTTCAAATCTATTTAGTAAACCACTAATTATGAATTAAAGCTAGTTAGAACATTAACTACGTTCCGAGGTGTAAGTTCAAATCCCGATGATCGCCAATGGATTTTAATTGACAATGACGTGACCCAATGGTGGCCTCAATTCCACTTTAACTCGTAAAATCTAAGAATCAAAAGAGACACGTACGCTAAGAAATAAGAAATTTTCCTCTATCGTATCTTTTTCCACTAAAGCCATACATTAGTTAGATCTAATTTTTATTAGTTAAAGTAGTATTATATAAAAGTTCCTATTAATTGTGATTTTATTAACTGTGCTCACTAGGGAAGTATGATTTTTACACTTGTATATTGTACATATGTAGCTTTAATTCGTTAAGAATTACGGCTAGTTCGTTTAAAAATTGATGATATTCAAAGAAAACATTATGATCTGTCATTTGGCAGAAAATCCTTATAGTTTCATAATAATTCAATAATTCGACAGATGCTAATTGTGTACATTATTGATCATATTAACATTAATTGAGCCTGTAAATGTACACAGTTGTTAGTTGTGGTGTAATCGACAAGTTTGTTTCGAAAATATTTGAATTTTTCTTTATAAAGCACTGAGTTGTTGGAAAAGGCTCTTGTAACTAGTGGTTCGTTTATCAATAGGTTCTATTTCATTATGGTAATAGTGTGTTGATTTTCCTTTTGAATGCAATTAGTTCAGTTTGTTATAAAACTCAATAAGTGATGTGTTTGAATACTTCTGTGTATATAATCTCAAAGCAAGACTGATATTTAGATCTAAGTGTTGTATATTTGTAAATAAACACAAATCTTTAGAATTATTATTGTTTTATTTTCTACAAACCATATTCCCCTTTGACCCATTATGCTTCTTTTTCAATAAACTTACAAATAATAATAAACCAAATTTATTAAGGCAAACAAAAATACTATGTATTTACTTAAAATGTCATTTTAGTACCTATTTAATAATTGCAAACATTTTACTTCATTAACTTAGCTTGTAAACTAATTAATACTTTCTACAACAGCACCTATATATAAAACATTTATTTTAAATTTTAAACATATTATAATTTTTATATATGCCTTTAAAAGTTTTATTTAGGTAAGTTTAAGTGGCAATTTGTGTGTGGTAATGATTAGATGAATATGCATTTTCCGATGTTAAAAGTGCTTTCTAGTAAAACTAAGAGATATGGCAGAGAAATAATGAAATAATGCAAGGTAATATGCTTTTAAATCATTCTTATTATACTCAAACTATCCTATAATCTTCAAACCAAAAACTAAAACTTAGGTTTCCAATTGATCAGCCTTGGCACCTTCAATAATTTTAGAATAGTTTAATTCTATTTAAGAATTTTATATTCTACTTACTTTTGCCAGAAGGTGTCAAATGTAGATATTGTTCATGCTGTACATGTTTCGAGCTACACTACAGGCCATCTTCAGCAGCATTCTTTTTTTTTATCGACAATCATCTCTTGATGTGATACATTTTAAATGCAAGAATGCTGCTGAAGATGAGCTGTAATGTAGCTCGAAATATGTACAGTATGAACAATGATTACATTTGACACCTTCTTGCACAGTTAAGTAGAATCTTATCTATTGTAAAAACATAGACTTATATTAACTGTGGTATCTTAACTTAACATCTTAAGCCACCATTGGGAACAAATAATTCACTCATATATCAATAAACAGTTGAATTTATGGTGTTTCATTTTACTGAAGCAATATTTAACACAAAACCACATTCATGATGCCGAATTGATAACAAACTCGAATTAAATCAGGTTAAATATTAGATCTTGATAAGAAAGGATCAACTTCCGTCGGCCGTGGGAGAGAGGTCCTTCCCAGGGGTGTCCTTGAAGGACCTTCATCCTTCGTCAATGCAGTAGCCACCGAGTCTGCAAAGGAACTATACTGATTATGTGGACAAGAGGCGATAAGTATAAATGTATATTAAGGGTGTTTGGTCACAAATTTTCATATCTGATTTTTTGTTATTGTTCAATTGTACTAAAAATTAGAAATACAAATATATAAGAAAAAATTTTTATTTTGAATATTAAGTGAGATATGGAGCTTAAAAGTAGTAAATTTTTCATCTTTGGTACCAATTCACAGGGAGAATGGGTAATGCGATTCTCACCAAAATTGGCATTCAGGTGTGGAAAAATAAGATAATAATCACTAGCTATTTACTGTAAAATTATAAATTATAAATTTTTTTAAATTTTATTTTTTATAAACTTTTTTTTTTATTAAAAAAAAATAAAATAGCTGTTTGTTTTTGGGGGAAATTTATCTGTAGGGTATTTTGAAATTTAAAAAATGTGATATGTTAACACGTTTAGGCTGTGAATTCGTACCTTTGATGCCTTGCGCTGTCGGAGCACTACTCGTTGAGAGTTTGTACACTAACATAGGGGCTTTAGAATACTTTAACATCACGTAATTATTAACATCTTTTATCATTGAAAGAATACGTTTATCGTTGTATTCTAAAGCCCCGGTGTTAGTGTACACACTCTCAATGAGTAGTGCTCCGACAGCGCTAGGCATCAAAGGTACGAATTCACAGCCCAAACGTGTTAACATATCACATTTTTTTAAATTTCAAAATACAGATAAATTTTCCCCAAAAACAAACAGCTATTTAAAAAAAAATACAACCCCTAAACTATCCTTCCTATAAATGACATGGGATGCATTTTTTTGTATTTGGCACTTGAATATCTCAGTAAACGAATGTCGTAAAACAATAACCTTATATACATTTTTTATGCTATGAGTATGATTATAACCAGGTATCATAGTTTATGTGTATAGTAAAAAAACGTTTTTATCTCAAAACTCCATTACACCTTGATTGAAAATGTATGCCAAATGCTTTCAATATTGGATCATAATTGCTCCAGAATGTATTACAGTATATGTATAACATTTTATACGAATACGTATTATATTTCGACACAAAGTCGATGCATGGTTCTTTCACCTGCGAAGAAAACGCGTTTTGATAATACTTTCTTCAATTAAGCACGTGTTTTAAAAATTACTATAAAATGACAGAAAAATACCTATATTAATTACATCAGCTCTCTCAATGTTAAACGTTAAGGCACAATACAGTGTAAGGATTGGTCTTAAGATTTTACAGAAGGACGGAGAGTCTATTTGAAACATTCAAAGATAATTGCACAAGAGAAATTAAGTTTTCATTTTATGACTTTCATTCTTAGAGCTGAGAAATCCCATTTAAGTTAACACAAAATTACATAAATAAACCATTAACCAATGGGTCCTTAGAGTTAAATTTGTTTAAAGATATATTTTGACATGTCTAACAACAGATTATGATAATAGAAAGTAGTCTACAACCAGATATAAATATAAAAGGGAATCAACAACTTTTCTAAAAATTATTTTAGAATTCTATGATGCATTTATTCTGAAACAATACTTAAAAATAAATCATGTGTTGTGTATAGTTAATGCAACTCCTTCTAAAAACGTGTATTTTGAATTGTTAATAACTTAAATTATTGAGATAGATCATTTTTTTATTTCATTTATAAAAGTAACCCTTATTTCGCCGCGGGTTTATGTTTTATGAAGTACTTGTTGCTATATCCGATCTTTGCAAAAGAGAGAGGATGTAGAAGAAAATAATGGAAAATATTCAATGTAAGGTTACACATTTAGTTCTGTTTTAAGTACAAACCTAACCCTTATTCCGATAATATTTTCTTTTTATTAATTTTAAGGATGAAAGACACTGGTAAATTACTATTTAAGAAAACATATAATTAGAATAGCTTACATAGTAAACCTTTTAAACAATATTTATCCATTTACTAGTTTAGTTAGCCCTTCAAATGGAATATAAAATACATTTAATGTACAATAATGTATTAGTATCAATTAAAAATAGAACGTAAAATATGTTTCCTTAAATTTAGTTTTATTGTATATTTTTGCATTAGTTATTAATATTACATCGATAATGTGTTTATATTATTTTTACATTAAATTTTTATAAACTATATAAATGTTTGTCATGCATTGTTTAGAAAACACAGTATATGCAAATAAACACCGCTGGACACTGTGCACCACTAACACCAGGGGACTCTGCTAAACGTAATTAATGCTCATTCCTTTACAATTAATCTATCTGTACGTTAATATGCAAGCATTTTTCATTAAAACCTTTTTTCTCAGCTCGTGTGCATCGCAGAGAAAATCTCTACATACTACTAGAAAGATATTTTCCTGTAGATGTGCAGATTCCTTTTCGAAATTAAAATAGGCTAAAAAATAAGCAAAAATAATAATTTAAAATTTTAAAAAACTAACATGGGCCTTATGGATTGCCATGCTGGTGACATAATAACAACAAAAGATAAACAGAAAATCGAAACAAATGGATGAAATTCCAATCACATGTTTTATTTGCAGCGTGGGGGTGAAAATAGAGAACTCTGTACATTAAAATTACTTACTTTTGGTCAAGTTTGCAACCATTGGACCACCTCTAGTTCCTTTAGAAATACCACAGTGGTTTTTGCAAATGTTTTGCATACTCTGTATGTAAAATACTAAGTCATTTTCAAATTATTATTTGAGAAAAATACTACTATGAACAAATATTTTTAGCATAAACGTTGTATTTTAAAAATTGTTATTATCTCACCCGGTTCCTTGTTGTTATTCTCAGGACTTCAGACAAACCAGTATACGGTACTTTCCTGTTAAAGGGAACATTCTTTATTATCAATGATTTTTTCGATATATCGATATGTTTGTTTTCCGATCCATAACAAATTGACAACAACTAACTGATCTTGTTTAGGCTAAAATAGTCTATTAAAATGAAACTGTTCTTAGCTAACATAACATAACCAACCAAACTTGCTGTACCATTTAAATATTCCGTTTGGGTTTGATAACAGAAAAGGCAAGTTAAACACGGAATTTTTAAATGTTACAGCAAGTTTTGTTAGTTATGTTAGGTTATTTTTTTAGAACACTTTCATTTCATTATTGTTTGTTGATACTGAACAATATTTATCGTAGTTGTCAGCTGATATGTTTCAATTTGTTAATATCGATATACCGAGAAAAAAATCATCGATAATAATGAATGTTCCCTTTAACAGCAAAGTACCCAGTATACAGTAAAACCTCGATAACAAGACTCTCATGTTGATTATCTATATAAATAAAATTAGAGTTTTGTCTTTAATACTATTTGTTATCAAAATTGCGTTCTCATCGAGATTTACAATGACATATGATTATGGGCCAGATAAATTCTAGAGGATTCGAAAATGACACTTATTATCAAGGTTTGCTTGTTATCAAGGTTCCCTTGTACTTTATCACTATCTAAACACCTAGTGAACGGTTTATTGAACAATGTTCTGTTTGAAGAAAATGGGGTACATTACTTTAGTATCCAAAAGTGAACAGTAAAACTAAAATCCGTAACCAATGTCTTCGGTAGAGTTCAGATGACGTTCACTCAACAAGTCCAATAGCCATTATAGCATTAAGTATGTACACTTACAGGGATACTTAATGAATCATTTCAATGAAAAATTAAAAAGAATTTTTTTCTCTTAAAAAATAAATGCTGAGCTTAAAAAATTAACTCATTATAACTTTTAAATTTTATCTTTGTGTACCGTAATGTTATCGGAACTTTCAGTTCCCAAATTTCAAATTGTACCACATAAAATATTTTTGGAAATTCCACTACCACCATAAATCTCCTAACTGGACCCTATTAGGGCTAATGAGTTGCCGCGTTTTTGCCAACGATCAATTAAACACCAAAATGACCGCTACACTAGCGCCGTGTGCCGCAGCGGTAATCATCGGAACTAGGTAGGACAGTGGCTAACATATGGGGCAGAAGTCAAGGGTCAAAAAGTACACTTTACGATCTGCCGAAGCGCAGGATTGGGGGAGGGGCTAATATTTACAAATCGTTCGTTTTTGTAAAAGTCGGCACGAGCTGTTGTAATCGATGACCGCGATTTTGCGATTTTGATCAGCGGGGATAATTTAAAGCGTGTGGTTTGGGGAGTGAAATTTTGATTAATTCGATAAATTCGGGGTTTTGGGGTGCGTTAGCGAAATGTTTCTGGGTTAATTGTGTTAAAATTAATACAACAAAAGTCATTCACCCCTTGTAAACCTAAATCCAATAAGCTAAGCCATTTCTCTATACCATGAAGACTGGATAATCCACGGGAAAGAGTCAGCAAAAAACAGATGTTGACTAAATTAATCTCAGTAGGACACTGTGTAATTATATTTTTAGTTCTAATACAAACCAAGTTTGTTCCCGGTAGTAAACCAAGTGCATTTTATTCACGGACAACTTTTTACATTATCCCACATATTAAAACGTCAAGGAGTTTTTCAAAGATTCTGAATCAACCAAATAATTAATTTTAATTTTTGGTACAGGTTTTTAGAAATTTAATATTAATTAAATGCTGCTGGTGCCAATTTAACAGTACATTTTTATATGGACAGTTTAAAAACATGAAATACACCATTACAACACACACAAAAAGAATGAAATCATACCCACCCACTCATAGACTTAAATTTTACAATAAGCAAGTTGAGTCTTATAAAGGAGCAAGTGAATATAAAAGTTCAAATAAACAGTTTCAAATTTAAACTAAAACTAAAATCTTACTTGCTTTGCAAAGTAATATATTCAATACAAGAGTATATGAATTAACCATTATCTATATATAAAGACAAAAGTACCCATGAACTTTTGAGAAAACTACAAGTCACACCCCCATAAACCATATACTTAAAATGTTCGTCATGACGAGAAACCTTGCGCAAAATTATCCATTTTTTCATAAATTGCCCTTTAAGGTCTTAGTTGCTGTCCAAAGGGAACTTTCCATATGTACTTAATGTTAAAAATACCTCAGCTGTTCTTATTTGTATGTTATTCTTTCAATTATTTATTACCTTATTAAAATCTGGTGTGATTATTTGTTTGTAATGCTGTATTCTGTTTTGTTTATTTCATCTTAACTGAACCAATCAATAGTTTTTTATAATAATTTGAAGTCAAACGGGTTGAGGCCCGTGGGTAACAGCTAGTGTTATTTAAATAGCTAAGTTGACAGTTGACACTATTCAGATGTACTAACATATACTTACTTGTTTTATATGATAAAAGCTATTTTGATTTTATTTGATATTGATTTAATCAACAACGATAAAGAAGGCTGTAACGAAGGGAGAAAAACTTCATGTTATTCATATAAATACATTTCCAATAGGCATAAACGTTTTTGGCAAATACATGCTGTGTAAGTAAAATACGCAAAAATAATTATTTTGGCTTTAAAATTTAAAAAATATATAATATTTGTGATACTACGCCAATTGATTATTAAAATATTTACTATGAAACGCAATGCTATCTCGCTTTCTCATATTTTTCTAAACTAGTGTAATGTAAAAGCTACTAAATTTAGTACGAGAGGTTAATGCTTACTCAGTAGATGTGAGCTATGTATACATTTTTGTTATTATATGCCTGTTTGAACCCAAATCAAATGCATATTTGCCTAGGTTGCAGTAAGTATACTCCTAATATCGTAAACGTCTTATTGTGGTGTCGATACAAGATTGTGCGTTTTGAGGAGGTGCTGCACCACAGCGGCGAACCACGGAACTCTCTGTGAGTAGTGATGTGTTTCTACAATAGGTAGCGTGGCTACTTGGTTTTCATATTATTCTAGAAAAATCCCTAATTTCTTGAATTCTATCTTCTAGTATATATTTACATCGTAATTTCGTTACCAATTTTGTCACTTACAAACTTCAACTCAACACCTTTGTCATAACCAACTTTAAATAACCACTACATTAAACATTAGAAGAAATACGCTACAATATACTGTCTTACAATACGCAGTTAGAATCTAATCTTAAATGATTAGTCAAATCGACATATAGTATTTATTTTTAACTAGAAAATATCTATTTTAATAATTATAATGATTTTATTAATTTATATCTTTGTGCTTAGACATGTTTTGCTACAACTAATAACATGTGTTTATAATTTTGTCCAGAAGGTTTGGTTAATTAATTTAACAACTACTATTCCTATATTAGGACACCTCTTTGATGAAAAAACTTATTTCAATTTAAATTCCTATGTCAATGTTCTTAATATTATTCCATGGTCGGATCATTGCCTTTTGGATGCTGAATATGCATGAATAGTGAAAGGTATGATCAAATTTGTCAGGCTTGACACTAATTTATATTTTTCCCCACTGCAGCTATACGCTGTATACATAATATAAACTTCGTCTATTGAGAATGAGTTCGGACAAGCCAGAGATATAACTAAAAAAAAAAAAATACATATCGAAAGTTATTGAGCACCATCGGTATGATAACTATATTATGACTCATGTAGCTAAATAATGTTGATATGGTACTAAGCACAATAAAGGTGTTTTTTTATGAATTTAGCACTAAAAAGCTATTATTTATTTTGAATCCATATACCTGGTTATTATCACTTCCATAAGAAATAAAGATCGTAGATTGTATACACAATCTGGATGTTTAAATCCAATTGAAAAACTTGCAATGCTAACAACACTAGCAATAATAAACACAACTTCATGTACATTTAAAATGGCATTTTATACCACGTTCCTAACAAGAATACGTAGTCAGTCATAAATATACGTGACAAAACTTCTTTGCCACTGGCATATTAATTTGTTGTGTAAGCAAATGTATGTTTCGTCCAACAGCAATTTTGTTGGTCTGTATGAAGGTCTTCTACCAGTAGTTAAAGTTGGAGTCTAATTCCCACACTGGTTATAAGTAGCTACATGATCTTCCATACCATAACGGTTAAAATTAATAAATACTAACCAACATTATGGTATACCAACGTTCAAACATAAGGAAATTAATATGTCACTCATGCACTTCGTTGTGTACAGAAACTATACGCTTTCCAGCTTGTGCTATTTATAGTAATAGTAGTTTACGCAACGATCTCTTAGTGTCGTTCTGTACACTACACGTACACTACTTTACCTACAATAGTGTTTTAATTACTATCAATAACTACTCATAATTTCTAAGAAAGGTTATGTTTTCGTAGACAGTGATGCAACGAAACACTCGACGTTCTGTACTCACGAGCACTTCAGCTTCCATATGCACAGAAGGCCTTGGAACAGTTCCTGGGATAACAGCTATTTGTGTAATAGCTTCACTGTACAGCGGAACTGTTCCAAGGCCTTCTGTGCATGTGGAAAATTAGGTGCTCGTGGGTACAGAACGTCGAGTGCAACGAAACATTGTACCAAACACTAATTGCACCAATCAACAATCGAATTGGTCTAAACAGCTGATTAGTTGTTCGAAACATTACAATTTTACTTTTTTTCTCTTAATTCTTGAACATCATTGGCCCGTTACCCTTGTTAACTGAATCTTTTCAATACTAAGAACTGAACTGAAATAGCTACTTTTAAAAACGGTCGTAGGTAAATTATTTTTCCCAGTAGGGTTGTAAATAACCGTATACGGGGAAGAGAGTTTTCAAAAGGCCGTCGTCGGGTAAAGACCCCGCGGTAAGCCGTGGTGTAAGGCGATCAGTTTAAACATCAAAGTGAGATTTTCCCGTCTTTTGAGCTTCCACGCTTCTCCCCCTCCCCCTCCCCCTCCCCCAATAAACACCCTTAGCCTTTAAACGTTCGTTCCACACTGGAATCAAAACCAAGAGATTTTACCTGGAAGCGTAAAGATCTGTTGGAAAAGTTGCTTTAGGTTCAACCACTTTTGAATTTTTAAAAGTTTGTCTGGGTGAACTTTATGTACACGTTTTGAAATGTATGCATACACTTTTAATATTAGATAAAGAAAGTTTTCCATGATCACCTCAAATTTGAAAGCAATATTAAAAAAAGGAAATGTTCTTTTTAGTTTGCATTTGTTACTCCGCTAGATCCTAAAACTTTATTATGATACCAAAATCATAAATATATATTGTACTAACCCCTATTGATAAAATAAACTCTTTTGGTTCAATATAGATTGATAGAAAATTGAAATTCTAGGGGAGTCGCTACTGAAATCGAAAAAATATTTATAACTAAAATTTTATTTTGTAACTGGCTTTTGTGGTTGAGAAAGACCTAAAACCACTATACGATTTTCATAAAATAAAATATATGCCCTATAAAGTGGGTTTTATATTTTTTTTACATTTTAAAAATTGATATTCAAAGAAAACTATAAAACTTACAAAACTGTGAGTGGTGTAGTTCTGTTCAGCATCAAATTCGGTTTAGTATTACGTACTTTTATTGTATTAAAGAAACATTTACCATCATTTAAATAACAGAAAATTTTAAAAATGTATTTCATTATTTATAATTTATAAATGGAAATATATTTTACTAAATGGATTTAAAATAATTGATTTTTAAGGCTTTATATGCAAAAGCTACGAACAAAATTCCAGAACTGTAGCTCAAGTAGTTTTTTTTTCAAATTTTGTAGGCTGAAACATTGAAAAACACAACTTGCGGGAAACGGAGATTTTCCAGCATATCCTTGGTAGTATCTCCCTTATGTACATGTATTAGCGAATTTCCCATATAGGGAATAAGCTATTACCGTGGGACTCATGGTAAGACCTGGACGCGGGACCAATTTTTTTTTTCATTTTGAGGTCCCTAGAGGCCAAAAACACCATCCGTTCAAATTCATATATATATATATATATATTTATATATTTATATATTTATATATATATATATATATATATATATATATATATATATGTGTGTGTGTGTGTGTGTCCGTTAGCACGATAACTCGAGCAAAAATGATCCGATTTTGATGAAATTTGGTACAAACGTGTAAACCTACGTTTATTCGAACGAGTTCGCGATCCAGCATGATCGGACCATGGGAACGGGGGTTTACGGGGGGTTTTATGGGGTAAAAATAGGTTTTCTCATTTTTGACCCAAAAAACATAAAATTTAGCAATTTCTTTCCAAACCATTTTGTAGAGCTTAAAAAAACAAATAATTTTGTATATTGAAGCGTTATTATGCGCCTAATGGTTACGGAGAAAATTCCAAAAAATTGTAAATTTAAAATTCCCATGTTATTCTTATGGAGAATAAGTAAATTGTTGTAGTTTGCTTGTTTATGAACATATTTTGATCAAATTTGGAAAATGTTTTTATTTCTTACTAACTATTAACGTTTTACAAAAAAAAAACAGTTTTACTCTCCCTGATGCAGCAAACCTAAGTACAAGTTAAACTAATTCTATTTAAATAGAGAATAAATGTTATATTTTTAAGTAGACATTTCAGTGTAAATCCAATCAGTCAAATGGAAATTCGCTTAGTCTGCAGGTTTGCTGCGGCGGGGGTATGTAAAAGTTAACTCTGGGTGGGTTTTAACATTTTTAAAGATATATAATAATTTACAAAAAAAATATATATATATTTTGAATTGTTTATGATTTTTCACTATTTTTAGTAGTGACACCCATTTATAATCAGGGGTACCATATTGAATAAAATCCAACAATTGTCTTATACGTTCTTACCCGCTGCAAATCGCTGGATAAAGTTTCTACTTTGTTATGTTTTAAATTTTAGGTTATTTTGATGGCGATTTAGCGTTGCAATCAACTTAGTGCCACCGATGTACTGTATAAAACTCATGCATCGTAGCTTTGCGTATGGTTTTCAAATAAGCAAAAAAACTGTTTAAAATAATTATTCATATTTTGGCATAGGAAAATACGATAAATATGATCTATTCTATGTTTATGTCTACGACACCGTGTAGCTACAGAACAATATTAGTATAACTGTATACATCTATAGTCTAGATCCCGACTAACAATTGATGTTGTGTATGTTTAGATGACAATATACTATGTAGGCCTACTATGTGTCTGCGACCTGTGCAATACAAATGTACAATACTGTATTGCATGTATTTCGAACGTATTGTTACTATCCATCCATGTGCAAATGGACCTAGAATGGATACTTCATTGTTTGAATCCTGGCCATTGAATCTACCAATATAAAATTTAGTGTACTATAATAATAATCATTATATTGTTATATCATAAATACCAGTAGCTTTATATTGTTTTAAAAAGTTCAACTAAAATTATTTCAGGATGATTTAATTCATTTCCGTCGTAATAAATTGTTACATATTTTGTTTTGTATCTTATACATACTGTCAATGTGGTTTCTTAATTATATAAATTCTAGATGTTAATATAAGTATCATTTGTAAAATGTTACGTTTGTTAAACGATGCCAATTTAAATTGAGTTTAATTATTGGCTATATTATTGACCTAGATACAAAGTTAAAACTCTTAGTTATTTAGCAACCATCTTCGAGCAACATTTTAGCTTGTTTTGTCCATCGAGTTTCTAGTGAGGAGAAGACAGATATAAGCCTAAATTTCATAACAGTAAAGATATAATATGTATTATATTTCAACGATTCATTTAATGTTTTCTCCAAATTACTGTTTTTACTATACAGCCTACCAGTCTGTAGTTTTGTTTAGATGTTTTTTAAACAATTCAAATTTTCAAGGCCAAAATCCAAATACCAAAACCAACAAAACTTCGTATTTTCAATACAAACAGTTTATGCTCTTGTTTGTTGGATCGTAGAACTGGAAAATATAATTTTATCTCCCTATAAAGTCAATATAGTGAGTAGCATTGTTTTCTATGAAATCATCTTCAAGTTAACATTACATTATTATACTTTAGTTATATCATTGACTATTGGATACAGAAAAAGACAAGGTTATATTTAGCTGTATAAAGAGCTGTTCAATTGGGCGAAAGATAAAGTATGTGACGAAGAAATACACAAACGTATACCCCAATTTATAACCGTGGTAAACTAATAGAATATAGGGTACTAGGCTATAGATGATCTGAATGGTATTTTGGCCCAACAAACTATTTAAATTAATCAGTAGAATATATTTGATAATTAAACAGTTTTTGTAGTTTAGTAGAAATTATTTTTTATATTAATTAAATCAAAATCACTATGTTATTAATATTAGATTCAAGGAAACTAGCTACAGTACTGATTTAACAAAGCCTATACCAACCAATTATATTATGTTATTATGATTAAATATTAACAGCTTGAATCTTATGCTTATGATTATTCTAAAATGTATAATAGTATCTAAAAGACAGTAAAAAGTTTCTCATTAATTCATATTCCATTTCATATACAATCTCAATCATAAATGGAGATTTAATTACTTCAATAACCTTCAATAAGCCGTTTAAAGTATTACCAAATGGTAAGTCTTTCTGCAGTTTCCTTACAAATGTTGTTGATTATGAACCATCTAATTCCAATAGCTATTACACCCATACGTATTAATTAATCAATGTATATAATGTTTCATTGAATTTGAGAGTGCCAAAAATGCATTTATAAAAGTTTTTTTTAAATCTATACAAGGTGGCTGAAAAGTAACTTACCACCCCTTAACTTTTCAACCATTTGAGATATTTCAAATCTGTTTGTGGCAAACTTTTTAGCTATGAGGGGATAATTATAGTAAATTTTTAAAATTTTGCCCTTATGGGTGGAGGTGGGAGGAGCTAAAAATGTTCAAACGACAAGTATAGTCAAGTTTGGTATCATTTTGCAGGTCTTGACGAAACATGCAAATTGTCATAAAGAAAATCTAAATCGGTAAACCAATAACAAAATGGCACCCTAAAACGTTTCAAATCCAAATAACTGTGAGGGTGGCCAAACATTAACTTGCACCCCCTTTAACATTTTAACTATTTGAGATATTTGAAATCGGTTTGCGGTAACTTGTTTGGATATGAAGGACTACAATAATTATGGTCAGTTTTAAAAATGTTGCCCTTAGGGATAGCGGTAGTAGGTAATAGCTCAAAATTTTCAAACAGCAAGTATAGTCGAGTTTGGTATCATTTTACAGGTCTTGACGAAACATAAACATTAACATAAAGAAAATAGAAATCTGACGATTAGTGCGCTTTACCTCAGCTCGGAAATCTCAGCTCGGGCTTCAGTAGCTAATGTTTCATCATTGGACAGCGCTGCGAGAAGCGCTTGCAGACGTTTCCAAGATTACTGTTTTAGAATTAACAAATAATGATAGCTACGCACTCTAAATGGGATATAGTAGTACAAAGACCAATCTATAGTTCTGCGTTTTTCAAATGTTCAAAAAACGATTTTTTGAAAAGTTGGTTAGTTGAAAAGACCCTTTTTTTTCTTGTACTACAACTCAAGTTTATAAGGTGTGTATTTAAAATAATTGAAATATAGAAACTAAGAACTATAGACAATTTCATCCTCTTTAATATGAGACCTTAACTTTGATTCTACCTTCAATGTAGCAGGTGAAAACAGAAATCTTGCAAACTCTTGCATTAGGTTGCGCGTAACAAAATGGCAGCTAAAAAATTATTAAGACAATGGTTATTAAAAGTAATTTGAAACTGCCATTTTGTTATTAGTGGTCTGATTTATATTTTCTTTAGGCCTATGTTAATTGTTATGTTTCATCAAGACCTATAAAATCATACCAAACTCGACTATACTTGTCTTGTGAAAATGTTGAGCTATCCCCACTACTCCTAAGGGCCAAATTTTCAAAACTGACCATAATTATTGATGAGAAGATAACTTAAGAAGACCCCTGAAGATGTCACACAATCGAGGGAAATTAATATTTTCTATTTAAGAACACAGACCACAACAACGTTAATCTAATATCATTTATCAAAATGCCACAGTTCTCGGATTAAGGCAATACATAAAGGGAATCATATAAGTATAATAATTTCCCAAACTATCATTTTAAATGCAAATAACATTATTCAAATTTAACAAAGCCCCCTCTCAAGTTAAACCTAAATCTTACAAAATCAATCTAAAGTCTAATAACAAAGACCAAAAAGTAATCCCGAATTACAAGTTGGAAGTGGTAAATATTTATCTTACATTTTAAGGTTGAGAAGGAGGCTGACACTGGAGATTAAAGTTCGAAAGATGTTTCCAACAAAGGATTAAACGGGATTAAAAAGTATCACGGTTCCTTTACTTGTTTTGATAATCTTTTTGCAAACACGGCAGTTTTTCTTGAAGTATTTCTTAATCTATGGAAATGCCAGCTGGGTCATTGGTTTAAATGGTGCACAATGAATTCCAGTTAAACCAATCTAATTTAGTTACCTTAAGTTTTACATTTACATTAGTCTGAATCGAAATTATGTGTTTATGATGTAAATTTCTTATTTAAAGACAACACGGTTTAAGATCTAGGAAATGTTCATGATCTACCAATAACACGACCTATATTCAAGAATATGATGAGTTCGCAAACGATGAGCAAGATATGATGAGATATGATGAGATATTATGAGCAAGATCGGAGTAACGGGCTTTTGCGAGGTTTTGGAATTTTCAAAAAATTGGGGCTTTCAAATATTTACCCTTAAAGCGTGAAAATATCCTAATATCATTACAATATCATCTTGTATAGCTTACAAAAAATATAGAATGTAATATATTGACACCATGTTGTACAAATAAAGGTTGCGGAGAAAATAAAAAACTGTATAGGCCTATTTAAAATTCCAATGTTATTCTTAAAGATAATAAAAATTAAACTGATTTAGTTCGCTTGGTTATGGATACATTTTGATCGAAATTTTCGAAATATTTATTTTATACTATACTTATAAAGTTACACCAAAAACCCGTGATTCCATCCCAGCCTTTCGGTAGCACCAAACCTAAGTATTTGTAAAACCCATGTTATTTAAATAGGGAATATAATTAACATGTTTTGAAAATAAATATTTTAGTTAAGTCGCTTCGGTTAAAGGAAATTAGCTGTCTTCAGGGTTTCTGCAATAGAGGAATTTATAAGTTTCCTAGTATAGTAACTAAATCATTAAGTTAACATATAGGCCAGGAAACATGTTTTTACACGTCGTGCATCCAAAACGGACACATAGGCTGAGGAATGTATTATTTAATTTTATTTCATATTAATGAAGTAATGTATTCATTTCTGAGATTTAGCTAAGTCTAATTCAACCATAAAGTCATAAAATGTAATTAGTGTATTATGATCATTCTTTTGTGTGTCGCATTTTGTAGGTTCAACAAGAGATGTACGAAAATTATTAACCTAAAAACATTCCAGCTATGTTAACAATACTTATCTAAGTGAAATAAATACATTTCAAATCAAAATTAGAATAATTTACCTTTCACAAAAGTTAAGTATTAACAAAATTCCAAGAGTATCCACACAGTGTTCTTGAAAACAAACAAAACGAATAAACAATATAAAACTCCTGCAGAAAACAACAAAATAATCCACCAGCGTCCATTTGGTAAACCAGTCACTTCACTCATAGGATATCGAGAACTTGGTGATACGAAGAAAGATTTGGTGTTTTTCTTCCGAAACCTGCATTTGGATTAAACGTGAACGAGTCGCCTCAACAAAGGATTAAAGTTGATGGAAAGGAAACAGGGAAGTTCATTTTCTCACGGGTAGAGGTCAGTTGTTTTCTTTACATCTACCCTTTTGCCCTTCTTTGTATTTCATTTTGACTTTTTAAGCATGTTTTTACCAACTAAAAAATTTAGTTTCCTTATAGATAATCAATTATTGTTAGTTTTTTTCTGGAGATTGTATAAACTAGTTAAACAGGAAATTAAATATAAGATTTTCCAAGCACCGAACTTTTTTTAATTCGAAGATTTTAGAAAACTTTTAAAACATTTTCAGGGTAACGGAAATGTTAATAAATGAATTTAACTACTTTTCAAGATAAAGAAGACAAAACAGTCATCCTGGCTTTCAACCTTCGTTTCAGTCAGAAAAATTACAAAGCATTAACCTTGAAAATCAATAATGTAATTTTTATTTACCTTTTTTATTTTGGAAGGTTTTATTTTTTTAAATGTACAGTGTAACTTTAAAACAAGATTAATCAAAAAATATTTATTTCTATATTGGCTTAACAGTTTCGATGTTCCTTAACTAAATGTAATATGGAAACCCCAAAAACTTTTCCATAACATCGTATTGAAATTCCTTCATATTAGAGCATTTCTCAGAATAAGACATATTTAAAATTATTTTCAATTACTGTACATATCCAAAAGAATTTTAACCAATACTAAATAATCCACACTATAAACTACTGTATGCAAGTTTAAGAAAAAGTTTGACAACATCCACGTATTTATATAATACTAATAAACAAAGAATGTTTCAAGTTTTATCACATGGTAAGCATTAGTTGAAATATTTTAATTATAATTCCACCTGAAGTTGAATGCTGTAGAACTAAATAAAATAATACACTAAGAAAATACAGATCAAGTGGTGCGTAGATCGTGGTTAACGTACTTATTAATACGTAAACTCAAAACAAAAGAGAAGAGAATTAAATGGAATATAAATTCACGGTTCTTGCAAATACAGTTTCAAAACAAAAGGCTATTAAATTCCGCTTGACAGTACCTATATCCACAAATCCCATACAAAACACTTTACACATTCATCAAATATTTTTCAATAACTAATTGAACTCAACACAACCTCCGATCGGTTTTGATCACACACAAAGATACTGCTTTTGTTAAGTTGGAACAAAACGTGAAAACAATATGTAAACAAAATATTGAATATGTAGGATTACGGTTGACAGGCACAAAGGTGGGATGGGATTGGACATCACAAATCGCAAATCGCACATCACTCCACGATTGTTTAGCTTTGGGGGGAAGTTCCATCACTGTGCATTCAGTAAACATCGTGAATTGTCTGTGGTATAGGCTACAAGCTGTGTTTCATATGTTTTTGTTAAAATATGTGAGATATTGTTGAGTGTAAAAACATATCAGCTGATTTTACTGTTGTATTGTTGCCAACTGTACACAAGATCAAATTTATATTGTCTGTATCGTTGTTTTATGCATCACTATCATCCATCCGCTACCGCGGTGAAACTTAAGGAGATGGTTTCCCCATAGTACAAAACCACCTGTATAACAACTTTTACTTAGTGTCAAATATTATATTGGAATTTGCAAGAACTTTACAACACAGTATTTTTAAATTACTCTATAAAATTTGACGGTAAGTGAACCACGGTAAGTGAAGTTACCTGAATTTAACCTTAAAACTTTTTACAGAGCCCCCAATAAATTTGGAATGTTACCTAAGAACAGATAAAATTCATTAAAATACAGATCTGTTCAAACTCAATGCGCTTGGTTTTCAATTCATAGTAATATAATAGGTAGACAGTTAATTTCAAAAGTACTTAGACCCTTAACATGTGAGGTTTAAATTGTGAAACTGTTACTTTCTTTTTTGCAAATCAATAACACAAACAATACAACATTGTTTTCCTAAGTGGTAATACTGCTCGTCATCAAATCTGAAGGTTTGCTGGTTCGATTCTGCGCAGCATCGTTCCTGGATTCCAATATTGTAATTGGCCTACCAATAAATTTCTATCTATCAAAGGTTTTACTTGTAATAGTAGCACGATCAAGATTTGAATCGTTCCATCGCAAAAACATAGAAATTGTCAATGGCGTATAAAAATGAACTAAATTATAGAGTACACCTATAATATCTTATTAATTTACTTACTCATTGGTTTTACTTTTTTAATATTTTTTCGAAATTTTGTATCTCAGTTTGATTAGTTGCTGAAACAAGCTGCTGCAATCATAACGTTTGACGTGTCACCATAACACCAATTGATTCAACATTCACAATGGCGGCCAGAGGGGTTATGTTGTTGTGTGACAAAGAGACACTGCTGATTGTTGTTTTGTAAACGATACAATGGACTTTGCAATGAAGCCTATGACTATGCATGAGTGTAGGCATAACTACTCTATAAGTGAATTAACTACTGTGTACGTACAGTTTGGTAGAACTCACTTTTATGACTGATTTTAAGTTTTAAATTAAATTCTTGAAATTAATGGAGTTTATTGCAATTCGAATTGTAATAAAAAAAAAATGTTTGTGTTATCCTTTTAACCATATTACAAATCAAAAGATCACTGCACAAAATTTTTTCAACCATTAGAATTTAAATTGATCCAAATAAAATTAACGTCATATGACATAATAAGCTACAAATTATAATCCACGGTTTACTTCTAATATTTTGTACACGAATACAAATTAATAATTCCATAGAAATAATGTATTAACATGTTTAATTTGAAAACAAGTGTACAGCAACTAGCCTCCAGTATATATTTTTTTATTACAAACTTTACAAATATGATGCAAGTAGTTAATCCTGCATTTTTTTTACAAAATTATTAATGATATTGAAAATAGACCATTCTGAAAACAGCATAAACCCGTTAAAATCCATGCATTACTCAAAAGATCCTGATTATAACATTACATCAAAAGCTATCAATGATAAATAAAGCTTTGAATATTTATATAAAAATACCCATTCTAAAACTTAATAATGCGAAAATATCACTAAGCAACATATAATAATTCGTATAGATTAGTTCAAATGAAAATTAAATTTATAGACATAAAGTATAGAACCTGCTTAGCTAACCTTACAATATACATAGGTGTACAATATGTAGTGAACACAATATCAGTGTTCAACAGGACGGTGTGATCCGCAACACTGCACGGTTAACCGGCTTAGCTGACTTTACAATGTACATAGATGTACAATATGTAGTGAACACAATATCAGTGTTCAACAGGACGGTGTGATCCACAACACTGCACGGTTAACCGGCTTAGCTGACCTTACAATGTACATAGATGTACAACATGTAGTGAACACAATATCAGTGTTCAACAGGACAGTGTGATCCACAACACTGCACGGTTAACCGGCTTAGCTGACCTTACAATGTACATAGGTGTACAATATGTAGTGAACACAATATCAGTGTTCAACAGGACGGTGTGATCCGCAACACTGCACGGTTTACCGGCTTAGCTGACCTTACAATGTACATCTATATATCTTACTTATTTAATACGCAAGCAGGTTTTTTGTGACAATTACTCCTCCGAAACTACTGAACCGATTGACATGTTTTTGGTGTCATTGGAAAGAGCGTAACGTGAAGTTGTGCAGGAAACTTTCTTTTCAGGGAAATAATTAGAGAGTGAGGCCCTGGGGCCCTTTAAAGTTTCGTATTTATCCATAAGATCAACATGGGAAACAAAATGTGTTATGGAACTCCAGCTGTTGTCAGAAATTAAAAGTGAAATATTTATTGATGGTATCCATAGCGGTGGGGCACACGGAAGATTTCTAAGGTGCCGTTTGACGTCACTAACTGCTGTCGTCACTAACTGCTGCGTCTGAAGAAACAGACAATTTTATAATTTTCTATTATTAAATTAAACTGTCATAACCTAACCAAACTAACCAAACGTGCTGATAATGGAAAAATCGAATAAAGGTTTACTAATCTAAAAAATAGTTTTGTTCATAAAATAAAATTATAATTGTCTAAAATTCAATTTTATGATCTTTTAATTATAAAATTAAACTGTCATAACCTAACCAAACCAACCAAACTTGCAAATATGAAAAAATTGTTGATAAAAAGTTAGTGCCGCCGGCGGGATTCGAACCCAGATCATTCGGATTATCAGCCCGCTTCGCTATCCACTGCACCACCGAGGCCGATGGCTGATACCGTATCGTTGCGGTATTGGTGTTCCCTCAAAGTAACGTCAGCAGTTAGTGACGTCAAACGGCACCTGAGAAATCTTCCGTGTGCCGTTTCGGTATCCATAGTAACAAAGAACAAACCCACAAAATTTAAAAATTTAAACAAGCAGAACTAACTGTCAAATTAATTTTAATTTCACAATTCCACACAGCTGGTCCAAATATATTAAATAATGCATGATTATTAGAACAGGAACGGTATGGATCATAAACATAAATAAAATACGTCACTCGCCCTAATGTAAACATTTAACATTGATTAAATGGAACTATCAAACTTAATTATAAAATTATATGTTAAAGTCATTAGTATTGGATTCTTTCAGTTACGTCATTTGTTGACCGAGTCTGTCCAATATTTTTGAACTGCTGTAATAATATTTTACAGGAAATAATTTTTATATAAATTCATGGATATAAGTAATAATTAGATTCTACAATCATTGCTGTTATTAAAATTGTGTATCCGCAGCAAACCTTCAGACTAAGCGAATTTCCATTTATCTGGCAAAGATATTCCCTGAAAATTGTCATTTTTTGCTATTTAAATAACATTAAGTTAATTTTAATATGAGTACCTAGGTTTGCTGCTACAGGGAAGGTAGGTGTGTTTTTGTTGAAATGTTGATAGCTTAGTATGATTGTTATTGGTTTGCAAATCCTGTAATACTTTACAATTGCTTGAATTCGAGCAACATGAACACTAGTAGGTGTACAATATGTAGTGAACACAATATCAGTGTTCAACAGGACGGTGTGATCCACAACACTGCACGGTTAACCGGCTTAGCTGACCTTACAATGTACATAGGTGTACAATATGTAGTGAACACAATATCAGTGTTCAACAGGACGGTGTGATCCGCAACACTGAACGGTTAACCGGCTTAGCTGACCTTACAATGTACATAGGTGTACAATATGTAGTGAACACAATATCAGTGTTCAACAGGACGGTGTGATCCACAACACTGCACGGTTAACTGGCTTAGCTGACCTTACAATGTTCATAGGTGTACAATATGTAGTGAACACAATATCAGTGTTCAACAGGACGGTGTGATCCACAACACTGCACGGTTAACCGGCTTAGCTGACCTTACAATGTACATAGGTGTACAGTATGTAGTGAACACAATATCAGTGTTCAACAGGACGGTGTGATCCGCAACACTGAACGGTTAACCGGCTTAGCTGACCTTACAATGTACATAGGTCTACAATATGTAGTGAACACAATATCAGTGTTCAACAGGACGGTGTGATCCACAACACTGCACGGTTAACCGGCTTAGCTGACCTTACAATGTACATAGGTGTACAATATGTAGTGAACACAATATCAGTGTTCAACAGGACGGTGTGATCCGCAACACTGCACGGTTAACCGGCTTAGCTGACCGCTCAAAGCGCTTACAACGCCCCTGACCAAATCTCCCCCACAGAACACAGGTAGCATCAATAAGGGGAGGAATATTGTTTTCTGTTGTTACATCGGATCATTTTAACATGAAGCTTACGTTAAGGAATTCTACCTAATATTCTAAGTATATTTATTTCAATTAACATACAATAATTTACCTGTTATATTTTGGTCAATGTTTACGCGTAATTAATTAATTAACGTATCCTAAAAGTATTATGGATGTGGAATAGTTTTGTGTTAGTTAAAATATAATATCATTTTCTTTGTGAAGTTTTTAGTGTCGGTATTTTTGGCTACATGTTTTGAATTATATCTGAAAACGTATATCCCATTTTGATGGTTCGCGACGTTTAAATCAATTTTAGTGTGTTTTATATCGGACGACAAAACAGTTCTGGCTTGATTCCAGACTTTACTTACTTACCTAAACGTAAAATAATGCATTTGGACCTATATATTGTTGTTGAATAAATATATATTGTTTGTAGAATATACATAACACAAAAATCAATCTACATCACAATTAACTGAGACTTTACTATATTGAGAACCTAGTTATCGCTATAAAAATATTAAACACAGCATACACTGATGTTAAAATACTAAAGAATCTAACATTTCTAAATGAGAATTTTAAATTGTCTACCTTTTGTCAATGCTTTTGAAAGTTATTGGGCACTTAAACACCCATCATAGCAGTTACTTAAGTCAGTTGGTTGTAAATTACATTTATTTCTGTGATTAAAACTTTAACATTATCACTTAGCCACGCTACACACCTATGTGTAAACCATTTCTTAAGTTAACATTTGCACTTACTTCATATGGAAATCTTCAAACTACACACATATTCATTAATAACCCTAAACTAATACACAAAGTCGTTCAAGTTCCGGCGTAACTTTAACTTAGTCAACAGCTAAGTTGCCGTACTTGAGTAACTTTGTAAGCCCCCGACAGAGTCAAAGTACCTCGGTAGGTCGGCTGGCTAATTAATTGCAGCATTTGTGAGGGGCTGCGCTACACATGGGAGTTCCCATCACTTTCATCATACGCACTCTACCGACGCTAGAGGGATGGCTAGGGATTTACTAGGGTAAATAGTGTTTGGGATTACGTGCGATATGGGGAAATTACAAGTGAAAATGTGTTTGGAAATTTTTACTAGATAATGGTAATTTTTTTCATTGCTTTCATGAAGACTTGAATGCTTTCTAAGCTGTGTTTGAATGTTAGTAGATGTTTGATCATTCGAAACTAGACCCAGCTGTCCTTGATCATTAGGCTTTCAATAAATGATCCTGGATGAAACAGCTGATCTCAGTAACAAAGCTACACAGATCCTACTCGTTCTACACTCGTCCTTAACTCATATTTGGGTTTAAATACGCACATTAGCGGCGACCACATCTCAATTGATAATGATAATGCGTACAAACAAGTAAAATTACTAGTTGATCAGCATTGTCCGTGTTATTAAATTTAGGGAAAATAAAATTATGTTTGATAACACTTGAGACTTATATTTACACTTGTACTGATGACTCACTACACGGTAAATATAAATAAAAGTGGTGATCGGTTTCGATTGGACACTCCAATCATCAGACCCAATAGGCGAATTTTAGCAAAATGAATCCTTAGTAAAACAACTAAATGAGATTAAAAGAGGCATTTCACTCCATCCAATCATTGTTTTTAAGTGACGGAAATAGACTTTCTAGCTTATTGAAAAATCTAAAGCCTGTATTTTTATATTTTGTGATTGTTGATTGGTCTGAAGTAGAGTTTTTTTAATGTTAATTTCATAATGATTTTACGATGTGTACATTACTCATTGGGGTGATAAACCCATAACAAGAGATATATTAAAACTATGCCTTCACAATCACTCATTTACATTCAATTTTAACGTGCACCGAAGTATGCATAGTTATTTTTATTTATATTTGAAATATTTTACAATTAAATTTGATTAACGATAGACTACTAAAATCAGTTGCCAGCCTTAACAGAAATTTGCTTCGCTGTTTAACAACAAAACACCTTCTAGAAGTAACGGAGACAACAGACCACGAAATTCTATTTTAGTGATTCAGGAGTGGATAAAAGAGACATTTTTAACCTGCAGTACGGTTGGATGTTGATGATTACGGATCAAATTGTATGTGTCACACTTAAGTTTCAGCAAAATGTATTTCAGAATTAAGTAAGTCACCAACTCCTAAAACACATTAAAAATATTATTCGTCTCAATTTAAGCAATTAAAACTTCACAAAACAATAATTAACATGTAAACCTAAGGCAGATAAAACTGTTTATATTTACACTGTGACGCCTTCACAAGGCACTTGTTGAACCATGAAGCCCCACTGTTCCGATGGAAAGTAGCCGCCGGTATCGATATATCGGTTGCATGCTCGACAGACTAACAATGCGATTGTTTTGATTGTCACCTTTGTTCGTGATGCAATGGTCGCTTTTGTCAACAGAGTGTTTGATTGCTCCAAAAACACGCCGGCTTACACACGCTGCATATGTAGATTGGTTCGTCCTATATTTACTAACGGTGGAAATGAAAATACAGTTGTTTGTGGATTTTGCCACCCGTCTAAACAAAAGTCA
This sequence comes from Macrosteles quadrilineatus, assembly GCF_028750875.1. Taxonomy (NCBI): domain Eukaryota; kingdom Metazoa; phylum Arthropoda; class Insecta; order Hemiptera; family Cicadellidae; genus Macrosteles; species Macrosteles quadrilineatus. The sequence continues at coordinate 179,131,676 of NW_026542594.1, forward strand.
AGAAAATAACGGTTGGAGTTTAAAAAATAATTGAGAGTGGATTTTATTGTAGATCACGTATTTTCCCCAAGTTTTCTGTTGTATGGTTAAAAATTTCAAGGTATTTTTTTTTAATTTTTATGTGGATTTATCTAACTGCCAAAATGTAATGAATTGGCGTTCTAAATTCAAGAAATAGAAAAATTTGTCTAAGTACTATAATGTCCATTGTTACTCATCAATATTATGCAGCATGGTAGGGAAGTAAATAGGTAAGAATATTTTTATTGAAAGCTACTCTAAAAAAAATATGTATTGTTACTATCTACTATGTTACAATTTATTGTATTAAATCATAAATATTTATTTCAACTAGCTCATCTACAAAACCTAGAGGAACTTAGTAAAAATAGAGAAACATACCCCTTCAGCAGCCAGGTAGTATAACATTTTTTTAGCCAAAGTACTGAAAATTTAGTTTCACGCGACAGAAAGAGAGACTGTAACCTCATTTTTATCTCGTTTATTTTTTCGGTCTCAATTCAACGTGTTTATTTAAAATATATTTTAACCAGTTGGCTCCACAAAAATATCTAACAACTCACAATTTCTCGGTTATTTTAATTATTTAAATTTTAACTTCCTTGAACCTACTCAAAAAGTGAACCTATTGTCCGCATTATTCTTTATAACGAGTTGAAAACCTATGTCCCATAACCTGCCTAAAAAAGTAAGCAGCTAAATATGTCAAGATTTATAATATAACACTATTTGAGAAAATGTAAAATTTCCCTGTATAATTCTAGCATTGCTTATATTACGTCCAACCTGTTGTACAATTTTAAGAAGTTATACTTTAAAATATGTATTTGGCGCAGACTAAAACCGACTACTGTTTACCCAAACGCAACGTTTTCTGCAAATAACTTTGAAGTATTACAGAACCAAAAAGTTCTACAAAAAGTGGTGCAAAAAGTGGTGGTAAAAGTTCAAAAGACAAGGAAATGTGTTTTAGAATGTGAACAAATTATTTTCAAGCAAAGTCGAAAAAAGGATTTTTTTCGTAGAATAAGTTTAGAATAGTTCGGTTTATTCAACATTAATAGTAGCTTAATTTGTTTTTTACTAAACCGTTTATTGTTATTCAAGCATTTGTTTTATTAAATATATTATATGTAGTGAATTCCCAGTGTTATAGTAGTTATTAGTTATTACTATAGTCGAAGACCAAGAGTCTGACCATTATACTTTTCCGTTTTTAGACTTCTTTTGTATTTGTATGTAGGCCTGGACTCTAATCAAAAGTATTTTTTTTAGCTCCTCGTTGCAGCAAATCTAAGTAGTCCATCAAAATATTTTTTAAAACAGATGTGGATATAAGGGTTTGTTTGTTTTTTCAATGCATATGGAAACGAAAAATGTTTTCTTCAGGTTTGCTGATTTATTCAAGTGAATAAAGTGCAGTATAGTTATCAATTATTAACTATAAAGAGATTTTGTTTATATATTTTTCTTGCTATTTAGCTGATGTCATTTGTTACCTAATGCACGTATTTGAAAATAAATCAACAACATGTATATTATTTCCAAAACTAGGTGTATAGCTGTAAAAAGACAACAACCTCCACATAATTATATTATAATTATAATATTGAAACTAAATTATAATAGTAAAAATTATATTAGATGGGATAGTTACGTAAAAAAATGTATAACTAAGACATTTTTACATATTACGACCAATATATTATTAATATATTTTGAGTGTAATAACACCCACACCATCATTTATTATGTTTTTAAAGGTGGCAAATTTATAGGTATATAACTATGGTGTACCCTTTGATAAACGCCAAAAATGTAAAATAAATAAAATCGTTTTTTGTGGATAACCCACGTTTCCCTCTGGAGGGAAAATCACGGTAATCGCTTTCCAGGATTTACACTCTTCAGAATGCAAGTATGTATTAGACCCTCCAGGTCAGCTATGGCTTCATTGGCGCTAATCTACATTATGTTACTAGACCATGTTTATGAATAGATTTAGAATTAAAAAAAGAAATTGAAGAGGAAACAAATTTTAGCTGATTGTAAAAAGCGCATTCGCACTTGCCCGTAGATTGTATCGGGGGAACGTAACGGTAAAAAAGAAAAAAACGAAGGATGATGAAACAAAGAGAGACGGACAGGTGGCGGATCCCACGCTTCTAGCGCCGCTTGTGGCAGGTTAATCAATTAATGAGCGTCCGACAAGCCACGACCGGCAAAAACACGTCCCGACCTGCCCCCCCCCCCCCCCACAACACTCTGGCCCTTAATAAATGATCACCTCGGCTACAAGTTCCGCGAGAACTTTGGTTATCTACCTTGCACAGGTCTGTAACTTTCTTACGAGTTACAACTTCAATTTCTCTACCTCTTGAAGAGGAAAAAATTAAAAATATATATATAAAACAAATACCTTACTGCTGATCATGTTGAAATTTCAGATACTTGTACGTACCTGTTTAAGAATGCAATTCTTTTGACTTTAAATAAAAATCAAATCTGTACATTTGTTGTTGTCTAATATTTCGGGACGGAATTTTATTTTCAACTGTATGGATGATTGTTGTGGTTTTTGTATATATTGTATCACACAGTTACTGTAACACGCGGTGTATGATTCTGTTATTTTCGGATTTTTCGAACAGTCGAGTTTTTTCATAAGTAGGGATTTTACCACGATGTAACTGGTAATGGAAAATATTCCTCGAGTTTTGTTCGGTTTTGTTAGTTACACTTTATTAGAATACATTAATTTATTCTAATGACAGAGACATGTTTATGTTCCACTATCTTACGGATGCTCTTATCTGTGTTTACCTATCAGAGAGTTTTAAGTACAGTGGATCCACAGCAAGTTTTGAAATTAAGTAAAAGTCTTGTATCAAGGTTCGAACATCAATAAAAATTGTTTTTTTTTCACCATTGATTTTATATTACCTCTAATTACATGCAGTTGCAAACCTCGATAAGACGTCATAACCTTGATTACAAGTCTCGTTTAATGATGTCCATGGGACACTTGTTTTCGAGATTCTGTTGTAGTTAAAATCTGTATTCTTGATCTACGAACTACTCCAAATTTCTGATTAAAACAATAATAAATTTCATATTCTACAAGATCCTCCTTAAGCATGCACCGAAAAATAATCTCCATGTTTTCATTACGAGTGCGAAAGTGTGAAGTGGGTGAGCTAATCGCATAATCGTTGACCAAATCCCTACACAATCGTCTGATAGAGGATCATCTTGAGTGGAGGGACTAGCGTGATAATAGGGAGCGACGCGTGCGAGCGATGAGCGAGTAATCGCCCGCACGCGTGCCACACACACACGCACAAGTACGCAGTGAAGCTGTGAGTAGGCTCAATATGTTCCTGGGTGTTTAACCGTGATCGTACGCCCTGACAATAGACAGGAATGAAAACAAGGGTCATTCCCTTCTATTTACCCCCTCCACCCCCCCCCCCTGTTACTACCCTTAGCCACTACGTCTCACCTACCAACATACAAGTGCTGACTAGTAAACTTTGTAACACCGAACCGTGTTTACAGGGTAAATTTTTCTGATTTCGATCGACCGAAGCATATATTCAACGAATAATACAACAGAAACTGTATGGATCATAAACATAAATAAAAATGTATCTGCAATCTAACACATACTTTATCCCATTAACTTGTCAAGAATCATATCTTGGCTAAGTAGGTAGTGGAGTGTATACATATTAAATTTTAGAGGGAAAATCATAATAGTTGCAATAACTTTTGACCCATGATTTCCACAGCAATAGCTTTACCGTTTTGTTTAGAGCTAAAATGTATATAACATACTAAGCCATTCGGGCTATTTTTTCAATAGGATTTTCCCATATTTTTGGGGGTTTTATTGGAAATCAGAAAGAAGAACTATATTAAAAAAATTAAAAAAAAAACTATGTGGGTATATCATGGATTAGCACACAAATGCCAAATTTCATCAAAATCGGAACCACATGTGTAGTCTGTAGCTATGTACACATCCTTACATACAGACACACACGCAGGTAGACATAACTTTAAAACCCAAATTCTTTTATTCAGGGGGAGCCAATATATTTACCCAACACAGGAACCCGAAAATATTGACGAAAGCAATACTTACTCTTCATTTTTATATAGGGGGCGAAAGTAAGAGGAACTGTGGAACTCAAGAGGAACTCAAGTAAGAGGTAAGAGGAACTCAAGAAAATAACATTTTCTTTAGACCAATCCCGATAAATCGGCAAAATTTTCCGACATACTGATCTTGTGTTAGTTATAATATTAAAACTTTAATAATAGTAGAAGTATTTACAAAAGTGGTGGATAAAGGTTAACGTAAGAAGTAACCATTATTGAAAGCCGCAAACGAGGAATGTAAAACACTTTTAAAAATACACATACGAACCCATGCACATAAATCGTATTGTAAACATATACCGTTTTCTGTTTTTATTTACTTCAACAGCACAACTCATACTTTTAGTATAACTGCCACTAGGGTAGCTGTTAAAACTATTAATGTTTCTTATCAATCTATCTAGTTATTACTTTATGGGGAAAAGTTATAATTTTTTTATCCTTTTGAAACACGATGAGTCTGCTCCTAATTATTTGATAAATCACTTATGTGACAAAATGAAACTGCTTACGTCTTGTTCAACACACTCTTGGAAACTTTATTAGAGCTCCAAACAATCTACTGGAAAATTCAAATTCAAATTTCAAACATGTTGAAAGCAAAGAATATTATCGACGGAGTGTATTTAAGTTGCTTAAATATTCATAGGCAAACCAGGAAATATTGTGTCACACAAATAATTTCAAACTCCACGACATTTCGGGTTGTGAAATCAAACTTTGTCTTTAGGCGGAAAGGAACCTAGAACATGACAAGAGTATGGTCAGGTTTTCAAAGATAATGCCAAATATTATACTCTAGAAGAGGGTAACAACATGATTTTTACCATTTCCATCAATCTTACTGTAAAGTAATCAAAAAGTGGTCGCAATAGAATAGTGATTCGTTGGCTTACTTGGTATCCCGATAATTAATTATAATATTTTGAAACTAAGGCTGCGATGTCATGGGTTCCCATTCTAAACCGCTACTCGTGTACTGTCTCACTCCTTGCCTTGCTTGAAACGAACCATGCATTGGCCTGGAGCCCACATGCTCAAGCAAAATAAAGGTTAAAATCCCCTACCTCTATAGAAAAACAAAATTTTTCGATAGTTTATGAACTGAGGGAAATAACAACTTTCAGGATCGAAAGAGAAAGAAATTGTCACATACCACTGCAATTACCTAAGTAATTACAGTATACACCATTTTGAGCAACAGTTGCAGTGTCAAATACATCCACACTCCTTGTTTCACAAGTTTTTACAATTACCTTTACCTCTTTGTATCTAGGTTTTGACAGATCTGTGGCAAGAGGGAGTTACACAGTGTTGACGGGGTTACGTTGAGGGGCGGCCGAAAAGGGAGGCAAAGGGAGGAAAGCTGTTTCCCGCGCAAACACGTCGTGATCAAGTGGTCACTGGCGGGATTAGACTTACATAACCTCTCACAGTGACGTGACGTCGGGGCGAAACCAAAAACCCAAAACCCACAGCTACAGCGCTCATGGCACTAAGCCCCGTCGCCATGTCAAACAATACAGTTGTAATCTGTGACAAATCTCATTCTGTAAACCAAACACGCTCCACTTTGAACACTACCAATTGTTTGTAGTTCATTGTTGTTGGTGAGTTAGTAGAGATGTTATTTCAAACATTTTCCACTAGCGTAAAATACAGAATGGTTAGATCTGCATATCCTACAGAGAAAACTGTAATGCATTAATCAACATAGTCTGTAAGATGGAACCTGTCTCCGGACCCCTCCCCATCTACCTGGGGCTGAACCGGACCGTGAACCATTAGCCTTTAGGTAGACCTCCGATTAGGGGACAACTTCCCTCACACAGAGCATAAGATAGCTTCGTAGGTTGATGAGACCCCTTTCCTCAGTCAAGGTAGCTCTTCATTCGTTTGGTCCATGTTTAAATTATTCCACTGTGAAAACAGTTAATTTTACTATTCCTGAGGAGGGTTCCGTTCCATCTACCTCTCACTCCACAGTTAGTCTTATATCAACAACTGTTATTTTTAACTTAAAGGAACCCCATGACAAAATCCAACCATCCATTAAAAAAAGTTGTAAGCCACCAACTGGGTTGTCGTTTAAAGGATGGTTTACAAAACCTTCATTGACCTTCATTAAGTTTATAAATCATTCTATGAGGGTTGAAAGGTAATGGTGTGGAAGACATCTTTTATTTACAAAATTGTAAGTTGTCCTTCTGGATCAAACATGACTGTTCTGAACATTTGTTGTTTTAGACACTTCAGTGCTCCGCCCTGACCTATGTCGCACCAGCCTGGTACCACCTCGCCTGCAGAACAGCTCTCAAGAAGCTGTTGTTAGTCTGGTCTAGAGCAGGAGCCTTCGATGTGCCATCGGCTCTCCATGGTACGTCAAGAACACCGTCTTAGAGCTTCAGTGCAGATCTTGATCTCGACCAACTCAGCCTACGTCGACCAGACATCGGAAGAGACATGGTGGGGCCACATCAGGGACCTCCTCCGCCAAGCAGTTCCACAACTCGATCCCCAGATGAACTAACAAGATCATCAACATCACATCCACTAGCAGGCAGCTGAGCTACTACAGCTTCAGGGCTTGGTCCGAATCTTAGGAGTCGAAGCTTCAAAATAAGTGGGGATGCCTGCCCCCTTAACCTTTACCTTAAATGCTTTAGACACTGCGTTTCCTTGAACTATTGGGTTTGTGTACTAACCCATGATATATTATAATGTTCCATGATTTTAATGTTCTAGCTTTCCCTCCAGAAGACAGTGTCAGATTGCATATCTTGAAACGTCTCAAAACTCTAGTTTCTCCTTTTAGTCAGTATCCACGATGATGCTTCAAACAATTTAAAAACACATCAAATACATGACTGACGTACGCGTCAAATGTAATGTCATGTTTATCAAATTCAATATTTAGTGGTAGAACTCAGCTTCGGAGCCCGAGGTCCCTGGTTCAAATCGCGCCAATCCAATGAACAATGGATTTGATCTTTGTAATAATACCACCACCCTCTAGGACTAGCCTGAAGTATTGTGTAAAACAGTTCCCGGTGAAAAATAGCGTCCTAGGATGTAAATGTGGGACATGGAAAATGTGATGTTTATTCCTGTGTTCGTAAAAATATCCACTCTCCACTTTCATATTAAAACAGAATTTCCCCAAACTCTAACCAAACTAACTTCATATCAGACCCTTCACAAGATGAAATCCACTTCATCTTGTGCCACCAACACTGGTTGATTCACAGAAGCTAATAGAAGAGGCGAGATCACGAACCCTATCATGCCAAAAGGGCATAAATCAATGTTTTCACAATAGGAATACCATAAATGTTTTCCGAAAGGGTAGTACCTCTTCTCACACACGCAGCCTCCAAGTCACGCCGAGGTAGACAGAGATGGAGCTGGTTCCTGTGAGAGTGAGAGAGATGAAGATAGTCTTTCTGTGAGAGCGAGAGAGACAGAGCGTGCGAATAGCCAGGTGGTCGTGTTGAGGAGAAATCAAAAGCCCAAGGGTAACTTAATTACGCCACCTAGGGCGCTCATACGGGCGTGTTTGCTTTAGTTTTTACTTAACAGCTGTTATGATATGCATATTAAATGCTTGTCTTTTTCGTAATGTAACGCAAACATCCATTAGCCTGGGGAATCGAATCGGTCTGAGTAAACTCCGGTTGTTTTTGTCGCTCTATCGAGTTGTAATGCAAAAATTGTTGTAGGTAAAAATTAATTTGTGGATTCGACATCAAAATAAGATTGTTTTATAATTTGACGCCTGAGTGTGCATGTTAATTGCCTAAATAGAACGGTTTAACATTATTCTTCAAAAAAGAAAAGTTGTTAGACAGCGTCGTATCTTAAATCTGAATAACAAATTTCATATGGGTCAACATATTGTTATTTCCCTGGATTATTTTTTTTTTAAGTTATCCCTTGTTTGAACGATGGTCTTTATTTGCTTTCTAAATAATATAAACGTCCAACTTAGGGCTTGAACCCACCAGGCAATTAAAATTAAATTATAATTATAACATTAATTTAGGTTTTTAGTAATCATAAGGGTTTATTCACTCACTGGAAAGCAATACTAAGGGATATATCTTTGTTTTGTCAATTGGCATGGGCTCTAGCTTTGTACACAGTCATCATCTCTCAATCACTCTCAATTACGCCTAGATATGACTCCGTAAACCACTCATTAATTCTAGAGAAACCAAAACTAATATTTATACACCAAAAGTCCGTCTTCAAATTACGCACTAAAATAATAGGGTGATTTGTACTCAGTGTGACAAAATTTTTTTGGTGTAAGTACAAAGTAAATGAAGTGTGATGATGCATATCAAATGTTCCAAGTATAAAAATCAGCTTCCCAAAAAATTATTTTATGTTTTTAAAAAATAACCATGTTTTTAAACTTAATACAGCGATTTCTCAATTACCTGTATATGGATTTGAGTAGATAGTGTAATTTTCGTGTTCTACATTAAATTTTGAACAAGAATAATAGGAAATGACGGAGGATTAGTTGTAAAAACTCCATTGTAAATAGATTCAAAGATAAAAATTAAGATGTTTGATAAAAATTTTAAAAACAATGGTCTATTGCATTTTTCACACCCTGTATACAAGAAAGTGTCGAAATATGTTAAAAACTGCGCCATTTTATAAGCTTTCCAACGATATACTACACTATTGAGGTTTATGTCTGCTTATGTACGCTTTAATGGTTTGAAGACTACAAAGCATGGTGTCTTTAACATTTAAAACATCGAAAGTCGGCATGTATTAAGCAAAAGTTGTATTTTTGATTCAGCTTGAACAGTAAAAACAGTAAAAAAGTTCCCTGTTTTCTGGTATTCAAACCACTAAAACAAACAAAAAAATATCTAAACCTCAATAGTGTAGCATATGGTTGGAAAGCTTATAAAATGGCGCAGTTTTTAACATATTCCGACACTTTCTTGTATACAGGGTGTGAAAAATGCAATAGACCATTGTTTTTACAATTTTTATCAAATATCTTAATTTTTATCTTTGAATCTATTTACAATGGAGTTTTTACAAGTGATCCTCCGTCATTTGTTCAAAATTTAATGTAGAACACGAAAATGACATTATCTAGTCAAATCCATATACAGGTAATTGAGAAATCGCTGTATTAAGTTTAAAAGCATGGTTATTTTTGAAAAACATAAAATAATTTTTTGGGACGCTAATTTTGAGACTTGGAACATTTGATATGCATCATCACACTTCATTTACTTTGTACTTACATCAAAAAATTTTTGTCACACTGAGTACAAATCACCCTGTATATATCCTGTGGTAATAATATATTAAAATATACACCTATAGGGTAATAGAATAGATAAAACTATTATAACTTATATTTCCTACTTTTTCGTCCATGTGATACTAAAACGTAAAGTAATGATCAAAGGAAGAAATCGTTACAAAAATGAAACTCTTGAACATATTACTATTGTCTAAATAGTCAAAGATATTACTTAATTTAATGCATTACTTTAACAAAAAAATGATATCGTAAATTAAATAGGTGATGACACGGGAAAGCTATATAAAATCGGGTATTATACGGAAAATACGAGAATCGTACGTTACTTATTAAAACTCATATTTTCAAATATATGTAGAATATATCGTAGTTAAAACAAACAAAGCGATTCCATATTCCCCCTATCATTACTAACTAATCACCAATATCAGATTAAATCCTCTGGGCTCGGTCACATAATGCGTGTTAATAATGCAACGCGATTAACATCCGCATAGTAAATAATTAAACTAAATCCGTGCAATTAAAATATCAAACGTAAGCCAGAATAATCTAGGGATGGAAACTAGTGTACAGTCGGAGCGGAAAGCAGTGCAGGGACTGTACCGCGTTGACAGTAGTGATTAATGTGTGTTACTACAGGTTAATGAATACGCGGTCCCGGCTGTCTCCATTAGGCTCATTGTAGCTTGACACCCCGTATAGTGACGGTGACACTTGAACCTAATGGTGTGCCGTGATGGAGCCCCGGACTATTTGTCAAGCTGATTCTCAGATGCGCATATCTTAGTCCTAATGTCACCCTAAATATGATGCCATTTCTCCCCGTCCCCCGTTTCTCCCTCCGTATATTTTATGCCGGGATCCAGGAATATTTTTGCTTATAAAGCCCAGCCATTATTGTCGACGTTTTATGTATTGAACCTGCTAGGTGTTATTCGTTGTACATAGGACACACTTTTATATACTGCAGTTTTATTAAAAGAGGTAAATTTTATATAGTAAATTACTATGCTAATGAGGAAAATAATATTGGTCTTTTAGAGAAAACCAATTATACTTCTCGTTTATTGTCTAAGTACATCAGCCTTATTCATAAATCAGACTTAATTATAAGAGAAATAATGAACAGTTTTACTAATAAGTTTCCCTGGACTAATTATATGTACTGAGAATTTTTAAACTAATCACACCTCTTGTTTGAAATCGGACAAAAACAAAGGAATTGAGGAGGGTATTTTAAACATCTGTATCAGAAATTATTGTGTCACTTTCGTGTTTATGTTCTAGCAATTTATTTCTTTAGTTTTATTATAGACAAATATAATACATACTCTATTTGTCTATGTTTTTAGCATTAAAAAAATATTTCCCTTCTTGTCATTGCTGCAAATAAATATACCATGGATTGTTTACACAACAAATGTTAACTATTTAAGTGGTGTAAATATTTGTAAAACAGTTATTATTGGTGCAACTTATTGGTCGGATCAGCCTTCGAGTGTTGGTAGGCAATCTAAACACTGTAGCTATATCGCCAACTCATGCTGTGCAGGCGCTGGTTATACTGTATACGTAAAAAATTAAATTATTTTTTTTTCTTATATTTAATCTTCATTATTAAATTATGAAAAGATATGATTGATGTAAATATTTTCTAATAGATTCAAATTCAAAATGTATTCATAATATGACAGTGTTGGCAATTAACTTATACAAAACTTGTCTGCGAGGTCCAATTTATTCAAAAGTAGACAAACAAATTGTACAGTTTTTTTATTTGTTTTCTTAAGTACAAAATATTGTACTAGTTATAAGGTGGTTTGAGGCAGGCCTTTATACATAGTACAGATAAATATAATAAAATCAAATAAACTTAAATAGTTATTTAAAATAATATGTAGCATTTGCTCAAACACTATATTATTAAGTAAAATAATGCTTACATAAGTATACTTGGTAAATACAATTGTTTTACTGGAATGTATAAGACACTGTAAAATAGTTTTAAAATTCAGATGCATTATTTAAACATGATTAAACGTAGTTACTGATTCTTATGCTAAATATAATTATTCTTGAAAAAATTGTGATTATTATTGAAAAACCTCCAAGAACTTATGAACTAATCCAAGAATAAATGAAAAGTATTGATGTTGATTTCTAATTTATTAACTTTAAATCAAACAATTACTGATTGCATTTATTATTCAATTGCCAAATTGGGAGAATGAAACGTTTAAAATCCAGCGTCTGTTATTTCCTTATTGTTAACCTTTCAAAAGTAATAACGAAAACAACTTCACGACCAAATCAATTTTACGACAAAGTGCTCACAAATTTTCGGAAAAAGTCCAAAATCATTCAACCCTTTTTTTTAAGAAGAAGAAGAAGAAGAGGTTATTATATGATATGAAACCTTTGAAATAATTTCCTAATTGATACCGAGGCAAAATAAATTCACCAACATTATCTAAACGTTTTCGGCATGACAAGACGAAGGGACAAAATACATTATACAAAGCCCCCAACCCCTCCCCCAGACACCTAGTAAAGCCCGTGATATTTTGGCTTGTCGCGAAGGAAATGGTGCGTATAATGACGCTATTGGTCGCTGGTCGCCTAGCAACCAAGAAGACCTCAATAAACAAAACACCCGCTTTCATAATGCCGCATTTATCACTCGACCCCTCTACAACCCCCCCCCCCCCTTCAACTGTCTACCTTTACATAGAGTAACGTATGTCAAATTGATTTTTAGCTTACATCTTCACTTCGTGTCTGCAGATTTCTCAGATCTTCTTGGTTTTGTTCGCAACGTGGATTTTGCTTTAGGTCTTATGTGACTTAGTGCAATGCAAGACGTAAATTTCATCATGTCCAAAAGTACAGTAACTGCAATAAACATAGTCTTTCTACCAGCTCTGGACGTCATGAGATTGGTCGTCGAGAAACAGCACACTTCACACTCTTATAAAAACTGTAGCAGTTGCACCACGTCCAAAGCCTAACCAAACCTACCTATATAGTCCAGCTAAGCATCCAGCGGCTGTGGACTTGGTGGTACTTCTAAGCTAGGCGCTATTTCAGAGTATAAAGTGCGCTGTTGGACAACTACCAATCCCATAACTTCCAAAGCTTGTGGAAAGACTATGTTCTTGCAGTGACTGTACTTTTAGACATGATTATATTTGGACGTCGTCGTGACAGTCGAATAGTTTATATTAAACGTCACGAGACAACTTGAAAAATACATTATAAAACTCTCACATTAAATCTCGGTACCAGTATGGAAATTTAAGGACGGCTATGATTATGAATTATGTTAACCTAACATTAGCATTCTAACAACGCGCTATGACACACGCAGGAATATATGTTTTTAAGCTATTTTTACTTCCATAGAATATTGGATTAACTTGTTCAATGTATTAATTGACTCAAAGTTTGGAAAAGCTCACACTTCTAATTTTAATATTTACATAAAGCGGTTCGTTTCAGAATCAAAATCATCTTTAGGATTCCTCCTAGGGCTTCCATTTCCTAAACAAACAAGTATTAAGTAGTGTGAAATTTATTAAAATAATTAATAATTTCACTATAACAACCACATTCTGACCTCCCTTACAGTCGGCAAAATTCTTGAAGGCAATAAAAAAATATAATAAAAAACTCAAAAATATTACTGTTAACTTTTAGCTAATTTCCCTATAGGGAAGTAGCTATTACCGTAGGTGGCACGGTAAGACCTAGACCCGGGACCGATTTACTTTTTCATTTTGATGTCCCCAGAGGCCAAAAACACCATTCGTTCAGATTTTTATATATGTAAACATATAAATAATAATTCTAATATATAAAATTCTCGTGTCACAGTGTTTGTCTGCAAACTCCTCCGGAACGACTTCACCGATCGTTATGAAATTTGGTGTGTAAATTCTGTAGGTATGCGAATCGGACGTAAACTATTTCCCGTTTCGAAATTCTTAAAAGGGCTCCGCCCCAGTGGCTCTGGAGTTTCCCATGTTAACCTTATGAGAAATGGAATTAATGAATCTTAACAGCTGTTTCAATTAAACAAGTTGGTTCTGTTCTATGATGTTCAATAGCATTAAAGTTACAAGGATTACCAACAGGGTGCAGCATTATTATTTTTTTTTACATTTATGACAACAGCTAATTTGCAACCAAAAGGTGAGTGAGCGTAGCGAACGAACTTCAACCTGGAGGCGAGTTAGCGTAGCGAACGAGCTAACCTGAAGGCAAGTGAGCGCAGCGAACGAGCTCCAACCTATAGGTGAGTGAGCGTAGCGAACGAGCTCCAACCCAAAGGTGAGTGAGCGTAGCGAACGAACTTCAACCAGGACGTGATTGAGCGATGCGAACGAGATCATCTTGAAAATTAAACGTAACGGTACTTTCTTTCCATCGGTCTGTCTTAGGGGAAACCTATAACTTAGGCGATACGAAGTTCGCCGGGTCAGCTAGTATGTATATATATATATATACGTCCGTGAACGCGATAACTTGAGTAATTTTTGTCAGATTTTGATGAAATTTGGTTTAAAGGTGTAAAGCGGGATAAACTTGAATGAGTTCGCGAACCAGCACGATCGGACCATGGGAACGGGGCTTTACGGGGGTTTTATGGGGTAAAAATTGGTTTTTCTCACTTTTGACCCTCAAAACACAAAATTTCCCGATTTCTCTTTAGACCTTTTTAAAGAGCTTAAAAAAACAAATAATTTAGTATATAAAAGTATTTTTGTTCGATTGTTAGTAACGGAGAAAATTAATAGAATTGTGGAATTTAAAATTCCCATGTTATTCTTATGGAGAATATTGTCGAATGTAGTTTGCTTGTTTATGCATATATTTTGATCAAACTTGGCAAATTTATTTATTTTGTACTAAGCTATGAATATTTTACTCAAAAACACACTTTATTAGTTTCCTTGTAGCAGCAAACCTAGGTACTCGTTAAACCTAATGTTATTAAAATATACAGGGTGTCCGGTCATAAGTGTTAAATCAAATTTTGTATCAAACTACATGGTAATGGAGACATAATGACGCACATTTGAGGTTCCCAATCTCAACCGTTAGGGAATAACAAATAAATTAAGATTTTTCAAAAATTATTGTAGTTGTTATGAAAAAGGTTGTATTACTCTAATAAAAATGCAATAATTGTTAATTTAAATGTCATTTTCAGAATCCTCACAAAATTTTAAATAGATATAACACATAATCGCTGGGGTACGGAAAAATATTCTACTTAAATTTCTTCGTTAAACAATTATTTTTTAATACCGACGAAAATTTAAATAACATTCAGTGATTTATATCTCGGTTACCGAGATCCGCTGAGTTAAACCTAATGTTATTAAAATATACAGGGTGTCCGGTCATAAGTGTTAAATCAAATTTTGTATCAAACTACATGGTAATGGAGACATAATGACGCACATTTGAGGTTCCCAATCTCAACCGTTAGGGAATAACAAATAAATTAAGATTTTTCAAAAATTATTGTAGTTGTTATGAAAAAGGTTGTATTACTCTAATAAAAATGCAATAATTGTTAATTTAAATGTCATTTTCAGAATCCTCACAAAATTTTTAAATAGATATAACACATAATTGCTGGGGTACGGAAAAATATTCTACTTAAATTTCTTCGTTAAACAATTATTTTTTAATACCGACGAAAATTTAAATAACATTCAGTGATTTATATCTCGGTTACCGAGATCCGCTGAGTTTAACAAATATCACTAAAAACTTCCTTATTTAAAGGGCTTTCCAATGGTGTATAATAGTTTTTACCAAGTTTAAAATTTCCTAATGTAATTAAATCATTGTTGTGAAAAAACATGGTAGGGCAAAGAAAAACTATTGTGAAGAATAATACATTTAACTGCAGGTAACGAATAATTTGTATTTTTTTCTCGCATGCAACGCTTTTTTTAATAACTATTAAGCTAAGAAAAGAAACATATAGTAGCAAAATGGGTTTGTGATAAAGTTACGGTTATCGTATATTTTTCATATTTCAGATAAGATTTCAATTAACTCGCGGAAGTTCGGTTGTGGCTATACCAAAACTACCCGACATGGATTGGACGTGGAGGAAGTGTGACATGGCCTCCTCGATCTCCAGACTTGAGCCCGTTAGATTTTTTTGTTTGGGGTTACATGTAAAGTCTAGTTTACTCGACTGTTGTAAACTCTGAAGTTGAGTTACGGTAGAGAATCTTTGAGGGTGCTGGGAAAGCCCGCTTGCGGGAAAACGGAGGGCACTTTACACCCAAACTGTGACTCCACCTTAATAAAAGTTGTGCTTCGGACAAAGTATGTCATAGATTTAATTTGTATTGTATTTTTTTACTAATGTATTATGTTTTTTTTTAATAACAAATTTTCCAAAGTCTAAACAAAAACTCTTTAGTTTGATGAAAGTGTAGTCTGGTCAATCATAAATTACACAAACCCACATCATCAGTGGTCAGCTCATAAAATAGTAAGAAAAATTAATTATTTTTTACAATATCTGTTTTGGTTTAACCGTGATTTTTCACAATAGTAGGCCTACGTAAAATTCACCATAGATTTGACAGTAGATAATTGTAGTTATACATCATTGTAAAGCCCTTTAAATAAGGAAGTGTTTAGTAATATTTGTTTAACTCAGCGGAACTCGGTACCCGAGAAATAAATTGCTGAATGTTATTTAAATTTTCGTCGATATTAAAAATAATTGTTTAACGAAGAAATTTAAGTAGAATATTTTTCCGTACCCCAGCGAAATTTTCTTAGCCTAATAGTTATAAAAAAAGCGTTGCATGCGAGAAAAAATACAAATTATTCGTTGCCTGCAGTTAAATGTATTCACAATAGCTTTTCTTTGCCCTACCATGTTTTTTCACAACAATGATTTAATTACATTAGGAAATTTGAAACTTGGTAAAAACTATACAGGGTGTCCGGCCATAAGTGTTAAATAAAATTTTGCATCAAACTACATGGTAATGGAGACATAATGACGCCCATTTGAGGTTCCCAACCTCAACCGTTAGGGAATAACAAATTAATTAAGGTTTTCCAAAAATTATTGTAGTTGTTGTGACAAAGGTTATATCACTCTGTTAAAAATGCACTAATTCTTAATTTAAATGTCATTTTCAGAATCCTCACAAAATTTTAAATAGATATAACACATAATCGTTGGGGTACGGAAAAATATTCTATTTACATTTCTTCGTTAAACAATTATTTTTTATATTGACGTAAATTTAAATAACATTCAGCAAATTATTTCTCGGTTACCGAGTTCCGCTGAGCTAAACAAATATTACTAAAAACTTCCTTATTTAAAGGGCTTTACAATGATGTATAACTACATTTATCTAATGTCAAATCTATGGTGAATTTTACGCACTATTGTGAAAAAACACGGTTAAACTAAAACAGATATTGTAAAAAATTATGAATTTTACTTACTATTTTATGAGCTGACCATTGATGATGAGGGTTTGTGTAATTTATAATTGACCAGACTACACTTCCATCAAACTAAAGAGTGTTTGTTTAGACTTTAGAAAATAAAAAAAACACAATACATTAGTTAAAATACACAATAAAAATCAAATCAATGACATACTTTGTCCGAAGCACAACTTTTATTAAGGTGGAATCACAGTTTGGGTGTTAAGTGCCCTCCGTTTTCCCGCAAGCAGGCTCTAGCTCGCTTGTGTATTGCGCCAACTGTGACCTAATACGTTAATTTTTTCCTTACTTTCCCAGCAGCCTCAAAGATACTCTCCCGTAACTCAATTTCAGAGTTTACAACAGTTGAGTAAACTAGACCTTTCATGTAACCCCAAAAAAAAAATCTATCGTGCTCAAATCTGGAGATCGAGGAGGCCATGTCACACTTCCTCCACGTCGACCACGCCCAATCCATTTCGGGTAGTTTTGGTATAGCCACAACCGAACTTCCGCGAGTTAATTGAAATCTTATCTGAAATATGAAAAATATACGATAACCGTACCTTTATCACAAACACATTTTACAACGATATGTTTCTTTACTTAGCTTAATAGTTATAAAAAAAACGTTGCATGCGAGGAAAAAATACAAATTATTCGTTGCCTGCACTTAAATGTATTATTCTTCACAATAGCTTTTCTTTGCCCTACCATGTTTTTTTACAACAATGATTGAATTACATTGGGAAATTTGAAACTTGGTAAAAACTATACAGGGTGTCCGGCCATAAGTGTTAAATAAAATTTTGCATCAAACTACATGGTAATGGAGACATAATGACGCACATTTGAGGTTCCCAACCTCAACCGTTAGGGAATAACAAATGAATTAAGGTTTTCCAAAAATTATTGTAGTTGTTATGAAAAAGGTTATATTACTCTGTTAAAAATGCACTAATTGTTAATTTAAATGTCATTTTCAGAATCCTCACAAAATTGTAAATAGATATAACACATAATCGTTGGGGTACGGAAAAATATACTACTTAAATTTCTTCGTTAAACAATTATTTTTAATATCGACGAAAATTTAAATAACATTCAGCAATTTATTTCTCGGTTACCGAGTTCCACTGAGTTTAACAAATATTACTAAAAACTTCCTTATTTAAAGGGCTTTACAATGGTGTAATGGGTATTTAACTGAAAATCAATTCAGACAAATAATGGAAATTCGCTTAGTCGGCAGGTTTGCTGCGGCGGGGGTATTTATTATACGCATAAAAACCTATTTAGGTACTTTTGTATTATACAGACCACACCTAAATTGGAGGTTAGGAAGATGTTATTTGGAAGTTGATGTATCGTCGTGGTCGGTATATAACGAAAGTACCCAATAAAATATAAGGAAAAATAATAAAGCAAAAAGAACTCAACTTTGTATTCAAAAAATCTGTAAATTACGAAAAAAAACTGTGTCAAACGAAATCAAAATCAAAAAGACACTTAACACCCGTATAAAGTAGAGTGGCCACGGCAAAGGTAACGCCACCAGATTTGCCCTTATAGGGGCTCCGTCAGAGGGGGGGGGGGGGTAATATTTGCATACGAAAGTAGAAAAAGCCCTCGACAGAGCAAAAAGCAATGTCTGTTCAAACACAGCCCCGGGTTTGTAGAGGGGGGAGTCGAATATAGGAGGGGGGGGGGCTTCAGTATCGTATTATTTTATAATAACCCTCTCCCAATACTGATAACAATATGTATTGAATTGTATTCCGATAAAAACCTCTGACGCATTTGTGGTTGCGGGAAAAAGGGAATAAAAGGTTCGCAGGTTAAAAATTTGCATTTAAAAAAATCCGTTTCAGATTTTTCCAATTTTTGTTTTTGTATAACGTTTAAACATTTTATTTTCTATTTCATCAATGTTGTAGTGAATAGACAAATTCTTTATTTATAATGTTACAAAATGGAGTAAACCAAAGCATCATAAAGCGCCGCTACATTTTAGTAGCCAAAGTTGGGGTATCACTTTTACATGTGATTTTTTTCTCACTTTGAACTAGTAAAGTCAAGGGCAAAGCTAGTATAGTTAATACACGTTTAGGGGATTGTTTCTCATTAGCAAAACTCCATTTAAAAACTAGTTTAACGATCTTACCCCTAATTAAAAACAAAATTATTGTAATTTCAAACTTCCATTGTGGTCAGATGTTTTAAAACACAGTTAAAATACTTGTTTGTAGATCTCATGGACAGATTAAAAAGTTTAAGGCCAGATTAAACCCTTATACTTGGATTTTCCTTTTATCCTGTCAAATTCTTCATCAATAACTCTTTTAAATCACACTTAAGGCATTAAAACTTTTAGTTTGTGGATGAGTTCTAGTTACAAAATTCACTTAGTTTTACCTTTTACATAAACAAATTATTTCACGACAAACGAAGTTTCATAACGACAAAACCTTAAAATAAAATACAAATGTAAGGTAGATAAGTACTTATACACCGATTACCATCTCAAAACTAACAATATTTACCAACACACCACTGAGTAGTAAAATACCCACGCCGCGGCAATCCTGCAGACTATGCGAAATCACATTTTCTCATTGGATTTTTACTAAAATATTTCCATAAGCAAGTCATATCCATTTTCTATTAAAATATTAATACTAGATTTAATAAGTGCCTATGTTTACTGCTACGGGGAGGGAAAATGTATTTTTTTGTAAAATATTTATATGGTATATAAGATAAAATAAATTTAATTTACTAATTTAATACAAATATATAACCATAAACATTTGGAAATATGTAAACTTGTTTATTTCTCCGTAACATTATATCGTAAAAGCATTAATGTACAAAATTATTTTTATCTCTACCCGAATGCTGAAATTAAAATTGGGCAATTTCACTTTTTAAAGGTGAAAATTGAAAAAAAGTTTGAAAAATGTCTAAATCCTACAAAAAATTAATCCAATTGCCCAATCTTGCAGGTTCGCAAATTTATTCAAGCTTATCCAGCTCTACACAATCATACCAAATTTAATCAAAATTGGATCAGAAATGAGCAAGTTATCGTGTTAATGGACAAATATTTTATTTTAAACATATGCTGTACAACAATTTGAATGCATGGTGTTTTGACCTCTGGGGACAAAATGAAATACTAAAACAGTCCAGGGTCTAGGTCTTACCGTCCCACTAACGGTAATAGCTACTTCCCTATAGGTAAATTCAATCTTACTCTTTACTTTTTCCCGTTACGTCAGCATAAGTTCGCATGTCACCTACCGTAACTATTCCACACCAAAGTTCCACACCGTAAAGTTTTCCCCAAACAAAGGATTGTCAATAACCATCCAACGCCACAATTAAGTAAATTAGTCCATCAACATGCGGAATACGAATAGCCTCAGCACAGCTATCAGCGAGCAATGCATGCTGATCGTAGCCGGCGGCAGCACATGTGCAGCAAAAATGTGCTGAGAGCGTCCGATGTAATTAACTACTAGGATTACAATCGGATCGGCTTTGTTAACTGATGTTAACATTGTGCTTAGTAATGTAATGTTTTAACATGGGTTCTGTTTGATTGGCCATCCAACTGAAGTTTCTAGTGTCATTGACAGTTCAGAGAGAAGAATATAAAAGAGTACTTTATTTATTTTTTTTTTAAGAGGTTGGCGGCCTCTTTTAACCTTGCATTTGCCCGTCCACATAGACTAAGCGCCCGTGCGTGGATCGTTTGCAGCAAAGCAAAGAGTTTTATGATTACATATTGTGTGTAAATATACAATACAATACACAAACAACAACAATACACACAAGACAATAATTTAGTTCCGTAGAGCACATGCGATAACAGTTTTGGCATAGTTTCGATGCAAAATGTGTCCTGCATAATCCATATACTCGTACAAAGCACTAAAAAACAAACATTGGCATCTTCACCAGTTCTGTTACATCCCTTATTAGGTTTCATAGTAATAGATCGGCTGAAGTAAATTTTAAGATATGTTTTGTGTATTTAATGTTTTTCTGTCCAGTTTCTTGTTATTCCACTAAATTTTAAACTGTTGCGACTAAATATACGAATTTTAGTATGTGTGTACGCAATGGTATATCCAGCCGTTTTTCATCTTTTTGACATATTAATTTTCAATTTGGTTTCTCACAAATCGCCATAAAGTAACCGATGTTCACGAAAATTGTTCAAACAATTTTGATACAATATTTGTATTTCATAGTCATTTTTATTCTAAACAAAATGGGAATTCACTTAGCCTGCAGGTTTACTGTGGCGGGGGTATTTAATTATCGTATTTACCATTGTGCTACATTCGTGGACAAATTATGTCTCGTTTAAGTTCTCTCCCACTAGATTTGTTTATTAAAAACCCATAAAATAATGATTTCCAAAATAATGGCACCAACTATTTTAATTACAATTTAGTATGCAACGGTCCTTTTAACTCTATACAAAATTATACTACTTCAAATGTTTTAAAATTCACGGTTCAAAATAAATTGTAATTTTCGTGATTTTCCCATAAAATATTATAGTTACTCCCCCTGCTTCCCATTATACGAGTATTTCACAAGCTAACAGAAGAATGTATGTATCAGTTTGATACGTTTATTCCATCCAAGTAAACATATACTTAGATGGTTTATTTATATTGTTATAATCCTAATATACTTAGCCTTTGGGCAATCAACACGTTATTATAATACATAACGTACTAAATCAAACGTGTAAATCAAAATTTCATAAAACTAAACATTGCGATTTTGGCCAATTTAATAAGGATTTAACCCAGTAACACCAACTATGACTTTCGAGTCAACGCGTGCAAAGGGATACTTTATAATTTGTAAAAATCCCCCAATGTTTACAAGATAACCTTTTTCCAAAATAAAATTATACATTTCAAATAAAATATTACATTTTTCACCTACATTTTATATCAAAAACAACATTTGACGCGCAAACCATCCCAACGAATTTCGCAAACTTCGATTTAGAAAATTCGATAAATTCAACCCGATAAAGCCATCATGTTTGATATGATAAGCCTGATATGTTACAAGCCAGATTGGTATGAAATCAGAGTGACCTGGCGTAGAGGCTAATCCGAAATATGAGTAGGTCAGGTCCCCCCACCCCCGGGTGGAGTGGGCGGGGCTTACCCGCCCCACCTGAGGGTTCCCATGACGCGTCTATATAGCCGCCCCCACCGCGCCGCCTTCGACAGTCAAACGCCGCCACAGCCACCGCCGCCTCTGCCTCCTAGACAGGTAAGTCAATAGCCACTATCACTGCCTTATTGATCTTGTTCATTAGATACTGTAAGAAATGGAGAGTTTAAGGGTAAGGTTTATTTACATAATAGAAATTTTTCTTGAAAATAGTCTGAAGTGACTTTAATGTCTATTCTTGTGAATAAATTAGATATGTGAAAAGATAAACAGAGAAATATGATGATTTTTTAAGAATTAAAAGTTAAAATTTAAAAGATGCTTTAAACAATACTGTTTTGTATATATATGGTTATATTTTTATAAGGCGATAGGTTTCTTAGTCTTATTTTTATTACAGGGTAACTGCATTGAAATTAAACTAAGTTCAGAAAAGTAACGTTGTAAAATTGTTGTTATGCCATTTTAAAATAATACTATTTAAAATATTATTATTTTAAGTCTAGAAAATAAGTTATTGACTAATCATATTGTTAAAGCTGTAAAAATTGTGTTTAATATATTGTTACAAAGCATAACACTATTCAGGTAAGGTTAATATGTTTAACAATTTCATATTTATATTTCACCACGGTGCTTGCTTAGCAAAGTAAACTTACTTCTGTAATCATTTTAATGAATAGCAATTATGCAACTACATTTTTTAATAGGTTTTTCGTAACAATGTTTGAAACTGTTATTGCTGAATTTCGCTTTAATTAAATTTTTAAAGAAATTTAACAGTTCATAAACAACAATGTATCAATGATAGTTTATTTATTTTGTTTAGTTATTCATTACAAAATTAGTTTTGGGGGAAACAACTTTAGATTTTAGTATGAAATTCATTTATATGTACATTTCGTATTGGCTGTTTTTGGTAATTAAGGTAAAACCTCAACAGCAAAACGAAGGTTTTGTCAATTTTAATGCTAACTGCCAGCGTAAGTAAACACGGGTGTATTTTTCAAAACGTGACACACTGTTTTAATTTGTTTTATATCTCCCATGAATATAAACTATTTGTTATGTAGTTGATGTAACTTGAAAGCTTGTTGTATATCCTAATAATACGATTACAATACAATAATACAAATTACCGGAATATTACTATGCATGATCTTAGTAATTAAAGACCAATTTGTAAATTGTAATTGTTAAATTAGTCTTATTCAGTATGATATATATATTAGCCAATTTGAGATAATACTCCGGTTATAGTACGGAATTTCTGTGTGGAGCAAAAATAAAACTCTACAATTTAAATCGAACGGCGCTGACCGGCAAAACAGATACTGCGAATAAGTTGCAGGAAAATTGAGAAGGCGCCATGAAACAATTAATATAAATAAGTTTATTTATTCGCGCTTATCTTTAACCATAATAATATAATGTGCATTGATGGCTTTAAATGTATTAGGCAATTTTTATGAATACTCAACTCCGTTGTAATTGTAATTCAAAACCCTACTACAAAGAGATGATCTGTTATATTCTTGAAAGGTCCAATATGTGGTCATCGTTTAAGGGCATTAAGTATAAAAAATATAGGTTTAAGGCACATACAAATTTAGCGTGGGGTGTGTAAATTTGCCGAAGATTACTGGTATCTCAGAGTAATAAAACATTTTTTTGTTTTATTACTCTGAGCTGGTATGAACTAATTCCCTGAGGCCTCTGCCCCACAGGCCGATTTCCCAAAGGCTCCGCCTTACACGTTTTCAAAATTTACACTACTTTGTAATTGAATAGGGTTGGTCCATTTACGAAAGGTAGTAAAAGTGTTGTAGAATTTTGATTATCGTGTTCAGTGAAATCTAGAAACTTAGTGAGCTACAGGTGAAGAGGCTTGACTAAAATTGAAGAAAAATATATTCTTCTAAAATTACATCAATATCAAGAAGTATTGATTGTATTTCTTTACTGCAAAATGTTAGATTTTTTTAATCTTTTGTCTTAAAATATAAGTAGGGTTTTAAATTTCAAATTAAATCATAGAGCTATGGTATATCATAGTGTCTCTTTCATACCGTACTAGGTTGACTAGGAAACATAAACTCAACCTGAATCAAAATCAAAAAAATGCATCAAACCAAGTAAAAATTGAGTTTTGTTTTTTATTTAATTACGGGTGTATAAATATTTCATAAATCTGTTCTAAAGAAGCATATTATTTTTTTCATATCCTGTTGCGAAGGACGGGTATAGCAGGTCGTTCAATTCTAACGATTAAAGTATGTCTTTCCGACAACAGTTTTGTTTGGGTGTTGAACAATAATCAGCTGACTTTTGCGTTGGTGTGGCAACGTCGCACCGGCGTCCCATTATGGTAATAACAAACGTGTAAACTTTAACATCGCGCAGACGCTCCGTTATGAATCAGTGCAACAGCTGTTTCGGTAAGCCGGTACTGCAGGGTTGCCACTTTTCTCTCGCCGTGCCTCGGTACTATAATCAGCTCTCTGATATACTCTGGATGAGTCTGTACTAATATTACACTATCAACACCCTTCAATGGTTTCATTATTATTAAATAGCATGTAGACTGTAGAGGACAATCGTTAACTTAGATTACTAAAGTAGACATTCTAATTTATATGGACCTGATGTATTCAGTTATTTTCTTACTAAAAAATAATGCAGTTTTCAAAAACCTCTCACATTGAGTGTGCTGGCAATGACGATTTATATTATATTTTAATCTTTCATAGTATTTAATGGGGGACTTACAATAAGTGATTAGACTTCCCATCTATATGGATCAGTTGTAGCTAATTTTTTATTAAGAAAGGGTGTAGTTGTGTGAGCCAGTCACAGAATGTGCTAGTGTCTAAAATTCTATTTTATACCTTATTTTTGTTGCTGACCAGGTTGGTGGGTCATAACAGTTGATATACCTCATAATAAGTCATTCTCTAAGTTTGACTCGGTTAAAAAGATTGTGTATTCGGCAGAATATAGTAATTTAGATTAGCGCAATCTGTATGTGGCTCACATCAGCTAGACGATTTGGATGAAAAAAAGCTGGCTACAAATTTAACATGGGGATGGAATTTCTAGGTTATAGTCAATAGTAAGTTATCCTTTACGTTAACTTGAACATGACACAATGTACCAGCAAGCAATGGTCATGGAAAACAACAATAAATCAATTGGACGTTCAATTGGACGTGGTGAAATAACTATACGATGGAGATGTTAATCCATGTGATCAAATGGATAAATATATTTTGTTTATATTTCGTTTATAACTATGTTTAGACAAGGCCCCACTAGAAAAACAGCGGGGCCTTGGTTTAGGCATGACTATAAAATTTATTATAGTTATTATATTATTTAAGTCAGAAAACAATTTTTACTGTAAATGCAACGAAAAACGGAAACAACTGTCTCACTAATATATAGTGAACAGTATGGGCATAGCATTAGGCAATGTTTATGTTTACACTTTGGTTATTTCTGTTATTACCAATAGGCCTGACGTTGCGACGTTGCCACCCCGAACACCAACGCCGCCGTCTTGCATTAGAGGAGGCTCGGCCCGGTACTAGATTTACCTTATTATTTTTGCCTCCCCATATACCAAAATCAAGATTCGTTCAAAATATATTATTTATGAATGAGTGTGTCCATAGGCACGATAACTTGAGTGAAAATCATTCAATATTGATTAAATTTGGTAAAACGTGTGAACCACGTGTATTCGAAAACCACGACGTAAGATTGAAAACCAGAATAATCGTAATCTGGGAACGGGGGTTACGGAGGGTCTTGTGGGTTAAAATCGTGTTTCTAATTTCTAAACCCTCAATACATACAGCTTCACAATCTTATTTCAACTATTTCATAGATCTTAAACAGACAAATAGTTAAACCCCACTTTTTCACCTTCAATATAGCTGCAATTCTAAGTAATCTTTAACCGAATATAAATTGAATAGGGAATGTTTTAGTAAAAATCCAACCAGGCAAAGAGAAAATCGCTTACAAATTCACTCATGAAAATTCACTTTTAAGATTTGGGTTTGCTGCAGAAGAGGGCTTTTATTTCGAACTGAATACAAACAACGTAAGAATGGAATAGGTACATCATTTCGGTAGTGTATATGTTGTCAAAGGTATAAACATACCTTAGTCAACAGTATTTTTCCATTACTTCTGAAAACGTATTATACACAAAGGCCAAATTAACCCAAACTAATAATATACTCTTGGTCAAAAAGCGTGGTCAAACCAACCCGCATGTTTTGATAGCAACAACAATTAACTTTCTGTAAGATCCACAGTTTGTGAGTTGTTACTTCCACATTCTTCTATCCACAGTCTACACAGCTCGAGAAAATATGAGTCAGGATCTGAAAGGATATAATTTATTCTAGGTATATATTTTTTATGTTACCTGGCTCTTCTTGTATTTTCCGTGTAGCACTTGCAAATAAGGGTACTTCTATACCACCAGACAGACTAACATTTTCATGGAAAAAGATAGAGTTAGTCTAAGTACACATTCTGCTTTTATCGAATGTAGAATGCAACAAACGACATCCCAATTAATGTACAGAAAATAATTTTATTTACATAGGATCACCTTAAGAAATCCAAAAACGACCCGTGTTAGTTTTGTATTAACCAATTAATTCGATGTTGAAGGTATAAAAATATATTTTAAATTGTTAGAAACTATAATTTCAACATTTTAACTTTGTATTTTTGTTAATTATCACCATTATCCAAATGCTTCAGTGATTAACTCAAACTTCATAACAAGTCTCTCAAGGGGATTATCAAATAAGACCTTTTAATCAAGCTTGACTTGTCATCGAGGTTTTTAATAACATGATTAGGGGTAATATATAAAGCTAGGGTATTTGAAAACGACACTTGTTATGAAGGGTGACGTGTTATCAAGGTTCCACACACTTGCAGCAATTCAGTTCACTGCATATTATCTTTTTAATTCTGTGATATTATTAGCGTTGATTTTAAAACGTATTTTTCTTTATCATCATGTTTTGTGGTGATTAATCCGTTGGAAATAACATTATATTCTATTATTCACAAGATACGAACTATTGACATATAAAATACCGAAATAAAAACTATTTGGTGATAGTTTGCATGCAAAAAAATATCAAATATGTTCAGGATTTTATTTTTGTTTCAGAAAACAATTTCTCTAAAGGGGGACGCGCTGGAACGCCCTCAGCATGATTTGACCTTCGTCTTTAACCGGAGGATGGGAACAGGTATGCATTTGTAACTGTTACTTTATTAGGAAATAATAGTTCCAAAACTAGCTATTTACAACTGGGAACAGGTATGTACTTGTAACTGTTAGATTAACAGGAAATAATAGGTCCGACACTAGTTATTTACAGCTGGGAACAGGTATGCATTTGTAACTGTTACATTAATAGGAAATAATAGGTCTGACACTAGTTATTTACAACTGGAAACAGGAATGCATTTATAACTGTTACATTAATAGGAAATAATAGGTCCGACACTAGTTATTTACAACTGGGAACAGGTATGCACTTGTAACAGTTACTTGAATAGGGAATAATAGCTAGGTCTGACACTAGTTATTTGCAACTGTTTACTAACAAACTCCTATCCATCGTAAATAGGCTTGGAATGCACTGATATTTGGACAGATTTGAATTTTTTTGTTAATTAACATGTTGAATATGTTGTAAACAGGAGAGTTCCCAAAAATGTCTATTAAATCTACTAACAATCACACAGATTTCGTATGGAACAAATTCAAATTTATCTAAGGTAATATAATACAACTACTGTACACGAAATGTACTTTAGTTATTAAACAGAAAATCCTATTGCAGTTTACCGTCTAGTATAAAGGAATAGTCCTTTATTTGACTATTTACTTACAGCTGACTATGCGAGTATTAAATGTTAAATGAACTTAATTGCCATGGATAAGTTTTACCCAATTAGCATCTTATTTTAATTTACCACTTTACCAAAATCTTAAATAAGAGTTTTGTATCAAATTACTTCATATTGTAATTGATGTTTTATAACCAACTTTAGTTATACTACATAAACACTTATTATTTAATTAATGGATCTTCCTTAGACTTACACGCAAGACATGGCATTTCGAATAAAGAAGATTGAAGGAAAAGTGAGAAATTAAATGAAGAAAGAAATTTATTACGTGTGCAAAATCGAGCTAAACAATAATTTTCGAAAAAAGATGCATATTTATAATGTACACTACAATATTATACAGCACAACACAAAATTATACTGTACAATACAATATTATACTGTACAATACAACATTATACTGTACAATACAACATTATACTGTACAATACAACATTATACTGAACAATACAACATTATACCGTACAATACAACATTATACCGTACAATACAACATTATACTGAACAATACAACATTATACTGTACAATACAACATTATACTGAACAATACAAATTATACCGTACAATACAACATTATACTGTGCAATACAACATTATACCGTACAATACAACATTATACCGTGCAATACAACATTATACTATACAATACAATATTATACTGCACAATACAACCTTATACCGTACAATACAACATCATACCGTACAATACAACATTATACCGTACAATACAACATTATACTGTACAATACAACATTATACCGTACAATACAACATTATACCGTACAATACAACATTATACTGTACAATACAACATTATACTGAACAATACAACCTTATACCGTACAATACAACATTATACTGTGCAATACAACATTATACTGTACAATACAACATTATACCGTACAATACAACATTATACTGTACAATACAACATTATACTATACAATACAATATTATACTGCACAATACAACCTTATACCGTACAATACAACATTATACTGTGCAATACAACATTATACTGTACAATACAACATTATACCGTACAATACAACATTATACTGTACAATACAACATTATACTATACAATACAATATTATACTGCACAATACAACCTTATACCGTACAATACAACATCATACTGTACAATACAACATTATACCGTACAATAAAACATTATACTGTACAATACAACATTATACTGTACAATATTTCATTTAAATATAATTCAAAAGTACAGGGAGCGGCAGAAATATCTGACGGTTTTCAAGCGAGTACCGTCCGGCAGCCAAGTGGAGGAGGGTGGTGGGGAGCGGCTCATTCTCAAGGCCAAGTGAGACAATTTTAGTCGCCATAGAGCAGTGGACCGGTATACATCGCGCGTTTGTCGTTGAGGCGTATTTTAAAAATGGCGATTTTGTTGTTGATAGCAACGTAAGTTTCGTAGGCATTTTAATGTGGCTCGTGGGGAACCTATCCCATCCCGAAACACAATCGGATACCTTTAGATCCACAGGATCAACCGCAAAACGTAGGCCTACAGGCCGTCCAAGGTCAGTGAGGACGCCGGAGAACGTGGAGCGAGTGCGACAAACTGTGCTAACGAGCCCGCATCGCCCGGAGCGTGGACAAGCTGCTGCTCATGGCATGTCTGAGCGCTCTACTCGACGAATTTTGCACTCAGACCTTCACTTTCACCCATATAAAATAGCAATCGTCCAACAACTTCAGCAAAATTTGTCGAATAGAGCGCTCAGACATGCCATGAGCAGCAGCTTGTCCACGCGCCGGGCGATGCGGGCTCGTTAGCACAGTTTGTCGCACTCGCTCCACGTTCTCCGGCGTCCTCACTGACCTTGGACGGCCTGTAGGCCTACGTTTTGCAGTTGATCCTGTGGATCTAAAGGTATCCGATTGTGTTTCGGGATGGGATAGGTTCCCCACGAGCCACATTAAAATGCCTGCGAAACTTACGTTGCTATCAACAACAAAATCGCCATTTTTAAAATACGCCTCAACGACAAACGCGCGATGTATACCGGTCCACTGCTCTATGGCGACTAAAATTGTCTCACTTGGCCTTGAGAATGAGCCGCTCCCCACCACCCTCCTCCACTTGGCTGCCGGACGGTACTCGCTTGAAAACCGTCAGATATTTCTGCCGCTCCCTGTATCTCGGTTGATACATGGAAAGGTTAATCAATTTAACAAAGATGAGAGTGTATGAGAGTGTTCACCAATAATTGGATCGCTCAAAACTCGTTTGAGCTCCTCCCCATCGACCCCATAGGTGAAAATTAATCACAATAAATCAACAGAATCACTTAAACATAAAATGTGACATAATCCGGGGGAGCGCCCCACACCCCACGCAAAGCTACTTAGTTTTGTTCACATTTTTAATCCCCCTGTCTTTTGTCTGCCGATTCTCATCCCTCAAAATTATCAAATGTCCGAAAGAATCCTCTTTTCGCATTAAGAAAAGCTATTTATTTCATTTTTAAGTTAGTTGAAATTTATTTTTGTACAAATTGTTTAAGATTATTTTTAGGTTGTTGGTCTTCTGTTGAAATTCAGGTGAATACCAATGTGTTTTATTTTGTTTTGTTTGGCCGGATACTAGTGATACGTAATCTATTTCAAGCTGTTATGTTCTTAAAAAAAAGAATAAGCAACTGTACATAATATATTTCTCTCTACCAAAGCAGCACAAAAATATAAGAAGAACTACTAGGGGTTCCTTGAATATTTAGGTTGCATTTCTGTTTATATAAATGTTAGAAATATTAAGAAAATTTTAGAATGTAATTTTACGATGGAGCTACAGGTTAATATATTTCTTTTAAAACATTTTTTATACGTATTAGGCTGTATTTATGTTCTTCTTGAAACTCTGTTTATTTTCTTAGCGTTCACATTTTACGTAAGATGGCGTGCTAAAACTATTACCTATCAGATGTAAGATCAAGTTCAACCATTCAACCATGAATTTAAAAATTTGTACTTCATATTTGTGTATATTTAAACCCAAGTAAACTTACAACTCACATTGAGTCAAAAATTGCTATGTCGACCGACATCATTGTTATGTTTTATAAAATTTAATCTTTAGTACGATATTAAGTCAATACGACTTACAATGTAACTTTGCTAGTGTACACTTTAGATTTGACTTTGGTTGGTTGCTTTAGGTATAAAAATTGCAAGAGGTTTTAATTTGTAAGAAAAGGTCTCCTTTAGAGATATTTTAAAATATTTTTTTACCTGACCACACAAGTAGGAATATTTTTTTTTACATTTAAAAAAGTATAAATTAAAAATAAACTAAATAACTTTTATAATTAAATTAATATAAAGTATGCAACATGTATCAGCTGTTTGGGAAGGCACCTTGAGACGCGTTGAGTATATAAGTGGCGAGGAGGATTTAATTGAGGCTTTAAGAAGTGTTAGCTAGACACGGTAAGGTACTTAGAGACGAGCGTGCTCGCGCAAGCGGCTGACTTAGGGCTGTGGCTTCAGGTTCATTAAATATTGAAGTGTGGCAACGGAGACGCCATTACCATCTCAAATAGGCTCAAAGTTGAAGCTGAGGCTATAGCGCTGTGTAGGGTAACTACAAGTTGTAATGTTGGTAACAATACACAGCTGCACAACTTGGCAAAGATAGTATGATAACAGTACAGCGTTTAGTGTGACAATGAAAGATAGGTTATGGCACTTCATAGCTTGATAAACGTGTTGAAAATCGTACAGGGATGGGGTACACTTCCATATCTGTTGGCACAAACAACCGAATAAGTAATATTGATTATTCGATTGTTTAATTCGATATATCTTTTGGTTAGTTAGGTTAGGTCGATATTTTCATTCGGTTGTTTGTGCCAACAGATATGGAAGTATACCCCAGGGACGAGCTTACAATTTAAAAATGTACAGCGCAAATAACTTATAACAGCTATTTGTGTACTAGAGCGCAAAGTACATAATTACCGCTCGAGAGCTGTAGATGACCGCACGCAGTTCTAGCTGAGGTTCCATACATTTCAAGAGCAACAATGACTTTATGTGCTCGTAATACAAAAAAGAGTGTTCCTAACATTAATTTAAAATAACACACAGATTAACTTTTTAGATGTTTATAAAATGTCATTTAGGCTATGTTTGCTTTCTTAATGTTATATTATTTTCGTACAAGTTGTTAACGTACTAGATCCGCGGCTGCGGTTGGTGTAGAAACGACAACTACGAAATAAGCTGATTTAGCGAGCGGGAATGATCCATTCCCACCCTAGAGCGGCAATAAGCTATTTTGCGTACTGTTTACAGATATGGCAATGAGATCATTTCCATGCAGTGGTAGGAAACGATATTGTTTAAATTTCTTGACCAGCCTTGTGAACAGCAACTTCGTTTTCCGTGTAGTTCCGGGGTGTACAAAAAATTTGATTGCGCATCCCTTTGTTTAAAGCGTGTAAAATCTTTCTAATTGCAATACTACTTTACATATACTATGAAAATCAACGCACATACATAGCTTGCCAAAGATATAAGTACTTCCCAATACTACAACACCACATTACTTAGCAAAAATATGAAGTGTAACACTATTACTGAGTATCTCGAACAAAATATAAGTTGTAACTGAATCAGTACATTACTTGACAAAGTTATAAGTTGATAATTGATTATAGAACCACTTAAGTTTACAATGACATACATTGTTGATTAGATAACTACGACGCTACATAACTAAACAACAATAAATGATTTTAATCATTATTGATTTAACCGTCGAGCACTACATAGTTCGGAAAACGTATGCGTTCTTTATGTGAAAACAATTCAATATGGGTTATTTCTTATTTCTAACTTTAGTTATTGTCAAGTATTTATTAGTTTTCATTATTTCAATTTATTGATTCAAGTAAGTCCAGAATAATTTTATTCTACCAAGGTTTAGGTTCTATTACGGTTTAAATTTAAATGTAATTTCAATACTAACAAATATAATAATATGTTATTAGACTAAATATAATTCTATCGTGTAAAATTTATAAATCTTTTATAGCTTAAAGAATGTTTATATCAATATTAGCATTGTTGTAAATTCAAACATTTTTATTATAAAATAAACAGTTTAAACACTTATCAGTTTCTATACAGTAGAACTGCTTTAAAATATATTGGAAAACACATTGTGTGAATATCCATCAAGAAAGAAAGTCAAGATAAAGAGCTACAATTGGTCCAGTGTGCAAAGAGAATTCAACAATTAACCAATCAAATTTTAACAACAATAATCTCTAAAGAGAACTATCAATTGTATGTGATTTCGTTCTAGGTCATTACGTGTTTTCAGTGCCTGATAAAATCGCTTTCCTTTTTTGCTGATAGGAAATATGAAATTGCCATTTTCATGTAAAACTATCTACTTTTTCATAAAATATAAACTTCTACATCTACATATTTTACAAAATGATAAACAATACTTAAATCAAATATAATACATTATAAATCGACAATTTTAATACAATACAATTTCGTCACTTTGTCGTACACACTTTTTTTCTGAAAACCTTTGACAAATCTGTTTTCGTATGCCAAACCTGAATCTGAATCCGATCGGTTCAGTGGAATTAACTCATCAACGATTCGCCGACAAAGCTTGCTGTGATTTGGAAGCAAAGAGCAAGGGATGAGAGAGATGTATAGCTTTCTAGCTCACTCACGGCTGTGGTATCGAAGAGGGGCGGGGAGGGAGTGAATACAAAATCCATTAACCAATGGCCCGAGGGCTTCTCAGAAACTAACTTATCTGTCAGAGTGCCAACATAATGTAACCTAAGAAGATTACACTTCGAATCCCGCAGTGTGATACAGCGCTGCCAACTTAACTTTTCGAAAATCTTCATAGTTTCGTTTCAGTTTTACCGAATACTTTAACTTTTTAGTATGTTTCGCTCTTAGCAAAAGGGTGGTAAGAAAAATCAACAAAATTGTAGTGTGATTTGTGATTTGGTAATAATAAACCCACAAATATTATAACAGAAACGGTATGGATAGTAAACATAAACAAATGACGTACCTGGCACGAATTCTATACTAATAACATTAACATATGGTTTGAACATCTATCTATATATTAATAGGCAAGCATGTTTCTTTAAAACCTTTTTTCTCAGCTCGTGTGCATCGCAGGGAAAATCTACGCCTACTGTTGGAAAGATATTTTCCTGTAGATGTGCAGAATGCTTTTAAAAATTAAAATAGGCTAACAAATAAGAACAAAAAATGAATTTGAAAACTTCAAAAAATTAACATGGACCATATGGGTTGCCATGATGGTGACGAAATAACAACAAAATGTAAACAGAAAATCAAAACAAATGGAAGAAATTCCAATCACATGTTTTATTTACAGTGTGGGGAGAAAATAGAGAAGTCTGTACATTAATTATTTTTGGTCGAGTTTCGACCACAGGACGACCACTAGTTTCTATTAAAGTAATGTTAAACCAATAATGTTTAGTTTCGGGTGACATAATTCTTTATGTTTATGATCCATACCGTGTCTGTTATAATATATGTGTAACAAAGCTAGAAGCTATATAAATTGTTGTTTAGGTTGTTTATAAATTTAACATTCTACTACAGCATGTTGTACTCCTGGGTATATGGGTTTAACGGTATATACTATGTTGCAATCAAATTACGATTGTGACAACGAAACTATGCAAAATCATATATGTTTTGTTACTCGTATTTTCATTTACAAATTAAATGAGGAATGTCTTTTTTAACTTTTAAGGTTCGGGAAGCAAATATTTTTTATTGTACCTCTTTCCCTCCAACAATCTCTTCATAAACTACAGAGAGAGGCGTCTCGATATTTTGTATAGTTAATTTTGCTGTCTAAATGTTTTTGTCGTGGGTGTGTTTTGCAACAATTTGAAATGAACTCCTCTCATTTTTGTGTTTGATTGACAGGTGATCGTCTGCTAGACATTCCGTGCAAAGTGTGCGGCGACCGTAGCTCCGGCAAACACTACGGCATCTACAGCTGTGACGGTCAGTATACAGTATACAATATACACTACACACTATACACGCATAGTATACAATAAACAACATACCCACATTATACATTAAACAGCACACCCCTAGAATACAATATACAACACACCCCTAGCACACCCCTAGTTTACAATATACAACAAACCCACAGTATACAATATACAACACACCCACAGTATACAATATACAACCCACCCACAGTATACAATAAACAACCCACTCACATTATACATTAAACAGCACACCCCTAGAATACAATATACAACACACCCACAGTATACAATATACAACACACCCACAGTATACAATAAACAACCCACTCACATTATACATTAAACAGCACACCCCTAGAATACAATATACAACACACCCACAGTATACAATATACAACACACCCACAGTATATAATAAACAACCCACTCACATTATACATTAAACAGCACACCCCTAGAATACAATATACAACACACCCACAGTATACAATATACAACACACCCACACTATACAATAAACAACCCACTCACATTATACATTAAACAGCACACCCCTAGAATACAATATACAACACACCCACAGTATACAATATACAACACACCCACACTATACAATAAACAACCCACTCACATTATACATTAAACAGCACACCCCTAGAATACAATATACAACACACCCACAGTATACAATATACAACACACCCACAGTATACAATAAACAACCCACTCACATTATACATTAAACAGCACACCCCTAGAATACAATATACAACACACCCACAGTATACAATATACAACCCACCCACAGTATACAATAAACAACCCACTCACATTATACATTAAACAGCACACCCCTAGAATACAATATACAACACACCCACAGTATACAATATACAACACACCCACACTATACAATAAACAACCCACTCACATTATACATTAAACAGCACACCCCTAGAATACAATATACAACACACCCACAGTATACAATATACAACACACCCACAGTATCCAATTTACAATACACCCAATACACCTCTGCAACAAACTTTTAGTTCACACTATACTACAAATAAAATTATCTTATCATATATTGTATGATATGCAGCACATTTATACTACGGTAAATAGGTTAACAATTTAAAATTGTGTATGTTTTGGAATAGTACTAAATGTTCCTAGAGTTCTTGTGTATGTGGGATGGTTAAGGTTCGCCGAAACTGAAAATTTGTAGTATGCTTTATTTAAAAATAATTACTAGAAGTCTTTATAATATAAGTTGATTTATTTATATTTTCTGACGATGTATGTTATCTTATCAAAGTTCATTATTAATTTCTGATTTTAGTGAATTCGCCACAAACAATTAGCTTTTTGTTTAATATTTCAAACACTTTGGTCCACCAGAGGGAGACATTTATTCAAAAGCAACCAAATGAGGTTTGAACATTTCCGGGAATTCTTTTAGAAGATTTAATAAATGTATCCAGTGTTATGAGATTCAGAAAACTAACGCAAGTCTTAAACTAGTATAACACTCGATTTTAGCAATAGTTATACTTGTTTCAACATATTTATTTGTTCGGGTTGAATATTTTGGGAAGCTGCAACACGATGATTAGGGATACTGTACTAAGATATTCTAAACTATAGTCTGTATGATGGAACATGTCTCCTGACTCTGGCTGGCCAATGGTTTGCATGGTTTGCGGCTCAGTCCTTGGTAAACTAAGGGTTATATGACAAGTTCCATCGCTCAGACTATACTAGTATGGTTGAATTGTAGCTAGATTCACACATATTTCTACCTCAACATGTTTTCCAGGTTGTAGCGGGTTCTTCAAGCGCAGCATCCATCGCAACCGAGTGTACACTTGTTTCTTCTTACTCCAACATGTTTTTCAGGTTGTAGCGGGTTCTTCAAGCGCAGCATCCATCGCAACCGAGTGTACACTTGCAAAGCCCAAGGAGAACTCAAGGGTCGCTGTCCAATAGACAAGACCCATCGCAACCAGTGTCGCGCTTGTAGACTGAACAAGTGCTTCCAGTCTGCAATGAACAAAGACGGTAAGTGCTAAAGTACTATAATCGTATTAGCTGGTTAAATTTTAATCATTATTGTACCCAATATTCATATAGTGTACATAGGCCAAACTCTTTCTTTCAGTTCACTGTTTAACCTAACAAGTGAAGATGGGTAGACTTCCGTATCTGTTGGCACAAACAACCGAATGAAAAAATCGATCAATATATCGAATTAAACAGTCGAATAATCGATATTTTCATTCGGTTGTTTGTGCCAACATATACGGAAGTCTACCTCTGATGATGTAGGTCTATTCAAAGTATGGACAAAATGTCACAGCAATAACCAACAGACGAAATGGTTGACACATAAAAATTACTATTGAATCTAGTATTCTTATTTTTTTCATTGATGCACAAGCACCTCAAGAGAAAATGTTTTCATCACTCCGTAACGAAAGTAACTATTTTCGATAACAGCTAACATCAATGAAAGTAGCCGTTTCCCAAGCTCTAATTTAGGGCGAGGAAAAATCGATCAGCTGATTTTCCCTCGCTCTAAATTTACTTTCGTCGCTCTCAATTAGTTCTCCATTTATTCACTACGCGCGCTAGTGTTAGAAATATACAAAGGTTTCCTTTCAGAAGATTTTATTTTGATGTTTAAAATAAATAATTTAGAAATAAACTAGTTGTAATATTACTGAGGTCTGTTATTCTGTGTTTGTGTATTTTTGCGTCGTGATGAAAAGTATCGTTCATAACTCGTACCGAAAGTTATTTTCCGGCTCTTGCTCCATTATTCCCGTCCTCGGCTTCGCCTCGTACGTGAAAATAGCTCTCACATACTCGGCTTCGCCTCGCATGTGAAATTGGATTTTCCTGTGTTCGGCTTCGCCTCACACAAAAACTTGAGCGCGCTCCGGAAAATGCCACTTTCGGTCCTAGTAATGAAATATACTATTTCCACCTTCTTGTTTTTTTTTTTTTTTTCAAGCATTGACTGCATATTGAACATAAAACCATAAAAAAGTTAATTAAATCCTGCAAAATCCCATTGTTAAAATATTTATATTTTTCTTCTTCTTTAAGATAGATATTATTTTGGCGTACTGTCTACTCTTATTGTATTTTGGTGTGGTAGTAGTTGCAGATTTTAAATATTCAATGGCCTACATTGTTAAATAAAAACTATATTAAATATTTGTTATAATATTCGTATATCAGTATCATACATTTCATAAACACAATCACTATAATATAAATTTTGACTCATTTTTCAAGACCCTTGTTCGTATTACTAATTTGTATTATTTGTAAAATCTTAACTATAATTGATTACAATTTTTATTTTTATTTTGGTAAGTGACTTTATAATGGATAATGCAGCTTACAACTAAAACGCACTAAAAGATATATCAATGAAACTTTGAAGAGTTAACCAGCTCTTAATAAGGGTAAGTTGCGGTAGGTAATAAAAAGAATGTATTTACACATATAAAAAACTAGAATCTTTTTGAAAATTTTATCACCTCAAGAAGAGAGGAAACTTGGGAGGGTTTAATAATGTATTAAATCCTTTTAAATGATTGTCGGTGTTCGATTTTTAAAGCCGACGAGAATTATTTACTACTTTAACATCTGGCTGGCTTCTAGAAACCTTGAAAAAAATCTCGCCACTGTACAAATTTGAGATTAGAGGGTTTAAGTTTACGATGATTGAAGAAGTTATTTAAGAAACTGAAATATTGCAGTGAATATTGTTATATGATTCCGTACATAAAGTTTTTTTTTTTTTTTTATTAGTTAGATGATTTTAAAGTATCACACAATATTCTGTCTCGAAGATCCTAATTTTTAGCACATGATAATGTCATTTGTTTGTTGGTAAATATCTTTGTACAGGCCATTTATGACATATTTTTGTTTAATTTTTTTGTAATTGAGTAACCCTATCTCATGAATATTACAAGGCAATTTCAATCGTGTAATTTATGCAATCTATAAGCATTCTATCATCTGGGTATCTAACTAGATACACATTTCAAAGATCACAGATTGCAAAAACTATTATTTCAAGTACTTCTCACGCAAACCTACATAAATAGAAATACCCCCACCTCAGCAAACCTGCAGACTAAATAAAATTTAAATTGGCCTGATTGGATTTTCACTAAAAAATATTAATAAACATGACACATTTATTCCCCATTAAAAAAAAAAACATTATATTTAACGAATACTTATGTTTGCTGCTACGGAGAAGGTAAAAATTTGTCTTTAACCAAACGATAATAGTACATGATGAAATTAATGCATATGCCAAATTTAATCAACATTATATCCATGAACAAGCAAACTAAAACAATTCTCTTCTCGTAATTCAAATGTTCAGTTCTTTTTTCTCCCAATTGTACACAGATACTTCAACATAAAAAATAATTTGTTTTTAAGGCCTACACGATGGTCGTAATAAAAATTGGGCATTTATATGTTTTATAGATGTTTTTATACATAGCCTATAAAAAATGTTTGACTAATCGAGTTTTTGGGCACATCAAAATGAAAAAGTAAATCGGTCCCAGGCCTATGTTTTACCGTGCCACCCACAGTTATAGCTACTTCCCTATAAGAAAATTCGATAAAAGTACACAAAATCTATTCAGAAAAAAATTAACACGATCATATTTTATCGCAATATAAGCTGTTAAAAAGAATAAAGCGTTGTTAATCTCTTTCTCCCTATTGACAGATCCCTGAACTTCATTGTTATTTGATTGTTATTGACAGCTGGTCCGGGACACACACTAAATATCCGCAACACTGCGTCTTGACAATCTGTCAATGGAATATCACCGGACCCTTTGTCGATTTGATTAACTGTAAATTCAACCGGGCTTGTAAACCTGACGTTTAATATTGGAAATATGTGTTTTCACTGGGGGGAAATCGAAGCAATATATTTTTGAAATGTGATTCGGTAACGTTATTTATTTCGAAATGTATTTGTGTTATATTTTATATATTTGTGTGACCCTTTTTAACTTTGAATTTTTGTGTGTTTAGACGCAATCCTACGACCTAGTTTGGATTTATAGCTTATACTACTTAATTGTTCTTGATTTAATAATTTTAAGCTTAACAAAATGTATTAATCATGCCACTAAATTATTAAGTAACTGATTGTAACATCTGTTTCTTATTTTTCGTTAAATTCGTCTTTAACTTTTACCTTTTTATATTCTTTACTCAAAGTAGTACTAATGATGGTAAGTTTATAATGTTTAATTGATTATTGCAGACATTTTTAATACTGAAAATAAATTGAGAAAAATACACCCGGCGTAGCAAATTTGCAGACTAAGCGGTTTTTAATTAGTCTGGTGGGATTTTCTATGATATTTTCTAAAATATGTCATATTTAGGCTATTCCCTATTTAAATATGATTAGGTTTAACGATTTTGTTGCTACATGGGAGAAAAGTTTTTTTTTTTGTAAAATATTAATAGCATAGAATAAAACAACTATATTTAACGAAGATTTATCTAAATATATTCATAAACAATGTATACTTCTACTAGTACAGCGTGCATTTTTTTCATAAGAATAACAAGAGATTTTTTTAATGAGCATTTTTTTGCTCTCCATAAACTTAACTATATTACAGCAACGCATCAAAATACAAGATTATTTGTTTTAACTTCAACAAGATAACTGTAATAACAATTAGGCTTTTTAGAGTTGAAAATTTAGAAACCTCATTTTTTTTTAATTGACAAAAACCCCTTAACATCCCATTCTTATCACCCGATATTGCTGGTTTGCCCGAACTTTTTATTAACAATGTTCATCCAGCACTACATATGGTAACACCCCAAAATGTTATCTAAGTCAGACCAAAATGGCTAGTTTTATCGTGATATTAATATATAAATACAAATTCTTTCAAATGGTGTTTTGGCCTCTGGGGACATCTATATTAATAGGCAAGCATGTTTCTTTAAAACTCTTTTCTCAGCTCATGTGCATCACAGGGGAAATCTACACATTCTGTGAGAAAGATATTTTCCTGTACATGTGTAGAATCCCTTTATAAATTTAAATAGGCTCAAAAAAGAGCACTACAAATTTGAATTTCAAAAATTAACATGGACCTTTAGGGTTTCCAAGTTGGTGACGAAATAACAACTAGATACAAACAGAAAATGAAAGCAAATGGAAGAAATTCCAATCACATGTTTTATTTACAGTGTGGGATTAAAATAGAGGAGTCTGTACATTACATATTGTTGGTCGAGTTTTCGACCACTGGACGACCTCTAGTCAAAATTAAAGATATTGATCACGACCTCTAGTCAAAATTAAAAGATATTGCTCATCGGTCCTGCGTCCAGGTCTTACCATGCTACCTACGAAATAGCTTCTTCCCTATGGAATGAATTAGCTAAAAAGTAAAAACTAAAAAAATAAAAAAAACAAAATACACTCAAAACACCATGATCCACACAGAACGAGAACTTGGGCTAAATGGTTAAGACAAAATTGTTTTAAAATACGTTTTTCCATTAATATTTTTCATTTAATAGATGCTCTCATACATGACTTCTTTTGATTTCAAGTCATGTTTACCTTTACAAAATATTACAACAGTAATTAAAAGTTTTGTCCTAAGTTTCTTTCAATAAATCACACACTTTCTTGATGGACACAAGAAATTTCTCCCTCACTCCACATTTCAACCCAAATGCTCGTTAACTCGTTAAGCTTTTTCCATTTCAGTTCTAATTACTTTACACTTGACAACCTAAGTAATGGCCAGGTTTGCTCGAGTAGTAATGTAATGTGGAGATTAATGTTTGTAGAATATACAGTGTGTGCCGTAAATAATCAGCCAAACTCCGGGAAATGGTTCTATGGGTCAAAATTAAGAGATAATCAATATACATAGTGATAGTATATATTTTTCCAAAACCGCTTCGTTAACCGGATATCCGCCATCTTGCATTTTACATAAACATTTTTATCTCATACATTCAAACCGATTCTTAAAAAATTTGGTATGTATTTTAGGATAAAAATAACTATTTTAGAAAAATTATATTGTCCGATTTCAAATTTTAAAATGGTGGCAATTTGAGTTTTTTTAATCATCAATTCAATTATCAATTTATCTCAACTATAGAAAGGCTAATTTCATTTGGTTATTTTGGCTATTTTTTATTTGGATAATCTATATAATTAATACGCTACATGAAACTTTGTCGGTTGAACTCCTCCGCCATTTCTTAGCCGATTTTATCCATTGGCGTCTCATTGGAAAGAGCGTGTCGCGTAGATTTGCTAACTGACCTTACATTTTTGAAAAAGTCCCTTGGGCTCTGCCCCAGTGGCTGTTAAAGTTCCTATGTTATCCTTATGAAGAACATAATTGTTTACATTTTGATCAGCTGTACAATTTAGTTGCTGTTATTTATTTTTCAATTCAAAGTCTTTTAAACTCATCGGAAATTATGATGACTTTTATTTGTTTCTAAATAACTACTTAACTTCTTTGCAATTGCTCGATTTCGAGCAACGTGTTTACTAGTTACTTATTATACCAACCACACTGATAAATCGACTTCCAAATAAGACTTTTTTAATTACTTTAACAAAATCTGCCTGACCATACCATCCTTAGGTTGGGTTAGTTTAAAATTATTACGTGGTCCCTTAATTTGATCTTTTTGTACTTGGTGTCATTTACTATTGCCTCTTACACTATTTACTCCTTTATATACAACTTGCATACTAAAGGGAGGGGTGAGAGAAGGTGGTGGGGGGGTAAAGAGAGAAGGGGGA
This sequence comes from Macrosteles quadrilineatus, assembly GCF_028750875.1. Taxonomy (NCBI): domain Eukaryota; kingdom Metazoa; phylum Arthropoda; class Insecta; order Hemiptera; family Cicadellidae; genus Macrosteles; species Macrosteles quadrilineatus. The sequence continues at coordinate 179,174,749 of NW_026542594.1, forward strand.
GAGAGAGAAAGGAGAGTTGATGTCTGATATAGCCGTGCTATTGCCCCTAATGTGGGGCTTTTCTTCCTCACCTCCACTGTTAATGCAACCATCTCAGTTAAAGTCCTTCTTTTGCCACAAAGCTTCCTGTCTTAGAACCTCTTTTACATTACGGCCTGCTTAATTGTCGTCCTTTGCAATAAAAAAATCTCAAGTTGTTAAAATTTCCAATTTTTATTATATTCCGATCGTAATTGGTTATAAAATATTTTATAGTTGGAGGGTGTTCGGCTTCGTACGCAAAAATGACAACTTTTGGTCAACATTGTGTATCCTCTTAACCGACCTAATTTATCCTAAAGAATAAGAAAGGATATCATCCTAAGGGCCATGACATACTAAACTTCTACTTTTATCAAAATTAGGCAGGTCGTTTTTGCAAAGATCCAACTTGTCCGTTATTCTATGGGTTTAATTAAAAAATTCACCATTAAAAATACAAATGCTCCTGCTGATTTGATCCTCAAGAGAAATACGAAATGTTATCAAAATCGGACCAAAGGTGTGGTCTGTAGCTCTGTACACATCCACACAAACACATGTAGACTCACAGACTCACACAGACATCACCTCAAAAACAACTTTTTTGTGTTCCAAAAACTCAAACTGAAAAATACTTTCTCCATACTATGTATAGGGAAAGAAGGAAATCACTGAAAGCAGGAAACAAACTACATAAAACTATTGACATTTTTCTAATTTAAAACCCCTGACGAGAAGTTACAGCTGTGATTACAAGTCGTATCAATGTCTATCACTTGAGGATCAACAGTGTTATAATTTGGAGTTAAGGGTGTCTAGGGTCGCACCTCCCCTTGTTTTACACCAAGTGAAAGGGTCAAATCCCCCCCCCAATCCCCCCCCTCACACCTGGCTTCCTCCCATAGCCGTTATCTCTACAATATGGACTCACAACCCTTGTAAATTATACTTTGTGGTACAAAATGCATAAATTTGAAAGTACCATGATTATTTCCTTGTGCGTTATAATCTCTAGGGGCGCTAAGCGCTTTAAATTATACAGCAAGCACGGATTCTCCAACTTTTGACTACTTTTTTATTACTAGGTACCGTATTGAACAAATTAAAGCTGGTTTGTAGAAAACGTAAGGGGAGAAATGGGATATTTAAAAAATCTTAGTACCCAATGTCGTGTTATTACAATTTCGTAATTTTTTATCCATATACCCAGAGTAGAGGAGTAAGAAACGCTTCTTTTAAAACAAATAATATTATTTAGTAGGAACCATAGCAGCAATTTCTGCTTTTTGGTTATGTATACGAATTGAAATTAAATAGGTACACACCTTTTTACACATTTAGTCGCGGTCTTCCCCTGACACGATACATTTAAACACTGCATTACCATTATAACCTTAAAAAACAGTCCACTAAAATAAATAAACATACAAATACAATAGACAAAATTTGTCTATGCAAATACGCAAGGTTTACATCAGCTGATATATTTAAAACAGCATATAGAAACACTGTAGCAGTTCTTCCATTACAAAATGAATGGATATTTGATTTCTGTGGGGCAGAGCAGGAGTATGTATGACACTTCTGATATTTTTCCCACCGTCCTTGGAAACCTTAAGCTTTAAAATGAATCCTTAAGAGACATGTTACCTTTTTCCTAGCTCGAGATATTTCGTGGGGACCGATTCACTTTCAAAATTAAATATGTAGATATATAGATATGGATATAGATAGAAGATAGATGGATAGAATATAGATATTACCTAGTTAATCTTCCAAATAATAACTCTTTTCCTAGCGAAGTGTAAACAAATATACTAGACAACAGATTGAATATTAAAACCGTAAGTTTGTATTACCAAAGCTCAGCCACCAGGTAATATTTTGTATACAACAATAAAAATCATCCCCTTCCCTGGTCAATACTTGAACAACTCTCTTTCTACAGGGGGTAAGATTGTTTCTTTGTTGCCTGTAACACCCGACTCATGGCGTGTAAAAAAACTGTGTCTTGACTCAAATAACTTACAATCTGACCAATTGTATACAGCATTAATACTTTGGGGCGAAATTTCATTTTAGCGAATTTCCCATATAGGGAATAAGCTATTACCGTAGCACTCATGGTAAGACCTGGACCCGGGACCGATTTACTTCATCATTTCGAGGTGCCTAGAGGCCAAAAACACCATCAGTTCAAATTCATCGGTTAGCACGATAACTCGAGCAAAAATGATCCGATTTTGCAAACCAGCATGATCGGACTATGGGAATGGGGGTTTATTAGGGGTTTTATGGGGTAAAAATAATTTTTTCCCATTTTTTACCCTAAAAACACAAAATTTCACAATTTCTTTCTAAACTATTTTGAACAGCTTAAAAAACAAATAATTTAATATATTGAAGCGTTATTGTGTGCCTAATGGTTACAGAAAAAATTAAAAAAAAAATTTAATTTAAAATTCCTTTGTTATTCTTATGGAGAATAAATCAAAACTGTTGTAGTTTTCTGGTTTATGAACATACTAGCTGTACCCGCGGGCTTTGTCCCGTTTTACTTCATAAGTGAGCTCGTTCGCATGGCTCAATTCACGTCCTGGTTGGTTTAGGTTGGAGCTCGCTTGCGCTCACTTGCCTTCAGGTTAGCTCGTTCACTACGCTAACTCGCCTCCAGGATGAAGTTCGTTCGCTACGCTCACTCACCTTTTGGTTGCAAATTAGCTGTTGTCAAAGATAAAAAAAAAATAATAGTGCTGCACCCTGTTGGTAATCCTTGTAAGTTTTTAATGCTTTTGCATATCATAGAATCAACTGATTAGTTGAAACAGCTGACTAAATTATTTAATTCCCTTGTAATATGAATACTCATAAGGTTAACATGGGGAACTATAGAGCCACTGGGGCGGAGCCCGAAAGGATTTTTGAGATAAGAATATGCCTATATGTTAATCGGGAATGTGAGCTATCATCATGCCAAATTTCAGCAAAATCCGTCCAGTGAGTGGTTAATGCATTCACTTGTCACAAACATACATCCATACATACATCCATACATCCAAACTTTCTCATTTATAATATTATATATATATAATATATATATATATATATATATAGTAGGATTTTGATCGAATTTGAAAAATACATTAATTTCTTACTAAACTATTAACCTTTTAAACAAAACCCCCTTTTTTACCCTCCCTGTTGCAGCAATCATAAGTACTCGTTAAACTACTTCTATTTCAATAGGGAATAAATGTGATATATTTAAGGACGCATTTTAGTGTAAATCCAATCAGGCAAATGAAAATCCGCTTAGTCTGCAGGTTTGCTATGGTGGGTGTATTTTTATCTTTGCTCCGGCGAGTGTGTTGTTACACATTCATTAAATGGTTAAACATAATCTAGTTGGGTTGTTAGTACTGTAACTGCTAGCTATTGTTGTTTATAATAAGTTCCCAAAATATATATTATACAAAACATTAATTGTACAGCTAAAAATAAAACTAAATCATTACACAAAAAGCCTTTGCCGTAATTAGCTCAAATCCCATCTACAAGGGTGTTAATGGCCTCTCAATCTTAGCCGCTTCTTGAGCTTTCTTTTATCCACTAAGCCTTTCTTGAATCGCTTCGCTACTTCTTAGCATTCAACTCTTTTCTGGAGAAATCTTAATTCTCCCATGGCTGACAAGTTTATTCCATCTCTCTTGATATTTTTTCAACACAGAGGTTGATACTATTATTCAAGTATAATTTTGTTGTTTTGTATACTATTGTGATTGATTATAGACTTTGTATTTACATCTTAGTCAGGCTGACACATAGGACAATAAGTTTTTAACGATATTATATAATTTTTTTCATTATTTCAATTTTTTCAATACCAAAGCTGTTCTTATATAAGTTGTTTGGATATTGAGAACTACTGTGATTTTAATACTTTTATAATTTCGATAAGTTTTCTTTGAAATGGTAACCATACAATTTATTTAACCTGTTATATTTTGAACACTTAAAAATCATCGTCAGTTTCCTGGGATACTGGATTATGTTTGTCTGGGTATGCTGGCCAAAAAGTATTACTTTATATTTGTATATACAAATAAAAGTAACTTTAAACGTATTTACCACCGTCGGCAAACATGTTAAGTTCTATAGAAATTTGATAGTTAAATCAGTTTGGTGATGTTAAAAATTATAACAAATTAACAAAACCTAAAAAAGTTTGCTTAGAATTTAAAGCCCAACAATGTAAGCAGTTATAAATATTTTACACTAAAGTATATAAGTATATTTCTACTTTTGTATCCCTAACAATTCTTAGGGACTATACTCGAGTAATAATGTACTTCAGCTATACCTTAAGTATTATACCGACCACACTGATAAATAAACTTCCAAATAAGATCTTAATTAGTTTAAATTACAAAATCTTCCTAACCTAACCTAACAACCCTTAGGTTAGGTTAGGTTAAGTTATATTATTAGGTGTGTTTGGTATAATACGCAAGTACTTTAAGGTCTTCCATCGTATCTCCAAAGCCCAAAGAGTAAACTTGGTCTATTTCGTTATATAGTCTGTTTGATGGAACCTGTCTCCTTTCATCACTTGGGACTAGCCAATAATTTAAGTTAGTTGGATGGACAAGAGACAGGCTCCATCATACAGACTATAATACATAATCACAAAGCTACTACTGTACTTCTAAAAAAATCGTTACTTTTAACTCATTTGCAAACAAAAAAACTATTCTTCGATTAAATTCATGCAAAAAATATAAATTTTTGTCTAAATTCCTACATTTTCGTCTCCAGCGACTTCCCCTTTGCCCAGCATCCTAACTTCAACAGCAATCAGCAATTTCAATATTGGCCCAGTAAAGTGCTTTTCCGTCGCTCCGTTCAACCGAGTAACTTTCTTCGCCTAAGTTAAAAAGGGTTGATCAAGCCGGGTAAAGAAACTGGAAAATTATAAAGTTTTATTGTCTTTCATCCGGAGATTCGCTGAGTTTAACCGACTATTCGAGCGGAAAAGCTTTTTCAATTAAGCGACGGTTCTTTCATCAAAGATTAAGTGGAATAAACTTTTCTTTATCAAGTTTTCTTGTTAACATTAAGTTTAAAACTAAAATTGTAGGATGTGGATTTGGTAACTGGCGTGTTTTTGCATGGATATGTCAAGTACACAAAACTGTGTGAGTTTTGATTTAATAAAATCTTGGTTGGCTTTCGCAACTAAAAAAAATCATCGTGTTGTTAAACCTATTTATAAGGTATATTATTTAATTAATTTTCTTTTGTTAATTTCTACGCCAGTGGTATATATATATAGAATGGTGAAAACCCTGACATTGTTGTCAACCTTAGTTACAACACAATAATTTTCTAATTGAAACATGTAACAACTTTTAATTTTAAACATCTTACTTCCTACAACTTGTCTTACATAAACGTATTTCAAATTTTAACATTTGTGAAGTAGTAAACATACAATCTTTCAATTAACTCGAAATTTTACAGTGTCGTGAAGACTCCATCAATTATACTTAGTAAAAAAGGGTTCGTCTTTTAAATGAAACTCTACATGGTAATACAATATTCATAAAATTTCTGAAAATCAGTATTTACTTTACTACTGTCAGTTTTGGCTTACTATAGATTCTTTTTTAAACCAGACAAACTAAAGCAAAATCAGGAATTGAAAAGTTCCTTTTCAATGTAGAAACTTTCTTTTTCGATTGTTTTTTAAAAAGGATCATTTTATTTTTAAAGATAAGTTCGTAGCACCATTGACTTTGAAGACTGCAAGTGTACTTTTAATCATTTTGTAAAATCTAACGCCAGTTGTAGTTTGTGTTTTGAATAAAACACAAATTATGCGTTTGAGATTGCTGATATGTAAGCTAAAGCTACTAAATTTATATGTTTCTTATTTTTTGTAAACACTTGCTCTTTCGGTTATCATTACAAAAGAAACATGATAACTCAACAACACATCGAGTTATTTGAAATAAGTGTACATTTTGATGAAGTTAGAGGAAAATAATCGTAAATCTAATTTTGATCGTTTGGTTACAGTGGTACCAGCGAACAAACCATAAAAAATAGTCTGTAAAAAAAACTTAAAAGTGATGACAAACAACAAAGTAAAGAACTCTACATAAACTAGTAAAAAAAATTGTTTTTAGCTATTCCACAAGTGAGATTGTTTAATTTCAAAGAATGGTTAAGACTAAATACGAAACAACGGTAGCACTTTGGGATTTAAATACATTGTCAGACATCTGAAATTCTCCTGCACGATAAGTCTTAAGTTGTTTTCAGTATTCCTGAAGAAATGCAGAGACAATTTGAACTTTTTAATTGGTAAACGGATTTTGCTCAAGTTCATTAAGCTTATCGGAATCTTCTTAAGGAAAAAAATACAACTTTTCAAAGTACAGTATATTGATCGGCCAATTTAATTAATCTAGCTTACAAACGAAACTTTACTTTTAATATAGCCCAGATATGTTTATTTGCCCTTATTTACTTCAAACGTACGCCATCACAAGTAGATAGGCCTATTTGTGGATCTTATTGTTCCTAAAACCACTCTAGAAATATATTGAATTTTAATAGTGCAAGTAGACTTAGTATAAAAGTCGGGTTTCATGTATGTTTCATGTTGGTTACCTTTCGGACAACCGATTTCGAATAAATGTTACATACCTATTTATAATTGATTTTACATTTTGTTCATTATTTGGTTAAAATGCCAAAGGGCAAGAAATATTTTATAACTAAGCTATTTTTTCGGCTGATAAATACAGCTGTGCGATTGTCATACGAGTCTTTGTAAATTTTCATGGATTTTATCGCTGGATATCGCATAAACTTAACCCTGGCCGTTTATGTACACTAGTAACCAAAGGTTTAAAAATGGCCTATATGTCCCTTCAGTTGAGTGTTTGAACTCAGTCAGAATTTAAACAGAGATGGACCCATTGATGAGAAATCAATTTTAAATAGCTTAGGCTACTTATAGTGATGATTGTAACCTGATTGAGGCATGCGAATAACTCTTTCTGCTATATTATAAATCTGCATTCAACAATTTAATTTATTGTAAATCGCCAATTTTTATTTCCCAATAACTGTCTTAAACAAATATAATCTTTGAACGGTGAATGGTTATTGTGGTACTGTATTCGTTTTTCTGACTAAATTGTTGAATGTCGAGTCTTTCGTCACTTCTGGGCAAGCTCGCTCTGTCTGGAGAACATAGAAGACCGCTGTGGGTCCAAGCCTTGGTATCTCATCTCTATAGACGCCAACCCTGGAAATAAGCTTTAAACTCAGATGCACAATTCGCACATTGGTTCCCTCGTGAATCTATATCAGATATGTTTAAGATATAGTATTAAGACTGGAACGGGTGGCGTCGTCCTGTAACCCAGCTACTAGGAGGTCACGAATTGTGGATATTTATAGGCATGTAGTGTGGATGCGATACTCCCTGGTGTGGATTAACGTCCGCACTAGTACTATCCTGAAAATTTTACCAATTCGTATATACCAAGGCAAAAAGTGGTTCGGATTCCACTAAAATTCCCGTCCCTTAGTTGCCATTAGCTGTATGGGCTATTAATTAACAGATGTGTCTAAGGAATGAGTCGGCCTTAGTCACTAACAAGACTACAAGATCCACTGAGTACTCTACACTCATCTCCATTCATACTTGGCTTAAGAATACCTACTTTGTATGATCGCCATTTCATTGAAAAGTATTAAAGTATGTATTATTCATTCCAGTGGATAACCTCCACCTCATCTCTACTATTAGCCACGTGGCCATTCACCCCCTAGTCACGCTACCGGTTACATGTGTCGTATGATCTCCCCCCTCCCCCCGTGACGTCACAATTAATTGCCCCCTGCTCCATGCTCCATGATCGTAGGGGATGCTGATACTGCAGCCGCTCTTTCCCACCCTTGGATCTTCATCTTCTCCGGATATAACGAGCCACTTCCGCCACCGTTCTGTTTGGCTTTGGCTGATTTTGTAGTCGAATAGGCTTGTGGTTTTTCCGTGTAGCTGTAATTTGACGAATTTGGTGTGTTTTAAAACTATAGACAATTATTACTACGGTATTATTGCTTGTACGTTTACTATTTATAAAAATTTCAGTTTTATAGAGTTGAGAATAATTTCAAAACATGTCTACGTCCGTTATAGGTATGACTAGCGTGGCGTGGTGTATGTACGAGTATTTCTTTGTTTATTTTTTATTGCTTGTTATTCAACCAACTTTAAAACTGTACTTTGGTAAAATAAAGCTATCTAAGTTTCTCAATTGCTTTTCCTCTAGTATTACCTCAATTTAAACAGTGCTAATGTTGTTACAATGTTGGCGTAATGTTGTAACACATTTGTAATATTGAAGTAGACATATGGAACAGGTGTTGCCAATGTTTTATTAAAAAAAGACTTCGTTGAGTGAGCCAGTCACAGAATTCGCTAGTGACAAATTTTTGTTTCTGGCAGCGTTTATGGGTCATAACAGTTGCTATAGCTCTCAATAAGTTATTACATCAGTTTTTCTTGGTTAAAAAACATATATTCAACAGAAATTGGTAATTTAGATCAGCACACTGTCGGTGGCCACATTAACTACGAAAATTTTGATTAAAAACCTGGCGACAACAAAGGTAACTGTTTCCCAAGGGAAGCCTGATAGAGATAGAAGTCACATTAAACCTCAAGGTTCTCAGTTCTACCAATACTAAACCTCATTCTTATTTCAGCTGTTCAACATGAGAGGGGTCATGTAACTTCAAGTTTCCCAAGGGAAGCCTTATAGAGATAGAAGTCACATTAAACCTCAAGGTTCTCAGTTCTACCAATACTAAACCTCATTCTTATTTCAGCTGTTCAACATGAGAGGGGTCATGTAACCTCAAGTTTCCCTAGGTAGCCTTATAGAGATAGAAGTCACATTAAACCTCAAGGTTCTCAGTTCTACCAATACTAATCCTCATTCCTATTTCAGCTGTTCAACACGAGAGGCGGTCCAGTAACCTCAAGTTTCCCTAGGACAGCCTGATAGAGATAGAAGTCACAATGGCCAAGTTCTCAGTTCTACCAATACTAATACTCATTCTTATTTCAGCCGTTCAACACGAGAGGGGCCCCCGCAAACCCAAGTTGCCCAAGGAGGGCCTCGTAGGAGAGCAGAGTGTGACGTCAGGGCCCCTTAAACTACCACATCCTCCCATGTTTCCTCCCCCGCCATCCCTCAAGTCTCCTGACGTCGCCACGCCACCTCATCACATGTTCCTGCCTCACCAACCTCCGCCACCGGGCCTACTGCAGATCCTCATGTCAGCTGAGAAATGCCAGGTAAGAAGAGTCGAAAACTATGAGGTTATAGCGGATTGAACATTCGTTTGGGGCCTTTATTTGTTAATTTTCTCAAAGTGTAGATTGTTGCGTTTTTTTATTTTGTTGAAATTGTAATTTTTAATGGGGATTTCCCAATAAATCCCATAAAAAACCGGAAAAATCTGATTTTCTCGAAAACGGCCCGAACGATTTTGATAAAAATTTAGTATGTTGTAGCCCTTTAAATTCTGAACAAAATGGTACAAATCCCATTTCTGTAAAAATTACGGTTCAAAAGTTATGGTAAATTATGTTTTTTTCCTATAAAAACCCCATAAAATAAAAAATAGGATTTTAGAACAAAATAGGATTTTAGAAAAAAATACGGTTTTAATTTAACATGGTACGAGCTGTTGGCCCGTCCTACGTACGGGAATTGAAAAGTTTTTTCGTTTTTAAAAATTTAGATTTTTAATGGGAATTTTCCCATAAAACCCCATAAAATAACGGAAAAATAGGATTTTCCCAAAAACGGCCGGAACGATTTTGATAAACATTTTGTATTTTATAGTCCTTTATATTCTGAACAAAATGGTACAAATTCCATTTCTGTAGAAATTACAGTTCAAATGTTATTGTAAATAATGTTATTTTCCAATAAAAACCCCATAAAATATCGGAAAAATCGGATTTAGACAAAAATGGCCTGAACGATTTTGATAAAAATGTAGTATGTAGTCCTTTAAATTCTGAACAAAATTGTACAAATCCCATTTCCGTATATTTATTCTCACCGCTTACACATGATAAAGGTTGTTGACAAACTTATGGAAGAAAGTATGTGTCAGAATGCTGATACCGTTTATTTCCTTTTGTATTCATTCTACTAATTTGAAAAACCTTATGAAATAATTTCTTTTTTAGACCTGCATAGCTAAACAAAAGATTTTTCCTACAGTTACCTAACAATGTACATGTTCTCTCACTGATTTGAGAAAGCAAAGTGGCCAATTCGCTCATCAGTGAGATAATGTTAACATTGTCTCACTCTAATTACTTTGTCTCACTCCAGATTTGCAGCGTGAAGGCACGAAATAGTGAGCGCGTAAATGCAGGCAACGTCGTATGCGCGCGAAATACGTTGGCAGCACTGGCTGTAAATCAGCTGGTCAGTTGTTGTACTGTTGTATTTGTCCCTTCACATTAAATGTTATATTAAAAGTTCACTTCTGTGTAAAAATAGGTTATGTTTCTTCACAAATTTATTTGTTTTATGGTAACTGTAGGAAAAGTATAATGTGCAACTCGAGTTCAAAGTACAATTGCCTCACTCGAGAAACCATTCCTCACTCGCCTACGGCTCGTGAGTAAGGATTTCTCTCGAGTGAGTCAATTGCTCACTTTTCTCACTAGTTGCACAAATAACTATATAAGGATGGTTTGAGGATAATCTTCAACATTGTAATCCAAAAGTCGTACGTAAAGGTTTTACATATTTCGAGGACAAACCCTTACAGTAGTTTCCTCAGTTATTGAGAGAACATGGGTCCATTCAGTAGTCGAGACTGATGAAACGTTGGACAACTTAGAACTGAACTAATCTTTCCTTTGTCTGACTGACTCTGCGGTCTAAGGACCTAATCTTATTAGTTTCGAGGCTGAAAGGAGAGCCAGCGATGTTACAGAAACTGAAGGGTATACAACGGCAGTAAGTAAGCTTATTAAGACGATAGCGCTGGTCAGGCTTAAGTCAAGGGCCTGTGGGAGTTCACACGTGGGCTTCATGATTAGACAATGTGCCTGCCCGCGTGGGATCTGTCAGCTGATTGGTCCAGCTGCAACAATCGATCAGCTGTAACTCTTCTCTCGACACGTCATCACCGCTCGCGGGGGAGGGAGATTGCTCTGTAATTGAGGTGGAAACATTAATGCCCCGTGAAATTCGGGGGGTTTGTAGTAAATGGAAAGGTTCTCCAAAGAGTTTTAAGATTAGTGGAAAAAATGATTATAGTTTCGAAAAACAATTGTTTTAGTTAATCAGAAATTATATGGTACACGCAAATTTGACTGCTATACTCTAGTGAAATGCATAATAGTTTTTAGGCTACGTTTAAAAGAACTATAAACTTAAAAAATTCAATATTTTTTCAATTTCCCTTCAAGTTCGCCTCAACACAGAATTAACGGGTGACCATTAACTCATATTAACACGACATCCTTGCATACAAAATATGAAATTAGCAGCAAATAATTTTGGAAAGAAGGTTTGATAAAGAACTATAATTTTAGGAGGTGCTATGGAGCAGCAAACAAGAACACGATAGGTTATCCACGATGGGTATCACATCTCCAGTAGGACCACCACCTCTCGCACTCTCTCCCTCCTGGGAGGTGTTGCAGGTCAGTGTAGCAGCTGTTGCATGGTTGTGTCGTGTTGTGTTGTTGTCTACGATGGGTACCACATCCTCAGTAGGACCACCACCTCTCTCACTCTCTCCCTCCTGGGAGGTGTTGCAGGTCAGTGTAGCAGCTGTTGCATGGTTGTGTTGTGTTGTGTTGTTGTCTACGATGGGTATCACATCCTCAGAAGGACCACCACCTCTCGCACTCTCTCCCTCCTGGGAGGTGTTGCAGGTCAGTGTAGCAGCTGTTGCATGGTTGTGTTGTGTTGTGTTGTTGTCTACGATGGGTATCACATCCCCAGTAGGACCACCACCTCTCGCACTTTCTCCCTCCTGGGAGGTGTTGCAGGTCAGTGTAGCAGCTGTTGCATGGTTGTGTTGTGTTGTGTTGTTGTCTACGATGGGTATCACTTCCCCAGTAGGACCACCACCTCTCGCACTCTCTCCCTGCTGGGAGGTGTTGCAGGTCAGTGTATCAGCTGTTGCATGGTTGTGTTGTGTTGTGTTGTTGTCTACGATGGGTATCACTTCCCCAGTAGGACCACCGCCTCTCGCACTCTCTCCCTCCTGGGAGGTGTTGCAGGTCAGTGTAGCAGCTGTTGCATGGTTGTGTTGTGTTGTTGTCTACGATGGGCATCATTTCCTCAGTGGGACCACCGCCTCTCGCACTCTCTCCCTCCTGGGAGGTGTTGCAGGTCAGTGTAGCAGCTGTTGCATGGTTGTGTTGTGTTGTTGTCTACGATGGGCATCATTTCCTCAGTGGGACCACCACCTCTCGCACTCTCTCCCTCCTGGGAGGTGTTGCAGGTCAGTGTAGCAGCTGTTGCATGGTTGTGTTGTGTTGTTGTCTACGATGGGCATCATTTCCTCAGTGGGACCACCGCCTCTCGCACTCTCTCCCTCCTGGGAGGTGTTGCAGGTCAGTGTAGCAGCTGTTGCATGGTTGTGTTGCGTTGTGTTGTGTTGTTGTCTACGATGGACATCACCATTGACTATATTTACCTACATATATATATATGAATTTGAAGATGGTGTTTTTGGTCTCTAGGGACCATAAGAAAAAATCGGTCCCGCGTCCAGGTCTTACTATGAGTATTACGGTAATAGCGTATTCCCTATATGAGAAATTCGCTAAAACCTAAAAAGAAACTATTTTTACGTATAAATGGAAAACAAGTGAGTTTAGGACATACGCTTATGGGACATATCTTATAGTCTTGATCCAAGGAGCTATTTCCCGAAGTTTGTCAGGGTTCCCGTGAACCACCCTGTATATCCCTAGAACGCTAACCACTAACCCGAAACCGTTTTCCCGGTTACCTCCCGCTATCTCCGCGTCCCGCCGGGAAACGGACAGAGGAGCGCAAGTCGTAAAACTGTCAACCCCTCGGCCGAAGAATTCGTCGGGGTAGGACCAAGGAGCGCAGAGGTGCTTGCGCTCCTTGGTCCTACCCGTGCAAGGAACTAATCCCCTACTTGCGAGGGTTGAACAAGACAATGCTTGAGTCGACCCTGTGAGTAAATCCCATTAGTCGCGCCTCACTGACTACACCATTGATTCAGGCATATTTTTCTAGTGCAACTTATTACCAAACTAATGTATCAACAAATTACCAGGCTGTACACTTTCACTTTCGAATTTAAATTGCAATATAAAAGCTGATCCTTCAGTTGAATGTTAAACCACATTTAGATTTTTTTTATTTTATAAAAATGGATTTTAAATAGGCTACTTTTTAATAATTGCGACTTGATCTTGTAGGTGACTTTAGTCTTCATGGTGTAGATCTAAAATCAATGAATGGAAATTATTGTAAATTAGTAAGTTTATTCACTTTTAATAACTGCTTTAAACAAACATAATCTTTGAAAATAAAGGGGTATTGCACCGTTAGTTTTACCTTAGAGAAGGTGTTGAACCCTATTAAAATGTGCAAATTTGCAATGGGACCCCTCGCTATGAAATATACTAATTTTTATGCAGGAATGGTTTGTAAAATCCTTAGCTAATTTAAATCCACGAATACAATTAAATGCTTTCAACGTGTACCCACCATTGATTAAAAAACCTGAATTTTACATCTTAGTTTTATAGGTAAATTCAACAGACAGAAACCATCTCTTCTTTATGATATGTAAAATGCGCATATCCATTGAAGTACTTTATTTTTCCATCGATTGATAAAAAGAAAAGGTAATACAAAACATACGTACCAATACAGTATATAGTTGATATACTTTGCAGTTTCTCAGACTCGAGAGCAAGGATCGGAGTCAGAATTTTACTATGTATATTGTATTTGTGTCAAAATGATGACTTTTTATGTAGACAAATTTTGTACTATTTCGAATCCCATATATTTTTTCCAAAAATACAATACGGGCCATTCTCAATTCATTTCACATTTCTTAGGAGGTAAGCTTTACTTTTTAATGTCAACAGTGATAACATAACAAAAACAAGATTTTACAAAGGAACAATTTTTTAAAGTTACTTAGCCAACACTTTATATGGTGACATGAATCAAATTCCATATAATTTTGAAGTTATTGCAATTCCAAATCATCTTCCTAATTTAAACTCAATTTGTATTACTTTCTTTTAGTTTTCGAATTATCATCTGTATTTGGCGTTTATGTTGTCACCATGTAAAACGTTTGTTAAATGACACAAATGATGTATAATATAACATTGTCATCACAATGTCTAAATAGCAACATGTCACAACGTCGAACAACATAATTCATTGTTACTGATGTTTGTATAGGCCTAAAAAATGTTTAAACTGTAGGCCTACGGTTTGATGTTTTTCAAAAATAACTTTGTTCTCGCTGGATAAATAAGTTTGATTATTTTGCCCTGAAATAATCAGTTAGCCTTATTTAGATGAAACAGTTATTGTTAATTTAAAGAAAAATCACAGCATATTACATTGTGGGTGCTGACTAATGGTGCACTCTGATTAGGATTTCTCGGCCCCAATGAAGTATTTTTACCCACGAATTTGTGACATTAGTTAGAAAATGTACCAATTGCACCGTTAACATTAACCGAGAATAGAACTTTCTTTAGGAATCTGCACCGGTAACGAATTTGTAAAATTGGTCACCTTATTAGATGTACAGCAAGAAAGTAAAAAAAAACCCACGTCACTGATTGTAAGTTACTCATTACTTATTATCTCTTATTTGATTCTAAACTCAAAAGTTTATTTTTTTATAATAGATAATTTACTTTGTAACTGGTAACACTACTTGCGTCATGCCTTCAAAGCTATTTCAAAATTGTATAAACTATACCTGCAAAACAAAATAATGTAAACATTTGATAGTTCTGAAACGCAGAGAGAAAGTTTAGCTGTCTCGAATAATCTAATATGATTTTAATTATAATAGAATAATGCAAATTTAGTTCCGTACTATTTAGTGATAAATATTTAATTTTTATTAAACTGCACTTAGAAAAATATGCAGTTTGTCTGCATTGAAAATGGACTGATTACCGGTACCGTAGAACAAAAACCAACTGTTTTTCAGATAACTACTTCGAATGCATAATACAGTATCTTGCATTGTCTCTGTTAACATATTTATATATTCAAAATTACTCCTTACATTTTCATTTTAAAGTAGTGTATTCAATGAGGCACGACTAATGGGATTTACTTGCAGGGTTGACGCAGCCATTGTCTCTTTTAATCCGTATAATTAGGGGATTAGTTCCTTGCATGGGTAGGACCGAGGCGCGCAAGGTGCCTCTGCGCTCCTTGGTCCTACCCCTACGGATTTTATTTATGACCTCCCATTAGAGCAGGTATTGTGCGCTCCTTGGTCCGCGAATCCGTCCCGCCACCTCCGTGTACCGCTACCTCCGAATTTCAGAGTGACCCCTATAATCCTCGGTTACTTCCTGCGTTAATCCGTCCAAACCTAACCTAACCTAACTTAACATAACCTAACCTGGCCTAACCTAAACCTAATCCACGGGTTAAATTTTCATTAATCTTCCATCCACGGGGCTTCGCAGCCGTGGATGCAATGACAGCTAACAACGCAGGCAGTGACAGGATTATAAGGGTCACTCAAGAATTGGAAGGTGGCGGGACAGATTTGGGTTCGGAGGTGGCGGAACGCGGAGATAGTGGGAGCACACGTTTTTCCCAATAATTCAGGCTAAGCCTGGGGTTGCTGCATCATCACTTGGATAAATCCATTGGTAATAGGCGGGATTTGAATTCGGGTGCCGAAGTTCTGCCACTAAACCAAGCTCGCTCAATGTGCATTAAAAATTCCGTATCTTGCACTAGTCACAGACACAGACAAAAGCAGAAAACGTGTTTTGTATAAGTAAAATATAAACTCTAACGAAGTTTGAAAAGATGCATAGAATGATAATTTAATAAATTTGAGTGTTGTTTTTTTTGTTTTTTCCCAACGGATTGCACCATTTTACAAAATATGTGTTTTATATATCTTCTGTCTGTGTCTGTGGTATACTCCTTGCTCCGTGCTATAATAGTGGACAGTGGTATTACATATAGTATTATAATTATTCTATGCTGGTTGGAGTTGCGACCAACGCTTGTAAAAGTTTGACGTTGGCGACTTCGAGGCGCATGTTCGAGGGGAGTGACTTGTTGACTTCCTGTCCTCGTCCCCCATTGGCTGCCCTCGCAGCCAATGGCAGGTCTCCATTTTGTTACACGGCTAAATGTAATGGAGTCTTTATTTCCAAACGCTGTGCATTGCCATAGAGTGCAACTTAAGCTGTTCAAATTATTCTTGTCCATGCACAAAGTTAGACCAGACCACTTATTGTATGCTGTCTGCTAGATCCAGTTTACAAAAATACAAAATTTGATTTATTTTTTAACTGTCTGCCAGATTTATGTAGAAATTGGCTGAAGCTGGAAATAAATAATAAACATTTTTCTTCGATTAAAAGAAATTATGAGAATATTTTTCGAATGAATAAATCAATTAGTATCTAAAGTTTTATAGCTAGAAATATACAAGGATAATTAATTGTGAAGAATCCCACTACTTTTTCATTACACTTTACACCCCTACTTCAAATACCCTGCAGACTAATTAAGCAAATTTCCATTTACCATTTACCTGGTTGAATTTTTACTCAAATATTCCCTTAAAATAGTCAGATTTATTATCTACTAGCAGAGTACCCGTCCTTCGTACGGGGTTGGCATACAAGTATAAAATGCTTATTGCAGTTATACTCGATCTTTGCGTTTGCAATGTGAGAAAACACTGTTTGAGAATATTTGCTTCCTCAAATTTACGGTATGCGATAGTATTTCACATCTTCCATAGCCATATCCCAGACAGCACACTTTATCCCAGGGACATCCCATAGTAGTCCCATATGTCCTGAGAATGTCTCGGGATATGTGCGCTATCCTCAGGATATCCCGCAAAATCCCGGGACGAGTACGAAATCCACAGGATATCCTACAATATACCGTAATGTCCCGGGATTTGTAAGTTAACCTCAGGATATCCTGTAAAGTCCCGGGATATGTACGAATGCCATAGGATATCCCAGAATGTCCCATGACATCCCGGGACATGTACAAAATCCACTGGATATCCTGTAATGTCCCGTAATGTCCCGGTAACAAACTGAAGAAAAAAAATACTACCACTGATGAAATGTACAGTACATCTAAATTTAAATGTTCAACAAGGCCAATATATAATAATTTATTTTTTTTCACTAGTGCTTTCAGAAACTTGGTTTCCATCTTCAGGCTGTGTTTACACTAGTACAAAAAGTAAACATTTACTTAATAAATTAATTTTAAACAAAGTTAAAACAGATGATTTAAAGGATATTCGAAAAATAAAAAATAATATTAGAAAAATTAATCTTTTGAATTTTGGATATGTTACAGTGTTGTTCTTGATGTAATTATTTTCAGTAATTCTGAATTTATAATTGGACCGTCTTCATTATTTAACAAATAATTTTGGTCTGTTTTTTTTTTCTAAAAATAAGATTCCCACGCATTAAGATGTTGAGGTTTTATAATTTATTTTAAAAGTTTAAGGTTTCCCAGATTGAAAATATGTCTTGTTAATACTATGGCTAGCAAGGGTGGACTTTACTTTACTTTACTGACATATTACTACCACTGAGTTCAGGAAAACTAAAGTTCTATCATAGTTGTGTGAAACGTGAATTTAATTCTAACTTTAAATTATTAAACAACAAAAAACTAATTTTAATCATATAACAATCAATTATTACAGTGCTAATCTAATGGTGATTAAATAATCTATATTCAAATACCAGTATCCTCTTCCAACTACCAGAAAAAACAATTCAACTACTTGAGGCCTAAACAGATTAACAGAATCATATATAGCCTATACTGTAGTATCAAAAATATTTTAAGTATTGCGACCATTGCAACATTGCAACTGTCGGCTACTCTTTAACCACTTGAAAACACCCATAATCAACAAGCGCAGATAGCTCAGGAGGTAAGGTAAGAGGCTCACAAGGCGAAGGTACCAGGTTCGAAACCCGTCTGGGCCAAAAACTTTTTTCTCGTTTTTTTCTTCAAAATTTGTGGTTTTTAACTATTTAATCAATTTACTAAACTTATAATTAAGCTTTTCATACTAAATCTATTTTATTTTGTGTTTTTTATGTTCAGGCCCAGACCACACTTTATCTTAGGGACATCCCATAGTAGTCCCATGTCCTGAGAATGTCCTGAGGACTACCCTGGGATGACCTCGGATGTCCCACGGATATGCGTGTGAGCTTATCCGTAGGACATCCCCGGGCGGGGACATTACGCATTCCTGTGGATATCCTGTGATATCCCAAGTTGACCATAGGACCACTATGGGATATCTTGCATATCCTGTCGCAATATCCGTGGGATGTCCTGAGGAGAAAGTGTGCTGTCTGGGATTGTTCTAGCACTTCACCTACACAATAGAGAAGATAGATTATTAAAAATTTGCAAAATATCCCAAATTATTCATGAAATTAAAAACATAAACATAACTGTAAACAATCCTACTTTGACAGTTCCCATTGCGTATAATAGTTTTGTTTCTGCTTATTTCAAATAAGCTGTATTCATAAATAATGAAACAAATAATAGTGATGCACCCTGTAGGTAAATCTTATAACTTTGTAATGCTTTTAGAACCAACTCTTTTAGTTGAAACAGCTCCTGGCTAAATTCTTTAATTCCCTTTAAATATGAATACTCATAAGGTTAACATGGGGAACTGCAGAGCCACTGGGGCGGAGCCCTAAAGGATTTTTGAAATAAGAATATTTGTTAATCGGGAATGTGAGCTATCATCATGCCAAAATTCAGCCCAATCCAACCAGTATTTTTTGCGTTTACTTGTCACAAACATACATCCATACATCCAAACTTTCTCATTTATAATATTAGTAGGATTTAAATAACATTGATTTTACAGAAAGGTAGTAATTTATTTTTAACGGATAATAGCTAGGTTTTAAATTAACAAATTTGTCAAATTCAATCAAAATATTTCCCTAAACAAGACAACTTTTAACAGTTTATTTATTACCCTAAAGATTTTTTTAATTTTCTACATAACTTTAGGCGTACAACAACACTTCGGTTTCTAAATTATTTTTTCTAAGCTCTACAAGATACTATGGAAATAAATTGCAAAATTGTATGTATTGGAAGTCAAAAAATGGGAAGCCCTAATTTAGGGTGTTTAATTTATAAATTAGGGTTTCGCATTTTATGGTTTATCCCCATGGATTTATGGAGATAAAACCCGGTCTCGTAGTCTGACAATGCTGGATCACGAACTTGTTAGAATAAATGAAGGTTTACAGATTTGTACCAAATTTCATCAAAATCTGATTATTTTTACTCGAGTCCTCGTACATTGAGTAAATCAGTCCCAGTTCTAGGTTTTACCACGAGGTTTGACTAGTCTATTCCCTAAATTAACGGAAATTTCCCTAAAATAATTATCTCTATGTACCCAGTCTACAAACTTCCTGATATCAGGTAGGTAGCTTGATCGCATTATACGTTGTATTAATAGTCAAAGATTATACACAGCACATTACATATACACTTCTTCAGAGTGCTCAATCATAGCTAGACAACAGTTTAATTTGTATGAAACATAAATTTCCCCCAAAACTCAAACTGAAATTAGTTACTGGAAGTTTTCTTAAAACTCGGAATTTAGGATCTAGGATGTATGTATAATACAATCTACAATGCTAAAGCTTTTATTCTTTTGAAGCAATGAAGATACAACACTAAATAAATGTAACAAGGAATAACTCTGCATGTTTTTTCTACCAAGTTTAGGAGGACAGGCCCGCAGCTTGTATGTGATATGTCCCCCTTTTGTCGGAGAATTTTTCTCTTCCTTGTCCCCAACAAACCCAAACTCTCTTGCTCACCTGAGCCAATTAAATCGGCCCAGCATGCAGATAGTTCTTTCATAAGGTATATATTCACCCTTCAACCATTCCTCTCATCCTTACATACTGATGGTAACTTATTTTGTCCTGCAGGAAACCACAGCACGGTTACTCTTCATGGCTGTTCGGTGGGTCAGATGTCTTGCGCCCTTCCAGACGCTCTCCAAGAGAGATCAGGTAATGAGTCAAAATCTTGCAAAAGGTCTCTTTCCTGAATATGATACAACAAAATAACAACTGCAGCAGAGCACAAATTTGTATTGGAGTCCTCCACAGTGTTCTAGTCGGAAAGTTTCCAGTGCAAGAATTCTCACTGTTGTCGTAGAAAAAATAAGTACCCTAAGTAGAAACATCAGGGTACTTACCTCTTGGCCATTACAATATACAGGGGTGCCCACAAGGGGGGGGGCTGTGACGCAGACTGCGTCATTGAAATTCTTGGGGGGGGGCTCAAAAAATTCAAATGGGGGGGGGGGTGGCTAAAGCTAATTGCAACAGTGTTCAACGTGACGACAATCCAAAATATATTACGAAGTCGCCAGATAGAAGGTGGATTAATTAATGACAATAGTTATATTATTGAATTCAATTAGTTAAAATAGGATTTTAGGATAGTTTAGGATTCGTGTAGGAAGTTATTATTTAAGATTAGCAAGACGTGAGATCTAAGAGGGAGGGCACGGAATGGCTCAACTGCTGTGATGGATAAAAGATAACGCGTGGTACAGACACGTCCAGCTACACCGCGACTTAGCACAGAACGATTTGTTGACATAAAGCTCGTTAAAATACAATCAAGTATCATAGGCTACAATACTTTACACTATTGTGTAGATGTACTAGATTACCTGAGTTAATAGTGAGAGAAGGGGGTAATGAAAAATACGGTTAATCCAATACATTATAAAAACAGATGACAAACTCATTAAAACGCTGTAAACCGCCATTAACGTCACGATTATCATTTTTATAAACAAAATTCAATATTGCACAATCATTATTATTGTGCAATAACATTATTATTGTAAATTTCAAATCATTTATCTTGGTTCAGTTGTACAAACGTTAACGTTTAAAATTATGGCTAACACAAACTCTACTAATCACCAGCCAAACATTGCATTGCTATAAATAACGTAAATATTAAAGGAACCTTTAGAAAGTGTTATAAGGTACTGCTCATGATAGACAGATAGGCTACCAATAGGTGCTGTATCACAGCATAGGAATTGATAGATAAGTAATAAAAAAGTGTAAAATTATATTTAGAGATAATTAAAACACTCTTAAAAAAGAATGTAACGAGAACAATCTTGTTATTCTTTTTCTTTGTTCTTTAATAGGTTTCTCTTCAATTCATACACAAATTCAACAAAACACCATATTTAGGCCTACTCATTGGCCAATCACAGCCTTACTTAAGTTACCAAACCATGGTTACTATTCACTCAAACACAGTTTACTAAGCATTATATCGTCATCATTCCCTAGCTGTTGTATCTAAAATCTGTTGTAACATAGCGCACAGCAGACAGAAGTGTAAAACGGAGCAGACGATTGTTGGCGCAAGCGTTGTTTCCATTTCATTTTCATCAAAGGAGCTGTGATGTTTCTAAAGGGAGGGAGAGGGGATCGTTATATCGAGAAAAGATGCTGACAATTCGTTAAGCAGAGGTTACGAACGCTATATGGATATTCTGGCAATAAAAAATTCCTTAAATTGAGGTGACTTATAAAACTCTAATTTTATTTATATAGAAAGATAAGTTTTCCAGTACTGTACAACACTGATTCACGGTCTTTTCCCTGTAATCAAAATTCAAGTACAACTTGATACACACAGAATCTCCGGTTCCCGACCTGGATGATGGCTAGTTATTTAATTTAATTTACAGTTACATAGTACCCGTGATAAATCAAACCCGTTATGTAAGCCAAAGCCACACACGATTAATCTCACTTGGTTTTGGATTTGCTTACAAACGTGATCGTAAATGGTTACAAACGTGATCGGAAATGGTTGGGGCCTACACAGTAGTCGTAAACAACATTTATGTAAACACTAGCTGTAACCCGCGGGCTTTGCCCCGTTTAACTTCTTAATTTTCAAGATGATCTCGTTCGCATGGTGGCTCAATCACGTCCTGGTTGAAGTTTGTTCGCTACGCTCACTCACCTTTAAGTTGGAGCTCGTTCGCTACGCTCACTCACCTTTAGGTTGGAGCTCGTTCGCTGCGCTCACTTGCCTTCAGGTTAGCTCGTTCGCTACTCTCACTTGCCTTCAGGTTAGCTCGTTCGCTACGCTAACTCGCCTCCAGGTTGAAGTTCGTTTGCTACGCTCACTCACCTTTTGGTTGCAAATTAGCTGTTGTCATAAATGTAAAAGAAATAATAGTGCTGCACCCTGTTGGTAATCCTTGTAACTTTAATGCTATTGAACATCATAGAACAGAACCAACTTGTTTAATTCAAACAGCTGTTAAGATTCAATAATTCCATTTCTCATAAGGTTAACATGGGAAACTCCATAGCCACTGGGGCGGAGCCCAAAAGGATTTTTGAAATAAGAATATGCCTATATGTTAATTGGGAATGTGAGCTATCATCATGCCAAATTTCAGCCCAATCCGACCAGTATTTTTCGCGTTCACTTGTCACAAACATACATCCATACATCCATACATCCAAACTTTCTCATTTATAATATTAGTAGGATATCAGTGACAGCTAGGAAAAGGAATCTTTATCAAAACAGCTGTTCGTAATTTCATATATGACGTGTTCTCTTAACAGATTATTAGCATTTCATAAATTAATGACGTATGTAGTAAACATGGAGAAAATAAACTAGAAAAATCACACAAAATTGTGTTTTTGATCGTCCGTTATTTTATTTCCAAAATAGTGAGGCCATATTTTAATGGCTATAAGGACTCTCTCGCCAATCCTGTGGATACAATTAAACCATTAGAATAATAATCGGTACTCTAGTTTTCTTTAGAGTAGGCTGCATAAAAATGCATTCTGGGCCGTGACAGACGGACATAAATTGAGATAAGACATGTTTCAACTTCTTCAATGTATAAAACATAAATAACCCAAAATATGTATGATTCTGAGCAATGTACAGACAAACCTATAACTTAATTCATATCAACTGGGTTTGAATTTTAAATATCTAATAAAACTTCTTTTATAGTTTTACAAATAGTGCTGGGCGGGGGAATAATGTTTCTCATTTTTTGTGTACATCATTTATGGTGGTGGGGGGGGGGGCTGTTGCTCAATTGGGGGGGGGGTGCGTCATGAGTCTAGGGGGGGATGGGCACCCCTGCAATATAGATGGATAATACACACTTTGAGATTGTTTGAATAGAAATAATTCAGTAATAAAATTCAGTCAAGGCACACAGATAATAGCACACACACAGCGGTGTGTTGATCCACAGTAAATTCTTGGGTAAAAAGTCTCATCATTTGATTTTCATAAGTCTAAACCCTGTTCTTTTCAAAAAATTCCTTCTTAAGCCAAATGACCTTTTCCAAAATCCAACCTAATAAGAACAAAACTCATCTTGACTCTGATCTCTAGCTTCTACTTCTCCAAGAGTCGTGGAAGGAGTTGTTCCTGCTTCACCTCGCCCAGTGGTCCATCCCGTGGGATCTCTCACCGTTGTTCAACAGCAGCAAGGCTCGAGAACGGCTTCCCCCGGATGATCCTGTTATCAACAACGAGATCAAGGCCATCCAAGACATCCTCGCTAGGTTCCGCCAACTGTCACCAGACGGCAGCGAGTGCGGCTGCATGAAGGCTGTCATTCTCTTCACTCCAGGTAGAAGACTTCAAGTGGTCCTTAATAATTAATTAAGTAATTTCTTTACTTTCCTCAATTTATTATGGATTTGGCCTGAAAAAAAATGTCAAGGGGAAATCAGAATGCTGTCATGTCAAAAGTCATTGATCAATTTTTGAGTTTGATATGAGGGTAGAATGGAGTGAACTCCCTTATAGCTTTGTTACTGGAGGTTACTCGGTTACTGGTTGGATTATATTCCGTTAATGTTAAAATCAAACTGTACGGGGTGTACCCATTCTAGGTGTGACGTCAACAATCGGCAGGGGGTACGAATCCAGGAGGGTACAAATCCGGCCACCTTACTGGTTAATTTTAGCTGGTTCAGAAGAATCGTTTTAAGCCGAATCAACAAGGTCAGCTGGGTCCAGTTCCAAAATTAAAAGCTAAACAGATTTCCCCATAGTCAAACCCTCCTCCCCCCAGTTCAAACCCAGAGTTAGCTCTTCAAACTTTTAGGTACCCTAGTCAATTGTGATTGAGCAAATTTCTGAAATAGTGTGCTCATTTGCAGAAAAGAAAAATTACTGCACTTAAATAGGTTTGATTATCAAACTCATAAACCATTTACAGTACCACCTTTTTAGCATAGTTTTTCAACCTGCATTAGCTCACATCAAACCTAGGGTTTGAGTAACTTAAACAAGAAATCTAATAATATGAGTGAAGATTAGAATGGATGTTAAACCTGAAAAGGTGTCATGACACAAAGATATATATATATGTATGTTATAGACCGTCCCAGATAATAAGAGCTTCTTTTTGGGCTCAAAAGTGCTTTTGCACTACCAAACAAGTTTGACAGCTATGTGGGCTGGAATATCAACCCCCACTTTTATCAGATGAGGGAGCAAATAAGGTCTAATCACAGTCAAGTAAGGTACAGAGGAAACATTCAATGGTACACTTAAGTCGTGTGTAGTGAGTGTAGCACCAGTGCTGGTGTCTAAGGCAAAGTCCAACACCACCCCCTCGCCCTCATGTACTTCAACCCTAAACTATATATATAGTCAATGCTCCACGCTCTCAGTGGAGGAAGATCCTGTGCGATAGGAATTCTCTCACAGTGCTCGCCGTTTGGGCTCTTTCTTGGTCATCACAAAGTATATTTCCAGCACAACATACCAGAACTGTCATCCCATTAGCGTGTGTCCTCCTACCTTACCTCACTGTGACTCAGCTTAGGCAAGAAAACTAACTCTGATGTTCTACTCTATATCCTCCACATCAATCATAACCATAAGATTCAACAATTGTAAATGTCTTTGGCTCTTTCAGAAACACCTGGTCTGGTGGACGTTCAGCCAGTAGAAATGCTGCAAGATCAAGCCCAATGTATCCTAGGAGACTATGTACGAGGGAGATATGCTCGCCAGCCAACTCGCTTCGGCCGGTTTCTCCTCATGTTGCCTAGTCTACGGGGAGTACGGCAGTCTACCGTAGAACGACTTTTCTTCAAAGAGACTATCGGAGATATTCCCATCCAGAGGCTACTGGGTGATATGTACCTCATGGAGAAATCTTATGCTTAGGGATTAAGCGACGTTTGAGCATTGAATAAGTCAGTTTATAGAACACTGAAGTGCAATACTTACTGTGTTGTAGATTTAATGTAGTAAATTGGTTAATCTAATGTTTGTTTACAATCACAAATGAGATTTTGAAACAATCTGTTTTATAAGCTGGTGGTATGGGGTCAATGTTTTAAATCTAAACATATATTATTAACCCTCCTATGGACGCATACAAGAATTTTCTTTTGTGTACGTTTTTTTTACCAACAAACAATACACTATCGTTTCCAGACCCGGATACCATTTGTCATTGGGCTATAAATTAATGATGCTACCTAACAAAAAGGTCAACGTTAGATGGTAACAGTGGCGTAAATAGAACATGGCTTTGGGGGGGGATGGATGAGCACCAAGCTTGCACTCATCGTGTGAACCGGGGGGTTGGGGGGGTATGGAATACCCCCCAGCAAAGCGGGGGGTACGGGGGTCCTCCCCCGGAAAATTTTGAAAAATTAAAACTCCAAACTCGCCTTTTTAAGCATTCCAGAGGTGTAATCATGTTCAAAATTACTCCAAAAATCAACCCAATTGAGGCTGTCTCTTCTGAGGTTCATATGAACTTACCAAAGACAGTTGAACAGAATTAACATGCTCATTTGCATGTACAGGAGAACAGAACAGTCATCTAATATCCTGGTTTTAAACATGTCCAATATTAAAAACTGGTCCTTTCTTTTGACCAACATATTGTTCAGCAAGATTAAAACAAATACACATAGGCTAATTAATTGATTAACAATTTTAAAATATACACTCTTGAATTCAAAACTTGAAATACACTTTGAAATTTTTCCCCATTTTTCGGCGAGTACAGTTTGCCATTTTAGCTGTCGGTAAAATGGCACCCGGCGACCTATACCATTGACTTAAGATACTCGCCATTCGACCGCAAAAATTAACTTTTTTATTATTGATTTTTTTTGCAAATGGTTAAAGTGTGATCTTAGCGACTTTATTGCCTTTTTTGTTTTATGTTGTAGCACTTATGAACATGAAAAATATAACTGATTAACTGATATGAATATAGATTATGCTGGATTGAAAAAATAACTTTCCAAAACAGAATTGCACAAAATTTATTGAAAATCTACAATGTTTGTTCAAAGCTATATAACAAAATCGATCTTCCTTGGTTTCTTAGCAAAGTCATCTATGACCTCGTCAACAGTGACATCAATTTCTCGATGGATTGACAGCATTGCAAGTCCATTCAGTCGTGTCTGTAACACATTAATTGAATGAGGGTAAATATTGAAAAATTTCCTTTTTGGATAAGGAAATGTATAACTGTTCTTTGGATTACCTGAGCAATAATAGGTTTTTTGTTTTTACGTTTTTAGTAATGAGCTGAATAAAAAAAATTGAATGAGGAGTTTCGATTGATGAGGGGAGCCCTGCTGTATGCATTTAAAATCCATAAAAGGCACATCTAGAGATCAAGAAATGTCAATTTATGACAAATAAATTACAATATATGCAAAATTATTTCAAATTAAATTGTATTATATTAAAAGTCATATATGCAAAATCATGGTTTTAGGTATTAACAATATATCATCTGTTATGAGCTTGAACATAGCTAAAAGTCTATGCATTAAGGTGTGAAGTCAATGAAAAGCTAATTAAGGGCTAACGCACACTAGCACCAGCTATTTGATACATAAAATGATTGCTCTATTTGATGCGCAATTGCATAAAAATAGAGCAACAAACACTAACCCCGATCAGCGAAACTGAATAAAGTGGACAGTTATACAAATGAAATGATTTTTAAATCAGTTGCGTGCAACGAGTTTTAGTAGTGGTCCAGTGTACGTCGCCCTAAGTAGTAAATTTTTAAATTACAGTTCCACTTACTTGTCCAGTAGAGTTCCTGAGGTATGATTTTATTCTCTTCAATGTTGAAAATGACCTCTCTGGAGTACATGTCGTTACAGGCAGTGTGCTCAGGATTTTCAAAAGCTGGTAGATGGAAGGATACAATGTTTTGTCACATGCATCAAGGCTGGTAAGAGCGGACTTCAAAGCTTTGTGATTTTTTGTTCTGTCAATGTCTTTCCTCCACATTTTCAGTTCCACATAAATGTCATCACTGTTGGATGAAACATCGTTTGCATAGAACTGAACTAAATTGTCTAGCTTAGTTTTTGTTTCAATGTTTTGTTGAAAATCAAACAAGCATTGAAAGCCCTCAAAAATAGCTTTGTGTTTCTTGAATCTTTCTTCAAGCTGGGTTATGAAAAACTCTACGAAAGGAAGGAATAGGTTTATCCTGTAATGACTTTCGACTTGAGCATCAATGCTAGTCACGTCAGTGAGGTCGTTAGATAAACTTGGAGCATTACTCCTATTCTTTTGTTTTGAACACAGTCTAGGAAGTTTTATGTCAATTCCCACATCCAATGCAACAGCCTTGAATTGATTAAACACGGCATGGAACTCTTCCTCAGCATTAGTACGCATGGAATGCAATTCTGATATTATATCCTCGGCCAGTACAACAGCCTCTTTCAAATCTAAAGTTTCCTTCTGCAGTTCTTTGCACAAGGGCATACCAAAAGCGAATATATGTGCAAGAACGTGTACAGCAACACAAAACTCTATATTTAATATAGCCCACTTCAAGCTGTTGGCTCCTGAGCCATCTTTCCAAGATGAAATAATATCTAGGGACTCAAGGACAAAATCAAGAATGTGCATGAAATCTCGAACTGCATCAAACTTTGCCACCCAACGTGTGGCACACAACCTTTTCAAGGTTTTTACTTTTGGGTCTACTTCTGATTTGTCAATCACATCGTTGAGGACAGCTTGCCTTTTGGGCGTATTGAAAAATATGTAACATTTTTCTATTGTACCGAGACAATTGCTTATTTCACGGACCTCACATGCTCTTGTTACGGCTAAATTCAATGAGTGGGCCGCGCAGTGTACATACAAAGCCAAAGGGTGTTTGTCTTGTACAAATTTGTTTACACCATTGTATTGACCAGACATTGCCGATGCCCCATCATAACCTTGTCCTCTTAAACCACTCATATTTAACCCATAACTTTCTAAACTATTTAGAATTTTCCCGGCCAATGCTTTGCCTGTAAGCTCAGTCGTTGGTACGAACTGCAGAAATTGCTCTTTAACAGTGTGGGTGTGGTTTTCGTTTTCTACAGCAACGTAGCGAACACACAAAGAAATTTGTTCTACGTTTGAAATGTCACTAGTTTCATCTGCCAGTACCGAGAAATAAGTTGCATTGTTGACTTCCTCAACCAGTTTACTCTGTATTATATGATTGCAAGAAGAAATAATTTCATTTTGTAACAGAGGTGACAGATATTTAATTTTTCCATTCCCATCCAACATGACTTTTAAATCTTTATCCCCTTGGCTTCTGTACCTCAAAAGAGCTCTGAAATTCCCTTCATTTTTCTCTGTACACATAGAACTCGTCCCAACCTTTCCAGAGTCCCTGTGACCTCTCAAGGCAAGCTCTTGCCGTCCACATAATATGACAGTTTCAATCACAGGTTTAAGGTTGCGTCTATTTTTAATTATCGCTTCATTGCGTGCAGTATCAACCTGATTAACGACCTCCAAAGACCTATTTTCCAGGGTTTTTTTCAAATTTTTGAAATCAGTAATGCAAGCATTGTGATAATCGGTTTCAGCGTGGTGCTTAAAAACTTCTTGGGCTTTTACCCAGTTTGTGAATTTATGTTTCACCAACGAACCAAGCTCTTGGCTGTTTACTCCTGCTCCATGTTTTGAAAATAAAAAACAAAATCTACAGAAAGCTCCCTCTTCTTTTTCTGAGTAAACTAACCACGGATATTTACTGAACCATGCATATTGAAATTTTAATTTTCGTTTCTGAAATTTTTCCAAGACAGGAAACTTGTAGGTGGAGGGGGTTGCCAAAATGCATTCATAAGCTTTACTTTTTCCTCATCATGTACCCTTTTATTCAAATAAAGCTCAATGTCATTCCGGTTAAATGCTTTGTGCTGAGTTTCAGTGTCTGAGGTACTTACTGAGGGTGATGAACTTATTGACGACAGTTGAGGTTGGACCGAATTAAGAGGTTCAGGAGGGGGACAGTCGTCCAATTTTCTGGTTTTGAATAGGTCTGTTATTAGACACTGGCCCTTTCTTTTGGCCGACATATTGTGGTTTAAACAAATACAGATAGGCTAATTGATTCACTTCACTTAAACATCTTAACACAGAGAACCAGAACTAATGCACAATCGCTAAAAACACTGTAATATCGACTACTAAATAACAGCTCAATAACACACTGATCAGTGGAACGGAGTGGACGGACTACGACTACGACTACGGAGTCATGGGTGTCAGGGTGGGGTGGGCTGAGTTATTTTTAGAAACACGTGCCCCTCCTCCTCCTCAACCCTCCCCCACCCGTCAACAGCGCACTGCGCGTCTACGCCATCGGTACGGCGCGGTGGTAGGGGGTGTTACGATCGGGAAGTGTTTATGTGTGAGTCCAACGGCATAGGCAATCCAGGACTAACTAGAACGCAAGCGCACAACTTGTAGCTTGCAGATATATTGCTACTTCCTTTCCTTTTGTTAATTTAAATTTAAAATTGTTAAGTTTTAGTTAATAATTTTCTCAGCATATACACGCTTAACGGTAATTATGTTGAAACAGCAGTACAGTATTCAAAAACATTTAAATTATATTTATTTTTAGTTTGTATTTTTTTATTTTTTATTAGTCTTTGGGGGGTGATTGATCACCCTGATCACCCCCCTTATTTACGCCACTGGATGGTAATAAGACCAACATTGGACCGTTCCCTTTCAAAATACCATTGGCGTAGAAAACAAACTGAATAAAAATATAAAATTTTGTGGAGTTTGTAGAAAAATTAGCAATTTTCTTGGTAAATCCTTTGTCCAATTTTAGTATCGAGGCACTGCAACCTACCACATTTTCTATTGTAGCTTTTGTTATTATGTTTATCAAGCCACTATTTCGTGAGTAAATTTTATCGAGGTGCATTTGTTATGAAATCAACCAATAATATACTATACCAAATCTACAAAATAACGTGCTTTTTCACACACATGGAGAAAATAAGTGCCACCAGTTGTTAGTTGAAATGGAAAGCGCCCAATGGAGGGTTTAAGAGTTTAATCATTCTTAATAAATACCTTGTTACTACTTCAGAACTAACAAGTAATGAATTAAATTTAAATTGTACATTTTTGGTTAAAATTAAAGTAACTTGCCAGTGCTTGAAACTTGAAAAAGATATTTTCTCACTTACATAAGACTGTGGAAATATCGATTACCTTTTTTATAACTCTTCTTCAATGTTCTCTAGATGCAATTGTATTTAAAATTTTTAAATGTTCCATGGGGAAACTATTTTGAAGTCTAAATTTTTAAATTCAGACCTGAAAATAAAATGTTTCAGACTTTTACATTTTTAAAGTCCAAAAGGTTGAACTCAATTAGTAGTTTGCCTAACCATAATTTTTCCCAAATTATTATTTTCAAAAATTTTATTAACTCCCTGTTTATCTTCCAACTTGTTCTGTTTACGTAATTTAACGTCAAACCCTTATTAAGAGATGTAATCCTTGTGGAATGTTTTACTCTTCAAAAGTTCTAGCTTAAAACGTTAGTATTGTTGGTTCTATGTTAAATTAAAAGATCTAGCTATATTTAAATGTAATGTACATAGGTTAAATTTATATTTGTAAATACAGTACCATGAATTTAAAAAACCTCAAGTATCTGAAAAATCTCAATCCATACTAAAATGTTTTCATTGTTGGAATATTTAAAAAAAGATTGTTAGTGTTGATTTAAAAAATCAAAGTAAACTATTTTTTTCATGTTATCAAGATTTAGGCAAGAGAATTGCTTAAGTTACTTAAGAGAGTTTTACTTAAGAATTGTTAACTTTTTATTTTAATTTTATGGTATTTTCTGTACTATTACAACATTTAAAACACTTCAGTAAGTTTGTCTACCAAAAAGCTTTAACTTAAGCATGACACTTCCTTTTGATTCATCTAACTACTTTAATTACTTTTAACTGTGATATATAATGTAATTACTATACTGTACATAATACAATTTAAGTGAATTATATGTGCCAAAGATTAATTTAAAAGTATTAATAACACTAATTAAGTTAATTTAAGTTAATAATATGTAGGCTTGTAGAACCCTTAGATAAGAAAGTGCAATATGTAAAAATGTCATTGTTTATATGGTGCAATTAAAATCATAAATTTAAAATTGTCTCATTAACAACCTGTTTGTTTTCTTTGAGGTTTTAAAATGTAATCGACGTGACGGCCTAGTAATTCAAGATTTAGGGTTTAACTATGTTCTATTTTAATAAAAATTGGTGACAGCTGGTCAATATGAATATAGATGGGATATCTAGTTCAGTATTCAATAATCAATGATTTTTGTCTTACTGCAACAAAAACAGCTGTGTTGCGGGTCTAAAGCACCTCTTTTCCTCCCTTGGGAGTAAAAAGTGTTTTTAGTGCCTAGAGTAAAAGTCAGCTGTTGTTAACTACCTAACTTGTCAATATCAACTTGTACGTATCAATTGCTTTAATCGGTTGTAGCTTATTGTTGCCTTCTTGTCAATATTTCAAAATAGCGATAGTATGATGTACACTAACACAACAATCATAATGTACTAAATAATTGAATCACTTACTGAACAGCTGGTTGTTTGTATTAGCAAAATTGACAACAAGTTGGAAGTCGTTTTGAGAGGTTATCTTATTTTTACATGGAAAGTATTTTTGTTTTCTGACATAGGTAGTTTATCTAAATAATGGTGCAATATGACAAAAAATAATATATTCAATCATAACTAGGGTAAAAAGTGTCTTTTTATTCAACCCTCGCTCATTTTACAACCTCGGCTTCCCCTCGATCATAAAACTTGAGCTTATGTTGAAAAGAGCCACTTCACGCCCTAGTGATGATGTATACTGTTATGTAACATCTATCAGTTGATGGTTAACCAAATGACATGTAGAATTATGAACAAAAAACTTATTTTAAGAATAAAATATTTATTGAGTATTAATACCAGCAAAATATATCAACAATAACAAATTAAAATGCCACATAATAAAAAAATTAAATGATTGTGCCCTGTGTTTTTAGCAAAAGACGGTAAAAGAAAACCGAACTTCGAACTAGATTAAAATTTATGACTTTTGTAACCTACAGATCACTCAAGTCTACCGCATCTACTTGTTCTTCCAAGGTAACGTCTGGTTTCTCCTCCACCTCAGGTGGGTTGGCAGGTTTAGGCACAGCACGAGGTATGTCTAAAGTAGACCAAGAAGCGCCGCTTGTTTTCTTCAGTTTCACTTCTACTTTTGTTGGTAACATTTGTACAGAACTGCCTTCCACCTTTACAATCTGAAAAGGATACATCAGATAACAGGATCTGAGATACCGTCATAGACAAATAGAATAACTATATAGGCCTACTGTTAAAGGAAGGTTCCGCTATGTGCCGCAAGAGCGTGCTCAGTGCTGCCGTCGTTGACTCACCGTCTGCTACTAGCACCCCAAACGAAATGCTACCAACGTATCAGACCCACTTTTCAATATTGGTAAAGTGCAAAATTTTGAAATTCTATAATTTTAACGGAAACCCACGTTTTTTTTAAATCACCGGTCAGGATATTTTATCAGCCTTTCAATGGAACAAATACAAAAATTAATTTTTTTAATCAATACCGACATATAAATTTTCATTAAAACTAATACAATTCAGTTACGGAAAAAACAGTTAAGTTATTCTGATTGTAAGCCAAAAACATTGATATTCGACAAAAACATCGGTAACCTACCATCAATGTTTCAAAAGCATTGGCTATCGATGCTTATTCTTAGCCTGACGCCTATGTGAAAGGGCAAATATAAGGTTGAAAGAAGCTGTGGAGGGATACTAGGCCTTCTTTCATTATACAACCTCTGATTCTAGTTAGTGCAAAAATGTCCTAGTAAATAAAAATAATCAAAAAAAGCGCAGTGATGTATACACATCACACACTGTGAAAGGAACACAGGACTGGCGGAAACTCTTGTCACAACTAAAATAAAATTCCAGCATTGCACAGACGTAGCGTCAGTATACTGATTAAGCCAACTGTTAAATCTATTACTAACTCAAGGGATACTTACTCCTCGCAGTTCAAGATCGTTAGTGTAGTAACTGTCTTGTTCTGGGAAGTACAGGGACATTTTAAGTCTCACGGGAGACAGTTGGATGTACGATTGCTCCGGATCGTACTTCTTGGCAAACACAGAGACATACACAGCAGATCCGGTCTGGTGCCAGTCTAGTCTACATTTGACTGAACTTCCACCCTGAAACAATATTTATGATACGAGGTTATGTCTACCTAGTTGGTAAAGTTTCCATTATGGACTTGCTGGTCTTAGGTAAAAAAGTTTACGATACCTACTAAAAGTAAACCAAGGATTACTATGCGAGCAGGTATTGTAAACCAATTTAAACTATGGAGGACATACCATTCCACACTTAAAAACTAGCAGCGTGAGGTCTAAAATGGCAGTCCCATTAAAATGATTGGTGAAGGTTGGCTAATAAACTATCAAAGTACTACTGAAACTGCTACAGATTATATTTTAGCAAAAACTTAGGGGATGTAAATCCTAAATCATCACATCAATTAATATTTTTTTGTTAAACTATTAAGTTATAACTTATTTCTAATATTTCTACAACAATTATCAATTATCTGAATACATGAAATCACAACAGCTATAATCTGTATGCTGGAACCACCCTCCTGACACTCTGCCAACTAGGGGACTGGCTAATGCTTTATGTATACATAGGTTCAGGAGACAGGTTCCATCATACAGACTTTAATCCATTTCCATGTTTTGTAATGCCTGATGATGCCTCCAAAACAAGCCGAAACTAGTTGCCAAAGCAAGCAGAAACTAGTTGCCACAGCAACCAACAGGATTACTAATAACACAGGTATTCAAACCACTTATGGCAAGCCATTACTATTTTTAATGGGACAATTTAAACCAAGAGGTGTATAGAGAATCTTGTAGGTCACACTGCAGACATTTTACCCCAGTGCTATCTATTAGAACAGCTTAGTAGCGTAACTTAATTTTACTGAAATATAAAACATAATAAAATTAGTTTCTCTTACTTAAAAAAAATCTTCCTATTAACGAATAGCAGAGTAAACAACTTAGTACCTTGGATTTAAACCAAACATGTTCGTCTGTTCTGCAACCAACTTGTTCGAGGAAGGCGTTAAAGTCAGTTGTTCTCTTAGTACAACAGGACCAGAACTTCAGTCCCTCGTGGAAGACTGCGTAGCCGGGATGGTGAACACATGGCGTCTTCAGCGTTTCTGGTCCTTCGTATGTCTAACAAAAAAACAAGAGTAGATTGTAACAATGTTAAATGCTCAAACTGTCGACATTTCCATATCACAAAGGAAGTAATAAAAAAATTAAAAATTTCCGTTTATTCAAGTGAGTTTACAAACCAGCATGATCAGACTATGGGAAAATGGTTTCATGGAGGATTTTATCAAGTGAAAATCAGTGTTATGCATTTTTACCCCTAAAAATATACTACTTTACAATTTATTTTAACATCATTTAGCTTTAAAAAAAACCCAGTAACGTAGTTAACCTATAATTAAAATTTCTTAATAATTTCCGTTGCCAGTTTAAGTAGTATTTTGCTTGTTTATAGATGGGCCTATACTTTAATCAAATTTGGGAAGTTGATTTATTTCATACTAAGCTACAGTAGAGAAAATTCAAAAAAATTGTATATAAAAAATTCCCATGTTGTTCTTATGGAGAATAAGTAAACTTGTTGTAGTTTGCTTGTTTATGAACATATTTTGATCAAATTTGGAAAATGCATTTATTTCATACTAAACTATTTACATTTTACTAAAAACACTTTTTTACCCTCCCTGTCGCAGCAAACCTAAGTACTCGTTAAACTAATGCTATTTAAAAAGGAAATAAAAATGCAATATTTTAAATGAGATATTTTAGTGTAAATCCAATCAGGCAAATGAAAATTTGCTTAGTATACAGGTTTGCTGCGGCGGGGGTATTGTTTCTTTAGATGTAATTTTTTCAAGCAGACACAATTAGTAGTAAGGGCTTGGAAAAATAGGTTGTAGAAACATAGTAATAGATTTGATATAAAAGCTGAAACAAGCTTGAAAATTATTTAGTTTTTCAAAATATATGTTAAAATGTTGTGGAAAATTAGGGTAACTTGTAACTCTGACTTTGAAATCAACTTTCCTAGTGAATAGCCTAATTACACAAACTTATTAAACTAAGTACAAAAAATATTAAAAATCTAAGTAAAATTACTTTACAAATTCGCTTCCCAACTTAGAATTTGCTAGTCTACACAAGTCAATAAATTATATTTAAGAGTTGTATTACAGTGGAACCTCGATAACAAGAGTCATTTTCAAATACCCTTGATTTTATATTACCCTTACATGTTATTCCAAACCTCAAAAAGCATACCTTGATAACAAGTCTTATTTTATGAACCCCATGAGAGCCTTGTTATCGAGGTTGTATTATTGCAATTTACATTACCACTTTGCAAGCATTGTTCTTGCAAGCAGTTCCTACAGGGATGCCGCCTTGGGAGTTGTCGGGGGTGACATCGCCTTCGCCTTGCTTGCACGCGGCCACCTGTTGGCGCAAAACATCGGACACAGCTGGCACCATTGTTGTCTAGAACACACAGGAAATTAACTTTCAATGGAAGCTTTAACTGTAAATTTAAGCATTTTCTTAGACATAGTTTTTTAGCCAGTTTTTACCTACATTCGGCTTCCCTCTTATCCAGACACTTTTTAACCAGACATTTGTTTAACCGGCAGAAGTGATTTTAGAGGATATAAGTATAATTCGATAAACCGATATTCGGACTGGCCTTGCTCCCATAAGGAGTCCGGATAAGAGGGAGTCTACTGTTTTTTAGTTTTTTTTTTGCTCGTATCTACGCCAGTGGCATTTTTGTAAAGAAGTCAAACACTTTAAAGGGAAAGCGGTCCAAACCCATTTAAGTTTTGTGGATGTGCCGGGGATTGAACCCGTCCCTCCCGCACCGAAGTCCGAGACGCACTAGGCTAGCAACACATCCCCCACTGTTCCTGAAAACATCTCCCAGGAATCATTTTCAACAATTTGACTAACCCCTAACGGAATAATATCATTAGGCCTACCATTACTTGAAATAAAACATAAGTTTGGTTTGTGAATGGAATGACTATTCAGGTAGGTACTTAGCCTCCAAATTGAGAAAGAGGTAGGTTTTCGCCTGGCAAGACAAACTTATGTCCATTCCAGGGATGAGCTTTGATAAAAAATAACTTTTTCAAAATGACGTTAAAATTAAAAGTTTATCTATCAATGTTCAAGGTCTTTTACATCAGTAGTAGTCTTCTTCAATGTTTGTCAAACATCTATGTTATTTCTTGCTGAATTGTATTATTTTAAATCAAAATTTTAAGGTTGGTTTGGTTTTTAACTTATCTAATTAGTTGACACAGTAACAAAATGTTGTAGTGTTTTTGGTTTGTCAAAGCTATTTTATATATTGTTAAAAATATAATACCTATCTACATTGGGAAGGTACTTGTTCTACATGCTACCAAATATCAATTCACTTCTGGATGACCAATAGAGGCCGATATTTCAATTCTTACAATTGTGAAAAAACTGCCAATCTAGAACATTTGGCTAGTAGCTAGGTTAATTAGCAGAGGCAGTAAGTAGACAAAAACTCAAAATGAAAAAAGTTGATTATTGATGTTTTGCCCTGAAAACATTGAAGTATTCATGACGATGTTATCGGTGGGCTACATTTGTAGTTGATACTGACAATGCAGTATCAACAATGCAGAACAATGCATGTGGAAATGTCAAAAATAGTAACATGTTGATTCATAGGCCTATTCATTATTCAAGAATGAACACAAGTGAAATTGACCAAAAAATTACAGAGAAAATATTGATGGTGAACATATATCCACTCATATTAATTTGTTGTGTATTTCAACAAAATCGGTACAGATACCATTGATGGTTGACCTATCGATGCTCATCCCTATGCTGTTCATCATCAACCAATCATCTACTCCTCATTGATTGTGATTAGGTACTGTTTAAATAATCTTCACTATTTACTGTATCCATTACTGTAGAATGATTGAGTTATGAAAGTACATACACATCTGACCACACTGGGTATTGATGACTTGTAAACTCAAACTTTAGGTTTAAGATATTTTAAAGAAAACTAATTTAACCTAAATATAATTCCAAAACTACTTTAGTGAGAGACTGATCCTTCCTCAAATTATGTAGCTCAACCCTCCTTCTCCCCAATGTTAACCTGCTTGCTACCCTTAGTAAAGAAAATGTGATAAGCAGCCAAGATTTAGATAGATAACGCAACAATACACAGTACAACATTTACCATGGGTGAATCGAAAGATGGCCGCTCGACAGTTGGTTCCGTAAATGGTTTTGGGGCTCTATATTCAATGACTTCTGCAGCTTTGGACTTGTCCACCACAGGTTTCTGGGGTTCTTCTGGCTTTACATTGTTGTGACAGGAAGTTGTACACCCCTAAAAACAAAACAATTGAGTTAGATAGATGATAGAAATTTAATTTACGTTAGGTATTAACTACGTTTGGTATTTAATAAACTTGATAGTTTTCCAAGAAAATTAGCAATGACTTGAGTTTACGTAGGCTAAATTTTTCTACAACTAAGTTACCGAATTGTGCTATTTGTTTACAATATTACTTTTTAGGGCTACAATAGACAAACTATTTATTAGTAGGCAAGTCTAAAAAATGTATATAGTGAGTATAGCATTTTCTGTTATGAAATTGTATTTTTACCAGTAAGCTATGAGAAATGCCAAATTTATATTTTAAAGAAATAATTGTGATGCGTAATCTATTAAAAGATTTTTACAAGTCACAACTTGCAATCATATTTGCCCTACTAACAACATGTTAATTGCTTTTTGATTCCTAAAATCTAAATTCTGACCATGGTGAGCACCCACACTTAGGGCCTAAGGGTAGAAACAGACAGACAGCAAAGCAAAGCAAGGCGACGCGAAGAGAAGAGAAGCGAAGTGTTTGAGAGCGAAGCGATAACATCGCACACATACAGCGATTACAAGCCACGAGATAGAAGCGAAGTCAGTACCACAATGGCTCTCTCAAAGAACACATGTAAATTTCTAGAGTTTCAAAACAGTTTTTTTTAAATAGTTTTTTTAGAGAAGTGAATTGGTGAATGAAGTGGATACCAGCAGAAAGTTGTATGGTGAATATCATCACTTATTTCCTGTATTGAGGAAGCATGTAAAACGATTTGTTCAGTATATGCGCAGTTTGTATAACTTAATAATATTAAGAATAAGTTTACATACTTACACAAAAATGCACTACACATGATCAGCCAGTAAAAATAACTTGCAAACACACTAAAGAACCTTTTAGTATGTACCATTTAATGTCAGTTAATGCTCAAAATATTTTATGGTCTTCATTCTGTAATAACAATCACTATACAGGCGTAAAATCTGTAATTCTTAAGACAATTTGGTTAACATGCATTTTAGGGTTTGCACCCAATTTTTTAATTTCTTTTTTTTTCATTCTAGGCCTACTTGAAATTGAACGCTGAATTCTAAAATGACGTTCATCCCACATCTTGTCAATGATCCCTCGGTTGTTGTGGTTTTTGTGTTTATTCTGCCATATTGCGGGGTTTTTATTAACACACGTAATAAGTAGTTCTATGTCCATTGCACTGTTGTAATGGTCACCACCACCTGTTTTCGCTCCAAATCGCGCTTGAAAAATAAAATAGTTTGTTCCCTGAAGTTCGCTCTCAGCCGCCCTTTGCCTGTTCGGGCTAACCTGATAACATGTGATTGATCATGTCGCTTTGCCTCGCTGTCTGTTTGTTTCTACCCTAAGCTTCCAAAGTGGAAGTAATAATTTGCATTGAAGGACAATGGATGGTAAACAAAACTAGAGCAAACCTTTAGGTATATTAAAAATAATGTAAAGGTAGAGGCAACCTATACTCACGGTACCTTAATGTTAAGAAATTCTGTAAAGTCGGTGCACTTTTTCTTGCAGCAAGACCATCCTTTGTAGGCATCATGAAACACTGGCACTCCTGGGTGAAATACACACGAATCTAAAAACAAAGCGATCATCAATCGATCGCTAGTTTGATCGTAGCAATATTTAATAATTGTAGCCTAACCAAATACGAAATATTTGATTATATGTAGAAGGTAAAAGTTAACCTTCCTTATTTGGTCCATCTTTGGTCATATAAAAAGTTATTTCTGAACATTCATTTTACTCTTGTAAATGTATTAATGAATAAAGTACTGTATGAGTATTTTAATTGAATTGTGTATCTAATCAATCAAATTTAAAAGACAGCCTTGGAATAGCATTCAACAGTCATCTGAATGTTTGTTGAATAATAAGCTAGCCAGTTGGCAGTTTATACATTACTAGCCCAAGTTACTAAGTTCAATCCTTTACCTAGACTATGCCTACCCGTAATCTATATATGTTAGGACAGAAAACAAAACAAGGTATGTTAATTTTCAGTTTTTATTTAGATTTCTCGGTTTATGTGGGTCGTACATAGGCTTATATGAAACAGTTGCCGGTACCCTATAGGCTAAACAAAAAACTAAAATCATGCAAGATCTTTTTAATCAAACCGAAATTGGGCTAAAGCCTGGTCCACACTTAACAATTTGTCTCCGGAAACATTGTCTCTGTAGAGTTGCCTTTAGTATCTGGCGATGTGTCCAGATGAAAAAACGTTTGTTTGAAGACAAATCTAAGTGTTTTTAGAGACAAAGTAGTGTATTCAGTTTCTCATACGAATGGGAAACAGACAGGCAAGATAGCCTACAAGTCTTTTGTCTCAAGTCTGCATGTGTGGACGTGTCTGGAGACAGATCGGATGCAACTCGAACCTGCTGGTGTTCAGCGTGAAGTTCAGGGCTGAAATTGCGGCCCTGTAAAGCTTAGGCCTACATTTCTTTGTTATCTTTGGCAAAGCCATTAAACTTAACAGAACTGCAAAAAGTGTAACTTAGGGAGCCATTCTTGTAATGTTTCTAAATCCTGTACCATATTCTAATCGAAGGTCTGATAGTAGATTTGACTGAAGTACGAACCTTCCTAAAGACATTTGTGGGTCCACCATTGTCTTTTCCTCAGTAGGCCTACTTAGTGTACATCAGCCACGTGGTTAAGAAGTAAGAAGCACGCACAGGATAAAATCATGTTTAACAATTTTCAGTCACC
The DNA here is from genome assembly GCF_028750875.1 of Macrosteles quadrilineatus. Classification (NCBI taxonomy): domain Eukaryota; kingdom Metazoa; phylum Arthropoda; class Insecta; order Hemiptera; family Cicadellidae; genus Macrosteles; species Macrosteles quadrilineatus. The sequence continues at coordinate 179,215,869 of NW_026542594.1, forward strand.
ATACCGATAAACACTGGCTGGCTAGTGTGGACGTAAAACAAATCGGAAATTTGTATCTTATCCGAAACTGTGTTCACAGACTATCGGCAGACTCTCAGTCTTCAAGTGTGGGCTAGGCTTAATCGTGACTGAAAGTCTGTTAAGTAACCATTGAACAACAAGGCCTAAATTATTATTTAATAGGTTACATACCGGTACACCTTTGTCTGTCTTTAATCTTTAAGTACCTACATTCATTCAGCATTGCATCCAGGATTGATTTATGACAAATGAAATAGGTTTAGGCCTACATACCTTACGTTGTCAATCCTTAATGTAGTCTCAGGCGACTAGTATCAAAACTATTTTTGTTTCATTATAAAGCCTTCATCATAATACATCAAATTACTTAAACACATTGTTGTCGTCAATATATACCTACAAAGGTTTTGCATTTAGGACACACAAAAAGTACAAATACGTTAAATTGAGGTACCGGTAGTTGAAAACTGAAAAGTACAAATAAGTTACCGTACAATAGTTGAGTTGTGTCCGGCGGGGTCATCGTCCGCGTGTTGTGGCCGGACGCGCACTACTTTATGTTAATTTAACGCAAGTTATTCTTGCTTTTTAGTGTGTCCTAAATGTACCGGTCCGGTAACACTTTTGTACATTGACGACGACAATGTGTTTAAATAATTTGATGTTTGACGACAAAGGCTTGATAATGAAACAAAATTGTTTCGAAACTAGTCGCCTGAGACTACATAAGGATTGACGACGTAAGGTATACAAGTTTTTAAACCTATTTCATTTGCTTCAAGTACAGTACTTAGTGGTCTAACTAAAGGATTACTAGGCCTAACTTAGTTTTGGGTCCCAAGACCACATTTCAAATTCACATCCAAATAAGTCGAAAATCTGACATTAAGTTAATTAGTATTTATTAATAAACGCACATTGAGACATTAAAAAGGCTCACATCTGAACACAAAAAACATTCAAGTTAACTTACAGTACCGGTAGCCTAAATTACATTTAAATGGTAGGCTGGCCACCATAGGTAATAAGGTAATAAGGTAATAATAATAACCATCTAGTCGCAGGACAAACCAACGCAGGATACACGGTGGTCAGTTTCCTCATATTCGCCAGGTAACTTGCGTTGGTTTATCCCGTGACTAAGTTAGATGTAGCCAGCCTACCGTTTATTTAAATTAAATGTTTTCTGTGTTATGATGTGTTTTATGTGACGATGTGCGTTTAATTATTGATGAATACCTAACTCTGTAGGAATTGTGAACTAATTTAATGTGGATTTGAAAATGGGTCTTAAGTATGAAACGAAACTATCACTGTAATCCTTAGACTACAAGACTGAAGACGGACAAAGGTACCGGTACTTAACCTCTTAAGTTATGTTCCCTACCATACGTACAATCAGTCTTAAGGGCAAGAACGTTTAAAAAAGCCTAACTTAACATAAATTTTATCGCTTATGGGCAAAACTTTGAAGAGTGACTCCCCATCATAATATTTTGAATGGATTTTATTGTTACCATATCCGATGGAGTAGGATATTAAAAGTTTTACTCTTTAATGACATTACTTAAGTTAAGTTACACTGAACATTTTTTTAAACAAAAAATAAGTTTTGAGTAAGTTAAGTTTAGGCTAGGATTAAATTTTAACTTGGTTATCCAATAAGGAATGTTTGAGGTTATAAATTATAACACTTAAGTTTGGGTTCCTACCTGATTTGTTTGCATTGGGATCAAATGTTTTACCACAACCTTTATTGTAGCATAATACTAGCCCCTCATCGCTAGGCATATTTGTTTCCTTTTTTATTACAATACAACAATTTAAAATAGCTTTTAGGTTACTAACTTAATAGTAAACAGAGACAGCAAGTAAATTCGCAAGCAGAAGCAGAGCAAGGTTGCAGTAGTAACCTAGCCTAGGCTAGTAGGATCAAGAGAATGAATTTCTTGACAACTAGTTATTTTGGCCTTGGCGAGATCAAATAAATATTCTAAATAAAGTTTAGAAATCCCAAATTTGTAGAATCAATAAGTTTGTTTCGTTAAATCACAATACAAGTCACAACACAAATCAGACAGAAGCAGAAGTCAGAAGTCACTCAACTCACTACACTAGTCACTAGCTCAGCACAGCAGCTCCCTCGCTCTCAGTCTGTCTGTCTGTAACTCTCCAACTACTCACTCCAACCAATACTCCATCCAATCCAACCCAAACCCCAACTGAACTACCCTGAACTACTGAAACCTGAAACTCGATCTGAACTGACTAGTCCCAGTAGTGAGTGACCAATGGCCATTATTGACCAATTAATAAGTCAATAAGTAATTTATTAGGCCAGATCAAATTGTACATGCATTAGCCAAGTCAAATTAATAATTAATTGGAAATAGTTATTTTCCTACAGTTACCTAACAATGTACATCTTCTCTCACTGATTTGAGAAAGCAAAGTGGCCAATTCGCTCATCAGTGAGACAATGTTAACATTGTCTCACTCTAATGACTTTGTCTCACTCCATATTTGCAACGTGAAGGCACGAAATAGTGAGCGCCTAACATGCAGACAAGGTCGTATGCGCGCGAAATACGTTGGCAGCACTGACTGACTGTAAATCAGCTGGTCAGCTGTTGTACTGTAGTGACACAGTATGTTTCACATTGATTATGTCAAAAGTTCACTTCTGTGTTAATATTACGTTACTAGTCCTGAAAATAAGTGTTTGCCGGACGAGTGTGGTCGTTCCCGTGCGAGACGAAGTCGAGTACGGGATTACCATCCCATTACTCGTGTCCGGTAAACACATTTTGGACGAGTGACGTACGATAGTTTACGCCATACTACTAAATCTGTACAAATTCTCATATATTACCACCAACTAATTAACTAAAGGAATAAAAATCACTAGTTTTTGTTTATAACTACTCATTGTCACCCAAATACAGTATAATCAGCTGATTGGTGTCCGGTAATACTCATTACAGTTAGAGTACAGTAGTGTAGTACGCAATGAAACCCCATTTGATTAATAAGCTGGCGGCAAACAGCTGTTTTCTGGACTAAATCCTTGAGTGGGCAGTGGGAAGCTCGTCAAAATAGCAGCGTTGCCAATTCGAGGGTAATTACCCTTTTCGAGGGTAATTTGGGCCTTCGAGGGTATTTTCGAGGGTAATTAATTTTTGAGGGTAAAAAAGGGTATTTTGAACAACCCGAGTGCAACATATATTAATACAGTAATAATAATTAATTTACGTTCATAATTGTTATTTCTCTATGGAATGTGTTGCACAGTCGTCTGATACATGATTTATGAGTGTTTGTACGATCTATTAGTAAATTAATTGTATACTTGACGTTCCGTACCCAAGGGCATCTATATGCTTCCACTTACACAGAAAGCCTTGGAACTTAGAACAGTTCCTGGGATAACAGCTATTTGTATATCTTTCTTGAACCAGGTTAGATAGTAGTTTTCAACAGTTGCAGTTGCGAACTGTGCATTGTAAATGTGAAGGGAAGGTGTTCCGGTGTTTGTTTATTTAATTGACCTGAGCTGCTTGAATGAAAGTCAATATTATGATTTATTAAAAATTGCTACGAGCATTGAGTGTTCTGAAGCTAAAGTGATTTGTTAAATAAGTACTATATTGACAAATTGATGTGTATGCATGAATTATTTACGAATTGAAGTTTTAACTGTTTACTTAATCTATTTTTTCGGATTCCTCAAGAAAGAGTGATTGTTAATAAAGGCCTAGGTTAGGTTGAGCTATGTGTGAAATTTGTAGATTACAGTTTCACAGGAAAGCTGTGAGAAGCTAATACACATCAGAAGCAGAAGTGCAAGTAACAGTTACCTCGGAAAGTGCTCCAAGAGCAGCAAAAGCTTTCTGCGCATGCACAAGCTGAGGTGCCCGTGGGTGCAGAACTCGAGTGGAAATAATTATTATTCCATTAGTTTCTTGTAATTTGTTTATTTTCAACACTTAAATTTAAAAAAATGTTTAACTATTCGATTTTCCAATACAAAATCAATAATTTATATTCGAAACAGGGCCCAGTAATGTAAAAACTCCTAGTTTTGCGACGTTGGTGGTTTTCGAGGGTATTCGAGGGTAATTTTGGGCTGGACTGAGGGTAATTTGCCAAAAAGGGATTGGCAACACTGCAAAATAGTGTAGTGTGGCGTAATAGTAGTATATTACGTTGCTAGTCCTGAAAATAAGTGTTTACCGGACGAGTGTGGGATTACCATACAAGTCCGGTACACACATTTTGGACGAGTTACGTACGTTAGTTTACGCCATACTACTAAATCTGTACAAATCCTTATATATTTCCACCAACTAAAGGACTAAATTCACTAGTCGAGGTTATGTTTTTGTTTATAACCCGTCATTGCCATTTAAATACAGTATTAATCAGCTGATTATCATTATTTATGACTATCTCACCTGACCCCAGCTCTGCTGGTTTTGTGAAAAAAATTATTGACTATTGACTCCCTAATCAGGTTGAGATTTAATCATGGTTGAAGGAAAAAACAGGTGTTCTATTCCCACATATTCTGACGTCACTCGGATTGAAAACAAAAGATCACCTGATTGTAACTGATGTCAAATTAGTATGTATTTGTTTTGATTTGATTGTTTTTATAATAATAAAAACAATAACAACCAAATCAAAACAAATAGTATACTAGTTTGACAGTTACAATCAGGTGATCTTTTGTTTGCTATCCGAGTGACGTCAGAATATGTGGGAATAGCTAGCACACCTATGTTTTTTCCTTCCACCATGAGATTTAATGGTTTTACTAACTGCCTTGATTAGATCATGGAAACTGGCTTTTATGCCGTTATATGAGGTTAATATGGATTTTTTTGCATATTTAACATGAAAACATCTAAAATATTTCTGATATTTTCTGTTCTCCTGAGGATATAAAACTTGTTTTGGAAGCTGCATCCCTCCATGAATTTGAGTCCTTGCAGGAGGAGGCTCTTACTGATGTTTTCAGCTGAGGTTTGTCGAAAGATTTGATGGTGAATCCCACCAAGAATAAGTTGATAAATGTTGGCATAAATCGATATTCTCTGGATATTGAAAATGTCAGATAGACTCGTCATTTGCGTTTGGCCCACACATTCACCACATCTGCGACAAGGCCTCGGATATTCTCAAAATGCTAGACACTGAACATCCATGGTTGCTTGATTCAGTATCAGTTCTCCGTGCGCCAACCACTAGAGAACTACTGTAGTCTGGCCACCTTACCAGCTCATTCTTGCGTCTTATTTACTATCTTCATTTTGTCCCAATACGGGAAGAATGAGCTCCTCATTACCATAGACTAAACATGTTTCATCTATGGTAGGCTACTACCATCTAAATGATCTTTTCTCCCTAAATTTTGATACTTAGATAGAATTTCCCAATTTCTCTCTAAACCATGTTGTGGAGCTATATCTGGCCTACGAAGGGCCGAGCCCCTCGCCAGATAACATTTTGGCCGGATAATATTATTAAAACAATAATTTGTATCTAAAAACAACTGTGATTGGTTAAAAGTTGTGTTTAAGTCTCTTTTCTTAAATATATATATGAACATGAAACAGATAAACCAAGACTATGTGTATAGCCATGGGAAATATTTTTGGTATCGTTTGCGGGAAGTGATATTCTGAGATCGGATATTACAGGTATTACTGTATATTGATGTAAGTTTGTATTTTTATTGGTTACGAAGACAAATTTTTAAATTCTAAATGTAAATTTCCCATAAATGGGCCAGCTCTTTCAAGATAGATATTTGATGCAGTCATTTATTTATTTATTTATTTATTTACAAACGGAAAACTCCATTTTCATAACATACAATCATGGCAAGACATTTCATTCAGACTTACATAGAACAATTCATACATAACATCAAGATGACCTAACTAAAGAACCCTAATAAATAAGAATGTATCAAAATATATCAATATATATAACAATAAATAACAAAAAATAACAATGAATAACAATAAATAACAATAAATAACAATAAATAACAATAAATACAATAAATAACAACAATAATTAACAATCAACATGGGGAACAACAAATTTGGTAATTAGCTAACAAAGATAAAAAATCAAAAAACAAGTAACAGTAAAACAACAACCACAATGATAAAGAAACAAAAAAGAAGGTAACAGTATAATGATCTCAACAGCAGCTAAGCGTAGAAACTCTTCAGCCCATTTCTAAAGACTTCATCGGACATGGAAAAGAAGTCTAGGTGTTCTGGAAGACAGTTTCCAAGGCGATGGAGACGTGGCATAGTGCTGTGGTACGCATATTGTGTAGAGCAATATCTCCTCTCAAACAGTTGTTTTGATCTTGTCGATTTCAATGCTCGAAAATATGTTGAAATATGTTATAGATTGTTGACACAATAGGTACTGATGTTGGTATAATTTTTACCGTCAAGCGTTCAAGTTTTTAAATTTTCTACTTGTGTCGTTAACACTATCTTTACGTGATCGTAAACTAAAATTACGATCATAATTAATTAAGTTTTTCCCTGCAGTAGAGGGTTTAGTTTTAGCTTCTTGTCACATTGTTTAACCATTTTGTTGTGGTTTTTAATAGGGAGTAATGGCTTGTAACGGTGAGGTGGTTGCTTGGTTACATTCAACTCAAGTGGTTCCTAGCATTGCCCTTGTCAAGCAAGTTTTCAGACAGCAAAACATAGCTTCATAGCTCAGATCAATTGACAGTCAAGCGGTTTCCCTTGAGTAATAGTATAGTGAAATTTATTAATTTTACATGACAGCCAACATTATTGCAGCAGAAAAAACACTTATCGACAAAGTGCTTTGTTGTATTTATCTATTTAATAAAATAATGACAGTCAAGTTGATGACATAGGTAGTTATTTGTTGAACAAATGGTATGCTCCTATTTTAGAATTCTTCTTTACATTAAAAACACTAAAATGGAACTCCAAAAATGTCAACCACTTCATTTCTTTTACAAAGTCCTCTTTAATGAGGTTTATGTTGGACTTTTAAGCAAAAAGGATGAAAGAAAACTATATTTCATTTCAACCATAATAAGTTTAATATGTACATTGAGATTAACTATCAAAGTATGAAAATAAATAGTCAAGGAGTAGAATATAATACAAACTTAACATTTTACCACAGTGAAACTTATCACAGAGATCAGTTTGAGTTTAGGAATCTCAAAACTAAAGTTCTATCTTGTACCGCTGAATCATAGCGAAGATGAACCAAACATTTTGCAACACAGATCTTCAAAGTTGCTGACGTCTTCACCCTTGATAAACCTCTTAAACTCTGAAAAAATATTTGAATCATAACATAATGTAGGGGAATGCATAGATTTTCATCATGAAATGTGCTAATCTCAAAATATACTCTATAACAGTGGTGAAGGTCCATTCGTCAAGGGGTGTGGGTGGGATACCGGGGGTATACTCACCAGGAGGAAGAAAGGGGGGTACAGGAGTCACCCCCTGGGAAAAGTTTTTAAAATTAACTTCTCTAAACACTATTTTTAAGAATTTATAAAGTGAAATGTAGTATCTATTAATAATAAAAATACAATTTGATGAACTTTTTTATTTATGAATTCATGTTTCTTGATTCAGTTGCCAGTAGACAATTTTTATATTACATTTAATTACAAACTACATAAATTCATCTTGTGATCTGTGATTCATCTGTGTAAATTCATAAGTTGATCTGTCTTTATGTAAAGAATATGTTAAATTATTTGATGAATTATTGAATTATGTAAATATTTTAATCGGAATAACTTGTTAAAGATGTTTAAAACAAGGTTTAGGAAAAGTTGACGCAGCACTTAAAGAATCTAAATTGATTTTCATCTTACCAATGAACAAGTCCTTTGTTGAGGAATCTGAGAATACTTTACGAAGGTTTAAAACGGTGCTGTCGTAGTTTGCACTGTTGGAACTATAGTTTTTCACGGTTTCTTTGAAAATCTTAAATTCTTCTTCCTTGAGACTACTTTTAACCTGTAAAAAATGCAAAGACATATCAAGTTTAATTTAAGCAAGATTTTTGGAGGAATATATCACTGGTTTAGGAACTCTTTGTAAGGGTTGATTTTTTACACCTCACCTTTTTTTTATCATATCACGGCTGAAATCGGAAGACAACAATGTTTATAGTTGAGGATCATCAAAGTAGTATGAACGACCAACGGTTTTGAGGTTAAGCATGGCGAGGCGAGGCTCAAGTAGTTAGCGTGAGCACCGATGTAGCCGCCGCCGAGGCCGAGTCAGACTGCCAAAACTGGTTTCTGCGCATGACCGGCCCAGACGTGCAACAAAACCACTGGGACCGGGTGCCGCCGGACAGTCTGTGCCATTTTGTGACCCGATCAACACGTCTCTCTCCAAGGTATAGTGCCTACTTGATATCATTTTATGATTCAGGGAAACTAGTTGTTTTACGTTTGGATATTCACGATCGATATTGATTAATTGTTTGCGATAATTTGTTCACGATAAACGAGGTTTTCGATTTTGATCAGTGATCAATTGGTATTTTTTGCAATTTAATTTAGATTTTAAATTGTGAAATAATTAGTTTGAAGTTAAAGAAATTTTGCCGACTAGCAATATAAAATCCAAACGAGTTAGCATACACTAGGCTATTGAGGAAAGCAAAAGTTGAGCAAGGCCAATTGAGTATTCTAAAGGATTTTTACCTACACGTCTTATATTACATAACCTCTGTGTCACCTTCCAATATCCCTCCTTTTGCTGAAGCATAAGCAGCATCCTTTGGGCAGAACACGCTACTCAATTACCTAAACCCTCTTGTATCGCAGTTAAGGAGTGATTTAATAGGTTAAGCCTTAGCCTAGTTGTTATTGAAAAACTATATAATTTGAGGGTGACAATAGCCTAAGCTTGTGTAATATAACGTCATATAAACTCAATGTTGCCTTCCAAACACCTCTCCTTTTTCTGCAGTATAAGCAGCATCCTTTGGGCAGTGTACGCCATTCTATAGCCTAATACCCTATCTTGTATGCTTAACGAATTTCTGGTATTTAATTAAAACTTAGAGAGAGTTACGAAACAGAATTAACTATAAGGATATAGCTGTTTTAGTGCTCGCATAGCTGGCGTTAGCCTGTTGATTAATTGGGATCTTTAAAGGATAGTGGGGGGTCTTAGTTATTCAAATTAACCTACCGTAACCTATCCTAGATTGCTGAAGTATATTCAGCATCCTGGTTAGCTGTACAGGCTATCTACCCTTAACCTTTTTGTTGTTTAGAGCGCATTTGCGTGGGTTTAGGGTAGTGACCGAGGTTTATACGGGCGTTTAGGTAACGATTAACCTACCGTAACCTATCCTAGATTGCTTGAAGAATATTCAGCATCCTAGTTAGCTGTGCAGGCTATCTACCCTTAACTTTTTGTTGTTTAGAGCGCATTTGCGTGGGGTTAGGGTAGTGAACGAGGTTCATACGGGCGTTTAGGTAACAATTAACCTACCGTAACCTATCCTAGATTGCTGAAGTATATTCAGCATCCTAGTTAGCTGTACAGGCTATCTACCCTTAACCTTTTTGTTGTTTAGAGCGCATTTGCGTGGGTTTAGGGTAGCGACCGAGGTTTATACGGGCGTTTAGGTAACGATTAACCTACCGTAACCTATCCTAGATTGCTGAAGTATATTCAGCATCCTAGTTAGCTGTGCATGCTATCTATCCTTACCCTCTTTGTTGTTTAGAGCGCATTTGCGTGGGGTTTAGTGTAGCGACCGAGGTTTATACGGGCGTTTAGGTAACGATTAACCTACCGCAACCTATCCTAGATTGCTGAAGTATATTCAGCATCCTAGTTAGCTGTAGACCTACAGGCTATCTACCCTTAACCTTTTTGTTGTTTCGAGCGCATTTGCGTGGGTTTAGGGTAGCGAACGAGGTTCACATGGGCGTTTAGGTGACGATTAATCTAGCGTAACCTATCCTAGTTTGCTGAAGTATATTCAGCATCCTAGTTAGCTGTGCAGGCTATCTACCTTTACCCTCTTGGTTGTTTAGAGCGCATTTGCGTGGGGTTAGGGTAACGATCGAAGCGTAGCAAGGTTTAGTTTGATCCTATAACCTTTGATACCGATCCTAGTTTGCTCGAAGAACATTCAGCATCCTAACTAGCTGTACAAGCTATCGAACCTAATTCTTGAAATAGACTCTAACGCGAGAATTGAATTAACAGATAACACTACACATAGATTATACACGACAACGTTTTCTTCCGCGTCTGATGGGGTAACGATGATGAGTGAATAGCGACAACTGGTTCGCACATTTCACTGAGTTACCCTATCATTTTCAACAAAGGGATTTGATTAAACACAGACGATCGACACTTTAGATGATTTGAAACGAAATTAATATTGAGTGGAATTTCACATCAACAATATTTTGTTGATTCACATCGACCCCTGGAAATTTAAACCCAGCATCGCTGAACTATTTTGGCAATAGGATAACGAAATCGACACACACACAGAAATTCCCTCACATATTTATGGCGCCCGAACAGGGACTACTGAATAAGTAGTTATTGTCGAAAATTTGGAAATTGTTGAAAGAAAAAAAATTTGGATTTTAGACGATTTATTTGAGGAACAACGATGTTCTATCACGTAGAGAGATTCCTTAGACCATTCAAGATTCTCCTGGCATTGAATATAATGGAAGAAGGTGACAACGGAAGCGCTTCGTCACAAGGAGGCGAGCAACAACCTATCGCTACGGTCACGACCTCGTCTGGAGGAGCGGACCTACGGACATCCACTACTACGACTACTAGCTCTACGGCAGCTGGAACAGCTCAACGACCACCCACGGATACAGAAGTAAGGGTCAGCTGGGTCTACAAGTTATCAAGATCGCAGCTTGAAGACGAGCTAGGCAAGCTGGGAACTGTACCAGAAGGAAACGCTAATCAGCTTAGAGCAGAACTTGTTCGACGGTTACGACAACGGGCTGGAAAGGAGGCGATTGAAGAGGATGATGAGTTCCACCACGCATCTCAAGAAGCACCAGCGGGTGCATCCTTAGAGCTAGAAGCCGTGAGCATCCGAGAACTTCTAGGTCTTCCACCTGATGCCGATTTTAACGAGGTCAGACGGCTGATGACACAAGCTTCAAAGCCACGCCAAGCGACCTTGTCAACTACACACCAGACAGCTCGATCGATTGTGGGGGTTCCCGAGAGGCGAACCTCGATGCTTACTCCGATAAGGATGAAGTCTTATGCCCCAGTCTTCACACGCACTCAATCAAATGATGAAGGTGGTTTGGCAGAGCAATTAGATTTTGGCTTTAACCACACGAGTGGACGCGAAGAGCCAATGGTGGCAGGTGACGTAGATTCACCAAGACCGTCGAACACTGCCTCCCTTTGTAATACCGTAAGGAAATGGAACTTGAGATTCGATGGAAGGAAAGAATCGGATGCCATCTCCTTCTTAGAGCGCTTGAATGAATTGATGGAATCGTATGGTGTGACCCCTGAGTTGATGTTGAAGGCGTTGCCCGAGCTATTGAAAGACAGTGCGATCCTATGGTATAGGAATAATCGAGAATTTTGGGGTGACTTCATGGACTTTGTCAGGGATTTTCAAATCCAGTACTTACCTCCCGGCTATCTACTTCACTTAGATGACGAAATTAGGAAGAGAACACAAGGGGAAGGGGAGTTGTTCAAACCCTACGTCGTAGCCATCTCGACCTTGATTCGAAGGAGAGGAGGATATTCGCAGCATGAAAAATTAGATCGAATTTATAGAAACATGCACCCGAGCTACAAAACATATGTTCGAAGACGAGACTTTGTAAATTTGCCAAGTCTTATCAAAGTCGCTGAAGACTATGAGACCTGCTTGCGAGAGCGAACTGAATATACGCCCCCGCCGAACCCAGCCCAGGCGTTGGTACCCGAAACCGCCTATCATGGACGTAGTAGATTGGCGCCGAAATTCTCGCATCACACAGCAACAGTTGAATCTAAGACCAGCAATCAAGTTAGATGTGAACCTATGAATAAAGATCGATATATGGCGAGGACCATGGGTGAAAGAGAGTATCAGAATCGACGATACTACGATGGTGAGAGGCGACCAGCCGATTCAAGGACATGCTGGAACTGCGAGAAGACGGGACATACCTTCAATTTCTGCAAGGAACCAAGAATACTTAGATGTTTTAACTGCAAGAAGCCAGGAGCGAGAACAACAACTTGTGATTGCTCGAAATCGGGAAACGAGAGACGGACAATGGACCACGGAGGTCGCCGGAGTCCGTTATCCGACCAAGTGCAACGACCTCCAGCTTCCAGTTAGGCACCATTCACTGTTATGACTCAGAGAGAGAAGAGAAAGACCTTAGGCCATACATTAAGGTTTCGATGTTTGGTAGAGATTTTAAGGCACTGATTGACACTGGTTCCACGATAAACCTAATAGGTGACGAGGTCGCTGATTTTATTGAACGGATGGTGCAACCAGTAAATCAAGAAGTCAGGGTTGCCATGGCCAACAACTCGGGAATGACATTGAATCGGTGTTTTACCCTGCCGTCCACGATAAGAGGTGTGAACCATGAGCTGAAAGTAGTCTACCTTCCTGGGTTAGGTACACCTATAATCTTGGGCATGGACATGATAAGCAAATTGAACATATTAGCCGTGAAAATTGAAGAGGATTTCCTAGGCTCATGCCGGACTGTTCTGAGTGTCAACGATTCTACACATCTGTCAGGGAAAGGATCCGAGATAGAAGACACTACAGTTTGTGGGCTGGAGCCTAAACCCTCTTGTGCGTATAGTGTTCGATTGATTAGTCAAGATCAACCAAACCAGACTGCTACAACTCCGTTTAATGTGAAGAAATTGGTCATCCCGCATACCCATGTACCCCCGCCGAAGAAGAAAACGCCAACAAAATTTGAAAAGCTCACTATGAACACTCCGAGAGCAGAGTCTGACGAGAATCGACCCAATCGTCCAGCAAGAAGACGAGGGAAGAGACGAACTATGAAGATCCAGATACCCGGAACGAACGAGATCAAGAGGATCAATATTCGAAAGTTGGGACTAATCCCCCACCATCGTGGAAGTGAGCCATTTGAAAAGGCTCAGTTTTGTTTTGATGTTAAGAAGTTTCATTTCTTTACTCCGTAGAAGATGTCACATGTTTTTAGATCCCAAGAGTAGGATCTACAAATCGAAGGACATTGAAGTTATTTGTGTTTTAGTTTCGAAGAATTTGAATTTTGATTTAGAAGAAGTTGAGAATGTTTTTTTTTTCTTTTTCTGTTTCTTTTTTTTTTTGTTCCACGAAGTGAGTGGAGGATGTAAGGGTTGATTTTTTACACCTCACCTTTTTTTTATCATATCACGGCTGAAATCGGAAGACAACAATGTTTATAGTTGAGGATCATCAAAGTAGTATGAACGACCAACGGTTTTGAGGTTAAGCATGGCGAGGCGAGGCTCAAGTAGTTAGCGTGAGCACCGATGTAGCCGCCGCCGAGGCCGAGTCAGACTGCCAAAACTGGTTTCTGCGCATGACCGGCCCAGACGTGCAACAAAACCACTGGGACCGGGTGCCGCCGGACAGTCTGTGCCATTTTGTGACCCGATCAACACGTCTCTCTCCAAGGTATAGTGCCTACTTGATATCATTTTATGATTCAGGGAAACTAGTTGTTTTACGTTTGGATATTCACGATCGATATTGATTAATTGTTTGCGATAATTTGTTCACGATAAACGAGGTTTTCGATTTTGATCAGTGATCAATTGGTATTTTTTGCAATTTAATTTAGATTTTAAATTGTGAAATAATTAGTTTGAAGTTAAAGAAATTTTGCCGACTAGCAATATAAAATCCAAACGAGTTAGCATACACTAGGCTATTGAGGAAAGCAAAAGTTGAGCAAGGCCAATTGAGTATTCTAAAGGATTTTTACCTACACGTCTTATATTACATAACCTCTGTGTCACCTTCCAATATCCCTCCTTTTGCTGAAGCATAAGCAGCATCCTTTGGGCAGAACACGCTACTCAATTACCTAAACCCTCTTGTATCGCAGTTAAGGAGTGATTTAATAGGTTAAGCCTTAGCCTAGTTGTTATTGAAAAACTATATAATTTGAGGGTGACAATAGCCTAAGCTTGTGTAATATAACGTCATATAAACTCAATGTTGCCTTCCAAACACCTCTCCTTTTTCTGCAGTATAAGCAGCATCCTTTGGGCAGTGTACGCCATTCTATAGCCTAATACCCTATCTTGTATGCTTAACGAATTTCTGGTATTTAATTAAAACTTAGAGAGAGTTACGAAACAGAATTAACTATAAGGATATAGCTGTTTTAGTGCTCGCATAGCTGGCGTTAGCCTGTTGATTAATTGGGATCTTTAAAGGATAGTGGGGGGTCTTAGTTATTCAAATTAACCTACCGTAACCTATCCTAGATTGCTGAAGTATATTCAGCATCCTGGTTAGCTGTACAGGCTATCTACCCTTAACCTTTTTGTTGTTTAGAGCGCATTTGCGTGGGTTTAGGGTAGTGACCGAGGTTTATACGGGCGTTTAGGTAACGATTAACCTACCGTAACCTATCCTAGATTGCTTGAAGAATATTCAGCATCCTAGTTAGCTGTGCAGGCTATCTACCCTTAACTTTTTGTTGTTTAGAGCGCATTTGCGTGGGGTTAGGGTAGTGAACGAGGTTCATACGGGCGTTTAGGTAACAATTAACCTACCGTAACCTATCCTAGATTGCTGAAGTATATTCAGCATCCTAGTTAGCTGTACAGGCTATCTACCCTTAACCTTTTTGTTGTTTAGAGCGCATTTGCGTGGGTTTAGGGTAGCGACCGAGGTTTATACGGGCGTTTAGGTAACGATTAACCTACCGTAACCTATCCTAGATTGCTGAAGTATATTCAGCATCCTAGTTAGCTGTACAGGCTATCTACCCTTAACCTTTTGTTGTTTAGAGCGCATTTGCGTGGGTTTAGGGTAGCGACCGAGGTTTATACGGGCGTTTAGGTAACGATTAACCTACCGTAACCTATCCTAGATTGCTGAAGTATATTCAGCATCCTAGTTAGCTGTGCATGCTATCTATCCTTACCCTCTTTGTTGTTTAGAGCGCATTTGCGTGGGGTTTAGGGTAGCGACCGAGGTTTATACGGGCGTTTAGGTAACGATTAACCTACCGCAACCTATCCTAGATTGCTGAAGTATATTCAGCATCCTAGTTAGCTGTAGACCTACAGGATATCTACCCTTAACCTTTTTGTTGTTTCGAGCGCATTTGCGTGGGTTTAGGGTAGCGAACGAGGTTCACATGGGCGTTTAGGTGACGATTAATCTAGCGTAACCTATCCTAGTTTGCTGAAGTATATTCAGCATCCTAGTTAGCTGTGCAGGCTATCTACCTTTACCCTCTTGGTTGTTTAGAGCGCATTTGCGTGGGGTTAGGGTAACGATCGAAGCGTAGCAAGGTTTAGTTTGATCCTATAACCTTTGATACCGATCCTAGTTTGCTCGAAGAACATTCAGCATCCTAACTAGCTGTACAAGCTATCGAACCTAATTCTTGAAATAGACTCTAACGCGAGAATTGAATTAACAGATAACACTACACATAGATTATACACGACAACGTTTTCTTCCGCGTCTGATGGGGTAACGATGATGAGTGAATAGCGACAACTGGTTCGCACATTTCACTGAGTTACCCTATCATTTTCAACAAAGGGATTTGATTAAACACAGACGATCGACACTTTAGATGATTTGAAACGAAATTAATATTGAGTGGAATTTCACATCAACAATATTTTGTTGATTCACATCGACCCCTGGAAATTTAAACCCAGCATCGCTGAACTATTTTGGCAATAGGATAACAAAATCGACACACACACAGAAATTCCCTCACATCTTTACAGGAAGAAAGAACAGATTTTTTTTAAACTTACCTTTCGGAGGTACTCAGCTGTGCTCTTGGTCCGTTGCTGATTGGAAGCTGCATCAGAACCTTCCGAGTTTGTTGAGTCAAACTTAAGCGGCTGAATCTTTAGTTTGCGCTTTTTCGGAGCAGGTTCTACATAAGAATCTGTCGCTTCGTCTGGGTTGTTATACACAGCTTTTTTTATATCCGCGAAGGTTCTCTACAAAGAAAAATCATATTAATTTATAGTGAATACTACAAAAGTGATATGAGGAGGATAAGTTATGCTTGGTTAAAAATTTAGGAACTAGAAATTAAAAACAAATTATATTTTGTTTTGTATTCTTGATAAACGCTGTACACCAGAATGATGCTTGATGCGTAATTTGTGCATACCTTCAATTTGAGACCTCAATCATGAAAATCGCTCAGGTAGAGGAGCCAAACGAACTCGGATAAGAAAAACCAAACTTAACTCTCACAAGAAATACATAGGGAGAAAATTTCATTTATGTATAAGCCGAGTGGCCTGTAGATAAATATATGCTTATGCTTGATGTGAAATCTGTGCGTTCATATCTTCAATTTGAGACCTCAATCATGAAAATTGGTCGGGTAGAAGAGCCAAACAAACTCGGAAAAGAAAAACCAAATTTATAATGTATATTAGTACCAAATTAATAACAAATTTCATGTTAGTTTATTGACACTATTCAAGACTAGGGGTCTCAATCCCGGGCCTTCAATCCCATCCCGGGATTTCGGGATTTGTCTCAGCCGATCCCGGGATTATATAATATTATGAATTTAACGTTTTAGCCATTTTAAATGAGCGAGAAGTCTCCTCGTTGAGTACTTTAATGTTTTAAACTGGCCTTACCAGTGTTACACTGCGCAATGTTTCCGTTTTCTAAGTAAAGAAATATTACCATGCCAAACTTTCATCGCCCGTCTAATTTACAGTGTATAAATGTTGATATGTCACTCTAGAATATAATAAATACATTTAAAAAAATCACGAGCAACCGCACTCGCACGTAGCCTATACGTCAGGCTAATAGATAGATTAAAGATAGCTAAGATAAATACCCCCGCCGCAGCAAACCTGCCGTCTAAGCGAATTTCCATTTGGCCGAATTGATTTTCAATTGATCTATTTAAATAACATTAGGTTTAACGAGTACCTAGGTTTGCTGCTACAAGGAAACTAATAAAGTAGTGTGTTTTTAGTAAAATATTGATAGCTTACTATAAAATAAATAAATTTGCCAAGTTTGATCAAAATATATCCATAAACAAGCAAACTACAACATTTTACAATATTCTCCATAAGAATAACATGGGAATTTTAAATTTACCATTTTTTTTTTGTTTTCTCCGTAACCAATAACCGTACAAAACACTTTGATATACTGAATTGTTCGTTTTTTTAAGCTCTTTAAGAAGGTTTAGAGAAAAATTGGGAAATTTTGTGTTTTGAGGGTAAAAAGTGAGAAAAACCAATTTTTACCCCATAAAACCCCCCATAAAACCCTGTTCCCATGGTCCGATCATGCTGGATCGCGAACTCATTCAAGTTTATCCCGCCTTACACCTTCAAACCAAATTTCATCAAAATCGGATAAAAATTACTCAAGTTATCGTGTTCACGGACACATATATATATATAAATCTATATATATATATATATATATATATATACATATATAAAAATTTGAACGAATGGTGTTTTTGGCCTCTGGGGACATTAAAATGAAAAAGTAAATCGGTCCCGGGCCTAAGTCTTACCATGAGACCTACGGTAATAGCTACTTCCCTATAGGGAAATTCGCTAAAAGATAATAAAATGGGAAGAATCACGATTAGCAGCGTTAAAATGTTATTTTGACTGACAGCAATAAAACAATACAAGATACTGTAAAACAATAAACCATCTGCTTATGTAGTAGCGTGTGTATGAAAAACGTAATTTTAGATTGTAAGAAATTTAATCGCCTTACTAATAACCAAATACGAAGATAAAGCTATAGACCCTAAATATAAGCAATCTTAATACTGTAATGAGATTATAATCGTGTGTTAATAGTTATATTTTATGGCATCAATGAAAATAATACTTAAATTTCCGATTGCAATGTTATGTTTGCTACACGAATTGTGTTGTTTACGTTTAATGTCAACAGTAAAACTCAAAATAACTTGTAGGCCTACTGTAATTAAGCTCTAACTAATGTAATAACATTTACAGAAAGTAAATCCAAATCGTCTAAAACTGAAACATATATTTAGGCCTACATTCGTTCGCCTATTGAGTTTAATGATAATTAAATTTTCCAATCAAAAAGATCATTAGGCCTACTTATACCATTTCTTATAATTGTCCTAAAAATAAAGAGTATATGTGTATTTCAAGTGTTATTGGACTGTTTTTATTAGTTTTCCTCAAGTAAAAAGTCCTCAAATTCACAAAAAAATCAATATAAACATAGGTTTTGCAATCCCGTTAATCCCAGGATTAAAAGTCACCAATCCCGGGATTTCTAGGTATCAAAAATCGGCCGGGATCCCGGGATTGAGTCCCCTATTCAAGACATATTGTCTAAACTTGAATAAAGGATATTTGATTGATTGATTGATATAAACATATAAGGTTGTTCAAGCAAGATAAACAAAACTTGCCAATTCAATACAATGAAAAATAAAATTGAGTTCATCATAAATATAACCAAACTTCTTACTATAAATGACTATAAACTAATTTACTGGCATCTTGACTGACCACTAAAGTAGTGATGTATCAAAAGTCAAAACCGAATCCACAAATCTCAAAACCATCAATACTTTGGAAAAGTTTCGGTTTCAAGATTTGATTGGCAAGTTACGAGATTGGATTAAAAACTTTCAAAATTTTTAATATTGAGTTCCATTCTTTGTACCTTAGTTTACATACAAGCTGGAGCTAACAGATCATCACTAACACTGATGAAACGAGCGATCATATTTATGATCTATGATAATACTAATGCTGGAACAACGTACAATATACAGTAGTAGTTTCATATTGATATTTATTTTAGACCTAAATGTTTTTTTTTTTATTTGTTTAATATTCTTCATTCTTGTTTTGTTTATGTTAGTGTCAGAAGAATAATTTATTTTAATGTTTTTTTTTTTATTTCAAAAACAGTTTTTTGATGTTTTTTAATAGTACAGTAGACCCCCTCTTAACCGACCTCGTATTAACCGATAATCGGATTATCCGCCTTCGATCGTAAAATAATACAGTTTGTTTTAACCGACCTTGATTTGAGAGCAGCTCAGTTTAACCGCCGCTTTCTAGGAATCTCGGCATTTCCGCTCCCACGCTGGGCGATGAGAACTGAACCATACGCTTATCTCCACAGGATATGACTAACAATAAGCTATTTTGTGTTGAGCACAAAAAATATAGCATAGCCTATTGTCAGTTTGTCATGATCATTCGTAGCTCGAGCACATCTGAACTGATTTGTTATAACATCATAAAGTGCGTTACGATTTTGAGAACTGATTATCTTATCGCCAGAGTAAACAAACAACGCAACTTGTAAGGAAGGCAGAGAAAGGGGGTTAACAGCTCCAAGGTCAAGATAGTTTTTGTGCCTGGAGCCTCCAGTGAGAGGCTATAAATAAACGTCCTGTTTTGTAACAAAATGGTCGCTTGTATCTTTAATGTCGACAAAAGGTTCTGTACTGTATTACGATGTATTTGGAAAGCATCAATTAATACATTACAGTATTAAAGTTATTAAAATAGGAATTTTATTGACTCTTGCCTAGTATTATAATAATATATTCCACTGAAAGTAGGCCTATTTGACTTAACTGTGTTTTGTGTTTATTTGTGACTTTTCTATCAATATGAAAAAGGAGATAAGAGTAGTTTATTTTATAAATAATGCAAGTATGACTTCAAAATAATGATTATATAATTCCAAATGAATAGCACTTCATTATGTTATGATTTTAGGGATTGCCCGTTTTATCCAACCTTTTGAGTTATCCGACCTAGGTCCAGTCCCATTAGGGTCGGTTAAGAGGGGGTCTACTGTATGTTACGTTACTAGTCCTGAAAACAGGTGTTTACCGGGCGAGTGTGGTTGTTCCCGTGCGAGAAAAAGTCGAGTACGGGATTACCATATGAGTCTGGTAAACACATTTTGGACACATTCAAATAACTGTACCTGTGACGACGGCATACTAAGAGCATCCAGAAGACCAGCAGGGGAGGGGGCTGACGAAGCTTTAGGTTGTGTTGTCCGTACAACATTTTCCAAAAACTTTTTCATGGACGCATCTTCATTTTCCTTTTGTTCTGCTTCTTTATTGGCTTGCTTAGCTCTTACTTTAGAATCCACAAAATCAAAGCTCGCTCCTGATTGGATGGGTTTGAGAGGTGGCTGAAATCAAATTGCAGAGAGATTAATTAATCTTATAATATAACCTATATAGAGAAGGTCGTAATCATAAATTTTGTAAAAAACATAAGCGACACCCGGATCAAATCATGAAACCCTATATCATTGCTTGGTTATGGTAAATAAAAACTAAACATAGCACAGTTGGAAGATTGCTCGCACAGTTTATTTGTTTTACCACAAATCCATTAATCTGAACTTAAGATGTATTGGTATGAGTTTATAAAAGTATCTTTATTGAAGAGCATTTGAATTCAGAACACTATATTCTGGTGGTAGAGATTGCTTATTGAAGTTGGCCACTAACGCTGTCTTATACTTACCACTAGTTTGCCTAATGACTTAGGCCTATAGCAAGTCTTTAGACCACAGCACAGTTGTAGTCTACACAGTGGTTTCCCACCTTTCTACCCAAGGGCGGCATTGTAAGTTTGTGGAGGAAATGAGTGCCGGACTGTTAACATTTCAGTGCAGAAAGGTAGCCCCCTCCAAATAACTTTAATCGAGAACTCAGCAGTGATTTTTGAGATTTTCTTGCTGATTTTTATTTAGTTTCTATATATTACATGTTCATTAACTAAAATTCTTTACTTTTCTATGTCATGTTTATAATTTGTCATAACGTAATTATTAGATTTCTTATGATTATTCCAAATCTTAAGAAAGTTGATATTTATTGAGCAGTATATCAACTTAAATATATAATATATATTATGAAATATATTATGATATTATATTTCTTAAGTAATAGGAGTTTTTAAGTAGGACTGATGAAAACACGTTTCTTTTCAATGTAGGCTAAAACAAAGTTTACAAGATTAACATTTAATTGTATTGGCGATAAGAATACTTGACATTGAGTTTACAAGGAGTGTAAAACCAAAATTAACAGTGATTTTTTAGAGCTAATTTTTCAATTTCCACTTCAAGGCCAGCTCAATCAGAGTTCAATTTTGTTGTCCTAATCTTTAGGATTGATGCCATTGGTTCTCTTTAAACATCATAAATACGATCACTGTATATCGTCACAATATTACTGATACCACAAGAGATGTTTATAGTGCAGTCACTATCGCGGGAGACGATCATGGTATTGCCAAGGTCATCAAAATATGCTCGCGAGTGTTGTCTTGAAGATTGCAGTATTGCCGAGACAGCACGATATAAAGAGTGTTGTCTCAATCATGAGTGACAATTACAGTATTGCCAAAACATCATATGTTCACGAGTGTTGCCACAATCGTGGGAGACGATCAGGGTATTGCCGAGACCGCCAATATACTTATGGTTGGTGTTGCTGTGATTGCGAATGATGCAGTATCGCCTAGACCACAATATACAGGCCTACATGCCGAGACCGTAAGATATGTTTACGAGTGTTGACCCAAATTTGACAATCATCAGTGTATATCATCATATAAAAATTTGTATTCCTCAGTAGAGCTCTGCGGGTTGAATAAACTACTCGGCCGTAGGTTGGAAACCCTTAGTCAACAGTGTCAGGCATTTAGTATTTCACAAAAATAAATAACACATACATAAAATGCACCCTCAGTTCTATATTGACGTAACTCTAAATTCATGACCAATAGGCTTACATTGACCCCCATGGCTTTAAAGAACTTGGAGACTCTTCCATAGACGGGTCCGAACTCCAAACTCTTGACGATGTGAGGTCGCACCCAAGCGGAGAGAGCATTGGTGATGTTTTGTGACTCGAAGCGACAGTCACAGAGTAGCAGACAGCCAAAGTCGCTCCCATGACGGATCAGTCGCCCCACGGCCTGGTTGACTGCTCTCGTAGCTTCCAACTCGTACCACTCTTTGCCTGACAGTCCCTGGACGAACAGTGTTGGTTATTATGCGGAAAATAGAATGTTTTAGCATCAAAGACTTTCTGTGAGGTGGCGGAGTGTTTGACTTTTGATAATAGGCATATGTTATTTAGTATTAATAAATATTTGAAGATATTTCGAGTCAGCCGAGTTCCCTTCCTGAGAAAATTATTTATAATTGAATTATTGTAATCATTAATCAGTAATAAATCATTAATTTAAAAATTCATTATTCTGTTCTACTGAGCTAAACCTAAGATGGCGACCCTACCTATGTTCACTTAAATCATCAAACCTTAATTCTGAATACGGAATCCTTATAGGCACAATTTATTAGTCCAAATTCAAAAGGCACTACCATTACCAATTTTGTATAACACCTTAACTGAAGTGCATTTTAACCAATTGGGTAGTGAAAGATAAATTGTTTAAAACAGAGTGATCACATCACAGAATAAGTACTGAAACATAAGCATTGTTTTCTTTTAACCAAGTGGGTTAGCACGGTAAACAGACCTTATCGTTGGATCTCCGCAGGTTGTTCATGTACTCTTGTTTAAGCACAACACGCGGATCTCTGAACGGAGGGTACGGCAGTCCTGTGATGATAACTGCGCGACAATGTGAGTCCGCAAAGTCCATCCCCTCAGACACCTTCCCCCGCAGTACGGCCAGGAACACTGCGCCGCGCGATCCCTCTGTCTCCAACGCGGCCGAGTAGTCCTTCATCACTTCGGCTAAGCTCTCCCGTCTCTGTGGCTCCACAAATAAGTTCTGGGGACAAGAAAAGTCATTTTTTCTACCAGGGATTATTGTTTCAAGTAAAATTTGCATAGCAGGCTTAAAGAACAGGTACAATCCAGGGTGGTACAAGATTCAAAAATATATTTTTTTCCAATATGATTAGGCTCTAGACGTCATAAACAGCAGTGTCGACTATCCGAAGCTCAGTCATCCGAAGTGTTGGTAACAAAATGCCAATCACAGGTTTTGTCAAGCCACACCGCCGTTTCACTATTCTAGTGGAGCACGTTTACAGTAAAACAAATGAATGTTTACCAACCTTCTGTGCGTTTATCTGTGACCAAAGTCCTGTCTCTTGCCAGTGACTGATCGTCTTCTGCATAACCGGATACGAGGGAAAGAACATAAGGATTCCACCTGGTACAATTCGGCAGAAGTTGTTTAGAATCCTCCCAAGGTCTCCTAGATACTTGGGGTTCTCTCTGAAACAATTGAAAAACACGTTTAAAAACAAATAGGAGTTGCCTACTTTTAAATTCGCAACTTTTTTATAAGAAAATGGTGTGGGGAAGTGTAAAGCTATCTAAAGTGAGAAGTTGTAAATAAGTAGCAAGGAGAATGAAAATTATACCTTCTAAAGGATTAATCGTATTTGAACTGTAGACCTTCTCACCTTTTGGTCCAAACTAAAAATAAAAAAACACAAAGTAAATTGGATACATGTTTCAAAACTTAACACAATATCTGCAGTACTTCAGGATGGCCCTAAACAATAAGGGAAAACAACAATATTTTTACATTGAACAGTTCCAAAATGAACATGGTTGTGACTTCTTTTTTTAATGAAACTATGGACAAACTAGTTTGTTTGTACGAGTGCACGAGTGAAAACGAACAAAGAGTATGACATACCTGTTTACGTAAGTGGAGAGGAGTTTTTCGCCAGTAGGACCTTTGCTCAGGACGTTAATGCACACCTGATGAAACAAATTAAATTTGTTACAGGGGTGAAAAATCAGCTGATTTCAACATGAGTTCACTACATCAATCGTCAAAGGCAATTTGAAAAGCAAATGTGCCAAGGAGGAAAGAAAAGCTAACATTACTTTAAAAACCATAGCACTTGATATAAAGCAAAGGATTGATCAATTTAGAAGTCTTGACAGAGTTTAAAGCAAGCAAAAATCAACAGTTAGGGGAGAAAGAAAACATCCAAATCAAGTACATGAGTTTATAAACCAAATTAATTACTGAATTTGTAATTTGTTGATATTTTGCAATCAATCCTGATAAAAAAAAAAACAAAAATAATTACTTAAATTGCTACATTCCATATTTAATTTTTATCATTACATTCCATACTCCACTTGATATGGCACTTGACACCTTACTGCCTTTTTTTTAATAAGTTTCGTAAATTATTCCACATTAAAACAAAGCAGAGTCTTTCAGCAGATGTTGTATTTCTCAAATAAAACTAATCGTTAAAGCATTTCCCTGACCACACTAAAAAGTCTATAATCTATTCAATTCTCCTGTACCTGAAATGGATTTAAGAAATAGGCGGTGAGAAAAAAAAACTAGTGATACAGTATTTTGAAAATAATATGGCTGCTTACGTAAATCATAAAAATCAGATGTTGGTGTTGAAGCAAAGAGCAGATATATTGGATGAACATAAGGAGAGGAGACAAAGCTTTGATAAAAAATATTGATGAAAACCCCATAAGAAAAATCCCTCAAGACGCCCAAAAGGGAAAAGATGAAAAGTAACTAAAGGCATGAAAATCTATGAAGAAGACAAAATAATTTGGGGAAGTGGATAGACAAATCAGGATCAGTGGATCAGTTGAGGACAAATACCTTCTTTTGGATAAATATGTGTAAGACTGGGTAGGACAAATTGTAAATCAATCTAGGCCAGTCAGTTACCTGAGAAGGTTTGATGATGTGAGGGTTTTCCAGTTGCACTGGTATCGGAATGCCAAGTTCGGTGATTGTGGCGTGGAGAGGGGAGAGAGTTCCACTGGTTAGGATTATACTTGTAACTCCTTGCTTCAGTAGAGATCGCATCCTGGGACAAAAAAACCTATAGCAATAAAATCAAACCTACCCTAACCTAGAGTAACAGTGTCGAACCTCACCTAACCTGTAGCCTGCATAATCTAACCTCACCTAACCTATAGCCTGCATAATCTAACCTCACCTAACCTATAGCCTGCATAATCTAACCTCACCTAACCTATAGCCTGCATAATCTAACCTCACCTAACCTGTAGCCTGCATAATCTAACCTCACCTAACCTATAGCCTGCATAATCTAACCTCACCTAACCTATACCCTGCATAATCTAACCTCACCTAACATATAGCCTGCATAATCTAACCTTACATAACCTAGCAACACTGTAAGGTTAACCTGCTAGCCACCACAAAATCCTTTATCAGCTATGCTAGTTTATTTACCTTTTAAAATGTTTAAATGGAAATAAACAGAAATGGTTCTCAAAACTAAACAGTAAACTTATGACATTAGCCTACAAAAAAGGTTCTACTTACGCAAAACCCGGACTAAAGCACCAAAAGTTGATGACTTTCGCTGTAGAATTTTGTACTGTTTTTGTGTTAGACCATGCGTCAGGTTTGCTTTTCTTGGGTACTTCAGGTTCAATGTAAACCTGGAACATGTTAGTAAGAATATTAGACAATATAAACTCTGGAACACAAGTTTGGCTTCATATGATTAACTTGAATAAAAGTCAAAGTTGAATCTCACCTTATAGTAAAGATCCGAGTTTTTGACACAGCCTCCTTCGCCAACACTGTTAAACACCGTCGTGAGGAACTCGCTAAACTTGAGCAACATCCCTCCTTTACGAGACAGAGCAGAGTCGCTAGTGGTCGTCAGGAATAATGCGAGGTTGGACAAACTGTTGTCCAGGACAGCAATCTTGTCAGCGGTAATCTGCGGAAAAATAAGTGTGTAATATATTGTCAGAAAGTTAATTTTTTGACAAAATCATTAACTATAATTAGTTTTCACTTTCCAAGGACATAACATTTCCATTGACAATATTTCATTATTGCCTTTATTTCAACATTACGTGTCCATTGACGTTACTGCGGTTAACGACTAATTGTCTATGAAAAATATCAAAACGTTCAATCGTCGCCATGAAATGAATACAATCGAATTAACATTTAAATGCTACAAAACAATCAATGTACTGCATTTGAATGCATATGAGTCAGAAAAAATATTGTTTTATTTTATGAAATTAAATAATTAAAAAAGTGCTTCATTGTTCAAATAACACAATAGTAGACCTCCATATATGTACCACATACACAACATTAAAGTTAACATAATAATAAAAATAACAACAATACCTAACACTTATTAAACAATGGTTAATGTAAATGTCTGTTTAGTTGGCAACTTTCTTATTAACAAAATAATTCCAACTGTACAGTAATATTGTTTTATTTTAATGACACAAGCGACACATTGACATTAGATATTATAATGAAAAAGAGTGCAGTTGAGCTAATTCTTAACAAACAAAGTAACACCAAACACTTAATTTTAACCTTGTATTCATTTTTTTCTTTTTTTAGTTTTAATTTTGTCTAGCCTTAAATATTTGTAAGCTCAAAGACAGTCATATGATGCAATACCGAAATCTCTTTTAGTAGTTTTCTCAGCTGTTCACTTGTGCTTTACGATTTGATGGATAAAATAAAACAAATAGAGATATAGAACTCTAGTCTCTTTGATATCCTAATTCACAACCTCTATTTTTGAATGTTGGTCGCTTAAATCAATCTGGCAGACAAAATGCTCAGCACACTCAAAATGTCCGTCACTGTTTTTGAGACGGATTATTAGCCTAAAGTAGCTTTCTACGGGTTGACCAACTGTAGAAAACATCACTGATGCACTAAGCCAAGCAAGGCCCTAGCTACAATAAAATGTTATTTTTTTCAGAAAACATTATTAATTGTAAATGAGAGGAAAATGCTACAAAGATTTTTTTTCCACAAGGGAGCTTATAGCATTTTTCCTCCAAGAATATTTTTACCAGCTTAAAAACCCTGACCCCGAGATAGCAGCAAATATCAGGTTTAGCATTTTTAGATTTTTTTTTAGTTAGTATATATTTACAAAGTTAGTTGTAGGTGGAAGTTTAGTTATTTTAGCTGTTATGGGTTCGGTATATCGGCCATTGGCGTTCATTGATTGATAAACTTAAGAACAAGGTTTTTCCAGCTACATTGATAATTTTTGCTACATATTGACGACCAATCAATGATTTGATTAGATTTAGACACATGGGCTACAAACAAAATGTTTTAACATACAAATAAAAATTAAGAGCAGTGATGAATAAAGTCCTCTCACCTCAGCTTTAGAGAGCAGTTCAAATATATAAGAGGCAGGGAATGTTTTTCCCGTCTTCTTCCCTTTGTCCGGTCCATCTTTCACTGTATCGAGTTCTACCTCGTCCACAGCGTTCTCCAATGAAAGGAACATCGCCTTCAGAACACACAAGTCTTCCAATGAGAAGTCCTTGGGAGAATTATCCGTCATGTCGGTGAGATCTTGCTCAAACTTCTTCATAACCTGCAATATGTCATTGAGAACCTCTATTAGCAAAATAACAATGTCTGTAAAATGTTCCAATCAAAACATAAAATTGGTTGTGGTGAGCGGCATGATTTTAGATTCGTTTTCTTTTATCTTCGTGTACCACATCAAAACGATGGCCTGTCATTCGAACTCGTAATGAGTTCCTTTTTTCCACAATGTTTACTCGATGTACTGAATTTAAACAATTTCAAGTTCAAATCCCCATGCGAAACCCTGGGTCGGCTGATGACAGTCGTCCAATCAGGACGTACTATTCTCAGGCCTGTGATATGTTAACGGGGTCATAGTGGATGCTATGAGCTGGGAACCATTCTCTTTCTATCTGTGCAAGTAGACTTGTTTGTTGGGTAAGCTTCTGCTCCGCATTGCTTGTTGAAATTAATTAAAGCTAGCTAGCTAGCTGGTGCAAATTTTAATTTTGTCAAAGGGATATAATTGCATCGCGATCAAAGATCAAATAGAGACCCAATCAGCCAATCACGCTTTTATTCCAGCTAGCGCAAGCCGCCTTTTGCAATTTACACTGCTACACTGCTTACATTTTACATTTACACTGCTTTGTATAGCTGTGAATTTTAAGTTTCCCAAATCACGATAGCAGAGTCTGCCCAAATTGAGTGTAATTGTGCTGCTATGTCTGGACATAATCATAACTAATTTAACTCTGTCTGCACTCGGCCCTAATGTCAGTCACGTGACCACGACTACTGACTGCCAGGTAGTAATTCAGTTTCGGCGACAAATTCAACATAAATATAGGGTGTCCCTTGAAGGGGTTTAAACGTTTGATTTTATATTACGCGCCCATTCATGCACCGAACTTTTTGAAACTTTACTCAGTTTACAAAGTAGGTTCTAAAAATATTCTGGAAAAATTTCAACTCCCTAACCTTAGTAGAAACAAAATTGCGGCATATTGAAAAACGTTACTTTAAAAACATTAAAAAAGGTATTTTTGGTTTTATAAAATATTTTTATTGTTACTTTCCAGGGCAATATGACTTTAAAATAAAAAACTAGAACATAGCCTAATGGAAAACTAAAAATAAATCAAATAACTAATAAATAATAATAATAAATAAATAACTAATAGTAAATCATGAAAGTAGTTTTTATAGAAAGCACATTGGTAAATTTGTCAATATGCCGCCATTTTGTTTCTACTAAGGTTAGGGAGTTGAAATTTTTCCAGAATATTTTTAAAACCTACTTTGTAAACTGTGTAAAGTTTAAAAAGTTTGGTGCATTAATGGGCACGTAATATAAAATCAAACGTTTAAACCCCTTTGTGGGACACCCGGTATATCATAATATCAGAACAGTTGTGTATAGCAAAACTTTTAATTGTGTTTTTCTGTATTATTTTACTTTTTTGCCTCATTCATCCTTTCAGTTTAAATTGATCACTTAACAACACTATTAAGTCTTACAAGTACAACAAAGAGGTTTAGCAAGTTAAAAGTTACATTAAAAAAGATATATCTTTGAATACAACAAATTATTTTGTTAGTAGCAGCATAATAGTAAAATTACTGTAGTTTTAAGGTTGGATTTTAAGGTCCATTCATTTAAAGTAGTTTTAAGGGCCAAAGAATTTTATTGTTTTTCTTCACAACGACAGTTGATAAATAACATTGCAAGTTGATCTACCAACAATCGGATAAACCTTGTTGGTAGCTTTGCTATCGAATTCAGTTGTATTTCTCATAAGTTTGCAAATATTCCATCAGGGCTTGTGACATGGTTCACAGCCGTGTTTATAATTGTTTTAAGGAACAAGTTTAAAATTATTGGTCTCACCAATATATTTTTTTTTATTTTGTCGCTTTTTAAAAATAACACATAGTGGTCTGGGAAAAAATTCCTGTAGGCCTACTGGGGGAAGATTTCAAAATATTGAATTCTTCTTTCATTACACTGATATTTTTTTGTGGCCCAGGATAGTATTGAGGATAATCTTGGTTGAGTTTTTTTTTTTACTGAAAATATTTAATATTTATAAATTTGTTAAAAAAATACATGACAGTATATAGTGTATGAACCAAGCTTTGATAAACCTAGGATTAAACAACAAATACCTGTGTGACTTCCGCAATACAAAGAGCAATGTCCGTACTGCTTATCTGAACAGAAGCTGACTCTTCACATATCTTCTCTACGTTGTGAGCTTCGTCTAGGATAACTGCTGAATTCTGCCAACGTAAAAAGTCATTATAATAGTTGTAGTGGTGTGCGATTCGTCGAAAATGCATCAAAATTTCCATTTGATTCATCAAATTGTGATTCGATTCAGCATGCACCATTAATTTGAAACCTCAAACGTTAAAATCCGTCAAGCCGTTATCGAGTTATGACTGTGAAAAGAAAACCTGCTTGAATATTAATATATAGATTGAGATTGCTTTGGTACAGTTCTAATTGTTAGTGAAATCTGGATTTTCTTTGACCAATTATAAAATTAGCAGTGTCCATCAGCAGGAGGTTAGGTAAACAACTATCCTCTTGTTCATAAAACATTTTATTTAGGACATTTGTTTACTTTAACCTTTTTTTAATGTAAATGATCCATTACAGTATTGCAAGTTGTAAATAATTTTGAAAGATCACGCCGTGCTGCATCGAATTTAAGTTCCTTGAATCTTGAATCACATCGATGCATCAAATCGAATGTAAAAAAGGCTGCATCGCACTCCTAAATAGTTGTAAATGTTAGCACAATAATTATACTTATGACTTTTTTTTGTAAATTGGAAAGATGACTTTGGGCCAGAAGTTTATGGTGGATATGTTTAACAGCAGGCTCACTTTACTGAAGAAAATATATGAAATGCACAAATTAACACACAATTTTCAAATGTGTGATGTAGACCAACATAAAATTAAAATGTATCTATTTAATTAAATTATAACTTATTATAGACAAAATTCAATATTAGGACACTCAAGAGGAATATCAAATAGGGTTTACCTTAGTGACAACAACGGATTACTGTTGGATTTATATAAAGACACTTAATACTGAGTGGCCTTGTGTAGGCCTAGGATCTAATTACTGAGTGTCCACGTGTTAAGTAACTTGTTATCAAGTTTAGAAACAACATTCTACAATAGATTCATGATCTTCGGATTGAAGCAACACTTCCATACACTGAAGCTTTGGCCTCGATGTGTGCAATCTTCAGGGTGATTTGCATTCCCGACCGATTTGTAACACGACAGCAACTGTGCGGAAGTCAAGCCAACCTCCATCAAGGCCGAAGCGTCGGTGAATGGGAGCGTTGTTTTTTGACACAGACAATCCCAGAAGTCAAATCTACAATCAGTGACCGTGGATGCCTGTCCAGGGAACATACTACAAAAGCCTATAGACATCTGATGACTTTTACTCACATCCAAAGTCAGTCGTTGTTGCCGTCTCGTCTGAGGGTGAAGCAGATAATTGTACGGCATAAACACAATATCTGCAGACGACATCATTTCACGAGACATGTAGTAGGGGCAGCACTGCGTCTTGTTGCCGAACTTCACCAAGTCCTCAATATCGGCAACCTCGGTGGGGAAGTTGTTCTGATCATGCTTCCGAGACTCCAAATTGTTGTAGTAGTGACAAGAACGAGCGCTAACTTTCATCCGACACATAGCCACCTAAAGTAATAACAATTATGATAGCTAAATGTTCAAAGCATAAATAAATTAGCCATAGCCAGTCTCCTGCGTAGTCCTGTTGGTATTGAGTTTAGTGTGGTATGAGTAAGTTTAGTGTGGAGGCATTTTGTTAATGACAAATAATCTAGGCTACCTTTTTTTGTTGGTGGTATGAAAAACTACCCGTAGGTCTACTCACTATTTTCAATGCATTTTTAAGGAGTTTAACACGTTCGCTGCTGAGCGCTAGATGCCGGGACGGCGCCAGTTGCTGAACTAACGCTCGGTCGCTGCGTGACATTGCCACCGATACACTGAATTACAATAAAAACAACAGTAGTTATACTGGATGGCAATGTTCTGCAATAAAACTGGCTTTGGATATAGTACTAAGTGATTCTGATAGATAGCAGCACTACCCAGGTTACAGTCGTTAAAGTAGTGTCGCTATCTAGCAGGAAAGAGGTAAAACAAAGCCCTGTTCCAAACGACCCTGGTGGTGATTTGGGAAACTATATTTTTTATTGTCAGAAAAGTACGTCCCCACGAGCTGCAAAGAAATATAGAACGCTTGTGATGTGCTGGCTCATCCATAGCAACGTTAAACAACAATGCACGGTGACGTTCTGGAACGTTCTTAGCTCCTGGCGCCGTGGCCCGGCTGACGTTCCGGAACGTCCGTAGCAGCGAACGTGTTAAGCTGAATAACCAAGGTGTGATTTTAATTGTGAACCACATACCCAAGCTGGTTGGGTAGCCGAGTGGTTATAGTGCTCGTCTAACAAACGATAGGATACCGGTTCTATACTTAGAAAAGTCAGTAGCTTTTTGATTTTTGATTGTTCGCTCCTGGACCCAGCTGCCCTGATCGGGCTTTAAATAAATTATCCTGAGTAATGAAACAGATGATCTTGATTTTAGTAACAAAGTTACACACATCTCACTCTATTCTACACTCATCCTTCACTCATATTTGGGTTAAAGGGGCAGCAAACCTAAGTACTCGTTAAACTAAATCTATTTAAATAGGGAATAAATGTGATATTTTTAAGGAGACATTTTAGTGTAAATCCAATCAGGCAAATCGAAATTAGAGGTCTGCAGGTTTGCTGCGGCAGGGGTATTTATGTACCTATCTTATATAGCCTGAACATTAAATATCTATTTGTAAGAAGATAAAAGTAAGTAGGCCTAATTATATAATAAATTCTCACATATCCTATGGTACAGCAATTTATGGAGGAACTACCAAGAAAAATTTGGACAAAATTCTTCATCATCAAAAAAATCACTCCAAATAATTTACAAAATTAAAAATAAACACCAATCAATGAAACTATTCTTTTCTAAATTAGGTGTTATGACAGTCTATGACTTGTATATTTATGAAACTATATTACATGTAAAAAAATTAAACCTACAAACTAATAGTAGGCCTACAAATATTTGACACTATAAATTAAGGCATACTAGGCAGGTTGAACAACATACCTAATTAAAGTTTTTTTTTGAAGAAATGTAGTTTCATTGGCATAAAATTCTTATTTATTTTACATAAAATTATAATAGAGCAAAATAGTTTTGAATTATATTGTTGAGAACATTGTGTGCTAACCTTCATCTGTCCGGTCTCCCCGGCCAAGTCAGGATGAAGACACATCTGGTCTCGAGAGCCGAGCACAGCCGACTTCATGTGTCTGTAGTTTGTACGCTTCAGCTCCTTCATAGCCTGAGCGAGTTGTGAATGAGTACGAGAGGCATACACGATCTTGGTCATACCCAGTTTGTCACCTAAAAGAATTGTATATGATCAAATGATCAAGTTCACAACAAACAAATTATAATAAGCAAACTTAGTACCGGTACCTGATAAGTTGGCAATGTGGATTTCTATGATGGCCAGTCAAGAATTTGTAAATAACCCTTCACCATTGTTATTTCAAACCTGGTGGTAGCTTCAATCTTCAATAGTTAAATATTTACTTTATTTGGACCTAGCGGTAATTGAAGGCATTAAGACCGAGATACATAAGTCACACATATTTTACACCTGTAGAGCTATCAATTAGCAGAAAATTTTTAAAGTAAGTCAAGTAATTTCTTGAACACAAAAAAGATAAATGTAGACCTAAACAAAAAAAGAAAGGTTGAATTAGATATTTTACCCTTTTCCTCCAATAAACTGGTATTTTAAAAACTCAAACTTCCAGTCTGAATTTGTGGACTGTATTGTATCCAGTCTCTTCCAGGCCGCATATAAGCCGAGATTAAAAGAAATCACAAAAACCATTGAAAAATGTAAATTAGGCCTAACTATTGAGTGTAAAACCACTTACTGTAAGTGTTTTAACGAACAAATTAGGATAATTATTTTGATTCAAAGCCAAATGGTAAAATTCAAAAAAAATCATTAAAAATTGCATCAAGCCTAGCCTCGCCTACATTAATTTTCATGTTGATAAGTTTAAATGGTAGTGGAATTTTGTAAAAGAGAAGATATACATCAACCTAATTTGTTATATTCTTATTTCTTTCTCTAATTAGCCTATGTAACATTCATGATAAACACTCCAAACAAATGTGAAACTTGCTTGTGGAAAAATTACTTAAAACTTCTGTCGTACTCAGTGGCAAAGCAAAACATAATCTGTGAAAAGTGCGAACAGAATACAAATATATACACATTACAGCATTTTACTGGTTTTTACCGTACTTTTTATCCCTCCAATTTATGTAATCAGTCCGAATTTATGACCCGTCCAGACGGATATTACCATCCGTACCAATCAAGGGTATGTTCACAATAAGTTAATTATTTATTATTTTATTGACTTATTGACTTTCAAATGAATGACAATAAATGAAATTTATTTTCGATTAAAATATGCAGTTAATGCAAAACTCACATTAATATAGGCCTAGGTAGGCTACTGTGATCACACTAAATTAATTTTATAGAGGACTAGCTGTACCCGCGGGCTTTGCCCCGGGCGCTTAACTTCATAAGTATTTGCATGGCTCAATCACGTCCTGGTTGAAGTTCGTTCGCTACGCTCACTCACCTTCAGGTTGGAAATCGTTCGCTGCGCTCACTTGTTTTCAGGTTAGCTCGTTCGCTACGCTTACTCGCCTCCAGGTTGATGTTCGTTCGCTACGCTCACTCACCTTTTGGTTGCAAATTAGCTGTTGTCATACATTTAAAAATCCCTTTTATTGTTTATAATACAGTACTTTTATAAAGTTTTTTATGTTTTAATATTTAACATTGGAGAATTTAAACGTTGTTAAGTGCACAGGTGTGCTGCGATTGGGGTTTAATACATTTGGACTTATTCAAAAGTAAAATAGTTTTCTGTGCTGCAATCTGTAGAAACACTGGGGCACTATTTCAAATCATGACTAATGCTAATACAGAATGTTGTAGTTATTCAAACGTACAAAACAGTTGGTGAAAGCATAGACAAATTTTGTCTATGGTGAAAGTAAACATCTGCTTTTAAATTATATTTATTTGTAAACATTCTAGATCAAAAAGTCTGACATTGGCCCACTTAAAACCCTCTGGGGCAGAGCCCTTTTGACGGATCTGCACCAAACTTCACTCGAACCATCCTTGAAAGATGCTTAATAATGCCTGAAAGTTTCATTACAATCTGTCGAGCGGTTTCGGAGTCCATAACGTATATACACATATATATACATACATAATTCCTCTTTTATAGATATAGATTATATTTATAACCTACCCCATGATGATTCACCAGGCTCCTTAGTTGCATTGACTTTCTTAAGTTCTGACTGTAAGACTTTAGCAAACGACAACTGTGAGTCAGTAGGTAAGCCTTGAGCATTAGCTTGAATCTGAGCCTTCTTTAATTGAAGCCAAGCGAGAGATGAGCACAGTAAGCTTAGAGTCTTTCCCGTGCCAGTGGGACTCTCCAGCACTCCATTCACACCCTGGGAAAATAAAGGTAGAAATTAATACAAAACAAATCAAATAAAAATAAAAAATACAAACTCGTTAGGTAAACTAAATAAAACACCACATTATTGAATTAATCTACATGCTAACTAAAACAAAATATCAAGTCATACAATTTATAACTTATAGATGGTAAAACAAGTTTTTGTAGTTCTCAAGTCATCATTCAAAGTCGGGACAGTTTTATTACATCTCTGGCTGAAATTGCACAAGCTGCTTCAAAGTTTTAAAATAATTAATGTAACATATAGGCTACATTATAAAACTTTTATACTATCTGTATAAAAAAATAATCCGACCAGTAATTTTATATGGCTCAGAGACTTGGATCCTGAACAAAAAAGAAGAAAGAAAAATAATAGTTTTTGAAAATGAAGTACCCTATTGAGGAAAATATTTGGCCCAACGCTAGAAAATGGAGAGTGGAGGAAGAGGCACAACCAGGAAGTAAGAGAAATGTACAAAAATGCAGACATCATCGGAGAAATAAGAAGTAGGAGACTAAAATGGGCAGGACACATACTAAGAAGAAAAGATGAGTCATACCTGAAGAACATTCTGAGGGAAACACTAGAGGGACGAAGACCCAGGGGACGACCAAAGACTAAATGGTGGAACCAGGTGCAACAAGACATGAGGCGGCTGGGAATTGGAGAGGAGGATGCTGAAGAAAGAGACGGATGGAGGCGCTGTGTTGCTGAGGCCAAGTACCGACTGGGGTACAAATGGCCAGGGCAGTAAGTAAGTAAGTAACATATAGGCTACACCCTAAAATTTAACTTTATAAACATTGAACTTTTGCATAACTTGGTCTGAACAGATTATCCACATACATTGGCATGATGCTACTGATAATGGGTGTGGACTTGAAAAGAGAATGCCACGTGAAATTCATTATCTCAAACTAAATAACTTCTTGATCAGCATTGTAGGCCTACGTGATATTAAATTTACGGAAAGTCCAATCGAAATTGATCACCACTTACCATCTTTTTTGTATATTTACTGTCTTGTGAGTAACAGTATAAGCATAAATATATATGTTTTAAGTGTTATAAGACGTAGGCTATCTTTAATTTACTTTCCGTATCTCAAACTGACACAATCGTTCTCATGATCAGTCCTGAAAGAAGGTTCACTCAATAAAAACTCATTATGTTATAGGCCTACAGCTATGTGTGTTTATCTAAACGTATGGGCTATGAAGAGAAGCCAATAAGTTTTAGCCAAGGCCTCTTTCATGTTGTAGCCTAGGCTTATTTTATTGAAAAGTGGAACTAGATCTGTGGCGGATCCAGAGGGGGGGCTAAGGTAAGGGGGCGACCGCCCACCCCCCCCTTGGGCATACATATATATATGTATGCCCCCTTGGGCCTAGGCTATATATATTTTTACTGTATGTAATACAGTAGTGCATACAAATTACTTAAAATAATTTGTCACACTCACACTAACTTTGGACAAATAAATGGTATAAAACTGCCATTTGGGAGACTTAGTTGGCTGCACTTTACTTGACGTCCTACACTCATTCGATTGGTTTTTTCGATTCAATATTTTCATTCGATTCTTTCATTCGATATATCGTTTGGTTAGTTAGGTTAGGTTAACCTTACCTAACTAACCAAACGATATATCGAATGAAGCAATCGATTAATCGATATATCGATCGATATTTTCATTCGAATGAGTGTAGGACGTCAAGTAAAGTGCAGCCGACTTAGTTTACACAATTTTTTCGGCCACCAGGTTCGCCCCCCTCCCTTGAGACTGTTTTAGATCCGCCAGAACTAGATAAAGGGGACTAGCGAAATGCCGTATTGTGGCACTGCTATTGGTAGACATTGACATGTGTCTTCCTTACTAGCGCAGCCCATCCATCCCTGGCTACGCCCAGTGGTTGCACAAGCACAATCTCAATAAAATGTGCACAACTATAGAACTATGTTGTAAGTTACCACTAACTGTTATAAGTAAAGATATTGAACTCTTGAGATCTGATTGTGTGTTAACGGATTGTAGGCCTACATCCTGATTTGAATTTGTCCAACCTCTTAATGTAGGCTAATACTCCAGACGAACTCACCTTTTGAAGACATTCTATAACTTTTGACATGAAATCTTCCTGAAGTTTGTAAGGTTGAAATGGGAAGTTAACAGGCACATCCCTCAATGTTATTTCAGTCATTTCGATTAGCCTACTTACTTACTTAGGCTAATGTAATACTCTAAGAAACTAGAAAGTTTACATTATCTAATAAGGAAAGATCATTAAATAACATTAAGGAAGGAAGTGCGTTTTGGGCGAGTTGGAAGTTGTAAATTTTTAAATGGATAATATTAATATTGACAAATTTGACTAAATCACTAGGGCCTAACCCCAAAATACGCCGATCCTAACCTAACCTACATGAACGAACATTGTGAATGTGATCTGAATTCTGAACTAAACTAAACATCTGAGATGCGTGTTCCCGCCTTCGCCCGCTTCGCCACACAAAAAAAGGTGCAGAATGAGAAAATGTGACTGGTGTGGTGTGTGCACTGACTGAGCTATAATTCTAACTGGAGGTAGCACTGAATGTCAAAGATGCGTGTCGCCAGCCGCCATGTTTGCGTGAGGTGTGAGTTATAAAGAAGCCATGTTATTGGATAAAAAAACTCACTGCTATACCAACCTAGTTATAGAAGCCATGTTATTGCTATGATAAGAAAACTCGCTGCTATACCAACCTAACAAAATCAGCGACACGCTTTTGACAGACTTCTGCCATGGCAGTGCTCCCTCCAGTTGGTGTGTGCGTGGGGTCCCAGATTATCGACATACACTATAAAAAGTAGTGTCATGTTTTATCTCAATCTATGGTAGTGTCAGCGAAAGTCCAAGAAACATGTGGTTGATTTTGATCTAGTAAAAACTACTAGCTGGGATGATATTTATTTTTCTGAGGTAGAGGTAAACAAGTGTTTTAGTAGTTTGATGAAAAATAATAAAATGTTGTTAATTGTGAGTCAGTGGCTCAGTCAGCGTCACCAACAGGTGATTGATTGATCGTGGGTTCGGATTCTGTTCACTTCCGTAAACATTTTTACGCCACACTACATTATTTTGACGAACTTCCCACGCAAGGATTTAGTCCAGAAAACAGCTGTTTGCCGCCAGCTTATTCAAATGGGGTTTAATTGCGTGCTACTGTTCTGCAATGAGTTTTACCGGACACCAATCAGCTGATTATACTGTATTTGCGTGGTAATTATTGGTTATAAACAAAAACATAACCTTTCTCAGAGGTTATGACTAGTGTAGTGATTTGTATTCATTTAGTTGGTGGAAATATATAAGGATTTGTACGAAATAAGTAGTATGGCGTAAACTGTCGTACGTAACTCGTCCAAAATGTGTGTACCGGACTCGTATGGTAATCCCGTACTCGACTTTGTCTCGCACGGGAACGACCACACTCGTCCGGTAAACACTTATTTTCAGGACTAGTAACGTAATATACTATATCAGTACAGTTCAACCCTTAACCACCATTTTATCAATTCTGTATCGGCTCATACCCATGCTCATACCTTGCTTTGCTGTATTCGAGTGATACGATCCACGCACGGGCCATTTAGTCTATGTAGACGGGCAAATGTAAGGTTATCAGAGGAGGCCACCAACCTCTTAAAAAAAAATTCAAATGGCTTCTAGAAAAAATTAGCTGTTTCCTTACACTATTTTGCAATACCATAGATAAAACATACTCCCTTAGTAGATTTCCCATCCTTATGGAACAGCTGAAGACAATTTTATTGTTAGTTCTGTACGGTTTTCTGTAGAGGTCGTGTTTTGTTTACAATTTGTTTCCCGTTATTACAGCCATTTTAAACCTCGTTTAACCAAATAATACGATCTAATCATAAACAATAACTTGTCCCCTAGTTATATAACCAAACAGTAAAGCAAAAATCAAGAAATAAACCCTAAAATAACGGAAACAAAGTTTCATCGACACTAGCGCCTTTGTGTCTCTTACATGAACTAGACACGAAAAACGTGCTTCAAAATTTACAATGGGATGAGAAGTCTACTTGTGTTGGTTAGTCTATGGCAATACTGACTGGAACGGGAATGGGCTGTGACGTCATTTTGAAGTGCGAATAGTCACTTCGTTTTACTACGGCCACGGTTTTACCATTACGTGCTGAATTTTGATTTGCCGTTTTCTTCTTACCCTGTTCCCTTTTTTCTGTGTCATCTTGCTTTGTTTACGTTTACGTTGTCAGTGTCAGTGATTTGTGTATTGTGTTGCTTCGCTTCTTCTTCTTGAGAGGACAGTAGTTTATCTAATCCAAAAATCCGTACACTACAAAACTAATTTCATGTTCATCAATAGTCTGTAATAACTTATCGAGAGTTCTTAATTCAAAAATTGCCTTTGTTTTGTCTACAATATTGTTTTGTATAGTAGGCTATAAATTATTTTAGGAGTTAACTTACAATGCAGGTTTACAATTAATTTTCGCCGGTACAGAAAAGCGTGTGTGATATTTATTACTGCATTAAGCTTAGGACTAATAAGAGTTAGTTTTTTTTTTATAAAAAGTGACAAGGTCAATCTAAAGATGCAGAAGCCTAGCGTACTATTAAATATTTACAGTATAGCATTATTGTTTGTCACTTGCATTGAGTGTCTAGAGGAAGAAAGCTGTTACTCCTATGCTGGCGCTGGTGGAAATATTTATCCCCATGGAGTGGGAAACAGTGTTGAACATAAACTTCAGTTTACTAAAGCAGTCAGTGAGTAATTTTGTAAAATGAATCATTAAATATACGGTAGCTTAACTTAAACTTATGGATTAATTAGGGTTTTAACTATGGATTTTGGGTATTTTTCCGCAAAAGGCCAGCAATCGATTTAATGGACTTATTGCTGACTTTACCCCCTCTAATTTAACTCACCCCCCAGGTTCATGATATTGATACTGTCGTGTCCGCAAAAGTGTCCTGTATCTGGTGATATTATCGGTAATATGGTACGGGGCCAGCAATAGATTTTTTTCTGGCGCGAGCACTTCTTATTGCTGACTTTACCCCCCCAAACTTACCCCCAGGTACATGATATTGATACTGTCGTGTCTTTTAAAGTGTCCTCTATCTGCTGACATTATCGGTAATAAGTTACACGGCCATATTTTTCCGCTAAACGGCCAGCAATAGATTTTATTGACTTATTGCTAACTTTACTCCCCCTAACTTACCCCCCAGGTACATGATATTGATACTGACGTGTCTGTTAAAGTTTCCTCTATCTGACGGCATTGTCGGTAATGGTACGCGGCCATATATTCCCGCAAAACGGCCAGCAATAGATTTTATCGGGCGCGCGCACTACTTATTGCTGGAGTTATTGCCAGGTTCACACCAATAACTTATGGGGTAGGCAAGTAAGTATGTAAGTAACTTAGGCCTACAGGGAATGACTTTACATAGAATTTTTGAGAAGCCCTAACTTAATTTTGTTTATATATTTGAAGCAGGTGATTGTTTAAGTTAACATGTTCACAGGTGAATAGCCTCAACAAGGCAACCCTTTAATGCGGCAAGAGCTATGCTCACACTAAAGCCGTGCACAAGTGTAAGCTGGAGCTGTCCACCAGGGGTGCTAAACAGATGCAACTGAAATGAAGTAGGACCGGCACAATAGTCTGACATGGTTTAGCCTAGTTGATGCTCAGTAAACGTATTCATAAACTTGAAATTGAATAACTTACCTGATAGCATTTACCTATCTCACAAAATCTAATAATCACAGTTTAATTTAATGTTCTGTTGTATACTAATAGATGGATTTTTATTTCAGTCTCAAAACCAGCTCCTGCTTGGGAGGGAACTGCTGTTGTTAACGGGGAGCTCAAAGCTTTAAAACTCTCAGATTTTCTTGGAAAATATTTGGTTTTCTTCTTCTATCCATTGGACTTGTGAGTACCGTAAACATTGCTGTTGAGGTGTTATTTACTACTTAGGAACTAGGCCTAACAAACAACATTCTGAATCTTTACATACCGGTATGATGCAAAGGTTTCTGCATGCAAAAAGTCCCTGGTGTTCAATCCATTTTTAAGAATCTGTGGAATTAACTTTCTAAGTAAGCAGTAGGTTACATTGGTTAGTTTCTTTTCCAACTGACATGAACTATGAAGTAGGCTACCTAGAAATGTAAAGTGAAAGACAATTTCTTATTAAGCTATTTTTTTGAGTTTTAAAATGAGAATAACATTGTCTAAAAATTGGTTTTAAAATCTCTTCTACTGTAATTATTAATCTTAGATTACTCTTTCTGTTAAAATAAATTTATTTGACCACAGTAGATATTTTACATCTATCATTTATATTTCAGTACGTTTGTTTGTCCAACGGAAATTCTGGCTTTCAACGATCGCATCAAGGAGTTCCACAAGATCAACACTGAGGTGGTTGGGTGCTCGGTTGACTCTCATTTCACCCACCTTGCGTGGATGAACACTCCTCGCAAAGAAGGAGGGCTTGGCCCTCTCAAGATACCACTGTTGTCCGACCTCACTCACAGAATCAGCAAAGACTACGGAGTCTACCTTGAAGACTTGGGACACACACTTAGGTAAATCTCTTTTTGTTCGTTTTTGTTTGAGAGTAGGAAACTACTTTCAAATCCTCCAGTGGATATAGTGAGGAGTATGTAGTGATTAAAAAAACTCCTCTCTGTTTAGTTTTTGTTCTTCCTGGCATCATCTGGAGGTACAGTAGACGCTCAGTGAAGCGCCTTGTTGGGGACTTTGATAGTGTTGGATTATTAAAAAATTGTGGTGTTGTGACTCAAACTAGTAGCCTGGTATTATTGGTACTGTTAAAATCACATACTGGATAAGATGTAAACTATTTTTATTAACTAACTAAGAAGTGAACTGCCTTGTATTATAATTTGTAGTGAACAACTAACTAGAAGAACTAGCCGTTACCCACGGGCTTCACCACGTTTGACTTCAAATATTAATAAAACTGCTGATTGGTTACGTTGAGCTGAAATAAACAAAACATAATACAGTAATACAAACAAATTTTAAAGGTAATACACCTGATTTTAAAGGTAATAAATTGAAAGAATAACAAACAAATAAGTACAGCTGAGGTATTTTTAACATTAGGTAGGCTACATGGAAAGTTCCCTTTAGAAAGGAATTAGGACCTTAAAGGGCAATTTATGAAATAATGGATAGTTTTGCGTAAGGTTTCTTGTCATGACGAACATTTGAAGTAGGCCTATATGGTTTATGAGGGTGTGACTTTTAGTTTTCTCAAAAGTTCATGGGTACTTTGGGAAATTATATACCGTACTGGGTACTGGATGTAAAAGTGTAATTATAAACAATAAACATCTGTCTTGACCATTACATGAAATGACATAATGTTGTCAAGACAGATTCAGGGATATGACATGTGGATTTCTAAATGTGTTCTTAATACAGCCATTATTGCAAAATCAGCGTAAATACCAATAAATATTTGGTACGGCGGGCCATTATTTGGTATTTTATTTTGCTTCCTCAAATTTTAGTGGTGACATTAATTATTGTTCAAAATTAAACAATTACATA
Source organism: Macrosteles quadrilineatus (assembly GCF_028750875.1). Lineage (NCBI taxonomy): Eukaryota > Metazoa > Arthropoda > Insecta > Hemiptera > Cicadellidae > Macrosteles > Macrosteles quadrilineatus. Next base: position 179,258,866 of record NW_026542594.1, read on the forward strand.
TAAATAAAATACCTCAAAATTCAGTTGAGTGCAAGATGTGCAACCGTCTCTACTTCCCAACTCTCCCAACTCCCAACTCTGTCCATCCCTCCGGAGTCGACCAGACACGCAAATTAGGTTTAAAACCGCATATAACTTACAATGTAGGTCCTTTAGACTGGTACAGGATCTTTGAAAAAGCCGGACCATCTAATGCTGGATTACTGGCTCTTACTGTATTACTAAGGACTAGGTCAATGCTAGACCTTATTATTTATATATTCATCAATGGGCAGCGCCATTTACTCGTACAATAATCTACAAAATACGTATTTAGTCGTGTTTGTAGTTATGGTTTCCATTATTATCTATATATATAAAAGGCAAAGCCCTCACTGACTAACTGACTCACTCACTCATCACTAATTCACCCACTTCCCATTTACCTAAGAGGCTGAAATTTGGTACACTGATTCTTTAGGCATTAAATAGGAAAACTAAGTTGTTTTTATTCTGATCGGATTCTCGGGCTCCGCCCCAGTGGCTCTGGAGTTTCCCATGTTAACCTTATGAGTACTCATATTTAAATGGAATTAATGAATCTTAACAGCTGTTTCAATTAAACAAGTTGGTTCTGTTCTATGATGTTCAATAGCATTAAAGTTACAAGGATTACCAACAGGGTGCAGCACTATTTTTTTTTTTTTATTTGTCACAACAGCTAAATTGCAACCAAAAGGTAAGTGAGCGTAGCGAACAAACTTCAACCTGAAGGCAAGTGAGCGCAGTGAACGAGCTCCAACCTAAAGGGATGAGTGAGCGTAGCGAACGAACTTCAATCAGGATGTGATTGAGCCATGCGAACGAACTTCAACCAGGATGTGATTGAGCCATGCGAACGAGCTCACTTATGAAGTAAAACGGGGCAAAGCCCGCGGGAACAGCTAGTTTTAAATAAAAGACAAACTACCTTGACACATACTTGATCACCTGGGCTATTGAATTTAATTCTTAGAACTCCAAATGTGTTAATGATAGCATTTGTTTACAGAGGGTTGTTCATTATTGACACCAAGGGGATTCTTCGGCAAATCACCATGAACGACCTGCCTGTAGGCCGCAGTGTAGACGAGACCTTACGCTTGGTGCAGGCCTTCCAGTACACGGACATGCACGGGGAAGTGTGCCCAGCGGGTTGGCGGCCGGGCCAGGACACGGTGAGTTGACAACTGTTAAACAGTACACACTCTCCTTACCGGGGCCAGGTTGGATAACCTTAAAGTTTGGTTAAGATGGGAGACTATAGAATTATGTTAGAAGTAAATTTATTTAGATATTGTATGAATAAAAAAACACTTGCACTAGGCCTATATCAACGTTTAGTTTAGTTTTGTTCTCATGAAATATACTGTAAAGTGACAAAATATGTGAGGGGGTTGTATGGTACCTGTACCAATAATTAACTTTACCTTAAGCCTCGCGCGCACTGGGTCGGGACGGCACGGATGGACGGTACGGACGTTCCGCTCTTTTTTAGTGGGGCTGCGCGCACTGGATCGGTCGGTACAGTACGGACGTTCGGCAGTTTTGGTAGTTACCACAACAGTCTCCTCATAGCTTTTGTGATGCATGTGTAGTGAAGAGAACGCTATGTTAAGTGAAGAAGAGATTGTTGTTAGTCTAATGGTGGTGGCTAATATACGTAAAAAATTTAAAATGTAAAAGTCGGTCTCACAGACCGGCGTCACCAAATGCAGTCACAAATTTACTGGAGGGTTAAGTACTTTTAGTACCCGGTAATCAAATATGGGTTGATTTAATGCTAATTTGTTATTTTCAGGTTTCTTGCTACTGGTATGTCGTACCGTTCAATAGCATTCTCATTTCGATTGGGACTTATATAACACAAATATAACACATGATTTGACATTGCAGACGGCGGTGAGTCATCGGTACGGGACGTCGGGATGTCCTAGAAATCATTCCTTCGGACTTTTGGCAGACGGCGGAAGGAGCGGTACCGACCGTGACGACCCAGTGCGTGCACCCATATGCAAATCAATGTTAAATATTTTTTTTTAATCCCGTACCGACCGTCCGTCCGTGCCGTCCCGACCCAATGCACGCGAGGCTTTAGAAAGACAGTCTCTCCTGTGAAGTACAATTTTTTTTTTTTAGAAAAAAACATGCGCAGACACAGTTGAAATTTAACTGCGTTGATTATTGTTACTGTATCAATAAATACTCACACTTTTCATTGAAATAGAAATATTTACAATTTCTTATGTACATGGTTGGTTTTGAATCTCAATTTTGAAATAACTTTGATTTTTGTCTATTTTTCATTTCCTTAAGTGAGGTTGCAGTGTGTTTTACAAAAAAACTAGACTTGGGCTCAACTTTAAATATTATTTTTAAGGATTAAACGGAAGTTTATAGATTAGAAGGAACAGGTATCAAAACAACCAGTTTTGAATAGTCAGGGCAGATAAACTGACCGATATTTTTGCCTGGCCAGAGGTGATAAATCAGAGCAGCGAGTTCAGGATTCAGGATCGGTTATAGGAGAGTGTATACTGTATTTACATGGTCCTTTTACAATTTTAATCCATCAGCGACCGATGTAGCTTTTATTTTGACATAAAAACAGGTTGGCTTGAATAACAAAAAAATTAAGTGAAATTATTTCGATCAATCTAGAAAATAACAATAGATATTAGCAAATTGTGTTATACTATTCCCAATTACAAAATCCATTGTGTGTGCCCCCCCCCCCCCCCCCAAGCAAAGCACATCGAACAAAGTATGTTATTTAACTAACGTTTTAAATAATTTGTTAGAGATATGTTTTGTGTCTAAAACAAATAATGTTTTTTTCAGATAATTCCTGATCCCGAAAAGAAAAAGGAGTTTTTCAAAAAGCAAGCAAAATCCAACACTGATTTGTAAATATTTTGTGGCTGCAAACTTAAACATCACCATTCATCACAGTGTTAGCAATTATAAGACTGATTTTTAGGTTTACTACAAGACTCAAAACAGGGTTTTAGATGGTTTTATCTACAATTTATTTTCTATTGATTACATAAAATTATAGACTTTATTATTGATTTAAAATGTTTTTAATAGAAAATAAAATCCTCTTTGCATTGTTTTTAAGTGTTTACTAAATCAAACATAGCATAATGATTTAATATTTTTCACTTTCAAATGAGATGAGATGTTAACCTATATATTTTAACTGAACTTTAGAAAAGTATAAAGTTCACACTAGGCTATAAGCTCACATCTTATTCACAATTATTTTTTTTATTTTCTTTTACTTAAATTGGTTTTAGTCTTAAATAATTAATATTATCTTTTTATTCTTTGCCTACAAATTTTCCTCTGTGCTCTAATTTTGAAGGTAGGGAGCAGTAGTATAGCTAGTACAGACTTTTAGTAGGGGGGGGATACGAGAAAGACTGGCAGGGGCCCTCTTTAAAGATTTGTTTAATTTTACTGTTTAACACGTTCGCTACCGAAAAGCCCAATGATCAAGGATAGCTGGATCTAGTTTCTAACCATCAAAAAGCTACCGAATTTTCTGAGGATTTAATTGGCGACCTTATAGAAACTAAGAATTACTAAGTTGATCATTTTAATCATAGTAATAATACTATAGGCCTAGTAATCCAAAGTAAAAGGTAACTGACCTTAAATATTTCAAAATAGCTTGAAAAAGTTGTCACAATATATTTACCCATTTCTGTGATTTTATCTTTACTTCAACTTTCATGAAGAACTTTTTAAAAAGTGTGTGATAAGTTTATTTTGGATAATGATTTAGCCGTTTGGCAATATTATTAAGTAACAATGCTCAACGTTCATGAGTTTGTTTATTTATTTTTACACCACTATATTTTATGTAGGCCTACCATTTAACAATAAATTCATTTTCTTTTTAAAATTAAAAGCAGTATTTGGATTTATTTATTTGCAAAATACGAATATGTACCACACAATTAATTATCAACAGTGTACTTGTAATAATATTACCCCCGTCGCAGCAAACCTGACAACTAAGCGAATTTCCATTTGTCTGAATTGATTTTCAATTAAATATATTTAAATAACATTATAGGTCGAGTACCTAAGTTTGCTGCTACAAGGAAACTAATAAAGTGTGTTTTTTAGTAAAATATTAATAGCTTAGTACAAAATAAGTAAGTTTGATCAAAATATATCCATAAACAACCAAACTACAACATTTTACAATATTCTCCATAAGAATAACATGGGAATTTTAAATTTACAATTTTTTAAATTTTCTCCATTACCAATAACCGTACAAAAATACTTTTATATACTAAATTATTTGTTTTTTTAAGCTCTTTAAAAAGGTATAAAGAGAAATTGGGAAACTTTGTGTTTTGAGGGTCAAAAGTGAGAAAACCCAATTTTTACCCCATTAAACCCCCTGTAAAGCTCTGTTCCCATGGTCCGATCATGCTGGTTCGCGAACTCATTCAAGTTTATCCCGCTTTACACCTTTAAAACAAATTTCATCAAAATCGGACAAAAATTACTCAAGTTATCGCGTTCACGGACACATATATATATATATAAATCTATATATATATATATATATATAAAAATTTGAACGAATGGTGTTTTTGGCCTCTGGGGACATCAAAATGAAAAAGTAAATCGCTCCCGGGCTTAGGTCTTACCATGCCACCTACGGTAATAGCTACTTCCCTATAGGGAAATTCGCTAAAAACAAGGAAAAATGATACTAATGCTATTCTTTCTGTTTCTTTTATATTAAATGATTTTTTATGAAAAATATAAAAATTAAATAATTATTGTTGAAAGCCCAAAATACATATTTTTATTCTTAAAAAGCTGAATTTTTTTTATCGTCAAACATTTACGTTTGCCAATGAATATTAGCACTTTTGTTACAGATTTTAACAGTAAAAAAGTGATAACAACTTTCTGTTATGCCAGTATTAATATTCAGATTGTGCTTTCAATTTATATATTTTAAAAATTGTGTATAGAATATTTTACTTTTTATCAATCCTGGAGATGGCCATTGTAGCATTGTTATTTAGACCTTCATTAAACGTCCTATGATCGATGGCAGTTGGGTACTCTCAACCCAGCTACTATAAAAATTATATAGTGTGAATTAACATGTTTTTCTTATAATAGCAAGAAACTTGGAGTGTTATACAGGGTTAGTAAAAAGTGTGGAGACCCCCTGTTATTTTTTTAACGGCCCATACTAGAAAAACTAAACTCGGCACAACATTATGGCATGTTATGAAGTACTTTTTGGGCATAACCGCCACTTGGTGTTCATCCCCAAAATGGGGGATTTTGGGGGAAACTAAAAAATTTCAAATACAAAGACCCATCATGTGACCCCTCATTTTGAAGGTACTGGTAAAAGAAAACCAACAACACAAACTAGAGGTCTCTATCTCAGTTCAGAACAAAATGGCAGCTAATTGAAATTATCATAAGTTCCCAAACCCAAAAACGGGGATTTTGGGGGAAACTCAAAAATTTTAATCGATAAGCCCCATCGAGTGACCCCTCATTTTGAAGGTCATAATAAAAGAAAACTAACAACGCAAACTATTGGTCTCTATCTTAACACAGTAAAATATGGCAGCCAATTGAATATAAAATTGCGAGTTATTTCTGATTTCTAAGGATTTTAATTAGCTTCATTTTTTACTGGATTGAGATAGAAACCTCTAGTTTGCGTTGTTAGTTTTCTATTACCAGGACCTTCAAAATGAGGGGTCACTCGATGGGGCTTATCATTTAAAACTTTTGAGTTTTCCCCAAAATCCCCCATTTTGGGTTTGGTAAGCAAGTGGCTATTAGGCTTAAAAAGTACTTCATAACATGCCAAAAAGTTGTGTAGAGTTTAGTTTTCCTAGTGTGAGCCGCTACAAAATTTACAGGGGGTCTCCAGACTTGGAAAGCTGTAAGTTAAATTCAACTTCTGAGAATTTCAATTGGCTGCCATTTTTTACTGGGTTGAGATAAAGACCTCTAGTTTACGTTGTTGGGTTTCTTTTACCAGGACCTTCAAAATGAGGGGTGACTCGATGGGTCTTTGTATTTGAAATTTTTGAGTTTCCCCAAAAATCCCCCATTTTGGGGATGTACACCAAGTGACGGTTATGCCCAAAAAGTACTTCATAGCATGTCATAAAGGTGTACCGAGTTCAGTTTTTCTAGTATGGCCCTTAAAAAAAATAACGGGGGGTCTCCACACTTTTTACTAACCCTGTATATTGAATGAGACAGTTTATTAGATAAAACTAAATCACTTTATACCACATTTTAGTTTGTCCATGTGATATATTTTTTTACTGATTATAGTTTATATGACCATAGACAAATAGAATAAATATAGACTGTCAAAGGAAGGTTGCGGCGCCCAGCGCTAGGGGTACCGTGTAGTTACGGCGCACACCGCTGCAGGCGGGTAGTGCAGGAGCCGTATGTGACCAGCAGACGCTGCAGCGGTGTGCGCCGACCCCGACCGTAACTACACGGCAAACCTAGCGGTAGACGCCAGAACTTATGCTAACCGCAGCACAGCTGACGGTCTATATTTATTCTACATTTGTATTTGTCTATGGTATGACCAATGTATGACACAAATCTGTACCTGATACCAAAGGAATTTATATTTTTTAATTGACTTTTTTTAGGTTATCCTCTTACATGGTAAATTACCTTACTTCCATAATGTAATAACAATTTCACCTGGGAAATTTGCACACTACGTATTATTAAATTCATTTGGTGTTTGTTACATAATAGTTTTTTATGATTAAGTGTTAATTTTACATAAGCTTATGATGGTGGTAAGTAAATGAGTAATTTTTGTTTGTATTGCGTGTTTAAGTGGAATTAAGTCTGTAGGTAGTAAAAAAATTACATTCCTTATACATATTTCTCAATGTGATATATTTATTATATACGCAAGTATCTATTTTTCTTCAACTAAATATTTTATCTAGCTCTACTGCATTAGTTCATGTATAGAAAATGAAAAAAAATTACTTTGTGAGCAAGTAAGAATAAAAACTTTCATGAATGTTACATGTAAAATAATGTGTTGAATTTTTAATTTAATTGTAAACATGTATTTTTAATTGAAACCGTCAGCAGGATAATATAATTGTGTACTAAAAAAAAATAATTAAAACTGTTCTATCATTAATCACTATGTGTTTTTTTATTTTGAAACCAAAGAAAACACTTGAACTCTTACTACTTTAGGACTTAGCTTTTTACAATTTTTCTTCAGTAAATAAAAGTCAATCTTTGCTACACTACTGTGAAATGACCTGTTTGTTACATGTTTATCACCTGCAAAAATGCATCATTACATTGTTTACTACGGCAAAAGAATGTTTTCTATGCGAAAGTAATGTTTACCATCTTTTTTTATATTTTGCAGACGTAAACAAACAAAAATTTGTTATGGTTTTGTCAACTGTTTTAAATTTGCAACAACCAAAGTAGATGTTAACTTTAAATTGAAAGCATAACCTAAAATGCTATGAGTTTATTCATCTTCCTAATTCTAATGAAGAGAAGAAAAAGTAACGTTCAAAACACAAGTGAAAGTGGGTCTATTTATACATATTCTCGACCATTTAAAGTGCTCAATAAATCTCACACTTTTCGGATATTTTTGACGGAGGATGACCATTTATAAAATTAGACTTTGGCTATCCTCTGTGCACTTCCAAAGTTTAAAATGAAGCTTTTGGAAAGATCATCATGCCAACGAAATAAAAACGATAATGTTTGATCAAATAAAATCAAACAGACTTTGATACTATTAAGTGATCAGTTTTGATCCTTTCCAACAAAGGGGTGGGAATTTTTCTGCAGTAGATTTAAAGAACCAAATAACTTTTTGTGTCCTCACACGGTTTCAAAGCATAGGGGTAATTAAACTGAAAGAAATAACTAAATTAAATAAAGCAGTTGCTGTATCAAAATACCCATGTGACTATTTCTTATCATGTTTGATAGTGTTTAACATTATGCAGAATGCAGACCTAGTTGGTCTAATCAGCCATTTAAAGAGTTATCTTTTGGGCTTGTATCAGCAGCTCAAATTCCATTTTTGTAGGCTATTTTTGTGTATAATATGATTGCAACTTCGGACATTCAAATAAATGTAGACTATTTTATTATGAAATCTAAATTCATTGGTACATCACAATAATAACTACTATTTACTGAAATTATGGAATGGCCTCTGGCTCGTCTGAGTTACTGTCAAAACGATCCTTTGTAGTTGCTATGAATACAGCTGTTTCGTGCTTCAGATGGAGCACATTTTGGTCGTGGTTTGTTTGTGCACATCAAATAAATTACGACCAAATAAGTAAGAGAAAAGTATTTTAATAAGAGTTAAATTTTGTGTACAATCCTCTAGAAAAACAAAAACCAGACCAACTCATAATGCGTTGCTATGACAACGTAACATCAGCTGACGCTACAACCACCAGGTCTGAGGAATGTCAAGTCGTCATTATACATGCCTTGTGGTTGAGTTCGTCAAAAGTTAATAGTAAATAAATAACACAACACGGAACCAAAGATTTAGCACTGGTCAACCAAACGTTACAAAACACCTAGTGCCGACCCCTTATTTAAAGCCCCAATGATCAGGGATACCTTCAATATATATACTTCAATACCTTCAATTTGAGACCTCAATCATGAAAATCGGTCGGGTAAAAGAGCCAAACAAAATCGGAAAAGAAAAACAATTTTTTTAATGTATATATATTCTATCATGATATTTTTGTGTTTTCTGGAACATGCTGTAATTCAGAAGTGGCAAACACCTAAAATCTTAAAGTACGTGTCAATACGAGCACAAAAATGTATATTTCAAAAATTCCCACCAGGGGGGGGAGGGGGGGTATAGACCAGCCTCCGCTCTAGGACATCTTGGTCCAGTTTAGAACCATCAAAAAGCTACTGACTTTTCTCAGGATCAAATCGGCGACCTTTAACCACTCAGCTACCCAGCCTTCAAATGTCCTTGCATCGGCCTGGAATTAATTAAATAATTACTTTACTTCACAGTTCATCATTTGACAAAAATATTAGGAAAAGTAAATACCTCAGTATTACACGTCCTAAAGGCAACAACTTCAAGGATTTAATAGTGTTTCAAGGCTGCTAATGTGTATTACAAACCATAATTGTTTTAAATTATACTTTGGTCATGTTTTGAAATTTTTAACTAATGGTTAACAGCAAAGGAGTTTTTAAATTTACTTCCTGGTTGGCTCTATTCTTAACAAAAGGTGCAACCTGTTGACTGATAAGTTACTTGGTTTTTTGCTCTTGTTAAACATCATTTTAAATATTGAACACTTAGATATGAAAACTTGGAATCTGGCCCTCCAGTATGTAGCACTAATGCACTAGGTAATAATGGGAAAGGCATTAATAAAATACTTCAATACTCCTAATTGAAATGGTGACCATACAAAGTATGTATTTTTATTTTAAGCCAAGTATGAATGGAGATGAGTGTAGTATGAGTGGCGCGATCTTGTAGTCTTGTTATAGTTCGGCCGCTTAGAAAACGACCTGCGCGCTAATGCTAAACCAATGCTGGAGGTCGCTTTCTAAGCGACCGAAACTATAATAACTAAGGCTGACATATTCCTTAGAAACACCTGTTAATTAATAGCCCATACAGAAATGTTATGACTGTTGTGAGCTATTTCAAAATGCCTGCACAATAATGGTTTACTAGTTGCTCTGCCCGTGCTTCGCTACGGGGTGAGGATGCAGAAAAGAATAATTCAGTTTTACTTTAAGATACTAATATACTAACAGAAACAGTTACAACACATTTACCAGGAAACATATAGGCAAAGGCTCAATCGTTCTTATTGTTTTTTTTTTTATGAAGAACTCTTAATATATTACAGTACTATAATTTTATATAGTGTATAACATTTAAAATATATGCAAAAGTATAATTCATTGACAACATGGCACCAAGAAACAATTCTCCTTCTAAACAAATTAAATTAAATAGCAGAACAGTATTTCTGACAACAGCTGGAGTTTCATAACAATGTTTGTTTCCCATGTTAATCTTATGGAGAAATACAAAACTTTAAAGGACCCCAGGGCCTCACTCTCTAATTATTTTCCTGAAAAGAAAGTTTCCTGCACAACTTCACGTTATGCTCTTTCCAATGACACCAAAAACTTGTCAATCGGTTCAGTAATTTCAGAGGAGTAATTGTCACAAAAATCCTGCTTGCGTATTAAATAAGTATATAGATGTTAAAAACTTGAGGTAAGGTATTTATTTTTCACCACACTATGATGTTTTTAACAGTTTGTTAATTAGAAGCGGGAAGGTACGTATTGCTGTCCATGCCAGCTGTCGTCGTCAATTGGGGCCGAGCAAGTTTTTGGTCCTTAGGGCCAAAAATCAGCTGTTGGCTTATTTGCTTTTTAAATACACAAGCAGTGGATTGCAACAATTTATTATTATTTCTGTCAATTCCAATGTTTCTTCCCATAACGTTTAGTTTTTTGGTTGTGTTGACCGTTAGTGTGCATTTATTGTATATATTTTCTCAATTTTGTATAGTGTGGTGAAAAATAGTATCCGTCATTCGTACCATGGGCCAAACGGGTTTTGCGGCTCTTGATCGTTTTAAGTTTGCAAAAAAATTATCTAGAACCGGCAAAACCTAATTTTTGGCTCTAGGTACAACATGTACAATAACTCTCCAGGATGAAAAAGTATAAAGCCAGGTGGTAGAAAACATTTCATTATTATTCAGTTTACAAGTCATAGAATACTCAACACTACAAAAATTAAATTAAGAAGAATTACAACAAATAAAATATTCAAAACAAAACTACGGGATAACATATTTTACACCAAGCTCATGTGATGTTATAGAATAACTGAAGCATAGGTGAAAAAGCAGTAAAAATTATTCCCAGCGGTAAACTTTTATTAAAATGCAATAATTTATAGAAGCTACTAAAATCAAATATTTTTAACTAGCATAACAACAATCCTTGATGTTTTTTTTAAGGTAAAGAGAGGTTTGCGACCTCTTTTAACCTTCCATTTGCCTGTCCACATTGGCCTCGGGCCGTGTCCAGCAAACAAACGGGCGAGTCGGTAGATTAAGCAGGTGAACTGTACTGACAGATAAAATTTAGATAAAAAACCACAACATGTCCTGGGTGTTGATCCTGGTGGTCTGTCGTTCTACCGACCTAGCCAATGACTCACCAAAAACTATTTAATACTGTTTCAACATTTTCGTACACATTTTCAAGGGTTATTAAAGACTTTGAAAATTTGAAGTTCTAAATCATGTACAGTACTTACATAGTAAAATATTAAGTAATACTCGTAACCTAACAGTCATAACTCATAACCCTGCATAATTGATTGGATTGTCTTTAAATCAAAATAAATAAGTTAATGTAAAACAAGTCTTTATTTTTAAATAATTCTCAAAAACCAAAAACACTACACACACTTTTTTTATTTAATCAATTTTTATTGTAACACTAAATATTACAAATTATTATTTTATCACTCACACCTATAATATTGTTTCAAAAGTGCCCAGAGTTTATCCATTTTTAGTTGCAAATATGTGTAACTAAGTTAAAATCATTAAAAAATTATGAACTTGCCCAAACACACAATGTGCAATAAAATCATCAAAAGACTAACTGGGGGTCATCAAAACAAACTATATTGAATAGCAAATTGTTGTTTGGCTATATTGTAGTTCCATTTTCATCCACAAAACACTACAAACATTTGAGAAGTTTTTAAAATAAATATTAAGTTAATATATATTTTTATGAATGGTGAAAGAACATATAGCTTTATTGCTTACACACCCACAACTTACAGACTAGTAAATGCAACCGTGAGTGTTGTTCCCAGTGTATTTTTCTAACACGTAAATTATTCCTAATGATTTAAACACACTTTGGGATCAAAACTTAGATAACTACAAGTAAAGTGAAAACCGTCAGACAAGTCATCTTTTAATGTTACACAGTAAAAAATGTCTAGCAACTACAAGAAATATAATATAATCTCAAAACTTTGATTGAACCATTTGTACATAGTGGAAAGTAGAAGGGAATGATTATGTTGCGAGAAAATCCTATTACAATCGATATTAATTTACACTTTATAGAAAAAAGTTGACAAATAAGAATGTGTAATATCACAAACATGTAAAAGAATGTTAGAAAACGTAGGCCTAACACATGTAGTAGATCGCACAAATATTTTATACACCTGTACATTTACTAACGATTCTTACAAGAACAAGAACAGTACTACTATTTCACACTAATAACAACATTGTCATGGTAGTATACAGATATATTTCAGTTATAAGAGATTTAAAAATAATACATTACGGACAAACAATATTGAATAAAGTACTACCTTTGAGATTCAAACAACACAACAACTCGTTTGCAGGATTCAGTTAAAAAATATGTCATAATAGTATTTTTGTGGTCTAAAGGAAGAACTCTTAGTTGTTTTTCTTGGAGTGAGGGGTGGTAGCCGGGCTACTGAATCCTTCCAGCATAGTGACGGCCATTCCAGCGGAGAACAAGGACCACAGTAATATACCTCCGTCAACATTGGCAAATAAGGCTCTCAACTGGTCTAGGAAATCTGCAATATAACACCAAATAAATTAAACTAGTGGTCGTCCAGTGGTTGAAAACTCGACCAGAAACACGTATTGACTATTGATACTGAAGTAGGCAACCTATCTATATGCGATAGGTTATCGCAATAGAGCTGTCGCAATTTTTTGATTTATTAAAAAACATGTAGTTGTGTGAGCCAGTTACCAATGGCGTGTCTTAAATTCTATTTTCTACCTAATTTTTTTTGTTGCTGACAAAGTTGATGGGTCATAACAGTTGCTATAGCTCATAACATGTCATTCCATAATTTTGGCTTGGTAAAAAACATTGTGTATTCAACAGAAATAAGGCATTTAGATCAGTGCAATCTGTTGGTGGCTCACATCAACTACGACAAATTTAAAGAAAAAAATTATAATAACTTTAACATGGGGATGGAATGTAAAGGTACAGATTCCTCTATTTTCACCCCACGCTCAAAATAAAACATGTGATTGTAATTTCTTCCATTTGTTTTGATTTTCTGTTTATATTTTGTTGTTATTTTGTCACCAGCGTGGCAACCCATAAAGCCCATCATGTTAGTTTTTTGTTATTTCAAGTCAAATTTTTGTGCTTATATATTTGAGCCTATTTTAATTTTTAAAGGGATTCTGCACTTCTACAGGAAAATATATTTCCAACGGTATGCGGAGATATTCTCTGTGATGCACACGAGCTGAGAAAAAAGGTTTTAAAGAAACATGCTTGCCTATTAATAGATAGATAGATAGATTGGTGGGGCACACAGGAGGGACGATGGTTAACATATCTTGTAGTGTCAGCGTTCGTCGCTAGAACCGCTAAGTGGAAAAATTTTAATTAATTTTATAATTTTTAGTTATAAAATTAACTTTTTAATTATAAAATTAAACTGTCATAACCTAACCTAACCAACCAAACTTGCTGATAATATAAAAATAGATAAGATAAAAATGAAATGAATGTTTACTTATAATTTTTAATTATAGAATCAATTTTTAAAATCTAATATATAAAATTCTCGTGTCACAGTGTTTGTCTGCAAACTCCTCCGGAACGACTTCACCGATCGTTATGAAATTTGGTGTGTAAATTCTGTAGGTATGCGAATCGGACGTAAACTATTTCCCGTTTCGAAATTCTTAAAAGGGCTCCGCCCCAGTGGCTCTGGAGTTTCCCATGTTAACCTTATGAGAAATGGAATTAATGAATCTTAACAGCTGTTTCAATTAAACAAGTTGGTTCTGTTCTATGATGTTCAATAGCATTAAAGTTACAAGGATTACCAACAGGGTGCAGCACTATTATTTCTTTTACATTTATGACAACAGCTAATTTGCAACCAAAAGGTGAGTGAGCGTAGCGAACGAACTTCAACCTGGAGGCGAGTGAGCGTGTAACGTGCCTATTTTGAGGGGGGGTCAAACTAGCCTACTCCTAGGTCTAGCCTATCCCTAGGCATAGCCTACCAGCCCTAACTAAGGTTATAGGTTAGAAGGCTAACCTTAGTTATAACAACACTAGTAACTATAGGCATGATACACTGTTGTGTTTGGTAATAAATAAGTGTAGAACGAGAGTTATTAATACTGTATGAGCGTGGCATAAACCTTATACAGTGTTTTATAGCTTATTGACTCACCAGCTATGTGTTTCGCAAGCTAGGGCTCAACCCGGCTTGGTACTTTGAAGAAACTTTCTACACTTAGTAAACCCGCAGATCATGGCCTTAGGCCAATAATCCGTCTCAAAGACGTGAGGAAATGCGGTGTGAGTAATATAAACCGACAACTTGAAGTTAAAACTCATTGTCGTGTGAAACAAACACAACATAACCTACAGTCAACAACAACAAAAAGCTCGAGCGACTGACGATTTAGCGGCTGCAGACGACGACGGCCGGCTAGCTTTTTTTCGGGTTAGCAAACAGCAAGCAAACGTTCCGGATCAGCTGAGCCCCCTACTTTGCTAGAGAGGGGAGCGAGAGGGATGAACCGAGGAACCCTCAGACGGCAAGCAGGAAAGTTAGTTCCTCACCAGCAACTACCACGACAAGTTCGAGTTAGTCCCGACATCGTGATTGGTGAAGCATTAGTTAACTCGCGTGATACTGCAAGTTAAATTGTAAGTCTTATATTTCATTAGATATAAGGTAAACCGAGTTAATTATTGCCAGGGTGTAAAATACTAGTTTTTAAAATCAGTTTTACTAGATTTTATATTTTCACTCCTGTTAAACCAATGGACTTAGGCTACTTTGACTTGATCATGATGGTGTGTTAAACCCATAACGTAACGAATAAATATTACGAGGCCAGTGTATTTTTTAATCCATTTTTAGTAAGCCCAAAACAGTTTAATCTCATCGTATAGGAATTGATTAGTAGTAGTCAGTGACTACTAAGATTAGTTGTGCTAGTTTAGCACGTCCCGATCGTCACGCATGGCGTGTTGGTAGTAGTGGCCTTAGGCCTGTGTTTTACGATTGCTTTATGGTTTTAACGACGGGTTTGCCATAAAGCCTTTGAGATTGATGTAAACCAGAACTGGATAGTTCGTTTCGGCCTTAGTTACTTTATTAATAGTGGAGTTTGTTTGCTTCGTTGGAATGGCCTCCAACTTTAGCTATTTTCGTTTTAAGTAACAAGGCATTTTATATTCAGTCTGTCTGGTGATATAATCTCTGATTATTTAACGATGTTTGGTTAGTGTCATGTGAGATAATCCGTGACTAACCGTTGAATTATTTCATGTTTAACGTTTTTGTGTGTTCTAATATTTTGTGTTATGAGTTTACGACAGGTGATGAGATTGTTTTGGTGCGAATTGGATAGCGTTGTCCTATGGTGTGAAACCATTTGACGTCTGGGACTGGCGAGTCGGCGTGGACTCAGCGTGTCTTCGGCAGCTGTGGTAGTGTGTTGAACCTACCTTTGGTGACGACCATGGTACTCACGACGCTTCAGCAGCTGTGGTAGCGTGTTAAACCTACCTGGAGTGATGACCAACTCACGACGCTGGAACCATCGACTCGTTAGCGGACGGAAGATTGACGTAGAGCAGTCAGCTAGCTTACTACGATTCTCGAACGGCTGGGGTTGTGTGATAAACCAACCAGAGGAACTCACATCACGCTGTTGGCCAGCTTCGGTGTTCTTCGATTGATTATCCAGCGGCAGTGGTTGCGTGATAAACCAACCATTACAACGGAGAACAACGGTCAGCGAGACAACCGGGGCTTGGTCAACGTGTACCCAACGAGTGTTGAACCGTTGTGGTGGATCTTGGCGTGGTGTAAACCCAAGAAGAAGCTCGCATCGGGGGTGGCACTCAACAACGATGAACGGACGGCCACCACGGGACTCACTGCGGCGGACGGGGCAGTGACACGGGACCGTGTGATAAACCGGATCCCCGAGGACTACCTGCGGAAGGCGCAAGTAGCTCACATCGGGGGTGGCACTCAACAACGATGAACGGACGGCCACCACGGGACTCACTGCGGCGGACGGGGCAGTGACACGGGACCGTGTGATAAACCGGATCCCCGAGGACTACCTGCGGAAGGTGCAAGTAGCTCACATCGGGGGTGGCACTCAACAACGATGAACGGACGGCCACCACGGGACTCACTGCGGCGGACGGGGCAGTGACACGGGACCGTGTGATAAACCGGATCCCCGAGGACTACATGCGAAGGGTGCAAGTAGCTCGCATCGGGGGTGGCACTCAACAACGACGAACGGACGGCCACCACGCAGCTCACTGCGGCGGACGGGGCAGTGACACATGTCCGTGTGAGAAACCGGACACTCAGGACGTCAGCGACGAAAACGTACGAGTAGGCTCCCCGGCTGTAGTACCGATGTAGGGCGCGCGGGCTGGAAAACCCAGGCCGCGGTGAAGACCAGGTGAGGATAGCAGAGCCCCAGCCTACGACGACGAGTGGGGGGGTAGAACGCACCTCAGCCTGTAGCCGTGGTCGACGGGTGAGCTCGAACCCTATGCTACAGTGGCGGGTTGAGTCGGCTAAGCTCAAGGTACCGCGACATCACGAGTCTGTGTGCAGAACCAGACAGACACCCAGGACGGAGGCGGAGACCGACGGGGCCAAGGACTACCGGCTGTAGTCTCGATTGGGGCCACGATGGACGCCCAGCCTGCAGTGAAGGCGAAGTAGCTGCGACGTTAGGTGGGTGATCCGAACCCCGACTACAGCGGCAGGCGGAGTTCCCCAGGTACCGCTACGACGCTGGGATCTGTGTGTTGAACCAGATTCTCCTGGGGCTACATGAGGACATGTAGACGATTCGGGGATGACGACTAACGACAATGGAAGGTCATCACGTCTCACTGCGGTGGAAGGGGCAGTGACAGGGGTCCGTGCGGTGAGCCGGATTCCCATACGACGACGACAACGACAGGGGTCCGTGCGATGAGCCGGATTCCCACGATACGACACCAGCGGCTAGTGTTCCTGCAGCGAGGAGGACACACCTACGACTGAGACGACAGGCATCCCTGCAGCGTGCAGGATTCCTAGACGACGGCAGAGACAGGGGTCCGTGCGATGAGCCGGATTCCCATACGATAGTCTCAAGCCTCCACGTAGTATGTCACATTTATGGCGCCCGAACAAACGACGGCAACGCCGGTATCCCTGCAACGAGCAGGATACCTATACGACGACGGCGATGACAGGGATCCGTGCGATGAGCCGGATTCCCAGACGACAGCACCGACAGGGATCTGTGTGAGAAACCAGATGCCCAGACGACAGCGGCGACGGATGGGAAGTATGACTCGACTCTGCAGTAGCATCGATGGTGGTCACAACAGACCCAGCCTGCAACGACGGCCAGGTGAGGCCGGATGAGCCCCAGCCTACTACGACGAGTGGGGGGGCGGAATGTGCCTCAGCCTGCGGCTGTGACGTCAGGAGGGTGACCGTGGACCCCAGGCTACAACGGCAGACGGAGTCAACCCATACTTGGTGTGCAGAACCCAAGGGCCTGGCTGGATGTCGTGTGCTGAACACGATAACGATTTCGGGGGTGGCGACTAGCTTCCATGGAAGGCCACCACGTCTCACTGCGGTGGAAGGGGCAGTGACCGGTCCGTGAGGATTATTCCGGACCACGGACATCTGTGTGATGAACCAGATGCTCGAGATCTCCGACGCGGTAAACCTCAGCCAAGGCGACGGCACGGCTGAGCGTGAAAGTAACATCTTGACGCGAACCCTGGAAGGCCAACCCAAATCTCTGTACTGAGGCCTATCCGGAAACTAAATGTGCTGTATAGCACGTGGTACTTGAACCTGGCATGTAAACTAGTGTTATATGTTTCAGTGTGGAAAAGTACGTCACAAGCGTAGCGAACGAGCTAACCTGGAGGCGAGTTAGCGTAGCGAACGAGCTCCAACCTAAAGGCAAGTGAGCGCAGCGAACGAGCTCCAACCCAAAGGTGAGTGAGCGTAGCGAACGAACTTCAACCAGGACGTGATTGAGCGATGCGAACGAGATCATCTTGAAAATTAAACGTAACGGTACTTTCTTTCCATCGGTCTGTCTTAGGGGAAACCTATAACTTAGGCGATACGAAGTTCGCCGGGTCAGCTAGTTAGTATTATAAAATTAAACTGTCATAACCTAACCTAACCAACCAAGCTTGCTGATAATATAAAAAAGATATAAGATAAAAATCAAGTAAAGCAAAATCTTTGACAATAAGTTAGCGTCCCCGACGGGTTTCGATCCCGAGGCCTCCTGCACACTAATCCGATGCGCTATCAACTATGCCACGACCTCTGCTGGAAATACACTGTCTCGTTACGGTAATCGAGTTGCCTCAAGAAAAGACATTAGCCACTATAGTCACCACACCTTTAGCCATCGTCCCTCCCGTATGCCTATTCCATAGATAGATAGATAGATATGATCTAGGAAAACTATAGAACAGCTGATTTGAATATTTGATGGGAATATTTGTACACAGTAGAGGTTCAGAGAGACTCTCTCTTCTTCGGACTTTGACCCATAAGTTGATAACAAGATTAATGGAAAAGTTAAAAAAACCCCACATTTTATTTGGGAAAAATTAGTAAACTACAGTACTTTACTAAACAATAAATGAATATTAATGGGAATATAATTAATGAGAATAAAATATTATTTCATATAGCAATCATCTGTAGAGGTCTGTCTATGAAACAGGCTGCAACTTGCTATAGCAAAGCATGTGGTTAAGTGTGCAAAAATAATGCCACATATTAGGGTGCTAACTTCTATTCTGCTATTCTGTGCCATTCGGTTTGGTACGGTTAGAACTGAAAATTGACCATTGAAATACTGCAGAGGAAATTTGGGCCTGGTTAATGTGAATAATTGTTCAAGAATTGTTTTGATACACAGTGGAACCTCGATAACAAGTCTCTAATGGGGATTAAATACTATATCATAGAAGGAAGGATGATCGTAAAACAACTTCTGTATATTAATAGATTATACTCACTTTTAGCGTAAGGATTGACTTTGGCCTTATGTTTGTCCTTAGACAACATCTTGAGGTTATGGAGGTAGTCCAGCAGTGGGGGATGGTCCTTGGAGAACACTGGGAAATATTCCCCGACCTTCTCTCTGGTCCACCAGCGGTTGGTGGTTCTGTAAAACACAAAAGTCTATAAGTGAAAACTAGAGGTTGGTAGAATGCTTCATACATAATTAATTGTTTGTCTTTGAAAAATAAAAAATACTGCTAAACTATGCCAAAGTTCAGAAATTGTTGTAAGAACATTACTATCAACATTCTTGACAATGTGTATATAATTAAAGGGGACCTACCTTTGGTCCCAGGTGGTGTAGTGGTAATGATACAATGTAGCTCTCAGGTACTTGGGTGGTGTCTGCTTGAACGGGTTGTGGGCCTGGTCCATCAGAGCCAGCACTTCCTTCTGGTTGGTCAGTATCCGGTAGGTGAGGGACATCAGCCAGGGGTTCTGGTGGTACGTGCCGAGAGCAGCAAACCACATCTGCCAATCCAACCGAGGCTGGTGGGGAGCTACGGAGAGTACACTCATCAAATACAGCAAGCTTTTAATATTGAACTGCGGGGATTGTTCATTCAATTCATTTTGTTTATTTACAGCATAAATAATTTAACAAGACTTAAATTAGTACAAGCATTTAGCAATTGACAAGATAAACATATATACATTTTGCAGCAACCAGAAACATTATAAATGAACAAAAAATGTTTGGCAATTGCAGGATTTAACAATATAGGAATACAAATTTGAGTAACATAAGAGAAGTGGTATAAAAGGTGACAAAAAGAAAAAAAAAACTGCCTAAAAATAATGAGCCAATTAATTGTGAGGTACCAAATTTTAAGGGGGGTAATAACGTACTGTGAGTAAATAAACACCACGTCTTACCAGTTTTTATCCACAATAACCTACTCCTAGGCATATGTGTTGACCATAGCATGTGATATGGGCCAAAGAATGTAGGCTTAGCTTTAATAGTGAAGTATATACACACACACACACGACATATTTATCAGTAGTAGCACTCCATTTCATCAAATAAAGTAAAACCGACCGATTTTACCAATACATGGTGTCTACTAAACCTGGTTTGAAAAATTCAAGGAGTTTTCCAGGAGAATTCAAGACAAATTCCTGAATTTTAAGAGCTACTATCGAAACCCGTTCAACTAATCGCAACCTGCTTATAATAATTTATTATTACTATTAATGATTATTTTAATTTAAAACAAAACTTTTCCAAAGAAAAATATTTTATACAACATAATAAAACAGTATAACTAGTAGGTAGGGCGACACCAGCTATCATCTCCTGCGATCGTGGGAATACCGGTGAGCATATCTTGCAGTCTCGTCAACAGAGGCAACCGATCGCGGCAAAACAGGTTCGCATATTTTATGATTTCAGTGACACCGATAATCGTCTCCCGCGATCGCGGCAATACCAGTGAACATATCCTGCGGTTTCGGCAACACCGATAGTCGTCTCCCGCGATCGCGGCAAAACCCGTGAGCATATTCTGCGGTTTCGGCAACACCGATAATCGTCTCCCGCGATCGCGGCAATACCCGTGAGTATATCCTGCGGTTTCGGCAACACAGATAATCGTCTCCCGCGATCGCGGCAAACCCATGAGCATATCCTGCGGTTTCGGCAACACCGATAATCGTCTCCCGCGATCGTGGCAATACTCGTGACCTTATCTCGCGGTTTCGGCAACACCGATAATCGTCTCCCGCGATCGCGGCAATACCCGTGAGTATATCCTGCGGTTTCGGCAACACAGACAATCGTCTCCCGCGATCGCGGCAATACCCGTGAGCATATCCTGCGGTTTCGGCAACACCGATAATCGTCTCCCGCGATCGTGGCAATACCCGTGACCTTATCTCGCGGTTTCGGCAACACCGATAATCGTCTCCCGCGATCGTGGCAATACCCGTGAGCATATCCTGCGGTTTCGGCAACACCGATAGTCGTCTCCCGCGATCGCGGCAAAACCCGTGAGCATATCCTGCGGTTTTGGCAAAACCGATAATCGTCTCCCGCGATCGTGGCAATACCCGTGAGCATATCCTGCGGTTTCGGAAACACCGATAATCGTCTCCCGCGATCGCGGCAATACCCGTGAGCATATCCTGCGGTTTCGGCAACACCGATAATCGTCTCCCGCGATCGCGGCAATACCCGTGAGTATATCCTGCGGTTTCGGCAACACCGATAATCGTCTCCCGCGATCGCGGCAATACCCGTGAGCATATCCTGCGGTTTCGGCAACACCAATAATCGTCTCCCGCGATCGTGGCAATACCCGTGACCTTATCTCGCGGTTTCGGCAACACCGATAATCGTCTCCCGCGATTGCGGCAATACCCGTGAGGATATCTTGCCGTTTCGGCGACACCGATAATCGTCTCCCGCGATCGCGGCAATACCCGTGAGGATATCTTGCCGTTTCGGCGACACCGATAATTGTCTCCCGCGATTTCGGCAACAAAAGCGGTAGTGTTTGGTTAGCCGACGATTCCGATGACCGGGCTGTGGATTCCCGGAGGTTTGGGTGGATTCCTGGAGTTTTCCAGGACATTTCAAGGTAAGATAAAATTCCCGGAGTTTTCCCGGTTTTCCCGAATTTCCCGGAGAGTAGACACCATGCAATATTTAACACCGACGACAATACTACGTAACCCCAAACTGGTGTTCGTTGGCAGACGAAGACTAGCCTAACATAAAACGTCCGATCAGCTAGTGACTAGTCCCCAAACTCGCCGCCTGAGAGCATAAGCCTTGACCGAGGAAATTGTTATTTGGTCCGAGGAAAAGATTTGCTGTTTGACGGCCGACTAGCTCGCTAGAAGCCTCTCACTCGAATACGATTCACGAAGTACTACGATCTTATCCATTCAGGTTAGCTTCATTTTATTTTCTATTATAACATACGCATACTCGTTTTCCACTCATTCTTGCATACTTAAGTTTGATTTTAAATATTTAAATTTAATAGCTTAAAATTCACCGACTTGAGTTTAGACCCGCCAGTTCCTGCCAGTCAGTGACTAGCGGTGGCTATAGTTTTGTTTAACTTAGATCAGTTAGTAATGTAATTGTGATTAACCTGTTTGTTTCACAAATAATTATTACTAGGGATGGACAGGTCCCAAAATTAATTTTCGGGGGAAAAATACTCCCGATTTTTGGGACGGGATTACATTTGATTTGGGAATTTTTCGGGACGGGATTTGATCCGATCGTCGGCGATTTTGCCGCTATCGCAAGAGATGTTCACGATAGTTCCGCGAACGCAGAAGGCGAAGTCATTTCGACGATCGCGCCGTGACCGCAGAGTCATACTGACGATCACGCAGTGCAGAGTCATATCGACGATCACGCAGTGCAGAGTCATATCGACGATCACGCAGTGCAGAGTCATATCGACGATCACGCAGTGCAGAGTCATATCGACGATCACGCAGTGCAGAGTCATATCGACGATCACGCAGTGCAGAGTCATATCGACGATCACGCCGTGACCATGGAGTCATACCAAAGATCGCGCCGTGACCGCGGAGTCATATCGACGATCACGCCATGCGAGCCATACCGACGATCACGTCATGACCGCAGAGTAATACCAACGATCGCGTCGTGATCGCGGATTCATACCGACAATCGTACCATAACCGCGAGCCATACCGACGATCACGCCGTGATCGTGGAGCCTTACCCACAAAGGAACATGTTTAGTCCCACAAAACTCCTAGCACGACAAATCCAACACAACAACAAACGCAAACCAAATCACTCACCAACAAAAGGAGGACTTCTATTGACATCGCCAGGCTTATACAGGAAGTGATATTCTAGCCAAGGTCCCTTGACATCATTGGATCCCTCAATGATGATCTCTGGCCGACCACCGACGCCCGTCATCCGTCTGAACAGTCCGTAGGCGTTGGTGACATGTAGGTGACTCAGCCGAGTGTGCCAATCTCTCACAACAGGCAGCACTGTGGCATTGCCTGACGGGTGGAGAGTGGAGAATGGCACCTACACAAAACAAACGATATTGTGTCATATCGCTTTTACCATAAAACTTATATTTCATTCAAGAAATGTTACATAGTAACAAATGCTACGTGCCTGAGCTGCAGACAAGAGAAATTTGTACGCACAAACTTAAAAAAGTGTGAAATAGTTTTTCTAAAAAAAAAATGAAATAGTGAAAAAATATGTTTTGTAAACAAATAAAAGACTTAGCGATATGTTTTCCAGTAACTTTTTCACAAACCAAGAAGAAAACAAGCATGGAATATTGAGGAGGTTTGGTAACAAGAGTAAGATAGGCCTATGTAAATTCTGTATAATTATACTGAGGAGACGATAAAATATATTAAGCCCAAAACATCGTTATGTCTATAATATTTACTAAATTTAAAAACTTACATCACATTTCATTGTTTTTCTAATAAAAAACCAGTTCTTGTATGCTATGTTTTTTTTTTGTTTTTTTTTTTTAGTTAAATAGCTATGAAACTGCACTAAAATAGTTATACAGTACTAAATCATTCAGTCAAATTTTCAGATAACCTGGACGGGTTTGCAATAAATAAACATAGCTATAAATTAGTTACATTGATTAATACCATATGTATAATGTTTATAGACTATAGGGGCACTTACTAGACTGTCGGTGAAAATAAAAGCAGACGCAGTGATGTAAAACAGCGTTGACAGCAGAGAGAAAAGCTTGGAGAAGAAAGACGAAGAAGTTTGTGACACGGCTGAGAGTAGAGCCTGTAGTGAAGTGATGACCAGTGATGCCAACCCAACAACAATAACAGCTGGCAACCCCTTGGACAGGGCCAGATCAAACTCCTTCTTGGTGAATGCTGCCAACAAACGCACAGAATTATCAGCAACTGAATGATTAAATTAGTCATTAACTATGTGATAAACTGAGTTTTGCTGCTTTGACAGATACAGTGTTATTTTTATTTTCCCAGTGGCAAGAACAGATCTAATTGCTAATGTCTAAGATAATCAACTAATGTTATTAAGTCCAAAACCGTAATTTTTGAAGTGCTTGAAGAAAAGAATGCAAGATCTTGAAATAATTGTGTTTAAATTATTTTGAAGGAGCCTTTGTCCTGGCAGATATTCTTATTCTAACCTCTGATATATTTTGCCACAGAGTCTGACATCCTCAGGGAGCTTTGTATGCTTATGTAAACAGTGTAAATAATAGGACATGCCACAATTTATGACAAAATAGGCCTGTATCAGAGAATAAAATAAGAATTCTGCAACAACAATAAAAAAAAAACGTCAGTAAAAAAAACATAACATTTATTCCACAAATAATAGGCCAATCACAGTTTGTTTAACCATCAACTATTTCAACAAGGGAATAGTAGGAGTTACCTCTAGGTTACCTGAGGTTCTGCGTAAACAGTGTAAGATTGAATATTTCACACATCTTATTCCTAGAACTTATTTTTTACCATTCTACAGAACATTATCTGAATACTATCTGATCGGTTTGGTTTAAATATTCCTCAAATGAACTCCTAAGTATTGATATAAAGAGTTGATAAGTATTGATATAAAGAGTTGATAAGTTTACCCACCAATCTTTGAGGTGATTTTCCCGTCTTGATACTTGACAGTGTAGAGTACAACAGTAGCGTAGATGACCGTACCATAAACCACAACAGCTGTCAGGAAACTGAGAATCGATAACAGTCTGCTGGACTTCTCTTGCTCTGGAAAGTCAAAGTTTATTAATTAACTATCAGTTTGACGCAAACTTAGCAACACATATAACGTTTATTAAAAAATAGGGATGGACGAGATTGGATTTTTAGTTCGAGACGAGACGAGACGAGATTTTTTATTTCTCATAAAATTTCGAGACGAGATCGAGACGGGACTTCCCTTCTCATACACAACGGGAAATGCACGTTCAAAATCTTTACCTGATTTTGTAACATTGTTAGATGACTGTTTAAATACAAAAATAATGATAATAGGCAAGAATATTTACAATCTTTTATTAAAAAACATCAGCATAACATTTTTTTATTAATCACGCCTAACTTATTAAAAATGCCTACGATTAGGAAACATAGTGATATCAGTTAGGATAGAGTTCAACTTATCCTAAAATAAAATAAATCATAAAATAAAAGCAATAGTCATTTTTATAAAATAGTTACTTGTTTTGACTTTTTATAGTAATAAAACATTCCTCACACTGCTTACACTGAACTAAACTTCTCAAATGTTATTAAAGTAATATTATTAAAATAATTAAAGTAATATTTACATTTAAAGAATTAATTAAATAAGAACGCCTTCGCAAAGGAAACGCAATTACAACACGCTCCTGTATTGCGGGTATTGCATTGACTTTCTGCAGGCGTTTTTAATTTTTTTTTTTTTATTCTCGTCTCGATAAAAATCTCAGCCAAAAAGAAATCTTGTCTCGTGTAACGAGATGTAAAATTTCCCGAAATTTCGAGACTTGACCATCCCTATTAAAAAATAAGTAGTGTTGGAGTTACCATTGAATAAATTAACCGACTTTAAAATGTTGTATTTGATTGTTTTCTGTTTTGTTGGGTTAAAAATTATTATGTTAACCCAATGGGGAAGGAATTATTGCGCTCCCTGCAGCACCCTCTGTCGGCAATTAATTTTTACCGAATTTGTAGACTTTTACTCCAATTGTTATAGAAAGAATACCTTAGGTAATAAATTAATAATTCTTTAGCCATTTTGTTCACAGTAAAATTGTCTACAAAAGAGTGGTAATTGGATAGTCAAAGTGTAAAACAAAATCAAGACAAAATTAATAAAATTATTACGATTATAAAAATAAAAATGTTAAAAAAATTTGTGAAAGTAAACTTGATTTACAAATTTTAAGATTAATACAGACACCAAATGACACTAATATTATAAAGTTCAATTATTGATTCCCTATGTAGGAAAATCACAAGTTGTGTACTTTTATAGGAACCGTTAATAACATAGAAAAAAATTGTTTGTTTATCTTACCGCAGCTGATTTTTTCTGATATCTGGTATTGCAAAAATAAATGGGTAAATATGCAAAACAAGAAGCAAGATAATTATAAACATAATAAAAGAAGAAACAAAAATAGGGGGGAATTATAAAATAACTAATGGCACTGCGTAGCGGCAACACGAGCGACACTCGTAAGTCGGCAGCGGCTGTACGAGTAACGCTTGTAAGCCGGTGCCAATGGGTTAACAGTTATTGTAGTGACTAATCAATAACTTCGAAAAACTATTTCTCCAAACTTAGAATGCCCAGAGGTGGATCTCTAACCTTACAAAAAAATGGGAATATGCGTTGAAAGTAGAAACTCAGATTATCTTTACCATATGTAAAATATGCTAGTTTAAGTGGGTTTTGCATTGTGAAAACATACAGATGGACAATTATTCATTTTTACCATAGTAGGCCTGAAAATTACAAAAAAAAAATAAAAAATTTAGGCCTACTATTGCCAGGGATGATACAATATTAATATATGCACGAGTTAATTTTTTCTATTCTATCTCATAAAAACTAAAAATTATGGTATATTTTTTGTACCAACACTGTCAATGACTAATTTGTCATTTGAATTATTTTCGCTTAAAACTGTCAAGAACCTAACCACAAAAAGTTTCATAGTTTTTATGGATAAAACAATCCATAAATAAGCTGACTTTAACTGTTCGTTCGAACAGTCTGAGTAAATGATAGGCCTACAATTATTCAACCTAAGTTATTGAGAGAAACATACTAAAGAATAAAACTTACTTTTGATTTTCAAAAAGAACTTGTCCGTGCACAAGGAGAGGCACAGAGTCAAAGTTAGGAAGTTGAAAAAGTTGAAGTTCCCACTGATAACGATGCAAACTTGGAGAAAAGCCTGAATAATAAATTCCAATGTTATTAACTTTTTCAAACACCATGTCTACGATTTCAGCATAAAATTGTCTAAAGAATAAATAAAATTACGGTATGATAATTTTAAAATATTTGTGACTATTCAGTGGCATTATTAGCAGTTAGTAAAATGTAAAACAAGATATGATGTTGTTAGCATGTATATTATATATAAAACATGGATTGTTCCTTAAATTTTCAATTTACAACAATTTATTTTTGGACACAATTAAAATGTTTCAAGTGATAATCTAAATTGATTTCTTATTCTTGTTTTTGGAGCTGATGAATAACAAAATGATTGATTTTAAATATTTTATTCGTGAATGTGAGGCTCTAAAAAATCAGTGACTTAAATTCTTTAAATTAAACGTAAATTAATAAACTTTTAGTGCTTTCCATGAATTAATTGTCTGGTAAACATCCTGTTTGTACTGTTTTAAATTGAGTAAGATTATGTCACATAAGATTAGAGTAAGTGAAGTTAAATGTTAAATTTTAACCTATTATAAAAGCAAATTGTCTTTATAAAATAGTCTCCTCGATCCTGAAAACTGTATTTAAAATACAGCCTAAACAACTAAAACAAAACATTAAAATTGTAGCCTACAAACGCACTTACGCATTTAGATTAGAACTACACATTGTCTCACCTGAACCCAAAATGCTACTGTTCTGACGGATTGTACCGGGAAGAAGAACAGTGGAGGGATGAATATCTCGGCCACGTTGGCAAACACCGTGTTGAGGTTGAGGAACCAGGCAGGCAGATGGAAGCAGTACCAGGCTAGTGGCGCAGGCAGACACATCGACTCAAAGTGGACATTTAGAGCTGGCAAGAGTTACGATGATTAGTAGTGTCCTTATATCAGCTATTGTTCTGACATTTGATTTTTAACAACTTGAATAGGGTATTTAACCATTGAAGACAGATTTTTTTTATTTCTCTCTTAATAGTTGTGTTAGGTTATGTATTTTTATGGCTTTCAAAATAAAAATCTGTGTTCTTCTTCTCTATACACAATGTAAAACTAAGCAAATTTAATGTTGTGTTATATAGGCTATTGTTTGTACATAAGTATAGAGGAGGAGGAGACAGATTGTTATTTATTTGGGTTAAATATGGACATATCTTGTTGAAATGAGTATCGCATCCACAGTGTATGCCTATAAATATCCACAATTTGTGACCTCCTAGTGGCTGGATTACAGGACGACGCCACCCGTCAAAGTCACTATTAATTATTATCAACTATTATTATTGTCCATAGAAGGACACAACCTGAAAAATAATTAACAGAGAAATATAAAAAACAGGCTTGGGTCCTAAAGTGTTAACGATGGGTCTACTAAAACAATAACTTACACACAATATCATGTTTCCCAGTATTACCACTGACTATAGCCTAGACACCTACCATAAGGTAGACATTTCTTTCACAAGTCAAAGTCATAAACAGTATTAGAATACCAAACACTCAGTTCAACTAAGCAACAAAGAATGTGCAGTTTGCTTCTTATACACTAACTTTTTAACACTTTCGCTACAGATCTATGCTATCGTATTTGTGAAACTGAGGTTCATTGCCTCAGCCCAAAGTACCTATACATGTTAATAGTACACATAGACTGGGTGTCACTTGGTTAACAGTACACGTAGACCGCAGGCCAGTGATGCAGCAAAGTAAAAATCAGTTTTGCCAACTATCACGACATCACTAATCATCATATACACGGACCAAGTGACGCACACACACAGACATCCCTGTAGACCACTGCAGAGAATTAAAAGCCTTCAAGTAGACCGTTACGAATATATCAGCTTTTTATTGGACACCGATGCAAATATGTGACGTCAGTCTATTTTAATGTGACCAGCTGTTACACTACCTGTGAGTCCCCACCACTGAGGGCATCCACTGGTCAGTTTGACGATGCCTGAGCTGAACAACAGACGGAACAGCAGCCAGCGGACGAGCCAGAACGTGACCGGCTCGTGTGGGGCCAGTGGGGTCGGCCTACGACGAGTGCCGGGCTTGTAGCGCAACGGAGACGCAAGCACACACAACACTCCAGCCTCTAGCAGTAGGATGTCCCTGCAAGAAAAAATATATCAGACCATGAACTGGGGAATCAAACTAGGCCTACACGGATCCTGGAACATGTTCTGGATGAGAAAGAATCTTAACCAGTCAAATCTTGGTTTTGAATTAATTTTTGGTAAAGGTAAGTTAATATTATTTGAGATGTTGCAGACATGTTTACTACAGTATTTGTGAAAGGAGAGTGTCTTAAATCATCCTTAAAATAACAGTAGGGGAAGTTAGTATTTTTATCTTGATAATAATAACTGAGGTCATTTTCAATAAAAATTGGTTCTGATAGCCAAAGAAATGTTGTGTTAAAATTACAATATAAATAGGTAAATGTTTATATTGTTAAAAGACTAAAATCAATCCTGGAGGCAATGATGAATAAATTTTCAATTTGCTGTAAAAACATGTATTTACATAGATGAAACATAGACAAATTCGGGATGAATTGATTTTTTTGTGTAAGTAATCATGAAGGAATGTGCTGGTGAAAAACCTCTTCAAGTTAATAACGGACATGAATGAATTAAACAATATTATTCAAACCCCTTTTCATATGTTCCCTTCCTTTGGGTCGTAAACCTGCTCAAATAACACTTAAACAAATCAGTTTGTGAATTTAACAAATAATAAATTATTTATTTTGAGAAAAAATAGTAGGCCTACCGCCTATTGTTATAAACTATTATTTTAAGTTTTAAAAGTTTGCTTTCTATATGTTTAAGAAATTACACATTTTAACACATTGGGTAAATCAACTTGTACAATTAAAACAGTTCTCTGTAACGACAAAAAGATTTGTTAAAAAAATACGAAAAAAGTATAAAAGTATAGTTAATTACCATTAAATTTAGGGAACATAGCCTATAAATTTTCGCTGAAAGAAGTGAGGATGATACAAACATTTTGTCCTTGAGGAATTGCATTACATAGACGGATGAAACATCAGAGCACATGTGGTCAGAACCAGTTTTATGTTGCAATGCCAGAGCTTATCAGGTTACAGCAAGTGGCTAATTCCCTGACAAGGGCTTATAACTTAATAGTACCTATTTAGGATGGTAAGCTTTCGAAGAGCTGTTAGTCGTACTTCCAAAGTGTACATCCAATTGTGTTGTAAATTGTTAATATGCGTATCACAATACAATTTATAAATATCAGTTCGGACTTACCATTGAAACCAAAGGAAAGTCTGCCCAACCTGGTATAAGGAGTAATACAGTGACCAGAGAGCAGCAAACATCGGCTTGTTGCAGAACTTTTGTGATACAAATCTGCAACAAATACAAATAAACATGTACATTGTAGGCCTAATACTCAGGTTTCAGAACAAAGTTCAGGGACGGATGAAGATTTAAATACCCCCGCCGCAGCAAACCTGCAGACTAAGCGAATTTCCATTTGACTGATTGGATTTACACTGAAATGTCTACTTAAAAATATAACATTTATTCTCTATTTAAATAGAATTAGTTTAACTAGTACTTGGGTTTGCTGCATCAGGGAGGGTAAAACTGTTTTTTTTTGTTTTTTTTGTAAAACGTTAATAGTTAGTAAGAAATAAAAACATTTTCCAAATTTGATCAAAATATGTTCATAAACAAGCAAACTACAACAATTTACTTATTCTCCATAAGAATAACATGGGAATTTTAAATTTAAAATTTTTTGGAATTTTCTCCGTAACCATTAGGCGCATAATAACGCTTCAATATACTAAATTATTTGTTTTTTTAAGCTCTGCAAAATGGTTTGGAAAGAAATTGCTAAATTCTATGTTTTTTGGGTCAAAAATGGGAAAAACCTATTTTTACCCCATAAAACCCCCCGTAAACCCCCGTTCCCATGATCCGATCATGCTGGATCGCGAACTCGTTCGAATAAACATAGGTTTACACGTTTGTACCGTGTTTTTGGCCTCTAGGGACCTCAAAATGAAAAAAAAAATCGGTCCCGCGTCCAGGTCTTACCATGAGTACTACGATAATAGCTTATTCCCTGTATGGGAAATTCGCTAAAATGTATTTTAAAATTAAGTAGGTTATTTTTTATTTAACATTCCAACTGACAGCTCCACTTTGATATTGGTAAACTTATGATTGCTGGATTTATGTTGATATTGCTAATTAATTACTTATAAGTTATAATGTTAAAAATCCTCCATAACTATGTCAGTCGGACAAAATAATAAATAGTAAACAGACGATTCCACTAATTAGTGATACGATGATGATGGCATTTGGTACAAACGTGTAAACCCACTTTTATTCAAACGAGTTTGCAAACCAGCATGATCCGACTACGGAAACAAGGGTTTACGGGGGGTTTTAAGGGATAAAAATTGGGGTTTCCCATGACCATGGAAAACATAAAATTTTTAAACTTCTTTCCAAACCATTTTGTAGAGTTAAAAAAAAAATAATAATTTAGTATCCTATGGTGAAGAGTTGTTAACTTATATGTGCTTAGATTCTTAAGGAGATTTTAAACAAAACAAAAACCGTAGATTTAAAATTCTTACCCTATGTTATTCCTATAGCCTAGTTCAATACTTTTTAATGAAATTGAGACCATACAAAGTAGGTATTTTAAGTTATGGAAAATAAGTTATTGTTGTTTGCTTGTTTATGGATATCTATATAAATAAAATTTGAGTTTTGTCTGTACATTGCTCAAAATCATAAATTTTTAGGTCAGTTTTACGTTTTATACATTAAAGAAGCCGAAACAACTCTCATCTAAATTTCTGTCTGTCTGTCTGTCTTTCTGTAACACTCAAGATGGCATTTTACGCAATCTTCTCCAGGAAAACGAGAGTACCTATCAATATCCAACTCATTTTAATGTATTCACTGGATTGGCGAGAGTGTCTTTAGCCATTAAAATATGTCCTCACTATTTTGTAAATGAAATTACGGACTTTCAAAAATGCAGTTTTGTGCGACTTTTGTCAAGTTTTCGTCCAATTTTTATCACATAATCATCTATGAAATAACGAACATCTGTTCGGATCAAGATTATTTTTTCTAGCTGTCACTCATATGTTTACAAATGTTGTTTACAAATACCGCAACCATTTTCGATCACGTTTTGAAGGCAATTCCCAACCAAGCGAAATAAAAAACATTTTTCTTACATAACGGATTTAATTAATCGCAAGTGGAATAATATAGTGTAACCGCAAATGAAATTAAATAACTGTGCATCATCCAAGTCAGGAACCAGAGATTCTTTGTGTATAAAATTTTTCTTGAGTTTTGACAACCAGAAAGAAGACCTTGAATCAGTGTTGTATAGGTCTGGGAAACTTAAATTTATTAATGATCGTCGCCAATAGCTTACAAACAAGATGTCCACTCATTGACGGCACTTCAATGGCGGTTGTGTAAAATGTAAAGTAAAAAATCACAACTGTAGTGGGTGATTGTAACAGAGGTTTACGATTTATGGATGATGCTAAACTTGCTTTTCCAATGTGTCACTTTCTGTTTCTACTCACTGTGTGATGCAATCGCTGGACCATACAGCCAATAGGCCCATAGCCTTGGGTACTTACGCCTACCCAATTATTCATAACAACCTTATCGACGACGATCCTTGATACCGGTACTTTTCCCTAGAATACACGGCCTCCCTACTTAAGAAATAAAATTTCAAACGTCCAAAAACCCAGCATTGTGTGATTTTTGTCACATTTCCTTCTAATGTTAAAAGATATACTAATCATTGTTTAGAGAATACGTAATCTATTAAATAACAAAACAAGTTGTTTGTATAAGGTTGTTTTTTTTTTTTTTTTTTAACTGACACCAATAAGTTTACATTAAAAGTTGTTTACGAATAAAGCAATTAATGGGAAATAACTTTCGATTGCCGATAACTTTTTACGAGAAAATCCAAAGCCAAGAAATCAATAGCCTTGGGACTTGATTAATGCAGTTTATTGGTCGGACGTAGCCTAATTCTTAACCGTCAACGTTGGTTTTTGGTACTGGTTCTTTTCCTTAGAACCGTTGGTAGCATCAAGAATCATTTTTATGTACCAACACATCACTGTAATTTACAAATTAGTTATCGTTGGTGTTGCACCTTATTTATACAGCCGTATTCAATTTAATTAATGTCGTAACTGCTTTTTCTGTCTGGATTCCAAAATGTTAGTTTATGCTAAGAAAATGATAACTCATTTAAGTAACACATTTTTTTTGTTCAGCAAACCATCATCAATTGTATACGATTTACGTTGTTTATGTATTAATAGTTCGTGGCCTATTTTGGTAATTTTTATTATACATTAACAATCTAGACCGTCTATAGTACTTCATTTCATATAGTAAGCTGTCATTTTGACAGCATTTCGGGTCATCTTTGGTCCAAGCCAAGCAAATATAAAGTTATGATAAAATTTGATGACATTGACTGATACTAATTTATGTACTTTGTTATGCTTAAAACGTAGCAAATTCCCTAATTAAGTTCTGTATTTTTGTGTGTAGGCTTATGTCTGTTGGTAACGCATTAATGTCCTTATTTCTCAGTGTCACGAAAAGGACAAGAGCACCTTTGTTAATGAAAATGTCAACCCGAATTAAGTGTTAAATGGTGAGGTCGAGGTAGTACTTTAAATACTTTTAACCATTGTGGAAAGTAACTTTCAGCTATAGGCCTAAGCCTACCTTAGGGCCATGCCTCATAGATCTAGGCCTATAAAGATTTGTTTAGTTTAATCATTGGATTTAACATATGGACCAACACGATCCGGGTGACATTTAATTGCGAAGCATTTGTTTTGGCTTGAAACTGTCAGATACTGTATTTGCGAAGGTTTATATATAATAGTTTTGCCAGCATATCTGCAAATATGCAAACCAACTGCCAGGTTTCAACTGACTACTATAAGATCCCCGTGCGTAGAACGGGCACACAGCTAGTATTTTGATAAAATAAAAATAATAAATCTATTTAGGTCTAAGTTATACTAGCCTACTTGCTAATAAACTAAATTAAAAATTCACTTTATAAATTAAAAACACACTGTTATATCTGACATTTTAAAGATATTTCAGTGAAAATACAATCGTGCAAATATGGGAATCTATGCTTAGTTTACAGGTTTGCTATGGTGGTGGGGGGGTATTTAGAGATCCTGAACCACATTATTGCATTGTTTTATTTGATTAAATTAGGTAGGACCATTTTAATATAAATGAAAATTACTTGTCGTTGCCGGTAGTGGGCTCTCTATAGCAAAAGTTGCCTAGCTTAGTAAGTAGCCTAGTCAGAATTATTCATCCTTCTCATCGCGTAAACTTAATTTCTTCTCAGATGGCATTGGGTTGGTGGAAGCACTTTAAGTGACCTTCAATTAACTCTCAACTTACGTTCAAAACTAAGATTTGTTGACCTATTTTTATTAGGCCTAACTTAGGTTTGGCATGACTGAAGGTTGAATGAATAAAATAAGTAGGCCTACTTAAGTTAAGAAAACATTCTCAAATCTCAGTAGGTTAAAGTTTAGACTCCATATCCCCTACCTTGACATCTTACACCTAACTTAATAACAAGCAATTCATAATTAATTGAACAGATTCACATTAACTTAATTTAGCACCAAAAAGATTGACATTATTAAGTTAGGCCTACACAGGCTAGACTTCTAAAACTAGTTTAAAATTTCCTAAGACTATGCAAATTAAGAACCTTCATAGTTCTACACCAAATCAATACCACTGGTTAGCAAACAAATGCTTTGGTATTTAGGTAGCAAGGTGTTATTGGCTACCTTAAGCTACATAAACTAGGCAGACACATTAGGCTACATACATCCAACAAGTACGGTAGCATAAAAGTTAAGGCTACATTCATTTGGAGGTAATTTATGTTTGAACCCTTCCAAAAGCCTCATTTAAATCCCTCACTTTGTAGGCCTAAGTTAAGTTATATGTGAATTATATGATTTGTCTCTTTCTCTGGACATCGTCACTTGTGGGATTCCCCAGGGATCTGTCCTTGGACCTGTACTGTTCTTGATTTATGTTACAGGGCCGGTTCTAGGAATTTTTCAGAGTTAAGCGAACACCCGAATCAACGCCACCTAGAATTCCCCCCCCCCCCCCACCCCACCCACAATGAACATAACTTAACCCTTTTTTGTGAAATATGTTTAGGTTAGAAGAATACCTACTTGCAATAAAAGACTTTTTTCAACTACTGTTTATTATTCACAGAAATTAACATTTTTACACTTTCACTCATCATATAGGCCTACACTTAAGCAAAACCCAAAGTTAACAATTTATTTCTAAATGTAGAATCTATTTTTACAGGATAACTTACTTGGATATGATATAAGTTTTTATTAGCCTATTACAATGAAAAACAGGTGTATGTAGATGACAAGAAAGGAATTTTTAATTGAATACATTAATCCGATTGCGAAACGAATCCAACGTCTAATTAATTCCAACGTCTCAATATTTACACTAACAACTGTTTATAATACTTTCTTCTTATTTACTGCACTAATTTTAAATTATCTCGAGCATGAGCACGGCCGCCTTTAACTCCAGGCCGCGGCCTTGTAAAATTGGCAACGTCGCAAGTAGGGTTGTTTAGTGTCAGACGTCCCATAAGATAACATGGCAGACAGGATTTATGAACATAAATTTATTAAAATATTGAAAATAAAACATACAGAATTGAAAACCAAATTAATATGAATTGAAAATCAATATCTGTACATTTTAAGCGGAGTCAATATTTTCATCTTAGTCCACTAACCAAGCTTTCGTAAATAGACAAATACCATTAGCTGCTTCCAAACAAAACAGCTGTTACAACCCTACTTGTGAAGTTGCCACTTCGAAGGCCGCGGCTTGGAGTTAAAGGCGGCCGTGGCTGTACGCTGCCGAGCATCAGCTCACTACAAATCGAAACTGCAAAACAATGCATTTTCATAGTGCTGTTGGTACACAAACAGAATAAATGCCTTTGGTGTGGTGCTTTGGATACTTGAACTCTGACAAAAAAAACAAAATTAAGTCGTTCACTTGTCAGTAAATTTGTTTCCAATTTTGTCTCCTGAAAAAAATTGTGTCCCGATGGCGCCACTTTACTGTGTACTACTGGCTGCGTCTGCTGGACGTTTCGTCGGGTGACGTTGTGGCTCCCGTTTTCTCAGACTTTGGGTTTGAGATTGTTCCAAAACTACGGGGTTCTCTTCCGGAAGAGTTTTCTTTTGTGAACCCTGAAGTTTTTACCTTCATAGGCCCGTTTCACACAGCTCAGTATGGAGCATTTCTGCGAGTAGAGTTTTCATACCACGGGTAAGTTGAATTCGCCAGGCCTAGTCCTCGCTTATTTCATTTTGTTTCATTTTTCACTGTTTCTCTATTGTTCAGAAATGTTTTATAGAGTCATTTTGATGTTTATTGTACTGTTATCTGAGAGTTTCGAGTCCACTAGATAACACAATGTGCATGCCTCGTTGAGTTATTTATTAAATCCACTTTACTGTGGCGCCATATGCGGCTGCGTAGTTCACGTATATGGGTTAAACCGGCCCTGTTTATGTAAATGAATTGCCTTTAAGTGTTCAGGCCGGGGAGGACTGCCTTTTTGCGGATGATACGTCTTTGGCTCTGACTGGCTCAACTTCCGAGGAATTAAGTTATAATTAAAATCTTTTATTGAAGCAAATAACGTAAAGCAGTGGTTTGACTCAAATTTATTAAATCTCAACCCCAACAAAACTGAATTGCTTCGTTTTTCAATCCAAGGCAATCCACACACAACTGTCCTTTGAACGATGTTATATTTTTTTTGGTGATGTTGATTAATTTTCACAACGTGGAAATTGAGTCAACAGAAGGCGTCAAGTTCCTTGGTTTAATATTAGACAAACACCTTCGTTTTGATGACTATTATCGACAGTGTGTGTAGGAAGGGTTGGTTCCGGCATCTTTCTTTTAAAACAATTGTCAAATTTTTCCAATCAGAACGTCCTTGTGGCCGCCTATTATGGGGACATTTTCCCTCATTTAGTAGTATACTCAGTGCCGGCATGGGGATGTGAGAATAGAAGGACCAGATTTCTATTTTGACTTCAAAAGAGAGCAGCAATTCACACCATCTTTAAAATCAGCTCACAAACTTCATGCAAAGATTTTTTTCAGTCTTCAAATAATTTTTAAATTTTTCCAAGCATAAGTTATACCTCCTTGAAACACGCATTTTTAAAAAAAAAAGAACATTTCCATCTT
The DNA here is from genome assembly GCF_028750875.1 of Macrosteles quadrilineatus. NCBI lineage: Eukaryota > Metazoa > Arthropoda > Insecta > Hemiptera > Cicadellidae > Macrosteles > Macrosteles quadrilineatus. The sequence goes on from NW_026542594.1 coordinate 179,296,459, forward strand.
TGCAAAATCCAGATCATAACCATATTCTTTGCGAAACAGTTTAAATCTTCAGATAAGTTAGGCTACCAAAAAATTCAACCACCTTTTTCAAAAAACTTCTTTATTATAACGGTATAGTGATTTTCAATACATTGCCAACCCATCTGATAATTGAGTCAAACCCTGTTCATTTAAAAAAAATCACTTTGAAAATTACTGGCATCCAAGTGTTACTACCGTGTCCGTGATTTTATTGCTGAGGTGAACTAGCAAATGAACCTCAACCTGGAGGCGAGTTAGCGTAGTGAACGAGCTACCCTGAAGGCAAGTGAGCGTAGCGAACAAGCTAACCTGAAGGCAAGTGAGCGCAGCGAACGAGCTCCAACCTAAAGGTGAGTGAGCGTTGCGAACGAACTTCAACCAGGACGTGATTGAGCCATGCGAACGAGATCATCTTGAAAATTAAGAAGTTAAACGGGGCACAGCCCGCGGGTTACAGCTAGTAGTTTATATAAGACACTCTGTATTTTTTATGTATATTGACTTAGCCAATGCATTAATGTACGTCTGGCCAAATAATGACTTATGACTTAGGCACACGTAGGATGCAAGTGAGGAAATATTAGAATAATAAAAAATACTTACCCGGTAAAAGAAAGGAATATTCCAGTAAGAGCAAGCACATCCATCATATATTCTGTGTCAAGACCAATATAAGGGGCAAGCCACAGCAAAGTTGGTTTGTTGTGAATATTTCTGACCAAGTTGTCATCCTTAGCTTCAAGTTGAACATGGGCTGGTAACACACCATTCTCACCATAAAGTCCTGGAATAAATAAACATAAGTTAGCCTAATTCAATTACCTACTTCTTCTAGGGCCTACATGTAAAGACGTAAGTAATAAAACGGTAGCCAATTTTACACTAGGCCTACATAAGCATAAAATCTAGGCTACTCACCCGGTATTTGGATGTAAATGGACGCAAATGCAAACAGGTAAATAACATTCATGCATCGTAGAAATAAATGTTTCGTGTAGCGGATTTCAACCATTTTATTAATTTAATTTGAATTAAGTTATGTGATTAGAGATCAATTCCTCAAATGCATGCCGAAAACGCGATGGACCAATGGAAATGAATGATAAATACTAGGCTAGGCTAGGTCTAATTGTTAATTAAAGGGGGGAATCTGTCTGTATCAGAATTCTTTTCTACTTTTAAATCAGCGCAATGTCATTAATCAATAATTTAAAATGTAAAGCCCATGTAAAAAATGCAAATTAAATCAAATCTTTCCTGTCGCCGTCCTGACAGTTAAAAAATCCAAGCAGCCCAAGCCCATAACATGAAGAGAAGAACAAGAAATACGAATACGAGATTTGGATTGGATTTGATACTCGACGTTCTGTACACACGAGCACCTCAGCTTCCACATGCACAGGATAACAGCTATTTGTATAGCTTCACTGTATATCTTTAATTGGACCTGTTTAGATAGTTGTTTCGTTTCAACAGTTGCAATTTGCAGTTGCGAACTGTGCATTGTGATTTTAAGGTGTTTATTCTTTACTGTTTGTTTATTTTGACTTGAGCTGCTTGAAAAGGTGTTTTATGAGTATGAAAATTAAAGTGTTGTGAGTGAGCTGAAGCTGATTAGGCCTATTTTTTATTAGGTATTAACAATTAAATATTTTGCGTGCATGAATTATTTATGAACATTTAAATGTTCACTTAACCTATCTTTTTCGGATTCCTCAAGAAAGAGTGATTGTTAATGTTAGGTTGAGTTGCGTTTGTGTGTGAATTTGTTAGATTGGAGTTTTGGTAGTGGTAGGTCTAGGTTTATTTTGATTAAGTTAGTTGGGCCTTTCAGTGGAGTTTAGGTCTAAGTTATTGCCTTTGAAAAAGTTAAATTAATAACTTATCTATTAATAAGAGTATGCCTAAGTTAAGTTTACCTTAGAGGTTAACTTAGACCTACCACTACCAAAACTGCAATCTAACAAATTCACACACAAACAAACACCTAACCTAACCTACCTAACAATCACTCTCTCTTGAGGAATCCGAAAAAATATAGGTTAAGTAAACATTTAAATCTTCATAATTAATTCATGCACGCGAAACATTTAGGCTAATTGTCAATACCTAATAACAAATCAGCTTCAGCACACTCACAAAACGTTAATTTTCATAATCATGAAACACCTTTTCAAGCAGCTCAAGTCAAAAGTAAACAAACAATAAAGATTAAAGAATAAACACCTTTTCAAAATCACAATGCACAGTTCGCAACTGTAACTGTTGAAAAAAACAACTATCTAAACAGAACAGAAACAGGTCCAATAAAGATATACGGTGAAGCTATTACACAAATACCTATTATCCCAGGAACTGTTCGAAGGCCTTCTGTGCTTGTGGAAGCTGAGGTGCTCGTGGGTACAGAACGTCGAGTGGATTTGATTTGGACGTTTGGATCCAGGCAGGAACGGAATAAAGAGTAGGCAGATTACTAGAAAATAGCCCAGAAAAGTAATTGATTAAGTTATTACCATATTACCAAATGTATGGTTGTTCAGTACTTGTAATCAGTCCTACATTATCTTTTTAAAATACTTTGATTTTGAGATGTGTACGCACCAATCATATCAATAAACATGTAACATGGCAATATATAATCTATTTGTTGTAAAATGGTGTAACCATTGAGAGGGAATATGTCATTAGACCTCAGTCCTACATTATCTTTTTAAAATACTTTGATTTTAAGATGTGTACGCACCAATCATGTCAATATACATGTAACATGGCAATAATCCAGTGGCGTAACAGAAGGGCCCGCAATGCGCGGGGGCCCGCGAGCTGAGGGGGCCTGCGAACCGGTGAGCAGAGAGGCCCGTGAGACGAGTGAGGCCGAAAAATTGGAGTTCATTCTCTTATTTAAATGTATTATCAATCATTCAATAATTGTATTGAACAAGTAATAACATTGATGTTATTAATAATATGTTGTTATCAGTTATCGTTTAATTTCGTTAGGCCTCTTCAGTGTTAACGAACTAGGGTAACAAATTTAAGGTGTTATAACGTGGGTCTTTGATTATTATGCAATCTTACTTTCGTCACCGAGAAATATTTTAAGCCCCCCACACACTACCAGACCAGACCTACAGACCAGACCGTCTGGTCTGGCGTCTGGCACTTGTCTTATCGTGTGTGGGGCTGTCTGCAGACCGATTTTCTCGGACCAGACGGTCTGCGTGTCTGATGGTTGAACCCTCAGACCACAGACGGTCTGAGGTTCCCCCACCACTATTTTTGTCTGGTCTGTGAGTGTGTAGCGCTGTCTGTCAGACGTCAGACCGTCGCGACAGTCTTCCTGTTGCACTGTTGCAGTGAGAGTGAGTGATTTGCATTGGGCGATCAGCTGATTTACTAATAATATTAGTTTGTTTACGATTAATTTTCGAATGTTGGAATGTCTGGTCTGGGAATGTGTAGAGCCGGGCAAGACGGTCTGGTCTTAGCCAGACGGTCTGGTCTGGAGGTCTGGTCTGGTAGTGTGTGGGGGGCTTTACTTCTCGGTGATTTCGTACACTGCTTATGTCGTCTGCAAATGATAATGAATAATCATGTATTTGTTGTAAAATGGTGTAACCATTTGAGAGAGAACATATTATCATCATCAGTGAGTAAACAGCAGTATAAGAGTACCCAATTATGATTATGATACTAACTATAACATTTGTTATTTGATGTATTTTTGTACTTTGAGGTAATTTAATAACACTTACGATATGCTGAACAAAAAGTTATTTATGACATTAAGTGATCTTATTTTCTTAAATACTGAATATGATTAGAAAATTGATAATAAGCTGACTCACTCGATCAAGCGTCTTGGGCGTAAACTTTTCATGAAGAAGCTCGTCCCTCTCCTTAAGTCAAGAGCGTGGTACTACTCACTAAAGGATTTTTTTGAGGATAGTTTTCCTGAATTGTCTGACTAAACCGCATATCCACATACCAAAGTTTTTGTAAATATTTAATTTATGTTTGTATCTAATCGAATTCAGTTGTTTTAAAATGATTTTGTATATTGAAATTCTGACGCCATCAATCCCTTATTGGGTAAAATATGAAGACATGGTAATAAGGTAATAATAAGGTAACAAAAGAATAATCTACAAAATTAAATCATACACTAACCAACTAGAAAGGAGTATGTTGTATCATAGACTAACCAATGTTTTATCTATGGTTTTATCTATCATTACATTCTCCAGACTTTATACTAAGACGAAACTCAACTAATAGTGTGTCAAAAGTCAATGCTGTCAAATCACTTTACTGAAAGTCAATTGCACTTTACTGCAATGGTTACACGCCAATTGTTTATACACTAAATAAACACTCCAATTGCCTTTACACTCAGGACCAAACTAATCTATGTTCAGTGAATAATATCATAGATAAAACATGTTTTATCTATGATAATATCATAGACTAACCAACACAAGGGAGTATGTTTTATCTATGATTATACGTTAAAAACTACTTGATAATCAATAAAGTAATTTCCTTTGAATCTCTTTTCTTACAGTCTGTGTCCATAACAGCTGTTTTTTATTTGTTTATTTTCTCCTTGCATTGTGCATTTTTGCTCTGTTTGTGCTTTATATTATAATCAAACTAGGCTTGTTTCGTTACTGTCATTGTATTTGGATTTTGTCCATGTCTATTTGGATTGTTAAATGCTGGTTCCGTTTTAATTTTATTTTCATCAGCAATTAAAATGTCCGATCTTTTTAAATCTGCGTTTGGTTACTTTAGCAGTAACACGCCCGGTCAAGGAAATGAATTGGTTGGGCAAGTCGTTGAAATCGGTAGTGTAAAATTACGAGTGAAAAAAGTGATTGCAGAAGGTAAGATTGTTGTTCAAATTGTTTATATATCACCCATTTTCTTTTAATCGCAACCTTCCTAATGACTTAAACAAATACAAGCAAGTTAAATTCATTTTAAAATTAAACTTTTGGGTTCACATCTGTGAAGCAAGGCCCTGAACTATATTACCGTACGTTGTAAACCGTCCAATACAGTATGTAGATAAGCCTCAAAACTCCTTATCGTGACGTTCAAAAGACATATTTTGAGGTTTCCAATAAATCTTATGAATCTTGAAGGTGTTGTAAATGTATCATAAACACTTCAGGATAGGAAATAATCGAAGAACACCAAAATAACTTGGATGCAAGTCTTAGGTTTCTAAGTGGGTTCTTGTGAGTTAGGAACAAAGAGACTTCCTATTAGGCCTAAGCATAACTAACTTTTGAAAAACTTGAATTCCGGAGATCTGTGTTATAAGGAATAGGCCTATCTTACATGATAACTTAGTTTTTGACTAGTGAGCACAATAATCCAAAGGCCCCAGTTCCTGAAATAGTTAAGTTAGTAGGTCTACTTAGGCCTAAGTCTAGGACTGATTAAAATTAAGGAGAGGACACGTAGGAGTTTCATTGAAGCTGCGCTCTGCCGCCGCGACCGAACTGAGGAGGGGGCGCAGTGCTACTCTCTCCCTTCTCATAAAGTGTGGATAAGGCTATTGATTAGGAAAGTACTATCATTGACAATAGGATAACATACTGACGTTTACTTCCCATCTATATGGACCAGATGTAACCAATCTTTTATTAGGCCTAGGCCTACAAAAGAACATAGTTGTGTATGAGCCAGTCACAGAATGAGCTAACTTAGTGTCTAAAATTCTATTTTATACCTACCCTTATTTTTTGCTACTGACCAGGTTTATGGTCGTAACAGTTTTGTTATAACTCATCATTTTAAGTCATTCCCTAAGTTTGACTTGGTACTTAGGCTAAAAAAGTTTGTGTAGGCCTATTTGACTGAAATGAGTAGGCCTAATTTAGATCAGCGCAATCTGTAGGTGGGTCAGATAGGCCCACTCTATGACGATTTCGATGACAAATCTGGCTACAAATTTAACATGGGGATGGAATGTCTAGTTGTACTGTATTAATTATAGTTAAAGGTACCTATTATTCAAATTTCAAAATTCACGGCTGTTGGTGTAATAAAAGTGAGCACACTTTGAATTTAACTTTGGCTATTTAAAATCACCTGCCTAGCACATACCCTTAAAACTAGAGCAAGAAATGGTTATTCATATTCAAACATCTTTATTCATCATAAATCATGTACATTGGTGGTAGGCCTACAGTGAATAGTGTCAGAATAATAAAAATAAAAATACTATGATTCTTTTTTACTTGTGGGTGTATTTTGAATTTGCAGTTATGAAAGCACCAAGCCAAGTAACTTAAGCACTTTAATTAAAGACTAGTGTACATGTTGCTCGAATTCGAGCAGTATTACAGGATTTGCAAACCAATAACAATCATACTTAGCTATCAACATGTCAACAAAAACACACGTCTACCTTCCCTGTAGCAGCAAACCTAAGTACTCATATTAAAATTAACTTAATGTTATTTAAATGACATATTTGATTAATGTTTATGATCCCTACTGTTCCTGTTCTAATAATCATGCAGTATTTAATATGTTTGAACCAGCTGTGTGGAATTGTGAAATCAAAATTAATTTGACAGTTAGTTCTGCTTGTTTACATTTTTAAATTTTGTGGGTTTGTTCTTTGTTACCATGGATACCATCAATAAATATTTCACTCTTAATTTCTGACAACAGCTGGAGTTCCATAACAAATTTTGTTTCCCATGTTAATCTTATGGATAAATACGAAACTTTAAAGGGCCCCAGGGCCTCACTCTCTAATTATTTCCTTAAAAAGAAAGTTTCCTGCACAACTTCACGTTACGCTCTTTCCAATGACACCAAAAACATGTCAATTGGTTCAGTAGTTTCGGAGGAGTAATTGTCACAAAAAACCTGCTTGCGTATTAAATAAGTATAGATATAGATTAGCACTGTTCTTACCCAGACCAATTTCGGTCATGGGCAACTATATTTTAATAGGTTACACATATTCATTATGGGAAATTTTGAGGGTAATCTTCCTGAAGGTAACTTTAAGACTAAAATCGTAGTATTCATGGAAGTGCTTTTGTAGTCTACACCTTATTGTCTACAAATTGGTACATTATAAAAGCTGAAAGCTTTTTTACGTTGACTTAAATTGTAAGCTTGCCCTTCCCCATACATGGGCAGTTTGATAGTTAAAATTTAACCCTTTAAACTGGAATAGGACTGTTATGTAAATTGTGAGTATTTCCATTAGTTAATAATCTTTTAGTCGACTCTTTTAAAATCATCAAAAATGGTGACTGTTATTAGTTTTTAAACGTTTATAAATAACTCCTGTACTGCTTTGCAATTGCTCGATTTCGAGCAACATGTACACTAGTTAAAATAAAAATACTATTTCTACGTAAGCTATGGGAGGTAGAAAACTCCTCAAATTACTGTTACTGAATTTATTAATTGCTCAGATTCATTTTTTTTCAATAAGAATTGTTTCATAAATATATTGCCCATAAACTTTAAACATTTGTAGGCCTAATTTCTCAAAATGTTCTTCTTGAATCATCTCGTTTAAGCTTAAGCATAATTCTGATAGCTGTTCTGATAGTTTTTTGTGAATTTAATAATAAGTTATGATTGTAGAAATAGTTTCCAATATTCTCTAATTCTACATATTGTAAACATTTCAGTTTCTTCTGGAGAGTTGGATGATACTATCAAATTAGAATCATCATAAAATAAATAAATCAGCGTAAAGACATAATATAGAATTTTGCTTGTAGGTTAAATTATCTTCCATGCCTTTAAGGTAACAAAAAAAAAAAACAAATGCTCCAAAATTGGTTAGGTTAGCCTATTTAAAAATCTAGGTACATAATAACAAAAAATGCTAACTTAATTTAAAATGTTTTTCACCATCCAAATTAGGCCTAAACTTTTCATGTAACCTAAATTTAATAAGCTTGGTTTTTAAACTGTAAAAAATTAAAAATAAATAGGTACGGTACGGTAGTTATTGTAATTATTTTTTTAATAGCATACTCCTATTAAATATGGGTCAATATCATAGAACTTTAAACATGAAAGAAACGCTGAGTCAATACAGTGAAAAAGCCGGCCGCGGAAGGGCTCCCCTCCCACCACAAGTCAGTGGCACTGACCCATGTATCACAGGACGCGTTACGTTTTCCTACAAATTCCGTCAGGTTTTCAGGCTTTCATTATTATTAAGACCTTGATTGTGGTGATTTATTGGTGTGTGATGATTCTTTTATCACAACATTATTGAAAATGCACTTAGTTTCTTACGAGTAGGTTTTATTGTTTGTTGTGCATTGAATGCCACACAGACAATTTCGCTCCATTATTCACTCAAACCTACTCACACCACTCGTAGGCCTATATTCGGGTTAAAATACGCACCTAGCTGATTTGCTAAAGTTCCTATGTCAGGGACCTGTTTAAGTTTGCCATTTATGAGATGGATCCATGAATGTGATACACTAACGAATTGTTTAAGATAAAATGATATTTGTCATAACCTTGTTAAATACCTAAGAAAGTATGTATTATTTATGACTGTACCTATTCGATCAGTGGTCGTTTCCAAATTGGGACTAAAGGTAAACCTAAGACTTTCTCTGTGGTACGGTATTTGATCAGTTGTCATCATTCAATTTTGTTCGTTTGTAGGCCTACTGTGTTTTGCGGCTTTATTTTAACATAGGCCTATGCTATGATTGTTCTGTTTACATTTACGTCGTTATTTTGTAACCATCATAACCCATTTAAGACCAATGTTAAATTTTAAAAACTTCGAGTTAGGTACTTTAAAATTATATAAACGTCACCAAAAATTGAAATTGGTTACGTCCAAACCATCCAAACATTTGACAAAACAACCTTGGTAAGTTTGGCTGAAATATGTTCAGCCGTTACTGAGATTAAGTGTTATAAAGATTGCATTGAAGTTGATCCCAAAGAGCTTCGCTTCGCTCTGATCAATTACCAAGGTATATCCACTGAATTTCCTGATGTTTTAGGTGGATTCGGGTTTGTTTTCGTAGCTCAGGCTGTTGACACCGGAAAGGAATATGCTATTAAGGTAAGAAGAAATATTAGGATTAAATGTTTTATATGTTGTAAGCTTAAGGTAAAGAATTGCAATATGTTTACAAAACATAATTTAATAAAAACAAATACTTTAGGCCTACATCTCTATGAAATTTTGACACATTTTTGCTGTTGAACATAAGTTATTGCATTTTTTTACTTGTAAACAATTACCATACAATTTGTAAATGAATAGTCTACTAAATACGAAATGGAAATTTTTATAAATCACAATTCCATTGTTTTATCTAAATAGGTATTTAGTCTATTTCAATTTCTAGATTTCTTTTTCTAGAAATTGAAAAAGAAATTGATTTAGTGTGTCTAGACGCCAGTGACTTTATTTGAAGTTCAAGTTAATTCATATTTTACTCTGGTGTTGTCATATTGCTTTAGGTTTCATATTATTTACAGTTAAAAATTTGATTTTTTGTAATAGTTAATTATTGTATTTTTATTTATTTATTCGTTCAACAAAACATTATAAACAAAATACATCTCATACAAAGCTACAAAAGTCTCAGTAGGCTTTTCCGCAGCTATAGATAAGAGTCCAGTTCAAGGTACGTTTCACAAATTCCAGTCAGTTTCATTTCTGGTACAAGCTATTCTCTCAATCTGTTTTACTAAATAGATAAGTATTCACATTTCTTTATCGTTTCTTAAATTAGGAAAACTAATAATATAACAACAATTTATTAATGTTAGCTGTGTTTATTTTTCAGCGGTTAATGGCTGCAGACGACGAATCTAACAAAGCCATCACTCAAGAGATTAACATTCTTGTATCCTTTATCTTATGAAGTGTTTCACTATTTCTGCAGGGTTGCATGAATGCTAATGGTAAAAAAAATTGTGTAGAACTTGAAATTTGCTTAATTTAAAGATTTGCTGTAAAATGGATATGATTTTTATTTTTAGGTAAATCGTGTTTCATGAAGATGATTTAGATAGAAAGACTTGCGGGAAATTACTATGTAGACTAATTTGTTTCTTATTTTCAACTATGATTTTGGTTTTTGATTCTTTAACACTTGCTGAATTTCACTAGGTTAGTCGGCATCCAGTTCAGATCGCGGCAATGTCAACCAGTACTGTGGGTGCGACAGGCCTGTTTGTTGTGTTTTTGTTAATAATTGTAAAATGTTATTCGTGTTCGTGTTATGTGTTTCAACTACGACGACGCTACTTCAGCTGAATGTTCAACGTCTGACGATGGCATTATAATGCCAAAACGGCCGTAACTCAAGTTACAACAGTTTGAGCTGTAGACGAAGGTAAATACCTATTTTTAAATACCTTTATTTTGTGTATTACATTTTATGTTACTGATCTCTGTTAAGTTTTAAGTTCCTGAGTTTGTTTTAAAAGTGTGTTATCAAGAAGAGTAGACTACTAGAAATGCAAGTGTGTTTGCAAAGACTATGAAACGGCCTCTTGAGCTAAAACTGCTAAAACATAGTTACTCCCACCCATGAGAAAGGTTGTTGACAGACAAGCTAATGGGAGATAGTATGACGTGTCAAATTGCTGCTACCGTTTATTTTAAATTGTTTTCCTGAGCCAAACCTACAGAAACAGCTGGCTGGTCATCCCAACATCATTCAGTTCCTGTCTGCGGCTTTCATAGACAAGAACCAATCGGGGCATGGCATGGCGGAGTACTTAATTCTCACTGAGCTCTGCATCGGTAAGTTTGACCTATTAATACAACTAGACATTCCATCCCCATGTAAAATTTGTAGCTAGATTTTTTAATAAACTCGTTGTAGTGATGTGAGCCACCGACAGATTTCGCTGATCTGAATTACTAAATTCTATTGAACACACAAACTTTTTACCTTGAAGTCAAACTTAGGGAATGGCTTATGGTGAGCTATAGCAACTGTTATGACTCATCAACTTGGTTAGCGTAACAAAATAAGGTGTAACATAGATTTATAGACACTAGCACAGTTTGTGTGTGGCTCACACAACTAGGTTCTTTTTTAATAAAAAATTGGCGACAGTTGTTCCATATAGATGGGATGTCTACTTCAGTATCCAATAGTCAATGGTTTTAGCTAGTGTGTTATTTTTATATTTTCTTAGAAGAGTTTGACTGTTTTAAAAACTTTGTGTTTTTTTGGGTACATAGTTTTCTTAGTTAACGTTAACATGGTTACTTTTTTGAGACGTTTGGTGTGTTTTTAATGTTTTTGGGAGGATTTTTAAAATTATTATTACTTGCTTGTTTACATGAGTCTTGTGCTTCTATACCATACATGACACACATAATAAAAGTAAGACTGATATTCTCAAGTATCTGGTAAAAAAGAATACACCTGTTTATTTTAAAATGTCGAACAAAAGCTTTACAATTTATACTACTTAACTTTAACTTATCTTGTAAAACAAAGTGACACTTGTATTCACTATAGCAATTTGATTTATTATTTAAATTGTGGTTCTTGCTGCTGTTGGAGCTTTTGAAAATTTATTTTAAATGATATATTCATACTTCTTAGTTTAAAGTGGGTAATTCTATAAAGTGTTGAGCATATGAACACATGAAATTTGAACACATTGTTTCAAGCTCGTATACTTTAGTCACTTAAGGTCAAATTAATGATTTCAGGTGGCAGTCTGATAGATGTGCTGACTGCCCGCACTTCTCCCTTACCTCCGGACATCGTCTGTCGGGTGTTCTGGCAAGTGTGTCAATCTGTCAAACACATGCACAGTCTCAGCCCGCCCATCATACATAGGGATCTCAAGGTAAAGTAGGCTCGGGTCTCAGTGATGAATGAAAGGAGAGTGATTCATATGATAGACATTTGTTGACTAAGACCAGTTGGCTGCTTTGAAATTTGTTTATCATCTGTTTTTTACTGATTTTAAGATTAATATCTTTTGAAATGTTTTTGGCATGTGCATTATTTTGCTTGAGACAAAAATTGGTTTTCATGCCTCCGCCAAACAGTCTAACGATTAAAATTTGCTCAGTAGCTTAAATGTATCATGGCGAATACAACATTTTCAAAGCATGCAACTTGTCAATAACACAATTAAAACTAACATCACACTATCTAAATGTTTGTGTATTCGTATCGTCTTTATGTTCATATTGTATTTGTTTGATTGCATTTTTGATTAGTTGCAAGTTTTGAAAATGTCTTCGTAACAAAACTTGTAAGCTACTTAGTAATTTTAATAGTTGGACTATTTTACAGAGATATGTAAAGCCTATTTCCATCTTAATTACTTTATCTGCGATCTAAAAGAAACAGTACCTAGGCCTAAATAATATAGCTTTGATTATATTAGTTGAGTCCCAAAAGGTGGCAATGCCGTTACGTTCCATATGAATTACAGTTTATGCTAGGTGTGAAAGATTTCCGGATGTTTAAGCAAACAAAAGTACACATGAAATGCCTCCAAATCATTTTATTTAGAAAGCCACACAATGTGTACTCATTTATAGTTGTATAGAAAGGGAGTGTATAGAATGGAGTAAGATGACATTGTGGATCTGTTACTGCCAAAGATCAGCATTTTCTTTAGCTTGAAGGCCAATGATAAAGAACAGCTGGATCGAGTATCAAACAATCAAAGAGCTACTGATTTTTCTGGGATAAAATCGGAATCTTTAGGACTACAAGTTTCCTCTTTAGTTCAGGATATTCTCTGATATCTGATATCTAGACGTCATCTACGCCTCTATAGCTTCCTTTCCTCCATCATTTGCAATTCTAATCTTTTCTCTACATCCCTTCCCCTCTTCACCTCATATACCTTCTTCTTTCTCTTGGTCTTTTCACAACAAAATGGACGTTACGTCAGAAAAGAACTGTCATTTATACAAGCTTGTAAGAAATTTGAAATTGCTTGTTGAATTAATAATCTCTGTTTAAAATAGATTTGTATTTGCAGATAGAGAATTTGCTATTGGACAGTGAGGGGAAAATCAAGCTTTGCGATTTCGGAAGTGCTACAACACAGGCATTCTATCCTGATAACAACTGGACGGCTCAGCAGAGAGCCATGCTTGAGGACCAGGTGAGTTGACAAACATTTTGAACACTTAGTATCTTTACTTGCTGCTATACCCTTCACATCTGTGTAAAGAGGCTGAAAAGAGTAATGTTTTTTAAATCTTCTACACTCGCCCAATTGTAGAAAGAAAACCTGTAAAACTTTTTGTATACAATTTTTTATGGTTTAATTAAATTAACTTTGTGACAGGAAAAAATTCATAACTTCTGTGTGGTATGGTTAAATTACTTTGGTAGCCGACAATTGAATTTTATATTGGACAAAGATTTCACGAATTACTAGAAATATTATTTAATTTTTAATGTCTCGCACACTTTTTTTGGAATCCTGGAAGTCAGTTTGAGTATGGAATATGATCGTACACTTTCTTTGTACCTAGTTAATCCTTAAATAATATAAATTAACTTCAAACTGTTACTTGCATAACAATTAAAGTACCGGTAATGCAATTTAAATGGGAAAGAAATGGTAATTGATGCCATTAAATAATAAAGACATTGAGGAACTTGTACATAAGTAGACAGTAGGGCCTAGAGCAGTGTTGGGGAAGCTACTTTTAAAATGTAGCTAGCTACAACTACTGCTACATTTCCAAAAAAGTAGCTTAGCTACAGCTACAGCTACAGTTCCGAAAAAGTAGCTAGCTACAACTACAGCTACAATGAAATGTAGCTACAGCTACAATTTTAGCTACTTTTCCAAAGACGTTAGGCCTACTTTTTATTTCACGCACATTAGGAAAATGTAAAATTAATTGCAACTACATTTTTACTGAACAAACATTAAAAAAATGTCAGTATTGTATCTTAACATTAATTGGAAAACAAATTATTCCTAGATTGTATTTAATTTTTTGGCATTATAAACCTAACATTACAACAACAGAACCAAATAGTTCGGTGTCCCATCATATTTAGTACTTATTTTTAAATATCACATTATTTTTAAGCATCTTAAATGTAAATTTCATTAAGTTCAAAGGACATACAACCAAACTATATTTTAAAAGCTCATTTTATTTCTTTAATATAGATTCATTTATAGATGTCTTATATCAACAATTAAGACCAATAAAACTGTAAAACGATTATTTAAAAATACTTTTTTGTGTTACAGAGCCTAGCCTACTGAAATTGGAGTTTATTGCTTTATTTTAATGTTAAAAACGACATTGCTATAAACTTTTAAGTGATAAGTTACTTGTTCTATGAATAACACTTTTCAATGTCAAGAAATCGTCCTTTATTGTCATTATGCATAGGGCAAATTGTACTTCAACCTAGTTGGTACTGTACAGAAAACAGTATCCAGTAACTTATCCTGAAATAGGCTTTTAATTTAAACATGTTGAAATTTGTAAAGTAAAAATAACATGTAGGCCTACTTGGCTATGTAACAAGTTGGCTATATAGTAGGCTTGTTCTTGCTAGGACTAAACAGATAGGATTCCTAATAATTGAACTTGGAACTTGGTATTCGTCTTAAACCATAGCATAGCCTAGGAATTAATAGTCCTATACAAGAGCTGTTACCAGGAGCAAACTATGCTATTTTTTCAAAGTAAGTTTCATGTTATATGGAGATTTTTTCGTTACAATTGTCATTTAGTATATACATATCTTAAATCACATCAGGTAATTTCCTCTTTGTTAATTTAGTAAACCTTTGAAAAATCTTCGTAATCTAACCAAGGAAGGGCTTTTGATGATGAACCACAATCAACAGCTGAAGCAAAGGTTGATAGACCAGCTTTCTCATCATTTTAAGGTTTAGTGTTGGTTTCCATTAAAATCCAAGTTGAAACACCATCGGTATAATAAACAAACTAAATTGATTACTAATTTCCCTGTCAATCACTTGCAAGCATTCAATAGCTTCTCTTGTCACCGGTAACGTTTAAACGTCGTCTGCATCTAGCGATTTTATTTTATCTGACAGTAATCATAGAGTAGTAAATTAAGGAAATGAGAGCCAAAAATGTGGATAACACTCATTTTAATGGCCTCCATGTCCACACAACGTTGTAATAGGGATGAAACGGCTGCAACCAGCTGTATGAAGCCAAGAAAGTAAGGCCTAATTTTTTGAAAATCTGAGTTTGAAAGAGGTTGTTTCACGTAAGGTTGAGGTTATGATAAAAATCACTATCTCAAACAATGTTAATGTAGCGAGAAAAGTAGCTAAAACTCCGCTACAACTACTTTAAAAATGTAGCTAGCTACAGCTAAAGCTACAAAATCTTAAAAGTAGCGTAGCTACAGCTAACGCTACAAAAAAAAGTAGCGCGCTACTGTAGCGTCGCTACTTGTAGCGCGCTACTTCCCAACACTGGCCTAGAGATACCTGCAATAATAACCAGTGACAAAAGAAGAGAGAGAGGATAAAACTAGTAGTCTATATAGGCTACTGCAGTTTCATTCCCAAGGGGAACTTCATCAGATTTCGAAGGACATCAAATTTAATTCCAGAGGAGGTCGTCGACATTACAAAAACGTGTTACCGAGAAACACGTTATGCACGGAGGGCAGGTCTAGACTGATGCGTTATCTCGCATTAAAATATCCTAAAATTATTTTACATTAATCCTCGACATTCTGTAAAAATTAGGACGTCCATCGAAGGTAGTTCATTATGCTCAACTGCTTCCTATTTGTACTAATTGATGGTTTTTTTCATGATTTTGTCTGTGTTTTGTGTATTTTTCCTCCTTAGAAGGGATAAGATTCCAGATACCTAAACACTGTTAAAACTTGTTTTTTACCAACAATGGTTGAAAATATCCACTATAATCCCTCTAATAGCATTCAAACTTAGATTGGTACCATATCTCCCGTAAGATTTTAGACATTGATCATTTTGATCAAAATTACATTTGGAATTGCAGATGAACAGGTGTACGACGCCTATGTATCGAGCTCCCGAGATGGTCGACACCTGGAACAACTACCCAATAACATCGGCCAGTGACGTGTGGGCTCTTGGCTGTATGCTGTACATGCTCTGCTACAATAAACACCCGTTTGAGGACTCGGCCAAGCTGAGGATTCTCAACGCCAACTACACGATTCCCGCCGGGGATGCAAAGTACTCTGACTTTCATCCTCTCATACGTGAGTCTCAGTAGTTCTCTTGTGATAAAGTTTTAATTTTGTCTTGGACTCGGTGCTATCTGATATTTATCTACTGACGGTGTTTGTATGGTAACGGTCCAAACCCTGATCTTGTTTCTATAACGTTGAGCTTATAACTACTAATACTATTTATTTTTTAAATTCATAAAAAATAGGCTTTACAAAAAGTTCAATTTTTGGAATAGAATAGAAGAGAAAAACCATTAAAATTCAATTTCATAGCCCCAGGATTGCGTGTATAAGACAAATAATGGCTAAACGTACCTCATCAGACAATCCTTGACATGTAATATCGAGTGCTACATATGTTTCGGCGGTTATTTAAATAGCTCCGCCATCATCAGGCGAACAAATGGATACACTTGAAGTGTCGTCTCATTATGGGTTTTTTAAAATTTTATGTTTTATTTATTTATTCTGAAAACACATCAAGTGGATCCTTTTGATAGCCTAACGACAGTGGAGCTAAAAACATATGTAGCACTCGATACTACATGTCAAGGATTGTCTGATGTACATTTAGCCATTATTTGTTAGAGAAAAACAGCTCTCTGTATAAGTAAGCTGTTTGTGGGACTGAAGTGTGGTCCATAATTAGTTGTTTATATACTTTAAACTATAGCATAACACAGTTTATTTAATATAGGCTAATAAAGATTATTTTATTTTATATTTCGGTAAATTTTTTTTTTACTTTAAAGCTTACTTTATTATTGGTTTTAACTTTATTTTGAATGGATTTTGACATGATTTTCTCTGTGAACCTAATCTCAAATATCTACTGAAACTCACCAGGTTGTAATCTGTAATCTACCTCCATTTGTCTTTCAACTATCTGAACTCCAGAAAGTCAAGTTTTGAAGTTTTAAACTTAAATCACACAGAATCCTTATATGTTGTAATAATTAACAGTCTCCTTATGTAATTACAGGAGGATGTCTACAAGTGAATCCAGAATATCGTATGACAGTCTCAGACCTACTGGAGAGATTGGCAGCCATTGCGGAATCTCGCGGTGTCAACTTGCGGGAACCTCTCGCGTTGGAAGGCAAGCGGATAGACTCCAACGCCCGACCAGGTGATTCACTTTTCTCCGCACTTTGTGACAAACTTTCATTTCTTTGACCATAACCTGTACTAACCGAAATCCTCCATAAACATAAATTGTTTCTTTCTGAATGTATTTTTATGGTTGTAATAAACACTAGATTCCTTAATATATATTATGTTTTAGTGTAAATATGTATATTCCAGTTTACCAAACCTTATTGCATGTTTGCATGTTTATGGTGTAGTTAATAAAACTGTTTTTTGTTGTTATTTTTACTTAATTTTCCTATTTCATCCCATCCATTTCTAAAGTAATATGCTGGACATTTAGATTTACCATTTGGAGATACAAAATTTAAAGACAACAAAGTCAACAATTTAAGTTTTTTTTAATTTTTTTTTTTAGATTTTATTTCATCTGGGTTGTGCTTTGGTAAAGCAAACTTATAAATTTAAATGTTAGTTTTGTTCAAGGAAAGGCTCTAGACCATGATTTTGAATTGTAGAATAAGGATTCTAAAATTATAAGATAAATAACTTATTATTGAGGATGTTTTGAAAGTGCACTCACCACTTTGCAAATCTCTAAGATTTGAAAGAATTTTTTATGTCCATTTTTTTTAATTCTAAAAATGGCTTCAATACTACACTATACTCTGAAGGACAAATACATGCACCTCTTTTAATGTGATATTTATTTATATCACTCATTTGACAACTATCTATGAACACTAAGGAATCGAATATAACTCCACATAATTTACCAATGTGTCAGTTTGTTTTGTGTGAATTCATATTTTAGATGACAACTAGTTTCTTAATTCTTGATTTAGTAACCTGAGTTAAATCTTATAGCCTGGATATCCTACGAAGAGGTTTAAATGTTTCATTTCATATTGCTTGCCAATCCATGTACCAACAACATTGAAACTGCACACAAATAAAGTGGGCTCTGAAAATATTTTGTAACAATTAAGCTTCCTAAGATTTGTAGAAACAAAACAGTGGCATATTGAAAATTTTACGGATTTTCATCCTAAAAAATTACTCTCTTTTTATTAACTGATTTGTTTACTGGGTTTTAGTGTTGACACTCATTCTTGAACAGCTGTTTATTAAACGATACTTCTTAACCATAAAACATAACCTAACTTTACCAAGTGCAGTTCTATTGAAAAGTGATGAAGCTTATGGATAGCTTGTAATGTTGAACTTAAAGTTAAGTTTCTGGTAAAATTACAAGAGCAGTTAGGCAATTTTAGGCAGCCTACCCAAGAGTTAAACCAACTAGTAATCCAATAAAAACTGAATGAAAACCTTATTGTTAGGATCTGGCCAATTGTTGAATAAAATTACACAGGATCCAGTCCTAATTCAGTCAGATTAACGGAACTCTGGAATATAATTAACAAAAATAAGTTCTGGTCCTTTACCTGTAGGGCAACCAAAATTCATGGAACTGCCGAAGAGTTTTGCTAAAAACTGTGAGTCCTACTTTATATTGATATGATGAATTAATATATATATATATCAAGTGTAGGCCCTACTAATCAATTCCAAATTGACAACAAAGATTCAGAAACAAAGTCTAAGTCACGGTGTAATGCAGTACTGAGTTTCTTCTGGTTAGGTGCAGTATGTTCCAGTTTTTATCATCAACATTCATTATTGTTTATGTTATGCTCTTTTCTCATAGATAAATTTGTAATGTCTGATTAAAACGTACTTGTTGTGAGTGTGATTGTCTTGGTAATAGTTCACTGAAGTCCTTGCAAGATGAATAAGTTTTTGTAAAGGTTAACAACGTTATTGAAGCTGGCTTAAATTAAGAGTAATACATGATTGAGGTAAGTTTTGATGAAAAAAAAATCCTCTTGTACACAGCAGCCCACATAAAATATCTGATTGCTACTTTTTTGTATCATTAAAATATTGAGTAAAATAAAAAGAGATACTTTGTTTCGGAAATTTTCTCTCTGTTTGGATTTACATATTTTATCAAAAAAATCATGTTAAGTTTTCAAAACAAGTTCAATTAAATCAGAAACTGTTTGAATCCTTTTTTTTAACTAAGAAAGAATCATAAATCATATTTCTCAGTTTGTGAGGCATTAGATCCTTCCAATTTCATAACAAGCTACAACTGAATTTCATATAATGTCAAATTGATCACCTCCATTCTATTGCTTTTTCGCTCTTAAGCCAGGGGCAAATTAATTTCACCTATGTCAAATCACTATAGCAGAAGGATTTAATCTTGATTTTGTGTAGATTAATTTCAAAAAGTACATTGTAACAAATCCTATCGCAATTGAATAACTGTGTTATGTATTTGGTCAATTTACAGCTGGTCCTCCCCCTGTGACAAACAACGTAGGGACTAACAACGGTCTGGACCGACCCCCACCACCGACACAGATGCCTGCGTCTCCTCACAGGGCTCCCCCTCCACACCCACCCCCGCCTTCGAGGTAAGTGTCTTGACAAGTTTATCCTCAATGTTTTGACAAGTTTATCCTCAATGCTTATTCAGTAGTCCCACCGACACTTGCGTAATTTGTTCAAACTCATCTGTGAGCGCTAGTGTCACACTCATTTTCGCATTCACCCTTCCCTTTCTACTGAAGGTGATGTATTAGCTGATTGAGTTTAGCTCTGAGATTTGATTATATGTGTGGGTTCGATTCCTGTACAAGTGCGTGCAATTCTTATTAAGGTTACCAATGTGTCCAGGAGCTTATCCAGCAGGAGTTTGTGTCCAGCTTGAGATGAAGCTGCTGGCAAATAGTAATCGCTCACAATACCTGTTTTGCTTCTGTTTGAACACTATTATAAAAGACACAAATTTTCCTTTTTAGTTTTAATTTTTGTTAAATATCGACATATGTTAAAAGACCTAAAAAAACAGACATTTATAAAGAAATAAAAATTCTCACTTGAAAGGGTGAAACATACTATCGAGGCATTTTTCAGACCTCCCCCAGTACAACAGCCGCTACCCCCGGCTAGTGGCAGTGGCGGTGGTCTGTTCTCTACCATCAAAGGCGGGGCAGGCAGCTTCTTTAAAGGACTCAAAGATACATCTTCAAAAGTTGTTCAGACTGTCCAGCAGTAAGTACATAGTTAACAGATATATAATTTGCTATAATACTCAAAACCTGTTGTGAGTAAAAAATTTTGATTATTCAACTAAGGTAGGTTAATTTGTTTTGTTGTTATATGATGAAATACACTCCTCCCCCTGTTGTTGCAGCAAACCTGTGTACTAAGTGGATTCCCATTTTTCTAGTGTTTGTGGTCAAACAGATTTTAAATTAAATATTCTACAGTTATATCTAGATCCATTCAAAATATTAACTACATACTCATTGAGTAATAGAGTTTGCTACTACAAGGATCACACACATCTTGTTTTGTGTTAAATTTTAAAAGCGTACTTTGGAATAGAGAAATTTGCCAAATGTTATAAAAGGTATAGCTATAAACTAGACTATTATATTATTAATTATATTTTTTCCAATATGGACTACATGTAAGGCAATGCAAATTAGCCAATTTTCATCAAATCAGTTCACAAAAAAATTGTCAAGAGCCTCTAAAAAGCCATTTAAAATGGATAGTCATGAATTTACAAGCAAAAAGCTAAGCACTTTTTAATAATTTATATTTTTAACAACAACATTTACAAAAATAATTCAATTCAAATTGTTGTCCTTAGTAATAGGAAGTAGTCAATTCAAAAACTAGTTTGATTAACAAAAATATTCTATAAATTGTTTTCTTTCTCTTCCAATACTACAACACCCCCCAAAAAAAAAAAAAAAAAAAAAAATTAAAGAAATCATCCACAACCAGTGAAAAGTACACTCTTCTTTCCTATGGGCAAAATATCCTCATAATTAAAACGTAACAAGAACTTTAATTACACACTCTTTAAAATACTGTTTTAATAATGTCACTTTAATCATGGAGTTAAATGACAGATTTAATCAACAAATTTTCTCGTTAAAATAAAATAATATATTTTGTTGGAATAGTAAATTGAAAAGAAAAAAATAAATACACTAGAGTCCTTAGGAATAAAAATAGTTGCACATAGAATAAAAATAAACATAGCAATAGGTATTCGTACTGTCAAAATACCTTTAAATGCATTTAAACATTTATTTTAAAAACCAATATTTGAACAAATTTGTTTTGGTGTTAACTTTTCCGCCCAAAGACAATTATGTTCTGATACTTACCAGAATAAAAGATATCAATGTTTGATTTTACTTTCAAATTTTGTTTTTATTATCCCTAGAGTGACTGGGTTTTACTCATGCCACATTGACTATTTATGTGAGCGATGTGCGCATAACATTGAACATGAAGCAGTAACTCATATAGATAACCACTTATTGTACCACTCACCTTCAGTTAGTGATAGTAAACTGAACCTTCTATTGACAAACTTGGATACTCAAGCGCTTCAATGGATTACTTGCTTCGTTTCAAGAAAAAACCCAGTCTATTTAGGATATTTTTCGTCAAAAGAAAAAGATGGAGGTTTTATATTTTATTATGTTCAGGTTTTGTATTGTAATGTTCAGTGTGTTGATGATTACATGTAAACATATGTTTGTAGTGATAAATCGGTAATTTTGTTTGGTTGGAAGTTTTGTGTTTTTACTAAAGTCTTATTTTTTTCAATTCTGATATTAAAATGACAAAGACTTATTTATATTTTTTTAAATTTCAAATGATTTATTAGTTATAGGTAGTTAACCCTCCGAGTGTCCCTAGTTTTGGCCTTAATGTTTGCCTATTTTTTGCGCATTTGCAAGGTTTTATTAAAACGGATCTGAGAAGCTTAAAAACAATGTTAATTATACTGTTCTATATACCATTTTGGTTGGAAAATCATGGGCTTCAATATTATACATAAAACATAAGGAACATTTGTTTCAAAAAATTTGTTTAGGTAAAAAAAAATATTTTGGAAAATTTTCAAAAAAAAAATAAGTTTGCGCTCAATGAAATTGTATAAATTATAGGCCTATAAATATTTGAAAATAGCCACTTTGTTCTAAATTTTATGAGGATTACAAATATATAATAATATAAGGAAGTAGATTTGCAAATAAATAAGGCAAAACCAGATTTCAGTACATATCGTTTAGCTAAAAATGCATAGCCTAACTATAGCTAGGAATCTGGCTGATAATTTACATCAATATCACTACCTACTTCTTCAGGATCATCAACCAGCCCTTCAAAATCACTTAAATCTTCTTATAATGCACCACGTATATCACTACTTTTGATTTTTAACACTAAAACAATGATAAACGTAATAAAACACATCAGTCATCGGTCCGAGGTTAACTAAGCTGTTTACAAATACGCATGTCAGCTGTCTGCTACAATATTTTCGGAACTAAAATGAATAGCGCTTAGAGACAGACCTCCAGAGAAAGCTCTGAATCTGTAAAATAAAACGATACCTAACTCTATCCAGTTCAATCCGATTTTGTCAGTCATAGAGCCTTCGCCGTAAACAGTGTTTGTGAGTCGAAAAATCAACACAAAACACTACACAAAGTGTGTTATGTGTCAATTTTTCGACACATAACACTCGGAGGGTTAATTGCCCAGCAGTAATAGGTATTTAAACTACTTTATTCTATTACCACAAGTTATTCAGAGATTTAAAATATGAAATCATGTGTCACCTGTTCACAGGAGCATGGCTCGTAGTGAGGTTGACATCAGCTACGTTACGTCTCGGCTGGCCGTGATGCCGTACCCAGCGGAGGGTTTGGACATGACGACACGCAGTAACTACGCGGAGGACGTCAAAATGTACTTGGAGACTGGACATCCGGGGGCGCACTACTGTGTGTACAACGTCTCTGGCAGATCCTACCCCGCTGGGCGACTGGGCAAGGGGAGAGTAAGTAAAACAAAGATGTACGAGATTGAGCGATTGTACATTTAATTTTTGTAACCTAAAGCCTATTTTAGACTATATTAAATCTAATTAGACCATTTAAATAACTTTTACTGTTTTACCAGCTAGCGCTAGTTTAGTTCCAATCACTTAATGTAAACTGTTGAAAAGTTGCTGAAATTTGTAATCGGTGTTGAGATGGTTATAAAAAGTTGATTTTGTGAAGCTCGTCTATAAGAATAAGAATAAGAATAAGAATCGTTTATTGCCGTTAAACATGTACATGCAATGGGCAAAGTCACATTTTTACAATATCTTAGCCTACTTAAAAATAAACAGATGTATAGGCCTAGACCTTAACACAGAATGGTAACATTGAATCGTTGAAAGTCATTTTCAAGAACTCGTTAACACTATACATGGGGTTTTCCACTAACCAATCTGACAAAACTCTCTCAAATTTACTATTACTAACTTCTTTTGCGCTATGAGGCAGTTTGTTAAACAAATTAATACTAAGAACATTGAAAGACTTGAGGGTTTTACTTAACCTACAATGTTGCCTATAAATATGATGACTAGATCTTGTGAAATGGTTGTGGATTTGGTTTGACAAAGTGAGGTTATCTAAATTCTTCTTAACATAACATAAACACACAAAAATATATACATTTATCACAGTTAAAATCTTGGCTTGTTTGAACAAGGGCCTACAGTGCTCATCAGGGTCTACATTAAATAAAATCCTCACAGCCTTTTTCTGGATCACTAAAACTTCACTTATTTTTGAACTATTGCCCCAGTACAAAATAGCATAGAGCAAAACACTATGAAAAAAAGCAAAATAACAAGATCTTAAGTAATGACTAGGTAGGCTAAATCTAAGGCGACGCAACATGTGAACAACTTTGGACAGCTTTGAACAAACCTTAGTAACATGAGTATCCCAAACTAACTTAGGATCAAGATGGACACCTAAAAGTTTAACGCTACTGTCATCATCTGCCTCTTTCGGTGCTCTTACGTCTAGAGAGAAAGTTATATTCTGTGTCTTATTCAAGTTAAGGAGAAATTTGTTAGCTGCATACCATTCAGCTGCCAATAAAGCCATATATATAAAGCCAAAAGTACCCATGAACTTTTGAGAAAACTATAAGTCACACCCCCATAAACCATATACTTAAAATGTTCGTCATGATGAGAAACCTTGTTCAAAACTATCCATTATTTCTTAAATTGCCATATAAGGTCGTAATTGCTTTCCAAAGGGAACTTTCCATATACTTAATGTTAAAAACACCTCAGTAGTATTTATTTGTATGTTATTCTTTCAATTTATTACCGTATTAAAATCAGGTGAGATTATTTGTCTGGATTACTGTATTCTGTTTTGTTTATTTTCAGCTTAACCTAACCAATCAATAGTTTTAATATAATAATACTTATGAAGTCAAACGGGGTGAAGCCCGTGGGTAACAACTAGTAGCAATTAATTGTAGAAGATATTCTTTGTTCCTGCAAATATGATTGAGTTTTCATGTGCAATTCCACACATTTTAATCGTCTTTTTTTATTATTTATCAATCATCTTTTATTTTATAGTGTCTTTTTTTAACGAGCGTCAATAAGAGGATTTTAAAAGAACCCGTAGTTTGCCTTCCTTGACTTGACTATGTATAAAAAGTATGAGGTCTCAGTTATTTACTACATTTTCCTCATACTGCATCATTCCGTTAGCTCACTAATCTACAAAACGAACATTATGTACATTTTGGTTTTGTAGGTGGTAGATTGTGGCTGGGGAGGAGTATTGCGTAGAGCTCCTCCACTTCACTCACTCTACACCCTGTGTCAGGACATGTACGAGTTTCTGACTCTAGACCCTCGTAACGTTTGCGTTGTTCACTGTATGGTAAGTTTCCTAACCTAACTCTGGATCTTACTCTTTAGTCTATTTTAAACGTCAACTTTATTACATCAGTTCTCAAAAAATCGGGTTGGTCCATCTGTTGATTGTAGCAAAATAATGTGTTTAGTTCAGGTATTATTTTAGCTAGTTTCCCTTAAAACTGAACTAGAACTGCAAAATTAGTTAGGAATAGTGCCGTAATTTTATGCTGGCTTTAAAGCATTTTAAAACCTTGAATCCCGATGTATTTAGATTAGTTGACCATGATCGCATGTGGGTCTCATAGTAATCCTCATCATCATTCAAGTAATTTAAAAAATATACAAGCTGCAGAAATCAGAATTTTTTATAAACAAATTTGTTAGTTTTTTTTTGGTTGGACTTAAAACCATAAGCTTGAAAGTCTTTTTTTTTATTTTTTTAACTGTGTTCAACATCTTTTACAGAAAGGTACTCAACCAGTTGCATATAAATTCCACATAATTGTTCAACCTCACCCACAGAAAAGTACCCAATCACTTACAAACCAGATATTTGTTCAACCTCACCCAAAGAAACGTACATTTTTACAAATTTCTCCCTCTAAAACACTTGACAAAATTCAAAACAATCCTTATCAAAGGATTATTTAGTTTTTTCCCCATTGTAAACGGAGTAATGTTCTTTGATTATCAAATAAACCAGCCAGTTACAATATTAACTTACGCTAATAGCTGAGAAGCTAATTGATTATATAGTGCTTGTACTGATCATAAGTTTGCTTGTTCCCTCCCTAGAAAAGAAGGTTTGATGTATGAAATTGGATCCAACTGTTCTTGATCATTGAACTTTTAATAAATGATTGTGGTTAAAGATACAGCTGAACATAGTCAGTAACAAAGCTATGATCTCATCCTGTCTAATCTATCCTCTAATCTACAGGATGGCAAGGCAAGTTCGGCAATGCTGGTGAGTGCCTTCCTTCTGTTTGTGGGGTTTGTCAAGAGTCCTGAAGACGCTCTACAACTGTTTGCAGTACGTAGATGCCCTCCAGGACTTCAACCTTCTGAAATGAGGTTTGTATTTTTCTCTAACAAGTAAAATTTATAAACATCATCCTTTGCGGGTTATTCCCGGGTCTTATTTATCCTCTACCCCTATCTTCTCTATTCTTCTCTTCATCTCAATTCACTTTTTGAAGGTATCTACTTCAACTCTTTTTACCACAAAATTATTTTTTCTTTCGTGTAACGTCAAAGGACTTTGATCAACTTTGAAATTCTTGGTATATACCCTGTTTCGAAAGTATTGGCAAAGCTAATAGTAAAATCTTGGAAAACTGTAAATTAGGGGTGTGCTAGTAGTGATTTTTGGGTTTGAGTTGTACTTCATATAATTTTGAACATTTAAAATATTAACCAGCTAATATTTACGATCCACAAAAAAAATCCATTATAGACTAGGAATTATACTAAGGTTATCATTGTTTAACGTAATCAATAGTTATTCACTGTAGGCCTATTATCTTAAATATTCAATGTTATGAGTAACTGTATCGTATTGCAGTAGCAAATAAACTTGCAAAGTTATTTTGATAATGATACGATACAATAAGTTAAGGAATCGTACTTATATATAGGTATAGGATTGTAATTTTTTGGAAACATACTGACTGATGATTATAATACCATGATATTTTGGGAACTCAGGTTCAAGAATGAAATTAAACAACAAAACACATATGATTTCTGTCATTGGGGGTTTATTTCTAGATTTATTATTTTTGTATATTAAAATTCAATCATTGATATTGAGTAAGGCTTTAATGTTTGTTAAACTATTAGAACAGAACTTTTGATTATTTCCACCTCCACTGAAAATACTTATAATTGTAACAATGTACATATTTTTGCTCAGGTATCTTCACTACCTAGCGGACGTTCTCAAGTCTCCTCCATACTCGCCTCACTTCCAGCCCATGAAGCTGGTGTCCATCACCATGCAGCCAGTCCCTCTCTTCAACAAAGTCAGGTGAGCGTA
The DNA here is from genome assembly GCF_028750875.1 of Macrosteles quadrilineatus. Classification (NCBI taxonomy): domain Eukaryota; kingdom Metazoa; phylum Arthropoda; class Insecta; order Hemiptera; family Cicadellidae; genus Macrosteles; species Macrosteles quadrilineatus. The sequence continues at coordinate 179,323,652 of NW_026542594.1, forward strand.
AAGTTTTATTTTACTTAAAATAAAAACTACATGGAAAATTAACAATGAAAATCAAATATTGTGACAACTTACCATAATGATATACAGTATAAACATATGTTGGACTCCTTGATCTTTTGATCTATAAATCCCATTCATTTCAATACAAAAGGAGGTTAAACTTTTTCTTGTTTTGATTTAGATAGTATCTGTTGTACACATTTTTTCATGCCACAAATACATAATAAATGTACTTAATTTATGGATGATATTGCAGGGACGGTTGTCGGCCATTTGTGGAGGTGTACCAGGGAGAGGAGAGGGTAATGACCACCCAGCAGGAATACGAGCGGATGACGTTGTTCAACATCACTAACGGAAAGGTACTCAATCACTTACATACCACATAATTGTTCAACGTCACCTGTACAGAAAGGCACCCAACCACTTACAAACACCAAATAACATTACTCAATACTCAACATAACTCGTTACTTTCAACGTTACTCATGGAAAATTCTTTGCACATATGCATTACATAATTGTTTAAATTACTTGTGATAGTTTGGCCTAATTGTTACCCTACAGAAAATTAATCAGAAAAAGGTATTTTTTTACCAAATAATTTTGTACATAATTCATAGCAAGCTACACTTTTATTGTTGTTTATTAACGCTGACATATCTCATCAACATTACTCTAAGAGATCCATCAAATTTCATACATCCGTATTCCATACTATTAAAAAACATAACTTGAGGACTTGGTTTTCCAGTTCATAAATTTAAGGCACTGAACTTGGTTTCATGCCTGATCTTTGCTAAGGTGCCAGGATATAGCTAGTTCTAGACCAACTGCCTATAACATCTCATCAGGATCGCTAATGTTTTTCCTATGAAACTTGTACCAAATAATATTTACTGTTTTTAAATCACAGACCAGTAATCTAGTATGACAAACAATTGAATTGAGGTTTTAATTTTGGGAGAAAATCACTAGCACACTTCTTGTATTCATATATTCTTTTAACTTTTTAACTAGAGTTTTTATCTGGACTGTTAAGTTTGTAACCCAGTTTGATTTGACTACAAATACTATCAGAGGTTGGTAACACTGAGCAGCGTGCTGTGTTCCAGATCACGCTGCCTCTGAATGTGACTGTGGTGGGGGACACAACGGTGGTGGTGTATCACGCCAGGCACGTCCTCGGACGTCCGACAGGCATCAAGATCCTACAGCTACAACTGCACACCGGCTTCATTGCTGGCAACACGCTCACGTTTAACAAGTAATGGCGGTTTTCTTAAGCACAAATTGGTGTTGCACGTATGGGAGTATAGGACCTTCACCTCACCTACAGTAAATTTCGTTAATCTGGTAGTCGAGAATTCGGACTCATGCACTAGCATATTTCCAACAAATGTTTAGATAAAAGACATGCTCGTCATAGCTCGTGGGCAATCGTCGGTTTTGGAGTGTACTGAGATATCATAATAGAAGTTGGAAAATAGCCTGATAACACAGAGAAGAACTCGCTTACATGCCCTTTCAGCTCTAGTGTGTTGTGCCAGAAATATGCTTGTGGCGAGCAAGGAAGAGCCTGAATGGCGAGGACTGTGCAGAAATTCCTATCACACAGGGTCTTCCTCCATCGTAAGCGTTGCAGTGCATGATGGCGAGAAGAATGGTGTTGGACTTTGCCCTAGACACCAAACTAGTGCTAGACACCATTTAAATGTACCATCGAGTGTTTCCTCTGTACCTTAATTATCTTTGCTGATTCCTTGTAACAACAGTCCTTTTGTAGCTTTCTTTACCAGTATTTGTAATATTCTCACTATAGTAGCTATTCTTCAACGTTGCTCAGTAACACAACATTTTTGTTAATGTGGTACTACTGAGGTTCCAAAATGTGTTTGATTAAGGTCTACTTTGTATTGATCCTGTTTCTCAAATTTTGTTCCTACTGTTCTAATGTTGTTTTAACCATTACATGAGTCAGGGCGCTTTTTCTGGTTCTGTTGGCGTTCTAACTATCGGTTTATATTAAATGGATATTCTGAATGTTAAGTAAAAGTGTGATATTCTGAATGTTAAGTAAAAGTGTGATATTCTGAATGTTAAGTAAAAGTGTGATATTCTGAATGTTAAGTAAAAGTGTGATATTCTGAAGGTAACTATTGATTAAGATTTACTTCCATTAGTAAAAGTCTTCAATGTTTACTTCATTTGTGTGTCCTTCTAAGCTAGGCTATTTTTACATTGCTAAAACAAACTAAGGGATAGTCTGAGGTTAATGGATTTTTAGAAGTTTAAGTTTGATAAAGATTTATCCTCGTCACTAAGATCTCTCAATGTTTTCCTTTCTTTTCTTTGGTTTATTTATAGTCTAAACCATTTTATTTGTATCTGTATTTCATTGTTAGATATACAGATTGAATATTTATATTTAATCTGTATACTGTACCAATGCAGTGTCTATTATTTAGTGCCAGTATGTATATTGTCCTAAGGTGAGAATTCAAACTCTTAAAAAAAACCCTTTACTGCTGACTTGCCCAAAAAACTGCAGTTTCAAATCACATCAATCACTTTTAGTCTCCAGCCATGTGACAAAACCGTGACTTGTCATAGAGAGTTTGTATCAATAGTTGTTGAATTTGCAGGACCGAACTGGATGACTTGTCGGAAGGAGAGCACTACCAGGGTGAGAAGTTCTCAGTGGTGTTGTATGTAGATCTGCTGGAGCCCACCGAAGCTTGTGTGACCCCATGGCTCGGACATCTATCTCGCAACTACTCCTGCGACGTTCTCTTCTCATCCACCATGGAGGCGGAGGAGACGAGAGAAAACTTTGGTAGATAAATTTATCCTGGAATACTGAAATAAACATCCAATCTATTTGGGTTTTTATTCAAACGAGGAGAAAATTGTGCATTTTAGGGTTCAAAACTTAATTATATGGGGAAATCAATACCCTTTTACTTTTCAAAGCTCTACTCCATAAAGACTGAATAGTGATTTATCAAACTCAATCAGATTGTACTAAAAAACAGTATTAAAAATCAATTTTCATAAACTGTTTATCAGTCTTTTGTTCACAATCAGACTGTAGTTAAACATTCAACTGAAGGATCGGCTTTTAGATTACAATTTATATTTAAATCTTTATAAAGAATATTGGCCAGAAACACTGGATCTTTTTTTTGAAAGTGAACTCTAGAAATAATTAAAGCAAAGGAGGTGAAATCCATAATGAAATTACCTTTTTCTTAAGCATTCCCAGGTGCGCTGGATCATAAGCTTTAAAATGACACCTCAATCACGAAAATCGGTTGTGTAGTTTAGCTGGAAAAGGGATATAACGAGAAAACCCTCATTGTAAAAGTACATAGAATAAATTATTGACTGCAGTTAAGCCATTCACATAGTGTGCTAATTTTTACAATTGAATTTTCTCTCTTAATTTTTGATACTTTTATAGTTGATGTGAGGTTCAACAAAATTCAAGATTCTTTATTCGTTGCTGTGCAATTAAAAATTATAATAGACTATGTCAACAATGTGACATTAAAGATTGTTAGTTTACCGTAACATTTCTCTTCAATTTACTCTCTAAAGAAGTCTCAGTGTATGTATTGTTTTGTGTTCTTTACTGTGTATACATTAGCCCTTGGACTCTTAATTTTCTTAGGTAAGTTAGATGAACCAAAAATCCACCTTTAATTAGTAAAATGTGAAAATCATTTAGTTAATGTACTCGTCTTGTATTTTCAGTCCCGTCTCCTCCAAAGTCTGGTCCGCCACCAAGACCTGCCCCGCCTCCCCCCCGGCCTGGCCCTCCGCCCAGACCTGTGCCCCCGCCTAGTGGTGCTCGACCTACGGAATACAAAGACACCCCTGAAACACCACCCATGGTAAGTTTCAACCACTTGTTTGGTTTTATTTAAGTTCTTTAAATTACAGTTGTTTAGTTTTCAACAAAATTATATTGTGGATGGGATGCTTTTGGTTGTTCAACATCGCTTTAGTAAAAATCAGATGATTCGAGAAAATTTGCTATGCTTGATTCAACTTCCTTGTCCTGTTAAAAGCTTAGTAGTGATATGAAACTGAACATTCCTAAGTTATATCAAGACTCGAATTGTTAATTATTATTATTACACACAAAAATGTGCATTGGATCAATAATTATTTTATTAGGTCTGTATTTTAACTTTTAATGTTTAGATTGAGATCTTGAGATTGCACAAAGTCTAGAAGTTTATTTATTTATGCAGATCGCTTTAGCGACTTAAGATAAGATATATCCAGTTTGTCTACAGTAAATTCTTGTTATTGTAGAAACTTGTTTGGAAAGTGGAAGCTCATACATGATCCAATTAAATGAGGGAAGAAATGGTCTTAACTAAGTATATAGATGTTGTATATACATACAATCATCATACAATTAAAAGTTAATTTCAGCAATTATAAAGTGAAGCTCAAAGGAAAGTAAACACTAGTGGTGAAACATTAGCCTGAAATTTTCAATCAGAGTCCCAAGCTTTCTCCGAGCCGAGCTTTTACTATCATGAATTTATGTAGGCTAATTACAAATAATAAGTTATTAAGGCCTAGTAAGAATAGAACCTTTTTTTTAAAAAATAGCAATTTAATTTTAAGATGTGGATTAGAATCTTATACTATACACTGGTATTAAAATCTGTGTATCGCCAATTTCCAGAGGAGAGCTGAGGAAAGAGAAAGTTTACTAAACGACTCGGAAGGAGAGGCTGATTTCCTGAATTTGTCAACCTCAGAACCTCGGCAAGAAGATCTGCTGAATATTAATAACTCTAACGGAGGTAGCGGAGGGGGGAGTAGTAACGTAGACCTCCTCGGCTTTGGACAGTTTGTAAGCGCTACTGCACCTACGCCAAGTCAACCTGCTAACCCTCTGGTGTTTGATCCCTTCGAGTCTGATAACAACGTTAGGGTAGGTGCATTCAGGTTTTATTATCATTTTACCTACATCAATGCCGCAGGTATTTTATAGTTATAGTAAACCTGTCAATTGATTAAAATAAAGGATACCAACTACTTTTGCCTTAGTAGTTAGTTTCTTTTCCCTAGATAATTTTCCAATTGATTTAAACTTTTTATCATGGTTTTGTTTAATCTGGGGTTTAGTTTAACATTATTACCGGTATTACCATCCTGACTGCATTTGTGTAAAAACATGCAGTAACTGTTTTTCTGTCTTTGTCAATGGTAACAATATTAATTATGAAGTCTAAACCAAACAGGTGTAAGGTACCAAATTTTAAGGAGGGTAAAAACGTACTACGAATAAATGAACACCAGAACTTACCCGATGTTTAACCACAATAGCCTACTCCTAGGCCTATGTGTTGGCCATAGCTTGGGCTATGGGCCAAAGAACGTAGGCCTATTTTTATTCACAGTGAAGTACACAAACACATCCACAACTACATATTTATTCATAATAGCACTTCGTTTCACATAATAAAGTTAAACCGGCCGATTTTACAGGTATTTAACGCCGACGACGACAAAACCCCAAACTGGTGTTTATTTGTTGACAGACGACAGACGAAACTAGACCAGCTCAACAAGTGAATTCGATCAGCTGTTATCTAGTAGTACTAAAGTTCGCCACTTGAGCGGGTAAGCCTCGAGCGGGCAGGAACGAAGGATTTTACTCAAAGACATGATTATTGGCTGTTTGACCACCGACTAGCTCGCACAAGTTACGAGTACGACGACACTACGATATTATTACGAAGGTTAGCTACCATACTAGTTAGGCCCCTTTTTACGTTTTACGTTATTTCTGTTTTATCTTACGCATTCTTAACTTATTATACCTTTTCGTTTTCTTAAAATTCCGTTTCGAATTATCTAAATTTAATATCTTAGCTTGAGTCTTGACCCGCCAGTTCCTGCCTGCCAGTGACTAGCGGTGGCTATCGTTTATTTAATTTTAATTAGTTTCGAAATTACGATGTCTCCGTTCGCTTAACAAATAATTATCACGTCTAAATTATATCTCGTTTTCACCGTTATAATACCCCGAGACTTGTCGTCTAAGTTCTAAACCCCATCTTTGGCGGGTGAAAGAATCAAGTCTTGAGAGCAGCTGATTTGAACAATCAAACAGCTACGAATATTAATATTAAATCTATTTTAAATCATCCCATGATAAATTCTCCATTCGATTATATTAATTAGGCCCGACGACTCTGTAGGAATTGTTTTTTACATTAGATTCGATTTTATTATCTACCACTGTCTTTAGCCAGATAGTTCACAGTTTATTACGAGTATTTAAATCACATTGGTTTAAGATTGAATACTCGTCGGCCCTACAGAGTCATTCTAAAAGTTAGGCAAAATTCTCCAAAACACTTTTACGAAGGCTGGGATGATACTCCAACTGGGCGTCTGCAGGATTTCCCGAGCGCTTCTAGAGCTCTGAGCCTTCGATTAAATTTAAATAAATTGATCAGTCAAAGCCGTGACAACTTCGTATCGACCCCTGGATTTTTCTCGGCTCCTTCTGAGCACTCCGGGGAAGAAATTTGAGTGTGGCTGGTTCTAGGGGTAGGCCTAGCCTGACTTAGGTGAATACTAGTTTATTACCCCCCTAGAATTTTGCGTCACACAGGTCTATACAAGAGCAAGTCATACTGTTGACCAAACTAACGTTAAATGCTTTCAGGATGATCTGCTAGACCCGACACTAAAGAACGCCAACATCCATCGGAACGTCAGTACGCCCAACCTGATAGCAGACAACATTGTGTTAACTCCGTCCCCTTCACCCAACCCCACGCCTAACCTGCTGGGAGGAGCGTGGCCTCCTGGGTCTGGGGGACCCACCATGCCTCGCAACGTCAGCACGCCCAACCTTAACCGGGATCCGTTTGCTGATCTAGGTTAGTTTAAACTTAAAACCTTTTCACACAATTACATCCACATTTTGGTTTGGTGGATGTTAATAACGTCAACAGTTATTAAGGGTCGTTTAAAAGCCTATTATCATCAAAGCTGTTTTCTGTCAACACAAAACTAAAAATTAACAAAACTGTGATTCGTCCAATTCTGCTTTATGGTTCTGAAACATGGACTCTGGACAAAAGTACTGAAAAAAAAAAAAACTCGTCACCTTTGAAAATAAAGTACTAAGAAAGGTTTTTGGACCAACAAGAGAAAATGGTGAATGGAGGATCAAACATAACAGAGAAATTAGAGACCTGTATAAAGCACCAGATGCTGTGGCGGAAGCAAAAAGTCGACGAATAAGATGGCTCGGGCATGTGTTAAGGAGAGAAGATGATGGATTGATACAGAAAGTTTGGAAAGAGAACCCGGTTGGAAGAAGACCTCCTGGGCGTCCCAAAATGAGATGGAAAGATGAAAAGTGACCAAAGATATGAGAAAGATAAGAATCATGGAGGAAGATGCTGAAGATCGAAAGAAATGGAGGCATTCATTTGGCGAGGCCAAATACCACCTTGGGTATCGATGGCCATGGGAGTAAGTAAGAGTAAGTTAAAAGCCTGAGAGTTAATTTTTTGGGATAAATACCTTGATGAATACATTAAGGAAGAAGGAATGACACACGACTAACTTACCAAAGAAAAGAGTTACTGGAAGTTGACAGCAACTCAGCACAATTAATTTGACACATTTTCAACCCTACAAGGGAGCATATTCAGAGGAAGTAATTGGAATAAATCATCAACAATTTTTCCCCTCACAAAAAGAGAGAAAACATCAATTATTAAGAATACTATAAAATAAATCAATTAATAATCACTATAGGATTATCAAATTGTTAAACTTGATCAATTGAGTAAATTCTATTCTGAGGTTTAAATGTGAGGTTGCATAAACTTTGGTTGAATCAATAATGCAAAACTGGTCAACACCTTTGTCCACGATCTGTAATCCTATCAGAGTTAAATTAGATCAGCTCCAATAAGGTTTACTGTACTTCAGCAGCCTACCGTGTTTGTAAGCATTTATTTCTGTTTTCTTTGTATTTTAGAGCTTTTAATATTTCAACTGTAGTTTTTAAATAGTTTTATTCAGTAAATTCAAAATAAGCTCTTTGAACCATGCAGTCTTTATTAAATTAAATGTTAAACATTTTAGTTTTTTGTGTTACAAACAGGCTTTAAAACAAGCCCTATCGGCATACATCCAATTTTTTCATATGCTATTTTTGGCAGTTAGTGTTCAAAATTAAAAGTATGGAATCATCGTAGGTAATTAATTTAGAATAGTGACTTGTGTAATTATTTTATTTTGTACTTGTACAGTATGAAATCCTCCTACTTAGACCTATTTAGCAACAAAGTTGTTCATACAAATTGTGGTCATTTGATAATTTTAAAAATAGTAAAAAGTCTTAGTTATTAAAAAAAGTCATAAAATTGAAATGGTGATACAATTACTGACTAACACTCTTTAAAGGGCATTGTATCCTAAACACACTACAACATTGTACAACATTTTAAACACGTTAATCACATATACAACAGAATCAATAATCAGTGACAAGAGATGTGCGTTTTTTGCTTGCCTAGTGGTTAGCTTCTTGGACTTTGGTACAGGAGAGACGAATTTGATTGGACCTCTTTCCCTAAAAGCGCTTCTAAACTTCAATAACGCTTCTGATAAATGCCTCTGGCATGGACAACAATAAAAAAAGAATAAAAAAGACCCTAACTTGATCTGTTCAAGCTTACAAGTTGTTTATTTATTTTGTTAAGTTATTTCTTGTTTGATTTATGTGGCTTTTAAAATAACTTAAACCAGTAAACATGATGTCGTTGGTGAAGTAGATATGTACAATGTTATATATTTACGTTTGTTTGTGAAGCAGGTAACTTGAGCTCCAGTCTCGGTGGAACTACCCCTGGACTGTCTCCGCAGCACAAGCCCACCTCCAGTTGGAACCCAACCCCCTACCCTCCCAGTACACCAGTCTACACCCCTGCTGGTACGTCAACAATCAGTCAATGTTTTGTGGGAGAGCAGTATGGGTAATCATGGTGTTTTATTGTAAAAGAATCAAGTTCAGTCAGATTTATTGATGAAATTAAATACATTAAGGCTCACGTAACATACGTCCGATTTTCAGAATAAATGTTGTCAGCTAATACCATTAGGAACAACCTAATACTATGGTAAACATTTTCTAAAATTTAAAACATAATGTAATGTGGGCCACATTTTCAAGTACACACAGTGTGACAAAAATACATTGAAAAACAACTGGTAATAATAATTAAAAACTTAATCTAATTCTTAATTGAAGTTCACCGTTTATTGTTTTTTTTTTTCTGTACTATTGTCTGTTTCTTGGAGACTTGGAAAGGTTTTTGGGAAAGATAGGTTAACACGTGCGGGAGGGTAGTTCCCCCTCCCCGGGCTCATGCGGAACAGCGCACTTCTAGTCTACCGCAGCAAATAAATGTGTTGGGAAGTATCTTAGGGAAGATATTTTAATTTTAAACACAAGATCTATTCAAGTGGTCTTATCTTTTACAGATCAACAGATGTAACCTGGCACATGGATTTTAGGTAGAAATCGTGTACTCTCATGTACAAATCGTACAAATTTGAGTCTATATAATTTCTGCATCGACAGTAGGCAGCAGCGGCCCGAGCCAATGTTCTTAGGATAGGAATGGTTAGGGTTTTCCGCCCCCTCCCCGGCTGGACTCGCCAGTCCCATGTGCCAGGTTACATTTGTTGATCTGTACTTTGTAGTTAAATCACAATTTTGTTACAGGCAGTCCAGTGCATCATTCTAGGTCTCCTTGTGAGCCGAATTACAGCAGATCTCATTTTGACAACGCCTTCAAACCTGCTGAGCCTTCAGGTATGTAAAAAATAAAAAATAATTTATAAGTCATAGCATTCTCACTCTCTGTGTGATCAAAACAAGAAAATACTGACTAAATTATTTCTGAACAGTTCAACTAATGAAACAGCCTGTAATAAAGCAACGGCAACTTTTGTGATTATTACTTTTGTTACCTTTACCTCCTTTAAATGAACTTTTCAACGGTAACGTTTATTTAAATGTACGATGGTTTGATATTTTGACAACTTCTATGTCGAAATATTGAACCAATGTACATTACAAAATAATGTTTGGACCAGTCTAATTTCATGAACAAATATGACAACAAACATGACATGGTATATCATAATTTTTTATGAATGCACCAGAATATTTTTTTAAATTACAAATACGTTTTAGAAAAACACTTTTCATCCACTCTTTGTAAGCAATCTTGATGCTTGATCTTTTATCTCTGTTTGGTTTGACGTGTCATTATTTTTGTGGTTCTTAACCTTTAAAATATTCACAGGGAAGAAAGCTGGAGACGTTTTTGGAGACCTTCTAGGAAGTCAGGGTTATGAGTTCTCTTCCAAAAAAGACAGCGGGCCCAGAACTATAAATGAAATGAGAAAAACTGAACTAGCCAAAGAAATGGACCCTGAAAAGTTGAAGGTGAGGAGTTAACTTGGTACTACCTATATTCTTTGTTTTTATAACATTTTAAACCTAATAGCTCTGTGGGTTGCGTTGATAGTGGCTCACCTGGTAATGAGAAGGTTGACGGTTCAATCCTGAGAAAAGTCAATAGCTTTTTGATGATTTGAAACTGGAACCAGCTGTCCTTGACCATAGAGCTATTAATGCTTGTTACTGGATATAAAATCAGCTGATTGTACTGGATATAGAATCAGCTGATTGTACTGGATATAGAATCAGCTGATTGTACTGGATATAGAATCAGCTGATTGTACTGGATATAGAATCAGCTGATCTTAGTCGGCAACAAAGTAGTCAATCATTTAATGGGAAGTTGATATTAGGCTCTAGCACTCTAGGCATACCACAACACATAAAAGGAGTATGTCTCTTAGGTTTTAATTCTTTTTTAGAGAGAGAAAATTCAGTTCACTAACATGATTGATTGCATACTAGGCCAAAATATGAATGCTTTGTTGTAATATTTCAATGTTTTTCAGGTCATGGAGTGGACGGAAGGAAAGACTCGTAACATCCGAGCATTGTTGTGCTCCATGGACCGAGTGTTGTGGCCAGACTGCAAGTTCAGAATCGAGATGGCACATTTAGTCACTCCCGCAGACGTCAAGAAGGCTTACCGCAAAGCGTGTATTGCCGTTCATCCGGACAAGGTATGTTATTAAAGTATTAATGTGTGTGTACAGCTTGTGCATGTTTATAGAAGTATGTTTAAAAACATTTCATAAACTGAACGAATGGTGAGGTTTTACCTGCTGTGCGAAAGATATAGCTCATCAGATCGATTCTCCTCACTTGAAAAATGTGCTCAACAAATTCAGCCGGACTGCTCCTGCACACTAGCCTCTTTTGCTAATGCACATTTTTTTATTGGTTTTTCACTCACGCAATTGACTGTACTGTACATTTGTAACTATATAATTCAATTTAGAAGCAACACCTTTAGGAACATTTAAAGTCTAGGTGTATGTTTCTTATCTACTAATTTACTTGGTAGTAAAATTTATTTTTAAACCACCAGCAATATTTAATTAGACAACACCAACTGTTAAGTACCGTATTGTTGTTTTACTTCCTTAGTTTTTTATTTGTTATAAGCCTGTGTCAGAGGAAGGAGGGCAATTTAATCAAATTAGTGTTTACTGTAAACATAAAATGTATTAATTTCTTGTTTTCAAATATTATTCATAAAATTACATATCCAATAAAAGGTTTCAAACTACCAGTAGAATAATTAATTCTCATTTTTTTTTCAGCACATAGGAACGCCCAATGAGCAAATTGCTAAGCTAATTTTCATGGAGTTGAACAATGCGTGGAGCGAATTTGAGAACGATGCGAGTCAGCAAAACATGTTCCAGTAGTCGGACCATGGGCGTTAACTCTGTACATGGGTGCAAAACTAGACAATAGCTACTTAGATGTACTATAACCAATCTAGTTGTCTGTCCACTTTCTCAACTCCAATGTACACTACTTACACTCTATTACGTTTACTTGGATCGTGGAAACAATCGTCGCGATCCTCACTTAAACAGCTTTGCCAACAGTTGCTTTAATTATTGTAAGTTAACCTATTAGCTACCTGCTCAAAAGTATATTTTATCATGTTTTGATGTTAGAATTATTTTTATATGACTGTTTTCATAGATTATTAAGGTTAGCGATATTTTTGTGATCCTATAGGGTGTTGACTTACGAATTATGTTCTTAACGCAATAGTCGATGATATTAATTTTGTAGGTTAAGTTATTTTTTATGTTTAATCTGTGTGGAATTCCCTTTCAAGTTTATTGTAATTGTTTATTCCTGACATTCCTTTTATAAACGTTTATTTTTTTATGTGGGGATTTAATATTTTAGTGAGTATGTAATTTTGTTTTGTTTTAGAAGAAGATAGAATGTGTTACCAAGATTAAATTTATCTTAAAAATTTACCCTTGTAATAAATGTGAAAACTGTGTGTTATCTATAACCAACTGACAACTATATCTTCATTCTTTCTTATCATATATTTTTAGCGATTCCTTACTTAATTATTTACTAAATTATTTAATGTTTAATTTAGCAATTAGTTATATTCAAAGAAATTCCATTATATTAATTGTTTTTAATCTCTCGTCTTATGCAAAACCATTGCATCGATCTCTTGGCCCATCAAGAAGTAGTGTTTCACATCGCCTTGTGTTAGTTGTTTATAATATTTGTAAATAGTTTAATGTAAATATTTGTACCTGTATTATTTTTATTGGAAGTTAGGATTTAGTTGAAATCCAGGAGCCCTCAGATTGTTTTGCCTTGTTGTAATATTCTGTGGTGTTTCTGTTCCTAATAATGTATAGTATTACATTGCATTTGGTTCTCTCTGAAGATGACTCAAATTAATGTAAAATATTTATCACCAGTTTGAAATTGGGCATTATATTCTACTTGATATTAGCATAGACAAATAGAATAAATATAGACCGTCAGCTGTGCTGGGGTTAGCATAAGTTCTGGTATCCACCGCTAGGATTGCCGTGTGGTTATGGCGCACACCGCTCCAGCGTCTGCTGGTAGTATATGGCGAGCAGCGAATCGAACACCATGGCACATCGCGAACAGTGGCACATTGCGGAACCTTCCTTAGACAGTCTATATTAAATTCTATTTGTCTAGATGATATTAGTGATGTGTCAACCGATAATTGAGACCATCGAAACTTTAGAAAAAGTCGAAAACAGATCTTTTGATCGGAAGTCTAAACAGATTTTAATCCAAAAGTACAATGAAAATGATTCTTATTCTTGTAAAACATCAAAAGTCTTGCTAACGCTGGCACACAGTTTTACACCGGAACATTATTTGATATTAACTGTTGTTTGTTGATCCTATTGCTATAAAAATTTGGTAGCATTATACCAATCATGAGAACAATTATCTAGTATGCTGCACAATTTGTTTACAATGCTGGGATTTCCGTAGTTTGACAATACTTGTATTTGTGCGTGATTTATTGAAGGTATGAATAAAATAGTTAAACTAAACCACACTACAAGCTATTTAAGGTTAAAAATATAGTTACCTATAGAACTGTGTGATACACATTTTACTTACCATTTCTTATGTTGTATACATAACGTTTATTGTAATCCTTAAATTTATCACTTAATTATTTTTTAGATACAATGATTTTGTTCTGTATTTCTTATTATAATTGCAATATAAATATTTTGTATAGAATACTACTTTATTTTATATAGAGAAGTGGTGAATTATTTTTATTTTACAAATTTGTATCATAAAATATAAAATGTATTGGTGCAATATTATGAAAACAGTGTTACCCTGTATCATTGGCTCAGTGAAAAAAAATGTTCCCATACTTCTTAGGAATACACACCAAATAAATATTTAAATGTATCTTAATGTAAAGTAATATTACCTTAATTATGTGTATAAATAATTTATACGAAACATTACAAACAACTTTTGACTACATTATTATGCACTAAGGAACCAAACCTTTATTTGAACAAAACAAATCAGAAGCTATAACAAATGGATACGTCTAAGTGTTGAAATTATTTAACTATATTTAACAATAAAGGAGTACAGCAGTAACATGTCATACATTCGGAACAATGTTATAGAAAACAGGCTGTGACATGTTTCAAAGCGGCTGCATGTGTCACACAGTTGGCCATCTGAACCATGTAAATTCTAGCCTAAAGTATCTGAATGATTCAAGTTTCGCTGCGCTGCATTTCCCTCATCTTACACAATATACGTTTTTGTTTATCGCTCGACCATTAATCTGTTCCGAGAGATTAATTATGCCTTAATGGCAGTGTTGAGTGAAAAGTCTTACTGACAATATATTACTCTAAATTATTACTATCTGCGATTTTCCTAACGATTAAAAATAAGTTGAATTATGAGTTATTATTGTGTATGTTTACTTTTTTGTTAACATTATGTTGTTTGTACTTTCAATATATATTTTTGTTTACGTGAAACTGCCTTGAGTTTAAAGAAAAACATTTTGATTGTGTCTATAATCATATTATGATTGAACAACACTTTTGGAATAGATACATTTTTATTGAGGTTATATGTTTCCCTACCTTGTAAAGAAATGTATGAAATAAATATTATACTGTTACTGTTACTTGTCTCTTTTTCCTCCTGAGATTTTTGTCCAGCTATTCTAAGGGTACTAGTGCACCTGTTGCTCGAATTCGAGCAATTGCAAAGAATTACATGCGTTATTTCAAAACAAATAACAATCATAATTTCCGATGACTTAAAAAGAGTTCACTTAAGAAAATGTGTAATCAATCACTCCACTACAGATATCAAAACTGAAAACGAACTCTCTTGTGTGTATCATGTGTTTACTATGAACACTAAGAAAAATTATTCGTCTGGTTAAGTAAACAAAATATTATCTTCTAAGAAATACATTGGGATTTTGATGGCCTGTGGGGCAAAGCCCGAGGACTTTTAATACATGAATTGGTGAAAGGAGGCGTCTACACAAAAAATACTTAATTTTGACACATCGTTTGTAAAAATCCGTCCATTATTAACGGAGGAGTAGTGTTTCGTAGAAATCGCCTTCACGTAGGCTATTAAGGATTCCATAAAAATCTTGGTTTACAGTGGCTAATAATAGGTTCAAAAGGTCAATAACAGATGGTCCTGTTTCTTGATGCATTGCACAATGTCCAAAATATAATTTTTGAGCTGTTTCCGATGTCTTGTAGAATAGGTATACAATATTTGACTGCACGTCCAAATCTCACCATGTCTAAAAGTACAGTAACTGCAAAAAACTTAAGTCTTTCTACAAGCTCTGGACGTCATGAGATTTGTCATTGTGAAACAGCGCACTTTATACTCTAAAAAAAGTATCATTTCCACCACGTCCAAAGCCGCTGCTAGTTGCAGTCCAAGTGCCAAATTCAATGATATAAGTCAGTGTTACGACGTCCAAAATATAATTTTTGAACTGTTTCACGTCCAATATCAAATATTTCACAGTTGCACCACGTCCAATGATAAAAGTCAGTGTCATAACGTCCAATATAAAATATTTGACTGTTGTACGAAGTCCAGAGGATCGGGATTGATTGTGACAAGGGGGGGGGGTCGGGTTCACCTGCAGCAACAAGGGATTGGAGACCAAAAAAGGGGGATACTATCTTCCGGAAAAGATTTTAGAGCTATGATAAAAAGAAGTGCCTTTTAAGGTTACTATGCATATGCAGGGTGTTTCAAAACTCTCCTTACTAATATTATTTTTTCACCTTGATTTTGTAATAACTATATGTAGGCTATTTGAATTTTAAATCTATGATCCACTGTAAAATATTCTTCAATAAACAAACAAAAGTTAAACATGCACCAGCCCCACCCTTGTGAGGGCCATCATCAGGACATTCATAATATAAGGTCCAGTTTTTGAATTTGTTTACTTCCAGGCAGTTTTTATCTGGTGCGAACTCAAGTTTTGTAGGATACAAAGTTTAATTTACTATCTAAAAGGGCTGTAACAAAAATTATAAACAAATTTATTCAAAGACAGTTTTAACAATTGCAGTTTTAACTATTGCAATCCGAATAAACGGTATCAGCAATCTGACACATACTTTCTCCCATTTATGATATTTAATAGGTAAAATCTCAAAAGTTGCATTAGCTTTTGAACAGTAAATCTTAACAGGAATGAAGGGATGCACTATTTTGTTTAAGGACCATAACAGAAGAATTTCAATCAGAATCAGTTTTTCTACAAAAAATCCATTCTCCATTTTTTAAATAGGTTTTTATCGGAAAATAACATAAGTTATAATAACTTTTGAACCATAATTTTTATAGAAATGGGGGATTGCACTATGTTGTTTGCAATTATAAGTATTACCACATACTAATTTCAATCTAAACCGGTTCCTTTTGAAAATACGATTTTCTCTTATTTTATATGTGTTTTTATGGGAAAATAACATAATTCGCAATAACTTTTTAACCGTAATTTTTACAGATAAATAAATGTGATTTGTACCATTTTGTTCAGAATTTAAAGGGCTACAACATACAAAATTTTCATCAAAATCGTTTGGGTACAGTGTCTTACTGAGCTACCCTAATATAGTTTTTTTTTTTTTTTTTTTTTAAATATCGTTTAAAAAACTTAATGTAAGTTAGAATACTAGTTATTTTACTATGGGGATTCATTTCCCAAAGTCCTATTAAACGTTTTTTATGGACACCCTGTATAACTTCGTAATTTACGGAACTGCCTCAATCATAATCATACTGATTATACTGCAAGCTATATATTACCATTAAAATAGCTCAAAGTTTATGTGATGGGCTTGGGAAAAAGATTGTGCACTTTTTCCTGACGCGAATTCCTATCAACCATATAGATTTTGCCTCGTAGCTTCGTAATTTTTGGGACTGCCTCGATCATATTTGTACTGATTATTCTACACATTGTATATAAACATTTGACTAGCTCAAAGTTGATGTGATCGGCTTAGGAAAAAGATGATGCACTTTTTATGTTTAGGAGTTTTGAACGCGTTTTGTTAAGCCATAGCTACGTATAATGTACAATACTGCCTCAAATACGCCTATACAATACATGAAGTAATTAGTTTAGCTCGTCTATACACGTTTTATCATGGGATTATTGACATTATATACATGTAAAAACATCATTTCGCACCGTATTGTCATTGAATTGCATTTCCGACATCCCAGCACAACACGTTTGTGGCGTCCGCAGGCGTACCAAGCCATATCAGATATAAACAGGCTTGGTAAAAAGATTGTGATGGGCTTTGGAAAAAGATTGTGCACTTTTTCCTGACGCGTTCCCATCAACCATATAGATTCGGCCTTATAGCTTCATTTACGGGACTGCCTCAATCATATTTATACTGAGTATTCTACACATTGTATACTACCATTAGAATAGCTCGAAGTTGATGTGGTCAGCTTAGGAAAGAGATTGTGCACTTTTTCCTGACGCGTTCCTATCAACCATATAGATTCGGCCTTATAGCTTCATAATTTACGGGACTGCCTCAATCATACTCATACTGATTATTCTGCACGCTGTATATTACCATTTTAATATTTTAAAGTTTATGTGATGGGCTTGGGAAAAAGATTGTGCACTTTTTCCTGACGCGTTCCTATCAACCATATAGGTTTGGCCTTTATAGCTTCATAATTTATGGGACTGCCTCAATCATATTTATACTGAGTATTCTAGACATTGTATATTACCATTAGAATAGCTCGAAGTTGATGTGATGGGCCTAGGAAAAAGATTATGCACTTTTTTATGTTAGGAGTTTTAATTGATCGCGTTTTGTTAAGCAATAGCTACGTATAATGTACAATACGGCCTCAAATATGCCTATTAAAATTAAAATACATGAATTTATTTAGTTTTAACGTGTATACACGTTTTATCAAGGTATGATTGACATTATATACATGTAAAAACATCATTTCACGACTTATTGTCACTGAATTGCCTTTCCGACATCCCCGCAAAACACTTTTGTGGCGTCCGCAGTCGTACCAACCCACATCTATTACAATTCGAAAAAGCACCGATGAAAAGAGCCGCTAACTTCACGACGGTGGTGGAGTGGACTGGACTAGAGTGGAGACTTCTCCTCTCCACTTTTTGCTGGACTTGCTCATCTCTCAGCTCAGCTCAGGGCTCGACTATCGACTCAGCTGGAGCTCCATCCACTGGACACTGGCACTGGCACACAGTCACAGTGGCACGGCACGTCGCAGTTGAGTTTTTACAGGTTAGAATTTTATTCATTTCCTTTAGCCTAATTACGACAAGATAAGTTGAAGTTGACTATAAGTTACTTCAGGGGTGTAAGTAGGAGTCAGAAGCAGGGTAAGATGGCATAAAAACTCTTTATAACTTAGGCCTTGGCAGGAATGTGAAATTCGTAAGATGTAGCCTAGCCGGTGGGTACAGTGTCTTATTGGGCTACCCTAATATAGTTTTTTTTAAATATCGTTTAAAAAACTTAATGTAAGTTAGAATACTAGTTATTCTTCAAGGCTACAATCACATTTGACGCGTGCAAGTAATTTGGTGGTGCACGTGTGCGCAAGCTTGCCTGACTGAACAACAATGGGCTCTCACTGAATGCAAACAGTTGCAAGTTAATTACTGTATTATAAACAGGTCAGCTTAATGGAGATGACAGACTACGAGTACATTGTATTAGAAAGTGATATGTTGAAGTTTTTATTATTGGATGAAGCAGATATTAGGGACTAAAGTGGGTAAACGAGTATTTTGTGGACAGAGAGGAAGTATCACAAATCTTCAACGACTTGCTAGACAACCTGAGAAATTCTCCAGTAGGCCTACCGGTAAGTAGGTAGCTTACTTCAGATTACCGCCAGCCGCCAGAGACTTTCTATCATTTACCGGACAAAATAACACCTAGGCTACACCAAGCAGGCAACCTAATTTTTTCTAAGAGCATTGATAACCAATTCCTTATCAATAGTAATAGTACAGCACATCACTTCCACTTGGCTCAATGTTTATTTTCAACTGAACTCTGAACTGAGATCCTGCTACTTGTAGGTACCGTACATGCTTGCAACTTTGACTGAGCAAGCGTGCACTTGCTGGTGGCAGAACAGTGTGAGTGTGAGCGGCAACGGACTAAGTCCTCTTATCTCAGTCAGTTTTTGATTCTAGGCGAACGCGAGTGCCATCAAATTACTTCCGCAAGCGTGCGTCCAATGTGATGGTAGCAAATGTTTTCCAACCTAATTTTTAAAAACAAGAGTTTTGCAAGATCAATAAACAAAAAAAAAACTTGCTTTAAAACACTGCATAACTTAGCTAGTGTTAGATAAGTTAAGTCCTAACAGCGCGTAGCACTTAACCCAGTTAAGATAACTCCTCTGTGACTCCCTCGCAGCCATTAATGTCGTTGACACAATTATCTCAGCCAGTCGTTACTAACCACCCTTCAGCCCACTCCCTAGTCTCTACCTACTAAGCATCTTTGTGCAATAAACAGTTTATTAACTAAAACTAGGCCCAGTGTTGGGCTTTCATGTTTAAACAGTTGTTGCTCTCCTCATAGCTTCCTCCTTCCAGTTCAAATCGGCCATTGGAACCACTCAGTCGTACTTTTTGTATAAACTTCAATTTTTGGACACTTTAGAAAAGGTTTTAAAAACAGACTCTATATTTGGATCTAGTGTGCAAAATACTGTAGGTAATAAAAAAGTCTTGCAAGCTACTTCACAGTTAGTTAGATTTCTAAATATCATTCAAAGCTAGTTTGTGTCAATAATTATGTTTCCAAACAAATGTGCTAGGGTAAAATCTAGGCTATTTTCAAAATTATCAATAAGTTAAGTTATTTATACTGTATCCTGTTACTTAATCTTTTGAATAGGTCTAAGTTTTGTAAAAACCGTGTTGTGATTGTTTGCAGGATGTCGCAAGGCCCGGATTCCGCGGCTCAAGCTAGTGGAATGGAAGTGGTTGTGGGGGATGTAGATCCTGATTTTATCACCTTTTTGTTTGATCCTGCAGAGGATTACAACTGCTACTTCGTAGTGGGAAACCCTGAAGTTGGAGACACGGTAAACTTGTTATACAGTTGAAACATCTGATTATAGGTTGAGCCTACTTGGCTTTTGCTGTAAATATTGTTTAAAATAGATCCTAAATAAAATTACATCAAGCCCATTGGTCAAATTTAATCAACTTCATTAACCCTTTGCGGTCAAATGGCGAGTATAGATTGCCGCCCGCCATTTTCCCGCTCAAAAATGGCAATCTGCACAAAAAAATCTAAAATCAAAAAAAGTTTATCTTTGCAGTTGAATGGTGAGTATAAGTCGCAGGGTGCCATTTTTCCAACTGCTCAAATGGTGACCTAATGAGAAAAAAATTTTACCTCAAAAGGGTTGGGCTATTCAGAATCAATACACCCTAAAACAGTAAGCAACCACAAGACATACACAGACAAGGGACACTTTGACAATGTCAGTGCTTTTATCTTTGTAAGCATTTCAGTTATTTGTTTTATCATTACTGTTCTCTTCCATTTCGGAAAAAAATATCTTTTTCCTACAGTCACCCGACAAAGTTGGCTTCCTTGTACTGTTTATAGTACAGAAAGCTGCTAATTGCTGCATATTTATACTTTGCCGTACGGTTTATACTTTGTCGTACGGTTTATACTTTGCCGCACATCAGGATTCCAACGAAACAACACAAAACAGCGTGGTTCTATTATGCACGTAATCCGTGTACGCTTGGAAATAGGTTGGCAACACTTAAAGATAATAATACTATGAGCAGCTGATTGACTATTATAACTACGATTTAACCTGTCATTGTGTATTTATAGTTTCGGTATTTCTGAACTTTCTGGACTTTTCTTTTAAACGTTTTTAAAATATTCCTACGATCTTAATAAACAAGAAAATACCTTTAAAGCATTTTTTTAGGCGCGGAAACCACTTCAAATTACAAAAACATACGGAACTATATTCTCAAAACGCGGAGCACATTTCTTGCCGAGGAAAAATAGCGGAGTGATACGGACCACGGGTACTACTTTCTCTAGGGCACCATTTGTGTTGCCAGCTGAACCTAAAAACGTGTTGTATAGTGCTTGAAAGACTAATTATTTATATGCTTTATAGTGACTGTAGGAAAAATATAATGTGTAACACGACTGAAAAAGGCCTTTGCTGCACTCGAGATCATTCCGCACTCGCCTGCGGCTCGTGCGTAAACATTGCTCTCGTGTGTAGCAAAGTGCCACTTTCACCACTAGTTACACAAATAACTATTTAATATTATTTTTCTAGATAGGCTATTAGTATTAAGTAGTTATTAGTATTAGTATTTTTTGCCAAGTTATTAAATACCTAATATTTTTTTTCTTTTTGTCTTTTCTGCAATTTAATCATTATACTACAGGCTTGATTTATTTTGTTATCCTTTCCAGATGAAAGTTAGTTGTAAGATTTATAGTCCGTCCGTTTGGCTATGATGCCCAGCGGATTAGGGACTTTCTCGGAACTCAACTCACCCTCTCGACCTGCTCGTCGGGCTGGCCGGAGACAAACAGTGACTCACCTGCTGTCACAGTCCCCCTGATCTGTAACTTTTTTTTATTTTTGGTTAAAATAAATTGTTCTTTATAAATTTGAGTTCTACATGAAATTCCAAAAATATTGAGCCCAAACACTATGTGGATACTTAATATCTATGATCTGAAAGTAGTAAAATTACTCTGTATTGTCACCAGCTTTGTCCGACTTTCAGATAGTTGAGATATTAAGTATCCACATCGTGTTTGGACTCATTACTTTTGGAAATTTCATGTAGAACTCAAATATATAATGAAAAATGTATTTGATCTTAAAATAAAAAAGTTACAGATCTGTGGGACTGTGGCAGTAGGTAGGTAAACTTCTTATCAACGGCCAGCCAGGCAAGCAGGTCGGAAGGGTGAGTTGAGTTCCGAGAAGGTTCCTAATCCACTGGGTATCATAGCCAAATGGACGGACTATAGTTGAGACTCCTGCGCCCACAAACAGAAGTTTCTTTTCTTCTCTTAGGTGTGAATATCTCTTTTTATAAAGTTTAAAAAACAAATTGTTTTTATTCATAAAAAGGTGCTGTTGATAAAATAAAATGAACGTTTAATCTTAATATAGATAAGAAAACTTCACAATACAGGAGTTTGCAACAAGTGTAAAGCATTAAAATAAGAATTATTTTTTTTTTAGAGTACCTATTGCATTTGTCACTTAATATTTCAGCTCATTTAGGGTTGCAATGCAATTTGTAATTCTGATAGTTAGGATTGATTTCATCTATTCATTTCCATCTAACTCGGCTGATCTGTATTTTGATGACTCGGTCACTACATGTTTCCTGCAATTCCCCCAATTGAGAGGCAAGTAATCAGGTTTGGTCAAGGAAAACCTTAAACAGTCAGGGAATTGGTTGGTCTACAAAAGTCAGGGAATTATGAAAAAAATTCTGGAATTTCCCCTGAAAGACTTTTGCAGATATGGTACATTTTGCTCTGAACTAATGGTACATTTTGTTTTATCAGGGTGATGACTAATGGCAAAAAGAACAAAATAAGCACTGATGCATATTTTTATATCGATAGTTAGTAATCGGTACGGGGGAGGAATCAATATGTATATAGTCTGAAACAAGTTTTGTATTTGAGAGTGATTAAATAAGTTAAGTATTTCCATTTTTTCTAATATAATATTTCTTGATTATGATTAGTCGATATCAACTTAGGTAAACCTGGGAAAAGTATAATATAAGTCTGGAAAACCTGGGAAAGTCAGGGAATTTTATTTTCCAAATTTAGTATCAACCCTGGTAAGGAACATGTAGACCTACTATAACCATACAGTAGACTCCCTCTTATCCGGACACCTTTTAACCAGACATCGGTTTAACCGGACTAGATCGGCAGGAAGGGGGTGGTACTGAAACGACTGTTCTAGTGGGAAAGATTTGAGACCAGTTGTTACGTGTCTAAATACAATGCACTCCTAAATTTTAGTCAAATACTGTATACAGTATGCATTTAATCAGTCTGTTTTAACAAATTTGTTGTGACATCGGTTTAACCAGTAAACTGTTACAGTATTGAGTTCTGCAAACTCGGTACTCGATAACCTGGTAGTCTGGATAACTTGGCCATCACCTGGCTCAGAAAATTTGTGATTTTTTGAGTCCGAGTTAAACATGGACGCAAACCAGCTCAAGTCAAATAATTTGCAACTCGTACCAAGAATTTGTTGTACTATATCTGATGACTTAATACTGACTTGTAATATAAATAAAAAAGGCAGTTAAAAAGCTTAAAAATTGTTCTTATTTTTAACCATAGTTCCCGATAACGGCGATAACCCGGCATTTCACAAACTCGGCACCCTTCCAGTCCACATTACGCCGAGTTTGCGGGATTCTACTGTATCCGGATTAGCCTCGGTCCCGAGGATTCCAAATAAGAGGGAGTCTACTGTAGTTAAACACTGCTAGCCAAAATTGAGACCAGGAATCGTACGAGAATTTTGTTGATCAAGAAATGACAGTGAATTGTACTTCAACTTGGTATGGGCCGAGAGTTCATTCAATATCCTATCACCGATCCTCCACTCATTGACTGCATTCAATTATTGTTCAATTGTTTCAATTGGACTCTTTTATCTTAACGCAATCGTATTTATTGGTGACGAGTTTTCCCGCAACCGTGAGAAACCAGAGACGATTACAGTAACAAGAGTGTAAGTACAGTGTAAGTCTATAGCAAGTATATAGCAACGAGTAGTACCCTGAACGTCGGAAACAATCATGGTATAGCTTAGACACAGTATTGGGCCAGAAAAAATATACTTGCTACTCCGGGCTCGTAGTTTGGAGACCTCTGGCTTAGATAAACCCACGAACACCACATCTTACAAAATCTTTCACTAATACACTGTTATCATTAGTTACTTGTAACTTTCTTCTTATAACTTCATATCCCACTGACTAGCTGCTATGTTAGTAACAAATACTCTGTATAAGACATAAAAAAAATGTAAATTGTGTGCTCTGTTGAACTTTGAAGCCCCAATTCGTAAATTCAAAACTTAAAGCTGGGCAACACAAACAAATTTTTATTGAAAAGAGGTTTTTAGATTATTGAAAAATTAAATATAAAAGTTAGTGAAACAATACTGAAAAATACCCCTGTCGCAGCTAACTTGCAGCCTCTAACTTGAATTTCCATTGATCTGATTCAATTTAACTTGAATACTTCATCAAACGTGTTGGATTTATTGTAAGCTATAAAATAACATCACGTGTAACAAATAGGCCTACTTGCTCTTTGCTGCTTAACAAAAAAAAGCAGGGGATAAATAGGCAATGTTTATCCGATTGTTATTTATTTTATTTTCTCATCAAAACTATTTATTCTTTATCATCAGTTATTGTTTGTTTGCAGGAGAGGATTGGTGTAGTGAAAAAGATGCTTCTAGCCCACTCTGTGGTTTTCAGGGCAGAACTACAGAATTCAAAGATTGCTGAAAAAAATGATGTTAAACTACTTGATGTCTTCCCCCAAACTTTTAAGAACTTACTAAGGTAAGCAAAATCTTCTGGCCAATCATAAAATGTGTTGAATAGTTGTGAGATATTTTGGAAATTTACGTTTTTTAAAATTTTTTGTTTTCAGATTTGTCTACGGCTACGATAACACTCAAAATTTGAGCTTTGATGAAGCAGACAACTTGTTGTACGTTGCAGACAAATATTTGATGCACAAGTTAAAAAATAGGCTTGCAATCCGCCTGATGTCTTTGTTGAATCTCACCAACATCTGCAGCCTTATGAATAATCCCGCTTGTTACACCGTTCTCGAGCTAAACTCTAGGATTAATAAGGTAAGTTTTATAATTAATTTGTATAGCCCCAGGATTGCATTATATGACAAACTAGCAGAGTACCCGTCCTTCGTACGCGTACGGGATTGGCATACAAGTATAAAATGCTTGTTGCAGTTATGGGAGAGGACACGGTTTAAGAAAATTTGGCCTTATTAATAAGGTTATATAGGTAGGACATTATTTAATTGATATTTACCTCTAGCAAGGTTGAAATGATTGTTCTTGTATTCAGATACTCCAGACGGAAACAGACAAGGTTTTGGCTAGTCCTCTCTTTCCTGACCTGTCTCCCCTTGGCTTTCTAACAATCCTGCAACAGGAGGTGTGCAACGTACCTGAAATTGACCTTTGGACCTCTGCCATTGAATGGGCTAGGCATAGAGGTAATCAGTGTTCGCACACAATTAGATGTGTCTATTTATATTATATATATATAACAATTTTTAAAAACTGATAATTGTATAAGTGTTTCTCAATATTTTACATGCGCTCTGCTACAAACAGGGCAAATCCTCTTCCAATTGCCTGTTTAGGCTTTTACTAAAATATTTCATCAAACATATTGGATTATTCCCAATTATTTATTTCATCCTGTAGTATCAACATTTTATACAAAAAAACACTTTTTTCCCTTCAGCGATACAGCTAACTTAAGGGGACTGTGTCTCGTTTTACTGCCATCTAGTTGTACCTACGTCTAGTTGAACCTTGTTGACCTAGGGACAACTGTAGGTACAGCTAGACGTAGGTACAACTAGACGGTGGCGTACCCTACAAGTTGTACATGCAGATTTTTAAAGGGTACAACTAGACTTGTGTGCCACCGTCAATTTGTATCACCCAGATTGTACGGATGTGACATGAACCTACGTCTAGCTATACCAACGACTGTTTGTGCCTATGACTAGTCTAGGTCTAGTTGTATCTTCCCTTTGATTTGTCACCTTTTTTAAATGGTTACTGAATGAATTCCTAGTTTAAATGATGCCCCAGATCCAGAGGGGGGCAAAGGGGGCGACCGCCCCCCCTCGGGCATACATATATATATATTTTTACTGCATGTAATACAGTAGTGCATACACATTGCGTAAAATAATTTGTCGCACTAACTTTGGACAAAGAAATGGTACAAAACTGTCATTTTGGAGACTTAGTTTACACAAATTTTTCAAACCCCATGGTTCGCCTCCCCCTTGTGACTGTTCTAGATCCGCCACTGCAGTCAACTGAGTAGCATTAAAAATTTTTTTTTTTTAACGTAGAATAGGTGAATATTAATTTGCTAAACATTATCATGCAATTTCATACATTCATCTTTAATTGTGTAATACAAGTTTAAGTAGTCCAACTATCTTAC
This sequence comes from Macrosteles quadrilineatus, assembly GCF_028750875.1. Classification (NCBI taxonomy): domain Eukaryota; kingdom Metazoa; phylum Arthropoda; class Insecta; order Hemiptera; family Cicadellidae; genus Macrosteles; species Macrosteles quadrilineatus. The sequence continues at coordinate 179,350,054 of NW_026542594.1, forward strand.
AAGTTTTTTTGTAAATAGTGTACCTGTTGCTTGAAATCGAGCATTTGTCAATTTCATGATGGGTTAGCCTCTGTATCAAGATATACTGCTTTCACAGATGCACCCGTAGTAAGTTGATAAAAATAGACTGATCTTTTTATGTATGTAGGCAAGATAACTTTGCATTTTTTCATGTTTACCAGTATTTTTTACTAGTTTGATTGTCTCCTGCAATTGTAGCAACATCCGTGACCATATTCTGCGGTCTCGGCGTCACCGCTGGTCGTCTTTCGCTATCGCGTCAACGCCCGGTAATCGGCTTTTTCGGCCACGTTTCGGATGATCGGGCTTCAGATAATCGACGCTTGACTGTAGGTAGTGAGGTTACTGATACCGAGATCTGATTTTGATAAGGATCAGTTACTGATAATGACCTTAAAAATATGATGGCACAAAGCTTAATGTTAATTATCCGTTATTATTGACTTTATATCTATCTATATATTAATACGCAAGCAGTTTTCTTTTCACAGTCATAACTCAATAACGGCTTGATGGTTTTTAAAGTTTGAGGTGTCAAATTAAAGGTATTTTCACAAAGATGTGCAAATACGTCTCAGAATATTTAGAAAGGGTACCACTTAAATACACTTAAGGGCTAAAGTTTGGAAGGCGGCGCTATCTGTTGACATTTGATCAAACTCATTTCCCTTTGTTTACAAACAACATATGGACGTAGTTTGAAATAGTTTTTAAGGTTAATCACAGACTGCAGGACTTCAACTTCCAGAGCAAAGCTGGAATTTATAATTTGTTTCAATCTACTAAGACTGGTTCACAATGAAGAGTTTCCTATCAATACTAAACAACAAAGTGTTTAAGATAAATATTTAATAAATGTTTAATTCTTTTTGTCTATGGTTAAATTGATTTACTTTACATCGTATTTTACTGATTATCATGTAGTTACAGTGCGATGTGATAAAGTGAATGTTTAAAAGTGATTATTCACAGAGCAGTTGTCCGTTACATTACCATATTATCATGTAATTTACAATGTGTATCAAAATTCCAATTCCTTTATAGTGTTTTCTGTTGTTTGGTTAACTTTCTTATTTCATTTCAATTTAAAATCAAATGCCGCCAGTACGACGAAGAGCTGTGAGTGGCTGGAGGGAACGCGAACATGACCACTTGCATCAACCTCTCAATTGAACATTTGATGGGTACATAGTGGTAGTACCACCGTTGTGATAGTCCAATCTCGGACAAATGAACGTTAAATGTTTACATTGCAGTGGCTTGCATATTTTTAAACAAGAAAAGACTGACCAAAACGGTTAAGTTTTTACTCTTTGTTGCCATAAATGAAAGGTTCGTTTACCTCATTTTTGCAATTCACCATACCTTCAGGTTCTTGTTGGAAACTCCCAATCTGAAAATAGGACTGTGAGACTTATATCCAGAAATTATTTGCATAAAGTTCGTCAATTCAATTCTTCTTCTGCCTTTACCATGGTCAGCTCCGAAGCACATTAAGATGAGAAAGTTCCACAGGGGATCTACAATTTTAAGATCCGTGACACGTTTTACCACCGAGTGGGCCCTCTAATTCCTCAAAAAGGTTATGGATCCTGAATACACACAGATATATAAGTAAGTACGACAATGTCACTAGAACTCAAAGGAGAATTAAGCACAATTCTAACAAAAAATGCAATGAAAAAATATGCGGGAAATAGGGTCACAATGCCAACCCATTTGCAAATCTTTGAAGATTGTTGTGGCAGACATTATGTAGGGACGAGAGCTCCGAGGAGTCAAGTGAGATTCTTATGTACATAATAAGAGACAGAACAACAGAAGAAGTTTCTTCCCTCGCTACAACGGTGCTACCTGTGTAGATGTCGCAGCAATTTCTAAAGCTGAAAACAAAGCACCGCCTGGCCAAATAAATAGTATAGTTTTTTCCAACACTAATAATGTTAAACGCGTATCCATTCTAGATCTGTCGTTAGATCCACTTGCTTACCCTCTTACGTTCCCACCCGGAGACTTGGGTTGGGAACCCTAATTTAAACACGCCTAAAACAGAACACATCAAAGAAATAATTTAACAATGCTAGAATAAGAGTAGCGATGATTGACGTCAAGAGAGGAATTGAGCTACATTAGGTCAAAAGCTCACTTTACAGTGTGTGGTTGACATCTACGTGCTCAAAGAGTGCACCCGCCTACTATACATAAGAGTTAACCAAAGCAGTATGAGAGTGAATGTAAATTTAAATATTGTAGATTACTTTTATATTTTTAACATCATAATATTTGTATATTTCTATAATCAGTCATATAAATTATTTTAGAGTGACTATTTGATTAAGGTCTTGCTGTTAATGTTTTTGTTTATTTTTTTAATACAAGTTTCAGTTTTGCTCGATTTCGAGCAACGGGTTATCTAGTTACAATTAAATACTCAAAACCTGAAATATAAACCTTAAATCAATATTATATGTTAATGAATTATGAGTGGAGGTAGACTGTGTTGGATTTACCACTATGCCGTGGTTTAGGACCGCAGGGTATTGTAAAATAAACGCCGTGATCGCTCGTGGTGATGATGTTGTTCCCTTGATCGCGGTAGATGTTTAGGATCCGTCTTCAATCGCGGTGGAAGATGACGATGTCTCATCTGGCTGGAGATGTTCATGATTTATTGTTTCAGGGGTTTCTACCCCCCCTGACCTTAAAACTTGATTTTTTATAATTAAACATTTTTTTTCTACAATAGTTTATAGGTATAATTTTCTAAAGTGTCCCTGGGGAGGACCCCTTTACCTGAAGGGTATTCCATACCCCAAGGCTCCCTGGTGTTTAGGGGGTAAACAGCCTACAACCAAAGATTCCAAGCAATGGCCCCCTCCGAGAATCCGTGCTGGAGCCGCCCCTGTATCATAAATATGTTTGTAGGACTTTCCTTGTTTCGTTATGAATCGAACAATACCAGATGAGTCATAATTCGATTGTCATACTTTGTGTTGACCTGAGCACTCAAAACTATTAAACTATCATCATCATGATGTTTAAATATGCTACAGCCTCCGGATCACCAATAAATATAAAATGCTTACACTATTCCAACAATAAGATTAATAAAAAAAATTGGCACACACTCCGGACAGATTTCTTAAAAAGAGTAAACCACAATAATAATATGCTTACTGAGAATGTATTGTGCATTATTAATACCTAACGGACTATAAAATAGATGGACCAGCACTTCCATTGTTGTTTTATTTATATCTGGAAGTTTCTTATCTAGGCCTATTAGTGGTTTTATTCATTACATCTGTTTTACTCTATAATACAGGGTGTTTCGTAACTTTCTTTCGGTCATTTCTTTGTTCTTTCTTTTTATCCTATTTCTAGTTGGCGTTAACCAGCACAATCTCGGTGCATGATTCGAGTGCACCAATCTCTCTACCAACCCAGGGTTCCTTATCATTGGGGTAAATAAATGAAACTGACTTAATGAAACACCTGATCTCAGTCAGTAACAAAGCTACACAGATCATCTCACACCATTCTTCACTCATATTTGAGTTAAAATATGCACCTGGGTGGCACCCCAAGTCCCTAATCACAGTGATTGATAATTGACTGTTGATTGAACCTTTAAAGGCATTATTTCTGGGTTCATAAGAAATCTAAATTCAGTTTCACATTTAAATTATCTGTATGTTAATGGTTGAAATGAAATGAAATGAAATCAACTTTATTCATAATTTGCAAACATGTGCACGAATGGCGTCATTACATTGGATCAAAATCATAATGCTTAATCCTAAAAAAGTACAAGACATAATCACTATTGAGAATGTTCTTATTCTAATATGTTATGTAGACGGAAATATTCATTCTTTGAATACAGGGGTTTAGTTAAAAAGTACATTTTTGGCTTATTTTTAAACTTTGTAGTTTTTGTGTAGTCTTTTAATTTTGTTGGAAGAGCATTGTTTCATTTTATACCCATATACATTGGTTTTTTTTTCAAAAAATCTTAATCTATGGGAAGGTGTTGCATAGTTATTTCTGTTTCTGGTACAGTATTGATGAGAATCCCCTACCAGTGAGACATTATTTGAATTTTGGACAGTATATAATATACATTGATAGATATAATAGCTATATACAGTCATTATGCCTAGTTCTTCAAATTTTTCCTTAACAGAATCTTGCCAATCCAAATTTAACATAATGCGGATTGCTCTTTTCTGGAGGATTAAAATTCTGTCTAAATTAGCTTGTGATGTTCCTCCATAAATACTTATACCAAAGGATAAATGTGAGTGAATATGGGCAAAATAAACCAATTTTAGTGATTCAAGTTTACAAAATTTGGATAATCGATAAAGTGCAAATAGGCCTGTTGACATTCAATTTGCCACATGATCAATATGATAATTCCAGCTTAATTTACTGTCTATGTATAACCCTAGAAATTTAGTGTTCTCAATAATTTGTATATCTTCACCGGCTAATTTTAGTGCTGGGTAATCTGAGTTGGTATTAGTTTTTAGATTAAAGCGTGTAAAATTAGTTTTGGAATGATTTAGTAATAGCTGATGATCTGAAAAAAATTGATTGATGTTCATCAGGTTATCGATGGCAGATGTTTCTATCTCATGAACAGATTTTCCGCTTACAAGATGATTAGAATCATCGGCATATAAACAGATGGCATTTCTTGTTGAATTTGAGATAACATTGGGTAATCCATTGATATATGTAAGAAATAGTAGAGGACCCAAAATAGAACCCTGTGGTACACCATGTTTAATCGTTCTCAACTGTGATCTTGTTGTAACCATCTGGTTATGATTGTTTAAGTGTCTAATTTCTACAAACTGTTTCCTATTAGTTAAATATGATTGAAACCATTTTAGTGAAATTCCTACAACCCCTAGTCCTTCCAATTTTTTAAATAATTTATGATGAGATACACTGTCAAATGCTTTGCTTAGGTCCATAAATATTCCAATTACTTTATCTCCCCTATCTACTGAATCAATAATTGACTCAATATATGTAGCAGCCGCTGATATTACAGAATGGTTTGATCTAAAACCGTGCTGCTCTTTATCGAGTAGATCATTACTTTCTAGAAAGTTAACAAGCTGATTATACATAGCTTTTTCATAAATTTTAGACATGGGGCGATAGTTTGAAACATCTAATTGGTCCCCTTTTTTATAAAGAGGTTTTACTTTAGAAATTTTTAATTTATCTGGAAATATGTCGGATATAAATGATGAATTTACTAAGTGTGCAAATGGTTTTTTAAGTGAACTCTGGGCATGCTTTATTGCTGTTATGGGAACATCGTCAAAGCCTGATGATAGTTTATTATCAAATTTGGAAATTATTTTACTGATATCTGTCTCATTGATTGGTTCACATCTAAACTTATTTTGTTGGTTATTTATTACTAAATTAGGTACTGATAAATTTGGTGTATTTATTTTTGGAATTACATCAGAATCAACTACATTGACATAAAAATCATTAAATTTTAAAAGTGTTACATATAACCATTGGGTCATTATATACTTTTGCATTTACCTCTATTTCATCTATGCTCATCACAACCTTTTTTTTTTATATTTAAATTAATTAAATTCCAAGTTGTCTTGGATACATTCCCTGAACTCAAATTTTTTTCATCCATATAACTTTGTTTGGCTTTGAAAATATTTTTCTTGAATGCTTTGTTCATTTCTTTGCTGAATTCACTAAATATTCATTTTTTGTTATTCTCCCCAATGCGCTTTTTTCTATAATTTTTTTCCTCTCGGTTTCTAGCTCATGATTATTCCAAGGAACTTTTTGATCAGTATCTCTACATTTAGTGATAGGAAAGCACATATCAAAGTAATACATAAAAATACTGTTGAAGATGTTAAATTTCAACTCTACTGGTGCAAAGTAGACCTCCTCCCAACTTTCCTGGCTCAGCATATTTGAGAATTTTTTAAGATTTTGGTTAGAAAATATCCTTACTGTTTTAGTTATTGGTTTATTGTTCATATTTTTATTGGGCAAGTTAAATGTTAATAATTGAGCATCATGATCAGAAATTTGTGTGTTTAAACCACTAATTTGCATGTTGTTAGGATAAAAATTAATGAAAATGTTATCAATAGCACTCTCAGTCTTTTCAGTTACTCTAGTTGGAAAATTTACTAAAAATTCAAAATTATATGAGCCAAGAATATCATTAAGTAGTTTAAACTCATTACAGTTTGGGTTTAGAACATTTATGTTAACGTCTCCAGTCATAATTACATTAGTGTATGTTTTTGAGAGGATTTCCAGGGATGCATTTAGTTTTGTCAAAAAGATATTAACATCAGAGATAGGAGAGCGATATACACCAGCTAGCACAAAAGAAAATGAATCACATTTAAATTCTATCAAACAGCATTCAAATTCCTTTTCAGATGTTAACTAATTCATTGACGGTAAATTCAAACTTTTAATTTTGAAATTTTAAGCCTTTAAATTTGTTTTTGATAGTATTATGACTCCACCTCCAGCATTTAAACTACGTGAATAAAAAGTGTTAATATTATATCCGGTTATGGTGAGAAGCTCCAATTCATGACTTTTCATTTTGTGTTCACATAGTACTATTATATCTGGGTCAATTTCTTGAATAGTAATTTCTAATGGTTCTATTCTGCTCAGTAGATGTTGAATATTAAGGTGAAAAATTTTTAAGATGTGTGATTTTTGTGATATTTTATCGTGTGCTGCTGGTTTACAATTTTTTACTTTATTGGTATATTTTTCGGAGTGTCGGAGTTTAAAGGTAGGCTGTGTTTATGGGCTGTGTGAGATTGAGGAATGTCTAGGAAGGCTATTTGGGATAATTTTTCCACTGAAACGACGCCATCATCGATATTACACACACTATTGCTCTGCTTTTTGGTTACACTTTTTGTCACTTCACTGTAACTCAGATGCCCCGGTGCTACTGGTGGGCTGGCAGGTGTAGCTGAAAGGTTGTGTGTTCTCGACATCTGTAGATTCTCGTCCGTCCGAAGTGGAGATGGTGTTGAGGTTGAGTCAAGGTCAAGCTGCACATTGACGGTCGTTGGTGAAGATGAGGTGGATACCAAGTTAGTTGTGATGGGACACTCTGCATCATACTCTGCTTCAATTTCAGCTTTTAAACGTAAAAGGAAATCTTCATGTGGTAATCCTCTCCATAGGGGTCTTTTAGCTGTTTTCTCTTCATAGGAAACAATGTGCACATCAGCTCCTGTGGATTTATGGAATTTCACTATGTGTCTTGCAAACGTGTGTGGGTGAACAAGATCTCTTACACATCCAATTGCTGAACAGAATAAGGTCTTTAATCCCTGGGCTTTGAAGTGATCCTGGAGTTTCTTGAAAGCCATGCTATAGTCCTCTGGAGTCGGCTTGTCAAAATATGCTGCTTTTGTTATTAAACTATAAATTTTTGATCCACCTGTAATACTCTGACAAGCTAGATGTTTTGAAATGTGATCAGCAAGTAGGGGTCGTCCAAACTGTTTACGGAAAACAACTGCCACTCCCGCCGACATATGTCTGTCATCTGATATGGAGTGAGCGAAACCAACTGTTTGGTCAGTTCTGAACTGATCTATAACCTTATTCATATCAGTATTGCAAATTTTGATTTTACTGTTGAGTGTTTGTTGTGGAGATGGAACTGGCTTGGTTGTCTGAACTGTAATTTCTTCTATTAGATTGGCAATTTTCAGTTTACCCTGTCTGATCATGTGAAGCCCATGACTTGTAAAGCAGTGTCGTGGGAATAAGTGAACCGGCAGAAGTTTCAAGTTAGAATGTTTTTTTGACATTTACTCACAGAGCCACAATTTAGAATTTTTGATTTATTTTTTAAATTGAAAATCCTGATACTGAGAATTTAGAAAATTTTCATTGAAATACTAAGTAATTAACATAATGCAAAAAATCAAAAATCTATATACTGTATTAATAAGGCAAGCATGTGTCTTTAAAACAATTTTTTCTCAGCTCGTGTGCATCACAGTGAAAATCTACACATACTGTTAGAAAGATGTTTTCCTGTAGATGTGCAGAATCCCTTAATAAATTAAAATAATAAATTAAAAAGATAATCTTGATACTGAGAATTTTGAAGTTTTTCAATGATATACTAAGAAATTTAATTATGCAAAAAAGTTGAACAAACAAAGTACAAGAGTAAACTGTAATTCTCCATAAAAATTATATAGAAATTTTTATTTTGCAATTTTTGAATTTTCTCCATGACTAATACTCTACATAAACACTTAAATATACAGGTACTAAATTAGTTGTTTGTATAAGCTCTAGTAGGTGTAACCTCTTAAACAAGGTGATACGTTGAAGGGGAGATACAACTATTGTAGGCACAACTATTCGTAGGTACAACTAGTCTTAGATACAACTAGACGCAGGTATGAGGTACACAACTTATGAGGTATGATAAGTGTATGAGGAACAACTTGACGCCTGTCACCAAAATACAGCAGATACAACTAGACCCCGGTACAAGTAGACGGTGACCCAACTTAAGTAATCGTTAAATCTAATCAAAATAGATGGCAAAAATATGACTGGTTTATGGAAATATTTTAGTAAAAATTCCAATCATACAAATTGAAATTCACTTTGTCTGAAGGTTTTTTGTGACAAGAGTATTTTTTAGTTTTAGTTATTGTTAGAATAATTATTTAGTAGTATTACTCTTTTTACCGAAAAGATAAAATTTTAGTTTCAGGAGAGTTGAAAAGTGGAGAAGTCTTGAGGGAAGAGTTAAATGACCATCTTAAACACATTCGAATCTGTACATTGTCTGCCCAAGATTTGATGACTCAAGTGGTACCTTTAGAAGTGCTTACGTATGGTGAACTCAAGCTGATAGGTCAAACTCAGAGAACTGGGAAAGTACAGCCTGGCTTGACAACAATCTGCAACAAGATTGATAAGAGGCATGAACCATTGTCAAAATTGATGGTACAAAGATTGAACCTACCTTATTTCCGTGGTACGTGTAGTCAATCAACAATAACTATCAATACTAAAGCAGTCGCAATAGTGTTGTGCTCAGTAAAGCTTTACAGCTATGGTCTAAATCAACACCAATGCAACTGCACTATAATAATACGAAAGGGGACAGAACCACCTACTGTAGTGACATTTCGAGAACTAATTGATGGAGATTCAAACAGGAGGGTCATTCCAATTATTCCTGATGACATGAGAAATGTGCGTTTGTCTCCAAATTCAACGTATTCAGTCAAATTTGTATTTTCTTGTGGAAAGACTCATTACGATTACTATGGGTTGTCATCAGGAGTAAATGGTAAACACTTTGACATTACATACCAGCCTACTAATAATGGATACACAGGTTTTCCTATATACACAATATGCTACAAAACAGTAAGGACAGGACAATGATGAACAATGGTGATCTCTGAGCGGGATACAACTTGACAATGTTGAAGAAATGTTTTCAGGTGTGATTAATATTAGTGGACAGAATAGTCAGAAACATAAACACCAAATAAAAAGTGATGTGTTCCTATACTTTATTTGAAAATATCTTTTGTGATAGGATAAAAAATCACTGTGGAAATAAATTGGATGTAAGAAAAAATAAATGTTTAAAGAACTATTTGAGTTCCTTGTGAGCCTCTTACTTTTTGTAAAGTGACATTTTAATTTAGTTTTTCATCAATGTGACAAAACTTTACTTCTTTCAACAGAATGTAATTTTTGTTTATTTGTCGTTAAGAGTGCACCTTTGTTAATACTAGCCTGTTAAATATTATATATTGTGGTTTTGTTGTCAATAATAAGACATGATTAAATTTGTAAGGCTTAATTTTGCATTTATTTTCACACACAAATATTCTAGAAATTTGTATGTATGTTGCTATTCTATGCCATGGTGCTATAAAATATTGTTGTAGTAAACTGTACGAATTGTACTCTAGTGTAAAAGCAAAAGAGCAACTAAAACTACTACTTCCAACTGTAACTGGTCACCAGAAGCTTCAAAATACATTATTTTAATTAACCTACTAACAATAACTTGTAAAAATATTACTGTTAGCACCTGTTAATAAACAATGACAACTATCTTCTAATTGACTTGCCCAATAATCATAACATTTCTTTTATTTATTTTTTATAAATTTCTATAGAGTTTGATGTTTATTCTAGCATCAAAGAAACTAATTTTTGAAGACTAAAGTATTCCTTTTGGAAAACCGGGCAGCCAGTAGGGATGAACATCGATAGTCGATGATTTTTACATGGATGGTAGGTTACCGATGTTTTGGTCCAAGTATTGAAATATTGATATTTCCACAACTGAATTGTATTATAGTTTTGTTAAAAAATGTAAATGTATTTTGGTCTTGACTAGAAATTGATGTTTCTTTTAGCGAATTTCCCATATAGGGAATAAGCTATTACCGTAGTACTCATGGTAAGACCTGGACGCGGGACCGATTTTTTTTTCGTTTTGAGGTCCCTAGAGGCCAAAAACAGCATCCGTTCGAATTCATATATATATATATATTTATATTTATATATATATATATATATATATATATATGTGTGTGTGTCCGTTAGCATGATAACTCGAGCAAAAATGATCCGATTTTGATGAAATTTGGTACAAACGTGTAAACCTACGTTTATTCGAACGAGTTCGCGATCCAGCATGATCGGACCATGGGAACGGGGGTTTACGGGGGGTTTTATGGGGTAAAAATAGGTTTTTCCCATTTTTGACCCATAAAAACATAAAATTCATCAATTTCTTTCCAAACCATTTTGTAGAGCTTAAAAAAACAAATAATTTAGTATATTGAAGCGTTATTATGCGCCTAATGGTTACGGAGAAAATTCCAAAAAATTGTAAATTTAAAATTCCCATGTTATTCTTATGGAGAATAAGTAAACTGTTGTAGTTTGCTTGTTTATGAACATATTTTGATCAAATTTGGAAATTTTTTTTATTTCTTACTAAATATAAACATTTTACAATAAAAAAGTCGTACCCTCCCTGATGCAGCAAACCTAAGTACTTGTTAAAAAAGTAGTCTAAACTAATAACTAATTCTATTTAAATCGGGAATTTAAATGTTATATTTGTAAGTAGACATTTCAGTGTAAATCCAATCAGTCAAATGGATTTGCTTAGTCTGCAGGTTTGCTGCGGCGGGGGTATTGTATTCATTGTATGGTATTGAAAGTGTGATCAAATATCACATCCATAAATATCACGACTAGACTTAGACAAGTGTAGTGTAGAGTGAGTGAGATAACTATCTAAATAAACACATTTGAGAGATGCTTGTTCTAAATGCTATGCTACCTAAAAATAAATTTATTTGTACGTTTGTACTACATTTCAGTGGCAGCACTCCTGCTCTCCAGCATAATAATTTAATACCGATATTATATGTCTGGTAAATGTGAAAGAGAAACTTCCAATGTAGAACGTCTAGCTAGCAGTATAAACTAACCAACGTAAGGGAGTGTGTTAAATCAATGCTAGTTGTGCCTAAAATCTCCCTTTCAATTTATCACTTTGTTTACTATTGTGAAACTTGTACATTTAATGATGTTAGCCTCCGAATCACTTTAGTTAGTTAAAAATGGTTTAAATACCTTAACTGTCAGGGGATGGAGTCGTAATTACACTACTGCAGTTTCAGCACTCAGGGGGCTTTCTTCAGGTGTCAAAGGAGGTCAAAAGTTGTCATTCATACGAATTCGTCACATTTAAACTACGAGAACACAAATACGGACACGAACATGAACTTAAAAAACGAATACACACGTAAGAGCACAGAAAACGTACTACTATAACCGGTTATATTAGTATACTATATACGGTTATAGTAGTACGTTTTCTGTGGTAAGAGTCACAAACATTTCCCATGGGTTGATTTAAGCGCGACGCGTGCGAGGAGCTATAGTCTAGACTCTTACGTGAATCACCTGCAAGTTGAGGTTTTTAAACTATTTTTAATGAACTTATAAAAACAAATAATTTAGAACATTGAAGTGTTTATGTATAGCATAGTAACTGAGAAAATAAAAAAAACTGCAAAATAAAAATGTCTGTTATTTTTTTGGAGAATGAGTAAAAGTCTTGTAGTTTGCTTGTTCATTTATAGTTTTTTGCATGTGTTCGTTTTAAATGCAAAATTTCAGTATCAAGATTATCAATTTAAAAAATCAATGAAATGCTAAATGGTGGCTATGTGAGTGACCATTGACTTACAGATGATTTAAATGTGACACTGTATTTAAATTTCTTATGAACCCAGAAACAATGTCTTTAAAGGTAACTTTGGTAAATTAACTTTTTCTCAAAAACGGCAAACGCTAGGAAAAAATTGAAAAGCTTGTTTTGAAGGGGATTGGTTTTGTATTTGAAATATTGATAATGCTCAACCAAGTTGTGTCGCATGTTATTTATATAAATTAACAAAAACTGGATGATCTCGCGCCTGCAAGGGGTGCAAACGCCATCGCCCGCACAGGAATCCAGTGCAGTGTTGCCACGATGGACCTTGACCGAGCGTAAGGTGATTCACTGCAGTGTATGTCACTGACGACTAACTCACAGGAAATATCAGGTGTGGCATTCTTCCAAAGGGTCCAAAGTTTTACCACCCCAAATATGTCATCAGTAATCCAACTCATTCTGTCTTCAATTTTAGCTAGAGTCACATCGCTAAAAATGGGTGCCAAATCTAAATTGTCAAATTCGGAATATGCAATGATTGCCAGTGCTATATGTTTTTTTAGAAGTGAGGGAGTGCCGTTGGTGCTCCAAAGCCCTCTTTAGAAAAGGTTAATACATGGTTAATAATTAATAATAACTGCTGTTCAGTTTTGACTCAACAGTTCGTAGCCCATCGCTGCCCAGTGTCCAGGTGTTCAATTTGGCAACACTGTACGGGGTTTGCGCCCAGTCAGAGCCGGTGGCGGTCTGGAAGTGCCGTATTCGGCCTCCGCTCTATCCAAATAAAATGTTAACTTTAAATAATATGCGTAACAATGCGATTGAGCAGTATCAATATTTCAAGTACAAAACCAAAAACCTTCAAAAAAAGCTTTTCAATTTCTTTCTAGCGTTTGCAGTTTTTTTTAGAAAAAGTTAATTTACAAAAGTTACAACAACAACTTTTTGGGTAGAGTAAAAATTCTGAAACTACAAAAATTAATTCATTATATATGTGTCTACTGTATATTGTATTAAAGTTTGATAAGGTTCTGACGTTTAGTTTACATTGTGCGAATTTTCAAAGTCATAAGATGGGTTTTTATACTCTAAAAACAGGGAGATTTTAGCTTCCGACTGCCATAAAAAATTTCCTAAACGAGCTAAAAAATTTTTATTTTCACAGGAATACGTAGAATAAAACAATGAAAATTTAAATATACTACGTGTTTTTCTAAGTTAGTTTGGTTACTATTTTGTAGACCTCCAAACTCGAGTGTCTAAACTTTTTTCCCCGATAGTAGAAGAGAAGAAGAAGAAGAAACGCAGAACCAGAACAGAACAAGAAACGAAACGAAGGAAGGCTGAAATTTGGGTGGAGTAGAGGTAATTCAAAGAAGTCGCGGGAATTTTCAGCAGTGTAGAGGGTAATGAGGGTAAGCGACCGCACCGCGAAACACGTGATCACGGCGAAGCCACGCCCTTCTCCCAGAAGGGAGGGGCCGGGACCTAGCTGACCGATTTTAGTTGTCGGTCGGTACCATTGACTATATCGGTACCCACTTGATATGTGATCTAAGCGAAATGGTACCTAGGTGAAAGGTTGCCTAAAAGAAGGCCTCCCATAAATACTACGTAAATACAGGGTGAACAACTTAACTGTACTGCCAGTGCTATCTCAGACTCTATTAGATTTAGAGAATAGGAACTTAAACTATTTTCTTATGACATACACAAATATGAATTCCACTTTTTTTATCAACACTATTTTCCAAAATTGGAGGTTAACTGGGCCTGTTTCTTGATGCATTGCAAATGTCCAAAATATAATTTTTGAGCTGTTTTATATGTCACTTGTCTTGTCAGTGTCAAAAGTCAAGTGCAATTATTGTGTCACAGTCACATTAGCAGTAGAGTCACTCAGAGTGTCGCATCCAGGGGGCACAAGTTGTTTTTCAGGATTAATTTTGCCAACAGCGTAATTTAGAGGCTTCTGATTGACTATAACGAAGGTTTAGTAATTGAAAAATTATTTTTGTTCATAGAATAAAATTATAAATGCCTCAAATTCAATTTTATATTTTTTTATTATGAAATTAAACCGTCATAACCTAACCAAACCAACCAAACGTGCTGACAATGAAAAATTTAATGAAGGTTTATTAATCGAAAAAAATAGTTCTGTTCGTAAAATAAAATTATAAATGCCTCAAATCCTATTTTATATTTTTTTTTTCTAAAATTAAACTATCATAACCTAACCAAACTAACCAGACTTGCTTATAATGAAAAATCAATTGAAGGTTTAACCGAAAAAAATATTTCTGTTCATAAAATAAAACTATGAATGGGTCAAATTAAATTTAATAATGTTTTAATTATAAAATTAAACCACCGTAGCCTAACCAAGCCAACCAAACTTGTTGGTAATGAAAAAAATCCAATACAAAAAAATAGTGATACGGGCGGGATTCGAACCCGGATACTTCGGATCATCAGCCTAGCACTCTATCCACTACACCACCGAGGCCGATGGCATCAACCGTATCGTTGCGGTAATGATGTTCCCTCAAACAATCAGAAGCCTCAAAATAATACTGTAGGCAACACTAATCCTGAAATAAAAATTCAGCATCCAGGGGCCCATTTCATAATAAAGTACAAACTAATATTATTAGTAAATCAGCTGATCGCCCAATGCAAATCTAATGGAAATTACAAGTTACAAGTTACAACTTGTAACTTGTAGTTTATTATGAAATTGGCCCCAGGTCTATTCAAGTACAGGTACAAGACCAGCCGACCAGCCTGGCCTTCCCACCCCCATATTAGTACAGGTAAAATTATACTAAAAAACCAGTAGAAAACATAAAAATTAGTCCATTCATGAAACTTTCAGGAAACGTAGTAATTACCATTAGGTATTGGAATCTGGAGAGTCCCTAGTGATTGTGGGGGTGGAAGTACCATTTATGGGGTTTTAAGTTTATGGGGGTAGTGATTTTGAGAAAATTTTTATTTATGGGATCCAAGCAAGTGAGGTGTCGTTTTCTATGTTTCTTAGGATGCAGAATCGAAAAAGATCATAATAAAAGCAATAAAACCGACAGTTTATCAGAAAAGACTAATTTATTAATGAAAAACTAAATATGACAAATTAATTCAGGTAAAATAATCCAGTTAATTAATATCAATCACCTATTACAAAATTGATCATGAGTCTTGTGTCACATGTTAAAGCTGTGAGTAAAATTAACCAATTAACTGGCAGTTACGCCTCTTTAACCACCACGTGTCATATTGTTCATCAACTACTGATGCATCATCACCTTCCATAGAATCGTCAGGGTCTCTAACTCGTTCTTCTCCATCATCGTTTTGACTTAACACTGACAGCTTAGTAGTGGGGATGGGTAGCAGAAACATTGAAACCCCCGTAGCCTCGTTGCCGAAAACAATCGCCACTTCGAAACTCGCGTTGACCGAGAAACTTGGGAGCTTATTAAAATTATACACGCATTTGGAAACAATGAGATTTATTGATTAATCGACTTACTAAACTATACAGTTATGGCTGAGAGCAAACGAATTTAGAAATTTAAGTTAGAACAAAAGACATAAAATTTAGGTTAAAGGGAGCGCGGAGTCGCGTCTGTTTTAATTAAGATTTCAACGCGGACTGCCTTGTTCCTTCGTTGTCGGCAGTGCTGATGCGCCTCGTGGACCAATCAGCGTTCAGCGTAGTCGCTGAGCGGCACCCTGCGCAAGGCTCGACCTCTTTGCCCGACAAATACACTCCCCAACGGAGGCTAGCTCCGTCAGCAGAAAGCCCGAGTTAGCACCGGATATGCGCATATTCCAGCTTCATAACTTTTGCTACTAGAATAATGTTATAATTTAGACGAGGTTGGAGATAGTTTGGCGATGCTGGGATATTCATATGGAGACTCAATAATCTTCGAATAATTACTGAAATAAATATTTATTAAGTTCCTGACCACTGGTTTGGACGATGATCATATTGATATATTTACTAATGTATTGACAAAGGTGTTATAGTTGATGTTAACACCAAACCAGGCCATTTATACAAATGTGGCAGTTACTCCTACCCTGCCAATTCCTTATTTAATTATCACATTTCCTGAGCAGTCGATTAAAATGAATTATCAAGAGTACAAACGGCTAGGCCGTTACACTCCCCCACCCTCTAGTTCGTGCTGGCCTCAGCACGAGGGTCTCTGAAGAAATCCTCACACCACAAGGGGTGTGTGTGCCCACTGTAGATGAGTCTCATATCTCTCCTCCTAACTATCCCGCCATCACTTCAACCATCACCAACCATAGGGTTAATTTGGTATCTTTCAGTTAATTAATATTCTTGAGGGGCGCGACAGAGAGAAAATAAAAAAAATAAAACGGAAAATATATATTCGGCTTGAATAGCGCTCCCTTTTACCTTTACACTTGGTTGCCGACAATAATACAAATCACAACAAATTACAAGGCAACTGGCCAATTCATTTACAAAAAAAGAAATTAAGAATTCACAACAACTGAAGAGAATAGACATATACTCTACTAATTCATACAACAGGTATAGAACAAACCCTACTAATTCATCCCGAGGCTAGGATCTAACAGGATTACCATAAATTTCGCCCAAATAACAAGGCTATCAACTAATTAAAAAGACTATATAAAACGAAACATCTGTTAAGCTAACGATAACAACTAACGACGCGGAAACAACAACAAAAGCAATAAACGATTTCAACTTCCTTTCTTTAATTCTAAAGTATCATAGAAGAGAACATCGATGATTCTTAAGAACTCTACAGACATAGGGGTCGATTCCCCTTTACAGATAGCACAGGTCCAAGAATCACCCATCCAAGAAACTTGCTGCTCATGTACTTTAAGTGGGAGGATATTTTTAATAATATGTTCAGCACTGAATATATGAGACTAATAGATTGGTCCGCAAAATGAAATGACTCTATTCAGGCAGGTCTCTAATTTTGAACGCTATTCGTCCGCTGTGAGAAGCAGAACGGAGTTTCACTCGGGACCGGCAACCGGAGCTCAGTCACCCCTGTTTATGCAGCAAGTATTCCTGACTCGCTATACTATACATAACCTTATAATTAACAAAATGACACAGTATTAATCAAAATTACCACCGAAATTAACATTCCCATACAATTGACGCAATACAAAAATACAACAAATTGAAAATTATCATTAACATATCAGTCACACCGTCATAAATACAACCAAGGTGAATTGAACCACAATTTATGCCAACGGTCCGGCTGAGGTACTGCTATCCCTAACTAACCTATTACAGTACTACGATAGGTCCCCTAAATTAATATACTTAGGTACGAGCAAAACTTTTGGTACCGGAAGCAGTCAATCTTGCGCTTCCGCCTCATACTTAACTAAACACATTCCACATTTTCCAGTACCTCAGTCGACGTTTGAGTGGGAGGTCTGGTACGGTAACCTTGCGGAGGGGGTTCCGGACAGTTCCCCTCAGCAAGTAGCTTCACTTATCTTGAGTTTAATAATTGTAATAAAAGATTTTCTATGCAAGTCGTACTAGGTGGCCATAAGAGAGGAGCATGGCCGTTGCACCTCCCTCCGTACACCCGGCTCGACTTGGTGTTGGTTCTTGCCCAACATCTCAACATCTAGGTCTTTGTCGATTTGTTTATTTATTTATCTTATTATTTTCAACAAAACAAAACACCTTTACCAGCCTCCACCCTAGGCAAAACAACTTACAACTGAAACTTTAAACAATAAAACACAATGGAATACAACACAACACAGAATAAAATTATGACAAAATGGAACTAACACAAGAAAATAAAATATTAAAATAAAGTTAACAAACCATGGGTACCCATTAAATAAGGAAGAAAAGTCCACACTGCCTCTCCGAAGACAGTAGTGTTCAGTAGAGCACGTAATGTTCGAGTTTCGTTGATGAACCGGTTACCGCGTTTACACAACGTTCCGCTCCAGGAAGCAGTATTGTCCTTTAGTCATTCCAGAGCTTCCAACCGTGTTGTCAAAATATGACGTTTCAACGCACAACACCGTTCTACGTGTCCAGCACTGCGTGTCTTGGTTACTACTAGTGTTCGAGTACTCACTTTTGTTGGGTGGTGGCCACCGCGTCTTTCGAGATATCATGGGGGTTACCGGTCAGAGTGCCGTAACCCGCCGTCTCCAGGGCTGCAGTCCCTCTGTCACAGTCAGGCCTCGGAGTTGTCGCTAACTCCACATCAGGGTCGTTTGCATCTCCCCTCTCCGAGAACGTCTCAGGCGCCCTGGCGAGTCTCGCAGTCCTACGGAACAGAGAGCCTCGGCACCAAGCGGCAAGCACGTCTCGACACCTATAACAGGTGCACAACAGCATCAGGGCTACTAACACACAGGTTCCTGCCACTACCACTAGTGCAGTACTATACACACTATCCCTCAAGTCATGGTGGGATCGTAAGCGGTACAATGCCTCTTCCAGAGGATATTCTCTCACACTTACGGTGCCCAGCTCATTGTCAAGTCCTTCGAGGACTTCCAGAGTAGAGTTTACATCACGGTTTACCAGGTCCCTCTCCTCTGGCGTCATTATTGCGCTTAAGTCAGGGAGCAAGATATTATTGATCGATTCCGTTCGGCTACTACTGCCGTGTATACGGGCAGGTACCTTATATTCTTCCGTGACTAGGTCACATTTGTATACCTCCGAGATAATCCCAACTCCTGAGAGTTGCATGGAAGTTACATTAGTCTTTCCGTTCCCCTCGTAACAGTTTAACGTTACTTTATGCGGTTCCGAGGTGCTATAGACCCAATGACTAGGTGTTTTGACAAGTACGGGAGATCTCAATCCGGTGACTAATTTTCGGTTACACATGGGTGACAAACGCCCCATAAACAACTCTGACAAACAGCAAGGCCTTTTGGCCATGCTAGCCAGTGCCTCTTCCAACGGGCAGACAATGAGTCGGCCGTGGCGGCATTCACGCGAAAATTTAGATTTATCGTACAAAGAATATTGCAGCCTGTCCTTGCTGACAAGTAATTTTTGTTGAGGAATGTCCCACTGAGCCCACTTTTGGAGGACTTGGTCGTAAATTGGATAAGTATACGCTTCATAGACCTGATACAGTTTTTCATCACTCTTTAGGGGAAGCTGTAACACAACTCTGAGAGAGTGTTCAGTCACATAACTATGGACAATTACTATCGCGTAATACTCATGTATGTTCTCTAAGCTTACTGGCAAATGTAGCTTAGTCGGGAGTGGCACTGCTGTTTCGACACTTTGCAAAATTTTCAAGAACTCAGGGGGAGGTATTAACTTACTACTTACTTTCCCACCTCCCAGTTCTTCTAAGGCCTGATGGAAATGGTCGATTTTACGGAGGGCTTCAGTTACGGTACTTTTAGTTTCATAAATAGCAGAACTTAACTTTAGATAGCTAAATATGCCCTTAAGCTGATGCTGGACCATCTGGTCCCTTTTGAAAAGCCTAGATAATGTGTTATGCATTGTCATATGGTATTCTTTTATGGTAGAAATAACTAGATTTAGTGTTCGAGTGTGATTGACTAATTCCGCCTGAACATTACTAAGCAAAGTATATTGTTCCAAGCTGTTGTGGGTTAAATTTACAGAAAGATTATTTAAGTAACTTAATTCACTATTCACAGCGCCTAAGTCTGTACTGTCCATTGTTCCAAACAAATATCTTAACACATGCCCTCCCGCATCTACTAATCCGCGTTTGGCACGTCTCTTCGGGAGCAGAGTTGCTAACTCCTCCACTTCCGAAAGATATTCATTAATATCTTGTTGTAGGGTGGCAAATTCATATCTGAAACCTTCCTCTAGGCGAATTATAGGAGAGTGAATACTTACATTTTCTCGAACCAATTGATAATGGAATATATCTAGATACTGTTTTACCTCTGATACCAGGGCACTTAGGTTGCTGCCCTGTACTTGAATTTCAGTAAGGTTATATTGCAGTGCAATTCTCCAGTGGCTGTCAGTCAGCAGGGCTTCCTGGCCTCCTTCGAAGAAGATCCCCTGCTGGAAGCAGCTCACCGCTCCCAGACTTAGCAAAACTAATAGTCCTATAACAGACATTCTTTAAGTCAATATAAATAATTTTGCACCAAAAAAATTAAGTTTGTCCTCCACCTTGAGATCCCACCGATACCCGATCCCACCGCACCTATCCAACGTAGTCATGCAGGTAATTGGGCCTTCTACGCAATCGACGGGGTTCGATCTGATCGTCCGGAGCAGAGGATGGTTGGCTATCCACCACATTTGGGTCGTCCGCACCCTCATCCTGCTCTTCCTCGGATACTGCTTCTGGTTCAACCGTCAGCTGAGTGGGCTTAGGACCGCGACTCAGGCAAGGTTTTATTCTGTTAACGTGTACAGTCACTTCTCGGTTCCTGACCCTCAAGACAACGTTAACCGGGGAGAGCACTTTCAACACCTTGTAAGGTCCCTTCCATAGTTTCGACAACTTTTTCACACGATGGCGCCCTATGCTTGGTACGTGTAACAGGACCATTTGTCCTTCGCTGTATTTTACTACTTTCGCTCTTTTATTATACGCACGCTCGTTCTTTCTGCGGGCCATGGCTTTCCTTTCTGCCGCTAGTTCGAACGTCTCTTGCAGTCTCTCCCGTAACGTTTCTACATGATCATTATACACGTCAGTGTCTTCGGTAATGGTCAAGTCTGCCTCATATGGTCTTTCCATCTTCCTACCAAAAACCATCTCATACGGGGAGAATCCCGTCGCTTCATGGCCTTGTGAATTGTAGGCCATCGTTATGTAGGGGAGGTAGTCATCCCAGTCCGTCTGATGTCGATTGACAAAATGGCTGAGCATGCGTGCCAAAGTGGCGTGCACTCGCTCCAACCTACCATTTGCCTGTGGGTGGAACCCGGTAGTCTGTATCTTGCGCACATGCAAGAATTTACAGAGCTGCTTGATCAGGTCCGACGTAAAGTTAGCACCCTGGTCAGTAATCAAGGACTTGGGTACTCCAAACTTCGTGATTACTCGCAAAACAAGGGCGCGCGCAACACTTTCGGCCGTCTGGTCAGGTAGAGGGACAAACTCACAATACCGTGTGAAATGGTCCATCACGCTCAGTATATATACGTTCCCAGAGCTACTGGTGGGCAAAGGTCCTACTAGGTCTGCCGCGATAACTTCAAACGGGACCTTCGGTTCATTGAAGATGTCTCCCAGAGGAGCCTTAGCCTTCCCATAGTCAGTCCGCTGACTACAGCTCTTACAGGTCCGGACGTACTCGAGAACATCCCTCTCCATTCCTCTCCACCAGAACTTTTCTTTTATCCGGCCCAGGGTCTTAGACGGACCAGAATGACCGGCCGTGGGTAGGTCATGGTTTAGGCGAATTACCTCACTGGTCAGACTGACCGGTACAACCAGGGATTTCTTCCCACCCTGTACCCTGTACAAAACCTTTTCTGGGCTCATTTTAAAGTTCTTTGCCCTTTTGAGATCTTGACAGTGTGGGTCCTTCTCTTGGTGCTCTCGGAGTGTGGCTAAGTCAATCACAGGGAGCTCGTCCCTGCGAACGACAGCGCAAGTGGCTCTACTGAGACCATCTGCGTTGCAATGTTTCTTCCCAGGCTTGTGTTCTACAGTATAAGTGAACTCCGCCAGCCGCAGTGCCCACCTTGTCAACCTACTACTGGGGTCCTTTAAGGATAACATCCATTTCAGGGCAGCGTGATCTGTGATCACCTTAAAAGGGCGGCCTAAGAGGTAACACCGAAAATACTTTGTACTCCACACTAAGCTTAGGAGCTCAAGCTCGGTAGTGGAATAGTTCTTTTCCGCCGGAAATAGCGTCCTCGAGCAGTATGCTACCGGGTGTTCCTGGCCATCAATCGTCTGAGAAAGTACAGCCCCCAAGCAATGAGTACTTGCGTCGGTAGCTAATATAAACGGTTTGCTGAAGTCAGGGTAAACTAGGACAGGTGCAGAGATCAACGCCTGCTTCAGTCTTTCGAACGCCTCTTGACAAGCCGTGTCCCAGTTAAACTCGCATCCCTGCTTTGTTAGAGCGAACAAAGGCATGGCGATGGTAGCAAATCCGTCTATAAAACGCCTGTAGTACCCTGCTAAGCCTAGAAAGGAGCGCACATCCCGTACCGTTTTCGGAACAGGGAAGTCTCGAACAGCTATTACTTTAGCTGGGTCAGGCTCTACTCCCCTCTGAGTGATCACGTGTCCCAAGTAATTTACCTCTTGTACTACGAAATTACATTTACTCAGTTGTACACTGAGATTGACCCCTTGTAGTTTCTGCAACACTTCTCTCAATGCCTCCAGATGGGATGGTAGGTCCTTAGAGAACAATATGATGTCATCTAAGTAAACAAGGCACTTTTCGCCTTTAAGTCCCATAAGAACGGAGTCCATGAGGCGTTGGAAGGTCGCGGGCGCTGTGCTCAAGCCAAATGGCATGCGTTGGTACTCATAATGCCCACCAGGTACATTGAACGCAGTCTTTGCCCTGCTATCTTCGTCCATTTGAATCTGGTGGTATCCTGCTCGTAGGTCAAGAGTACTAAACATCTGGCAACCACCGAGAGAGTCCAAGGTTTCTGTGATGTTGGGGAGGGGGTACACATCCGGGGTAGTGATGGCATTGACAGCTCGGTAATCGACACAAAAGCGATACTTAGGAGTTCCGTCAGGTGACTTTTTCGGCACCACTACTACAGGGGAAGCCCAATCGCTATGGCTGGGAACGATTACACCCTGATCCAATTGGTCTTGAATCAGTTTCTCCAAGACAGGCTTTTGATGGAACGGTACCCGGTAAGCCTTCTTGTATATCGGGGCCGCATCCCCGGTGCGTATGACGTGTTTCACAGCTGACGTACATCCCAAGGGCTGGTCGTCACTATGAGCAAAGGTGCTCTTGAAGTCCATGAGAGTGGACTTAACCTGCGCCCTCTCGTCCTCGGGGAGATGAGTCAGCTTTTTATCTAAACACTCTTCAAATTCCCCTTCGTTGACCTTTTCAATCCGACCGACTTGTACACAGGGCACACTATACCCTTCCAGTGCTAGTTTCTGTATGAAACTAGCCAGCTGGGTAAACCATGTTTCGTGTACAATTTTCTTGACAGCGGCTGGCCAAATTTAAACCGTCTGATTGGTCCTCTTCCTTCGGCAATTAGTTTTCCTAATACCGCGTCAATGAGTATATTTGCATCTTTCAACTCATTTCCTAGCTGTTCGTCATGACGGTCGAGGATAGGCATTATTACGATCTTTGCCTTCCACTCTACTGGCAACAGCCTAAATGCTTGCTGAAGAGTCATCGGATATGGAGAATATTTGTAAACGTCGTTTGTCCCCCCAATCACCACTACTAGGTCACTTTCATTCAAAGTTTTTAATTTTCCCGCTAGCCCCATCATTACATGTTTTAGTTTCCCGTTCGGCATGAACTCTACGCTCACGTTGAAATCGCTAGGTAGTCGCTCGGAGATTAACTCTTGTAATCCCCTACCATGGCTATCGGCTTGTCGTTTGGTCTGTTTCCCCACGTCAGCTAATTCATAGTCGAGCAGTCCTACCTTCAAATTTCGCCCAAGGGTTAGATCCTCTCCGCTAACGTTTACAGCTTTTACCCAGCAACGGCCATTCTCCACTTTAGTTATCGTTCGTGCCAAATAGACACCGTGGATCGCGAGTTCGTTCGGCTCGATTACTACCTCTTGTCCTTCAAGTTCGTCGTTTTGGGGCTGGTTCTTATTGAGTTTCACTTGAAGTCGTTTTTCACAACGCGCCGGGAGTGTCTCATCGCGACAGCAATATACAAAAGGACTACCCGCGCATTTTGGTTTTAACCGGTGTTCGTTGCTGATCACACTGGAGCTATGGGCTGTTTCCACCTCGTGATCAGGCGTCCTCGCTCTCCGCTGTGGATCAGGCACGCTTTCTCCCTTCGTCAACCGGTTTAGCCATATATCTTTCCCGAATAACTTTAGCAGACCGTTCTTAATGTCAATTCGGCCCGAGCCATCTTTTAAAATATCGCAGCCGAGAACAGCTAAGTAGCCCTTCGGTAAGTTGCTTACCACGTATGTTCCGGGCACGTGTACACCAGGCTTAAGCAGAATAGAGACTTCCTGCTGACCGTACACCTTCAGAATACGGCCCGAGATACCTCGCAATATCACGTTCGGCTTGGCTATAGGGGCAACAGACGCACCCCGCTTTATGAGCGACGCCTGCGCGCCGGTGTCTATCAACACCTTTCCTTCCGAACAGTATCTGCCCTATCGCCACCAGTTCTTGAGCTAGTGATTTTACCTCGGGGACGACTCTTACTTCCTTCTTTTTTAGCTGTCTGCAGTTAGTTTGT
The DNA here is from genome assembly GCF_028750875.1 of Macrosteles quadrilineatus. NCBI lineage: Eukaryota > Metazoa > Arthropoda > Insecta > Hemiptera > Cicadellidae > Macrosteles > Macrosteles quadrilineatus. The sequence continues at coordinate 179,374,802 of NW_026542594.1, forward strand.
GTCACCTGAGAGACATTTGGCTCTCTTACTGACGGGGCCTGGCGTCGGTGACTCCACTGGGCCCGTTGTCGTTTCCCGCCGGCCTGTTTGGGGAACGCCGACGTTGACCCGCCCGGCAGTCTGCCCTAAAATGTCCTGGTAGGCCACAACTCCAACATCTGAAGGGTGTTGTCGGTGTCCGCTCTCGACTACCACTATTTGTGCACTCTCGTGACAGGTGGCCCTTTTTATGGCATCTATAGCACGTTACTCCATCAGCAGTCGAAGCTTGGAAAACTTTACGGTTAGGGGCCACGCGCCCAGCATTGTCAACGTGTCTGTTACGCCCAGGTGTGTAGGCTAGGTCAGGTTCCAGCACGTCAAGACCATGAGTAGTTCCGCGCGTTGTTGGGGTAGCATGAAAGCGACCCGCTTCCGCCTTCCTACCCAACCGCCGCAATTCTTCTATAGAATTTACATCAAATAGTGCCAATCTATCTCGCAAGTACGGTGCAAGGTTATGGTATATTTGCCTCAGTCTCGTTTCCTCTGGGGTCGGCGTCGCCAGACGACCATACAACCCTTCCATAACGGCAATGAAGAGGTCAATAGACTCGTCTTCCCCTTGGGTTCTGTTAAAAATCTCCTGGTTCAGCCGGAGGTCATGGTCTGGGGGTTGGAAGACAACCTCCATATCCTTGCACAACTGTTCCCAGGAATTTATCCGGCCTATTGTGGAACGGTACCACACTAGGGCTGGCCCTGAGAATAGATCTACCGCGGCATTGAACAACTCATTTGGAGTGACGCCTCTTGCTCGTCGTAATTCTTCTACGCGTTGTAAGAACGCCCCCACACTCTGGGTTCTTCCGTCGAAACTTAGCCCCCACTTATACACAGGCTCAGATCTACTATGAGATGCCATACTCGCAGATGTTTCTGTAACAACCTGCCGAGGAGGTTGGCTCACGGGTTCGAGGTTTAGGCGTTGCATACCGGTCGTCGGTGGGTCAGCGCGTTTTGTTTGATTTTCTGAGCTAGGCCTGAGTACGGTGGCCTTGGTCGTTTCGGTTTGCGTTTTGCAGGCTGATGACAATGTCTCATATTTAGTTGTCAGGTCTTCATCATTCGTCGCCCCTACCGGTATACGCCCAACTCTCAAGTAGTTGTGCCATACCCTCGCTTGTATCCGTTGGCCCTCTGGGTCCGTATAGTCTCCCTCATAATCGGCGATTAGAGCAGAGAGCTCACCCAGTCGCTCTTCACAGTTTTTGAGTTCATCCTCAACTGACAAACCGGCAAGTACCGCCTCGTCAATTGCCACATTGTTTTTAAAACATTTTGTGAGGCGCTTCCTCAAATCTTCCGCCGTACCTTCGGTTGGCTGGCCACGAATTTTCAATTCGTACACATTCTCAGGTTTCTTTAAAAGATACGCGTTCATGTTGATTGCCGATATTAAGTTCCACAGCGAGAAACTAACACTCATCAACTAACACTGACGTAAGGACACACTGCAGATTCTAGAAATCTTATTTGGATTAAATTTCGAAAATGTCTAAGTCAGACTCGCGCTCCCTTTTATTTATTTATGGCAGTCCCAAAAACTTTTAAACAGGTGTCCAGTCAGGTCAGCTATTCAGTACGCAAAAATAGCAAGAAAAATTACAAGTCTTTATGACCGGCAGAATTTCCCATTTGCCACTACTAATTTATTAACCAGCCCACCACGTCGCGTGACTGTATACACTATGTCCACTTTCCCCCAGAAAGCGAAAATAAAAAAAATAATTTTTATTGTAATCCTTTATTGAGCCAAAGCACCGCCACGACTACTGTTGCTCCAGTTACCAAGAAAACGTTAAAACACAATTAAATCTCCATCATTATTTTAATCTTAAAACTACCCAGTGAATATCATAAGGGTCCACTGTGGCTTGTCCTGATTGCTAAACAATGTTTTATTTCTTAAGTATATATATTTTTACCAAAATAAAACTAAGTTCAAAGTTACAGGTCAACTACAAGTAAGTGCACTAAAGTCCACTTGCATCCAAGGTTTTATTAATTTATTGTCTTATTTAGAAAAAGTCACTAAAGAATTTAATGTTATTAACAATTAATGTTACCTTTCACAACTATTTCAACTACTTCAACATTGTTAGCAACGCCACCACATGTCAGTGTGAACTCTTAAAATATTCCCTCCAACCTTAGGCTAGTGTTACAAAAGCAGTGTTTTACACAAGGTTAGTTTTCCTAAATAATTCTTTCAAGTTCTTTTAAAATAATGTAATTCACAAAATTAATCAAAAATAATAAACTACTCAATTATTTATACACAAGAATTTATTTAAAAATATTATTCAACGTAATTGTTTGCAACTCAATCAGGTACTATAATGCATTAGGCCTAAAGTATCTCGAGTTCGCCGTGAGTCGTTAACGCGGGAGCTCAGTTGCCGCCATCTTGTTTGCAACTGTAAAGACAACCTTCTTTACCAGCGAGCAGCACGCAGCTTTACAGCTTTACGCTATAGAGGGGGAAGTGACGCTCTGACGTCACAGCACTTTGCCAAGTAATGGCTACCGTCTTTGTCCTATTCAAGAAATTAATTCAGAAATTCTTGGTAGTTAATTTTATTGTTAAAAGTGAGAGTTTTTGATTCGAGTCTTTACAAAAAAATGAATTTAAATTATTGTTACATGCACAGATAGCTTCTAATTATGATTTTGTCACTTGTCAATAATTTATTATTTTATGAACATTCAATAATATTGCGTAAGAAAATCAATCACTTACCAAATCCCAATGGTTGTCTCGTGGAGATCGTTAGTAGTGTGTATTCTTGCAACACACCACACCGCCTGACACCACTTGAAACCCCCGTAGCCTCGTTGCCGAAAACAATCGCCACTTCGAAACTCGCGTTGACCGAGAAACTTGGGAGCTTATTAAAATTATACACGCATTTGGAAACAATGAGATTTATTGATTAATCGACTTACTAAACTATACAGTTATGGCTGAGAGCAAACGAATTTAGAAATTTAAGTTAGAACAAAAGACATAAAATTTAGGTTAAAGGGAGCGCGGAGTCGCGTCTGTTTTAATTAAGATTTCAACGCGGACTGCCTTGTTCCTTCGTTGTCGGCAGTGCTGATGCGCCTCGTGGACCAATCAGCGTTCAGCGTAGTCGCTGAGCGGCACCCTGCGCAAGGCTCGACCTCTTTGCCCGACAAATACACTCCCCAACGGAGGCTAGCTCCGTCAGCAGAAAGCCCGAGTTAGCACCGGATATGCGCATATTCCAGCTTCATAACTTTTGCTACTAGAATAATGTTATAATTTAGACGAGGTTGGAGATAGTTTGGCGATGCTGGGATATTCATATGGAGACTCAATAATCTTCGAATAATTACTGAAATAAATATTTATTAAGTTCCTGACCACTGGTTTGGACGATGATCATATTGATATATTTACTAATGTATTGACAAAGGTGTTATAGTTGATGTTAACACCAAACCAGGCCATTTATACAAATGTGGCAGTTACTCCTACCCTGCCAATTCCTTATTTAATTATCACATTTCCTGAGCAGTCGATTAAAATGAATTATCAAGAGTACAAACGGCTAGGCCGTTACAACATATTTAAGTTCTGGCGACGATTCTGCAACTTAGGGTGGCGATAATATATAAGACCAAGTATGTAAAACCGCCCAGACCCCAATTTTTAAGGACCTTGGTCACCCGTAATGACGTCATCAAAATGGCGCTCGTAAGAGGATGCTGGGTCGCTATGAAGTGGTTATTATACCAAAATGCCTGAACCGATTTTAATGAAATTTGGCATACAAGTGCTTGAATACTATATCTAATCCCAGTTTCTCAATGGTCGAGTTTGATTAGGTCATTTTAAAATGGCGGCCGTTAATAATTAAAATTTGTTTAATGTTTTGTTCTTTCAACTCTCTCCAGAAATCTGCAGCGATCTTTAATTTTCCTTGCAATCACAGGTTTCGATGCTATCTCTGCATTTCATGGAATAGGCAAAATACCCCCCACTGCAGCAAACCTGCAGATTAAGTGAGTTTCCATTTGCATGATTTGATTTTCAATTAAATCCATTTCAATAACATTAAGTTTAGTGTTAACTAGGTTTGCTGCTACGGAAAGGATAATAAAGTGTGTTTTTATAATTAAAACATGAATAGCTTAGGTAAAAATAAATAAATTTGCCAAGTTTTATCAAAATATATCCCTAAACGAGTAAACTACAACAGTTTACTTATTCTCCATAAGAATAAAATGTGATTAATTTACAATTTTTGAATTTTCTCGGTAGGTAACCAATATCCGTACAAAAACACTTCAATAAACAAAATTATTTGGTTTTTAAGGTATTCAAATTCATCATGTTATCAAAATTGGTTTAGAGAGAAATTGGAAAATGTTATAGAGGGTTAAACATGACAAAACCCAATTTTGACCCCATAAGTCCCCCCAAAAACCCCGTTCCCATGGTCTGATCATGCTTGATTGCAAACTCATTAGAATCAATCCAAAGATTTTTGTACTTTTCTATATGACATAACATCAAACTTTAACAGCGTTAATGACTGTAGACGTGTACTTGTTAAAGAACGTTTAGCTCAACTCAAGTAATAACTTAAGCAAAAATTACCCAATGTTGACGAAATTTGGTAAAAACGTGTAAACCTACGTTTACTCGAACGAGTTCGCGAACCAGCATGATCGGACCATGAGAACGGGGTGTTCTGGGGGATTTATGGGGTAAAAATTGGGTTTTCTCATGTTTGCCCCTCTAAACGTAAAATTTTCGAATTTCTCTCTAAACTATTTTGAATACCCTGATTAGTTATTTTGCTAGTTTATGGTTATATTTTGATAAAATTTGGTGAATTTATTTAACCTATTCATATTTTAATTAACCCTTTGATTCACAGTGGTATTATCAGGATACCACTTGTAAAATAATTTTTACTGCATTGATGCATACTGGTATTGTGGAAATACCATACCAGGGGCCTAGTCAGTGCTGTAACCTAGCGTATTTTGGAGGAACTAGTAGCTTCTAGATTAATTTAGTATTAAAGTTGAAGTTTCAAAGCGTCGTTGCATGCTACAGGCTACAGGCTGTTATGCAGAGGTTTTGACTGTCTTGTATACCCTTCTATTACATATAACAAAGTAAGATATATGTTTTTATGTTGAATTAGACACTATGTAATTGTTATATTGCGTCAAAAACACTGTTTTTGTTCAAACTGAAAGTTTATTTTGCCAAATATAGGTGGTATACCTACAATACCACTATGCTACTAACACTAGACATATTTTGTTGTTGCCTTACTAAGCTAAAATATAATTTCAAGCATATTTTGTGATAACTTTCGTTATTTTTTTTAGGTAACTCAGTCATATAAATTTTACTTACTATATTTTAAATATTTATTTATTATTCTCAGATATCCAAAAGACATGACTGAAGACATCTTACTAACAGAAATTCTAAATGACGGTTGCTAAGATGAAATAGGTTTATCAGATAATTGACCAGATGACAGTAGTCTCTCTTCAGCAAATATAATCATCTTCATTGATGAAAATACATAATTTATTTTTATCATTATAAATCACCTATTGCGTTTGGAATCATAACCCAGGTGAAGCAATTCCGTATCTCCGTCACGAATGGCTTACACTCAAAATCGACGAAAGGCAAAGGAAATGCTAAATTAAATTTGATCAAACATGAATTTAAAATGCCAGTAGAAAAGAGGCTCAAGGAGAACGTTCACATGCCCATAATATCAACATGGACGAGATGCAACTTATGCAGAACAAAAGAGAAAAAGATTCGCTCATACTGGGAATGTAACGAGCGCAAAGTGTGCTTATGCTAGACAGACAAAAAATGGTTTTTATGAGTTTCACAACTGAACTAAGATAAAGATTAATCTTGAATCTTAAGATTGGAGAATACGATGTTGTACAATGATTCTCTGGAAACTTGTTATTTTATAACAGACCTTCAAATGTATTCAGTATTGTCATACAAATGTATTTACGAGTACTAATATCTTGAGCTAATTTACTATTTTTCACATAGATTAGATAAGTAATCTTTTTATTACAATACATGAACAGGTAAATAATTGTTTCTTATCTGTAACATATTGGTAGGTTTTACGTTTCAAGGAAGGTTTTTAATATTTTATATGCACATTAGACTACGCACTGATACACAGTGGTATATATAGAATACCACCTCGTTTTTTATTAATAAAAATTATAAAAACAAAATTAAATTTTTTAAATTATTTTTCCTGAGCTCTGACCAGCTCTGACACGGTTAAGGTTACCAAAAAACATCAATTCAGTAAAAATTGAAATAAAAAAATTTTCCTGTGCATCAAAGGGTTAAAAAACAAACTTTATTATTCTCCCCGTAGCAGCAAACCTAGTTAACACTAAACTTAATGTTATTGAAATGGATTTAATTGAAAATCAAATCAGGCAAATGGAAACTCACTTAATCTGCAGGATTGCTGCAGTGGGGGTATTTTGCCTAATCCATGAAATGCAGAGACGGCGTCATTGCAACGAAAAAGAAAGATTGCTGCAGATTTCTGGAGAGAGTTGAAAGAACAAAACATTAAACAAATTTTAATTATTAACGGCCGCCATTTTAAAATGACCTAATCAAACTCGACCATTGAGAAACTGGGATTAGATATAGTATTCAAGCACTTGTATGCCAAATTTCATTAAAATCGGTTCAGGCATTTTGGTATAATAACCACTTCATAGCGACCCAGCATCCTCTTACGAGCGCCATTTTGATGACGTCATTACGGGTGACCAAGGTCCTTAAAAATTGGGGTCTGGGCGGTTTTACATACTTGGTCTTATATATTATCGCCACCCTAAGTTGCAGAATCGTCGCCAGAACTTAAATATGTTTCTGCTACCCATCCCCACTACTAAGCTGTCAGTGTTAAGTCAAAACGATGATGGAGAAGAACGAGTTAGAGACCCTGACGATTCTATGGAAGGTGATGATGCATCAGTGATGAACAATATGACACGTGGTGGTTAAAGAGGCGTAACTGCCAGTTTATTGGTTAATTTTACTCACAGCTTTAACATGTGACACAGACTCATGATCAATTTTGTAATAGGTGACTGATATTAATTAACTGTATTATTTTACCTGAATTAATTTTTCATATTTAGTTTTTCATTAATAAATTAGTCTTTTTCTGATAAACTGTCGGTTTTATTGCTTTTATTATGTTCTTTTTCGATTCTGCATCCTAAGAAACATAGAAAACGACACCTCACTTGCTTGGATCCCATAAATAAAAATTTTCTCAAAATCACTACCCCCATAAACTTAAAACCCCATAAAATGGTACTTCCATCCCCACAATCACTAGGGACTCTTCAGATTCCAATACCTAATGGTAATTACTACGCAAGTTTTATGAATGGACTAATTTTTATGTTTTCTTAGGTGAGTTTTACCATAGATAAAACATGGTTAGTCTATGGTCGAGTATGTTTTATCATAGACTAATATGTTTTATCTATGGTTTTATCTATGACGCTACACTACTCTGAGAGTGGAGTGGACGTGGTGACTGGAGTGGAGAGGAGACTTCCCCTCTTCTTCTTGCTCACCACAAATCAAACAACACTCCACTCTCACTCACCATCATCACTCACTCCCACTCCACTCCACTCCCACTGGCAGTGGCACGTCACAGTTGGAACAGGTTGAGGTTAGAATAATAGAATTTTTCAATTTCAAATTTCATTCATTTCATTCGCATTCGCCTAGCCTTGCTTGCAGTCTTAAGTCTTACACACAAGAAAAGTCGAAGTTGACTATATAAGCATTACTACATTAGCATTCTTTAAGTTACTTCAGGAGTGTCAGAAGCAGGGTAAGATATCATAAAAACTCTTTATAACCTAGGCCTTTGGCAGGAATGTGAAATTCGCAAGATGTAGCCGAGTTATAGCCGGCGGGGGCGGGTACAGTTTCATACTGAGCTAGGCCTAGGCCTACCCTAATATAGATTTTTTAAAATGTCGATTAATAACAGTAATTTTTAACAGTAGGTCTATGGATGGGAGCGTTTCATAAACTCCAAATTTCACAAACTCCAACGCTTAAAATATTAAATGAACAGCGTGTTTCATAATGTCCAAATTTCATAAGCTCCAAAACTATAACATTCAAATAATCACTAGTTCACAATGTCCAAGTTTCACAAACTCCAACGTTTAAATATTAAATAAACAGAGCGGTTCATAACCTCCAAATTTCATAAGCTCCAAATCTATAACATTCAAGTAATCACTGTTTCACAATATCCAAGTTTCACAAACTCCAACGTTAAGATACCAAATAAACAGTGCGGTTCATAATGTCCAAATTTCATAACCTCCAACGGAACAGTCTGGGCCAGAAGTCTCTACAGTGGTTGCCACAGTCAGATAGCAGGCACCGTTCGCCAGCGCTCAACTACTGATTATACGTGCATTTTAATGATTGAAGAACACTCAGCTGGGTAATTCTGAGCAATTACTTGGTCAACCCCAATTTTTTTCATATTTTACTACCGTCATCAGGAGGTTCTCAGAAAGCAAGAAACATAATTCAAGGCCCGCAAGGCCATCGCACAGGTTGCCGAGCGATAAGAAGGTTCAAAGTCCAAGCGATAACAGTGGCTTGCGGGAGACGCGCGGAAGGCCAGTTGTGACAGTACCGTTATGGCTATGGCTAGTGGTTCCTCCGACAATCCTTTTCTATGTGACGGAACCTAACCTAACCTAACCTAACTTATTATGTTTTTTTTAGTCTCAAATACATCTCTAAGGCCAATTGTAACAGTACCGTTACGTTAGGTTAGGTTAGGTTAGGTTAATTAATAACCTAACTTAACCTAACCTAACCTAACTTAACCTTGCGGGGCTTGAATTATTTGTTTCTTGCTTTCTGAGAACCTTCTGATGACCGTAGTAAAATATGAAAAAAATTGGAGTTGACCAAGTAATTGCTCAGAATTACCCTCAGCTGTGTGACTCAAATATGTGTTAGCACACAATGTGCAAATCAAATTTACATTTTTATATTTTTAATAGCTTTAATTCACTGAGTTTCTTAACTGTTCCGTCTCTCAATTAAAAAGCCACTACAAATATCGTTAGAGATTTTTTTAACGATGAAAAATTTTAAAACATATAAATATATTTTATAAGTATATTTTCTAATAGCTGTTAAAATTTCATGATGATTACATCAGTAGTTTTTTTGTTATGGCACGGCAACCTCTGCAGTGACTTCTGGCAGAGACTGTACCGTTGGAGCTTATGAAACTTGGAGGTTATGAACCGCTCTGTTTATTTGATATTTAAACGTTGGAGTTTGTGAAATTTGGACATTGTGAATCGGTGATTATTTGAAAGTTATAGTTTTGGAGTTTATGAAATTTGGAGGTTATGAAACGCACTGTCGGCATGATTTAATATATTAACGTTGGAGTTTGTGAAATTTGGACATTGTGAAACTGTGCTTATTTGAAAGTTATAGTTTTGGAGTTTATGAAGTTTGGAGGTTATGAAACGCACTGTTTATTTAATATTTTAGACGTTGGAGTTTGTGAAATTTGGACATTATGAACCTCACCCCTATGGATGTATCAATTACTAGCTGTTACCCGCGGGCTTCGCCCCGTATAAATTTGTACAAATTTACATTATTAGAGAACTAAAATTTTCATAGGCCTAGACAAAAACTTCTAATCAATGCCTATTAACTATTTTCTCTCTTACTTGATCGCCGTATAAATTATTGGTAATTATGTCGACCTCCAGTCAACGCTCTAAAAATATTTTTTTTTAAATCTGTTCGTTTTTTAGTGCTGATTCCAAAAATTATATTAATTTTTTGCGGAAACGTCCCGTTTTCCCAGAAAATTGGAAAAACGGGAAAAATATTTTTGCCCAAAACCCATGTTGTGGGTGTTCAAATTGTGTGGAAATTATATTCTTATACATATTTTTGTTCAGGAGGAATTTCCGCACAATTTGAGTACCCACAACATGGGTTTTGGGCAAAAAATATTTTTCCCGTTTTTCCCATTTTCCGGGAAAACGGGACGTTTCCGCAAAAAAATGAATATAATTTTTGGAATCAGCACTAAAAAACGAACAGATTAAAAAAAAAATTTGTAGCTCAGCGTTGACTGGAGGTCGACATAATTACAAAATTATTTCCATAAACTGAGTAGGCCTTTAAGTTAGAATGAAAGAGGCAGGAACCACCTGGAGGCATGTGAATAACTTTAAACTGCAAGTCTTTTTCAAATAATGTCAATTTTGTATCCATGTCAGAAAAAATAATAGAAACCAATAAAAATTAAGGGTACAGTTTCTTAAATGGGCTATGCTAATGTCGATTGAAACTATCGAATTGAAAATATTCATTAATAATCAATATTTTTAAATATATCTGTTATTAAATTAAACTATCATAACCTAACCTAACCAACCAAACTTGCTGATAGTGAAAAAATCGCATGAAGGTTTACTTATCGAATCAATAGTTTCAATCGAGGCCGATATTAGCGTAGCCCAGTTAAGAAACTGTACCCAAAATAAAATTACTAAAACACTGAAATTGTGTGAAGTTAATTTTTAACCTGTCTCACCACTGCACAAAATAAAGATACTTACTTGATACTTGAGATGTCCCACTAGCATCGCTCCTGCGACGTGGTTGTCAAATGGGTAGAAAAACAATAATAGGCCTAATTGAACAGATCTTCTACTTTAAAATAGGCCGCTTCACATAAATATTCCTTCATGTAACATCTTAAATTTATTGAAATTTTGCTCTTGGATAATGTTCCTTGGTAGTGAGTTGTAGATCTTGACACTACTAAAATATGGGCTCTTGCAGGCCAAAGTTGAGTTAACTTGGGGTACATATACTTGATTAGCTCTTCTCGTGTTGTACTGATGGACCAGATTGTTTGTGAAAAAGATGTCCGGATTATTTCTCACCAAGATGGCAGATTCTAAAATAAATGGTGATGGGAGGGTTAAAATTACAAGGTCCTTGAACAGGGGCCTACTGTGAGCAAGACGTTGAGCACCACACATTCTCCTAATAATTAGTTTCTGGAGGAGAAAGATCCTATTGGCCATGGTACTACCTCCCCAGAATACTATTCCATAAGATATTATACTGTGAAAACATCCATAATAAACTTTTAATAAAATGTCAGTCTGGACCAATTTCTGGAGCCTAGTAATTAAATTGATTACAGATCTTAATCTTGAAGCTATTGAATTAATATGTACATCCCACTTTAGATTTTCTGTTATGTGCAGGCCAAGATATTTTACATAGGTAAAATAACTAATGTGTAATGTGTTGTAAAATGATGTAGGGATAGGTGTCGATAAAACAAAACTTTTGCAAACTAACTTAACATAGGCCCTAGGCCTAACCTTACCAAACTTGCTAATTATTTAGGAAAATAAAAAAATGAAAGTTTTAAACACTTAACTAGGCCTAAATACCGAATCAATATTTTCAATCAATATTAGGGAAACTTAGAAACTATATACCCTACCGGTAGGCCTACCCATATTTTGCCTTATGCTTAACTTAACATTTGTTGAAACTTACAATAAAGTTTTGTAACAAATACTTAAACCAATATGTTAACTTAGGTAAGTCTAATTACACTGGGGCGTGCTAACTTTAATGCAAGCTTCCTTATCACGTTCGGTGCTAGGGACGGGAATTCAAGCCCCGCGGTACCAGCACCACTGGCGCAGGGCTGGAAAGGTCGTCCTTCTCCAATACCAACAACCTTGCTTCAATGTGAGCTCAGCCATTGCCGGGGAACGTTATAATCGTTGCCAGCCTGTAGCTTAGAATAATAAGCTTTAGTCTGGCTTTAGTCTGGTGTAGGTTGGTACTAAAATTTGTCGTAAAATCCCGTCTGGCAAAACTTGTGTCCTGGTTCCGGCAATTTTCTCTTTTTGAGCCACTTTAAAAAGACACTGGTTACGGATCCAGGCAGTGCTGCTACCTTTGGGTGTTTCAGTGAACTACGTCGACTCTCAGGCTAACGCAGCACAATCACCGCTGCTCTATTTTTATTCATCAGACTGAAATATTTGAATGCCAATTGCGTTCACTGATTCAGTTGTGCGGCGGGGCTTCGCCCGGGCCTTGCTGCCATTGGCGAGCGCCTGTTTGAAGGTATGCCGCACTGAACGTGTTAATTGAAATGTTTCTCATTAAATTTTAACTAAGTTACTACAAATACTGAGCTGAAACAGCTGGTAATTTTAATATAACGTAGGGCCAAAAATTTAATTTAAGTTAGAATACTGGTTATTCTTTAAGGCTAAAATCACATTAGATGCACGCTTGCACAAGTAATTTGGTGGCGCACGTGTGCGCAAGCTTGCCTGCACAGCATTGGGCTCTCACTGAATGCAAGCAGTTGTAGATAACTATTATAAACAGGTCAGTCTAAATGGAGATGACAGACTACGAGTAGGCTACATTGTCTTAGAAAGTGATATGTTGAAGTTTTTATTATTGGATGAGCAAGATATTAGGGACTAGTGGGTAAACGAGTATTTTGTGGACAGAGAGGAAGTATCACAAATCTTCAACGACTTGCTAGACAAACTGAGAAATTCTCTAGTACCGGTAAGTAGGTAGCTTACTTCAGATTACCGCCAGAGACTTTCTATTACATAGGTAGGCTATTGGACAAAATAACACCTACACCAAGCAGGCAACCTAATTTCTTCAAAGAGCATTGATAAAAATTTCCTCCTCAATAGTACAGAACGCCTTTTCCACTCGGCTCAATGTTTATTTTTCAACTGAATTCTGAACTGAAATCCTGCTACTTGCACATGCTTTCAACTTCGACTGGGCAAGCTTGTGCAAGCGTGCACTTGCTGGTGGCAGTACAGTGTGAGCGGCAATGGACTAAGCCCCCTTATCTCAGTCAGTTTTTGATTCTAGGCGAACGCGAGCGCTACCAAATTACTTCCGCAAGCGTTCGTCCAATGTGATAGTAGCAAATGTTTTCCAACCTAATTTAAAAAACTAGAATTTTGCAAGATCAATAAACCAAAAACACTTGCTTTAAAACACGGTGCATAACTTAGCTAGTGTTTGATTAAGTCCTAACAGCGCGTAGGCCTACCACTTAACCCAGTTAAGATTGCCCTCTCCTCTGTGATTCCCTTGCAGCCATTAATGTCGTTGACACAATTTTCTCAGCCAGTCGTTACTAACCCCCCACTCTCTAGTCTCTACCTACTAAGCATCTTTGTGCAATAAACTGTTTATTAACTAAAACTAGGCCTATTGTTGAACATTGTAAAATATTACAAAGGCTTTCATCTAAACTTCAATTTTTGGACACTTTAGAAAAGGTTTTAAAAACGGACTCTGTATTTGGATTCAGTATGCAAAATACTGTAGGTTAATAAAAAAGTCATAATAGCTACTTCACAGTTAGTTGATTTCTAAATAGCCTATAATTCGAAGCTAGTTTGTGTCAATAATTATGTTTCCATACAAATGTGCTAAGGTAAAATGTAGGCTGTTTTTCAAAAATTTCAATTAGTTAAATTATTTGTACTGTATCCTGTTACTTATTCTTTTGAATATACCTAGGTCTAAGTTTTGTAAAATACAAGTTATGATTGTTTGCAGGATGTCGCAAGGCCCGAATTCCGCGGCTCAAGCTAGTGGAATGGAAGTGGTTGTGGGGGATGTAGATCCTGATTTTATCACCTTTTTGTTTGATCCTGCAGAAGAGTACAACTGCTACTTCATAGTGGGAAACCCAGAAGTTGGAGACACGGTAAACTCATTATACAGTTAAAACATCTGATTATAGGTTGAGCCTACTTAGCTCTTGCTGTAAATATTGTTTAAAATTTATCCTAAATATAATTACATCATGCTCATTGGTCAAATGGTGAGTATAGATTGCCGCCCGCCATTTTGCTGACTGCTCAAAAAATGGCAACCTATACTCAAAAAAAAAAAAATGTAAAATCAAAAAAGTTTATCTTTACAGTTGAATGGCGAGTAGGCCTATAGTTCACAGGGCAGCATTTTCCCGACTGCTCAAATGGTGACCTAATGAAAAAAAATTGGACCTCAAAAAGGTTAATGTGGACTAAATACAGTACCATGTTGTCTGCATTTAATGATGATAATTAAAGAAATGCAGTGCTATTTCAGAACTGTTACGACAGTTTACTTAATCATTACCAAGTGATAGCAGTAGCTGTGGCTGTACTGAAAACGGACATGCTTCATATTGTCATCCATCAGAAACTTTGTTCACGGCGGCTATTCAGAATCAATACACCCTAAACAGTAAGCAACCACAAGACATACAGACAAGGGACACTCTGACAATGTCAGTGCTTTTATCTTTGCAAGCATTTCAGTTATTTGTATTATCATTACTGTTCTCTTTTAATACTATTTTTCTAGATAGACTATTAATAATTTTTTTTTCATGTTGTCTTTTCCTCAACAATCATTAGACTACAGGCTTGATTTATTTTGTTATACATTTCAGAGGAAATTTCCTTGTAAATTTTAGTTGAGACTACTGCGCACACACACGGAAGTTTCTTTTCTTCTCTTAGGTGTGAATATCTCTTCATAAGTTTGTGAGGTATTTAGTTCGGGTAAGGGTCACTAGCCTAAACTTACCTCAGATTTTTCGCTCGGACAGCTCGAGTACGTTCATTATTCGCTCGCCTGTAGCTGGATCCGTCGTTCACCGTCGGCCTTACAATGTTACTTTGCGTCGACCTACATGCACGATTGCACTATTGTTGTACGCCAATACAATACTGAATAACTGAATAACGCCAATACTGAATAACTTTACCACTATAACGCCCGGCAACACGGTGTCAGCACAACAATGCACTAACAAAGAACAGTTGTTCAGATATAACTACAAAGTAGGCGTGACCTAGGCTCGATAAAATAATAAGCTCTGTAAGTACATAAAACAATACTGGGTGCCGCGCAACTGAATCGCACAATGTCAGTACAATGTCAGCACAACGGCTGACTGACGAAAGTATAAGTCAAATCTGACATAGTACTACCATAATAACCTATACCTATGCTGAACAAAACAATAGCTTCTGAAAACAACTTAAATAATTCTCTCGTAATGTAACAGAAATTACCTCAAACGTTAGAATCGGTCCAGAAATAACGGAGGAGTTTTGTTCACAAAAAACAGCCCTCACGTATTAATATAAGAGATAATTATATAAACGAAATACTATAAGTTTGCGCTTGTATGCCAATACACTTCTTGGGACACACACTTCGAGATAATTAAATAAAATACTTTGTTTCAAATAAAATTAAACGGTGTAGGCTACTGCGACGCCGTAGTGACGACGTCGGGCAGTGAAATATACTACACAAGTTTCTCACATCCTATGATGACGTATCAAATGGATAAGTTTTACTCGCCAATGTGAAACGGGAAATGAATAAGGATAATAACGTAATGGTGTACGACAGTACTACGGTACTTAAATATGTCAATGTTTATTATTACTCCGTTCATTGTTGCCGCGTGCTCAAGCAGTGTGTGGCCTTAAAATAATAAAACGGAACCCATAGACTGAAATTTTACCATTACAAGTTTAAAAACAAATTGTTTTCATTCATAAAAAAGTGCCGTTCATAAGAAGCTACTGTACTTTAAGAACTTTTAATCTTAATAGAGATAAAATACTTCATAGTACAGGAGTTTACACAAGTATAAAGTGTAGAAATAAGATTTTTTTTAGAGTATCTATTGCATTTCCACTTAAATTTACGCTGATTTAGAGTTGCAATGCAATTTTTAATTCTGTTAGTTAGGATAAATTTCATCTATTCATTTCCATCTTACTTCGCAGATCTGTATTTTGATGACTCGGTCATTACATGTTTCCTGCCAATTCCCCCAATTAAGAGGCAAGGGTTGGTACGGTCAAGGAAAACCTGGAAAAGTCAGGAATTTGGTTCGCCTGGAAATGTCAGGGAATTATGAAAATATTCTGGAATTTCTCCTGAAAGATTGAATTTTTACAGATATATGGTACATTTTGCTCTGAACATGTTTTTTTTAGGGTGATGACTAATGGCAAAAAGAACAAGACAAGCATTGATGCATATTTTTATATTGATAGTTAGTTATCGGTACGGGAGAGGAATCAATATGTATGTAGGCCTAGTTTGAAACAAGTTTTGTATTTGGGAGTGATTAATTAAGTTAAGTATTTACATTTTTTCTAATCTATATAATTAATACGCTACATGAAACTTTGTCGGTTGAACTCCTCCGCCATTTCTTAACCGATTTTATCCATTGACGTCTCATTTGAAAGAGCGTGTCGCGTAGATTTGCAAACTGGCCTTACATTTTTGAATACGTCCCTTGGGCTCTGCCCCAGTGGCTTTGAAAGTTCCCATGTTATCCTTATGAAGAACATAATTGTTTACATTTTGATCAGCTGTATAATTTAATTGCTGTTATTTATTTTTCAATCCAATGAAACGCATTGATTACATTTATTTACTATTTGAGTTTGTGTAAACATAACCCCCAAGACGGATCGTGTTAGTATGGTTGTATCTAAAATTGGTGTATTTATCGTTGTTTTGTGTCGCTATGACGGATCGTGTTAGCATGATTCTAACTTAAATCTGTACATTTATCGTTGTTTTGTGTACCTATAATTTGTTTATTTGTTGTTTTTTTTTTCTTTTAAATGCCTCCGACGCAACGAAAACGAAACCTAGACAGGAGGCGTAATCGTGATTACGACCGCAGCGTGGACCGCAGCTACAGAACAGTGGCGCGTATTAGGCTTGGGCTTAACTCATCACAGTCAGCACCTGACCCTGGACAATCTCAACTATTAGGTTACAAATGCGCCATAATACTACCCCAAAACGACTTTTCGTTCTCAATTGGCCCTCTATTAATGACCTATGTTGCCTGTACAGCGAGGCATTTAGAGAAGGAGAAACCCGGCCGAAATGCTTTAGGTTTATCAATATCGAAGATAAACATGGTCTGAGTTACACACCGGTACCCGGTAATCTTTGAGTTGACTCTTAAACTCATTGTAAATATGACTGTTATTCGTTATGAAATAACTCCTGTAATACATTGCAATTAATTGCTCGAATTCGAGCAACATGTACGCTAGTATATCTTGATTTTGATTGGCCGATATCGACTCACGGTACCTGGAAAAAGTATAATATTAGTCAGGAAAACCTGGAAAAGTCAGAGAATTTTTTTTCCAAATTTAGTACCAACCCTGGCAGGGCCGTCACGTGGCTATTTGGCGCCCGGGGCGGGATATTGCCAGGCGCCCCCCCCCCCCCCAACACACAATGAGTGATGATGTCACTATCTTTGTTTTAATCCCCAAAAATAGACACCTAAAGGGACTGAATCACCTTACAAAAATACTAGAGTCAGGAATCAGGGATTGATTATTAGGGATAAATTACTTAAATTTTGTATGCAAATGTTTTTTAATTGATGGTAACCAAATCTATCCCTATTAATGTAAGAAAATGTTAAAATGTATAAAAAGTACTATACTGTATTACAGAGCAAATTGAAATTAATGCAATGTATGCAAAAGCTCAAACCAAACCTACTCTGAATAGAATTTTTATACAGAATAAAAGAAAACCACGTTATCATCCTAAACATTAAATGTAAACTAGAGAACCTGGCACACAAAATCGTGCGCAATTTAGACAAAGGAGAAGAAGGATTTGTATTGATTTTTTTTATTTGGCGTTATCTCGTTTCTTGGTTTTGTTGCTAAAGCTGGTGATGGTAAAAGGCCTAATTGAGTTCGCAGTTTACCTGCTGTTTTTGCAGTTTCTTTTGTGAAAGTCAGTAAAGATTCTTTTTGATTAATTGATTATAACCTAAATAATAAGCCAAACCCGTGTAACTGCTGTACTATCAGTTCACTTTAAAATTCACTGAACCCTAATAATGTGTTTTGCAGTGAATTTCAAAGATTTTTTGATAGATAGCAAATCTACGTGCCACAAACCCTATCCAACGACACCTCAAACTTGGTAAACGGATGCATAGCAGCTTCAAAACCATTATGACAAAAATATGCCTAGCGTATTAAATATATAGATAACTCGTCAAACTAAGCTGGCAGCTCAGATGAGACTGCCGTAGGAGAAAGGAGTGATTGGGGTAGGGGTGGTTCCCAAGGTGAACCGTCGGGCGAAATAAAAATAGAATACGGCAGCTACGTGTACAGAGCAACTCCGCAAACCGCGACATTGCAATGTTAAGATACAATTAAGACATTGCAATATAAAGATAATTAAGTTGAGACAGAGCCTTCAACTCCACAGTGGATTTGATTGTTTAGGCTATTATTACTAAATTCAATTCAATACTATATTGATATTCAATTTGAAAAACATTGCAAATTATAAAGTGATTGGTATCAAATAATATTTATTTGTTCAATAAAGGCATACAACATAGTATTCAACATTCAGTTACACACACAAATAATAGAACTAGTATTCGTGGCTATACATAACATTCCAAAATACGTTATGTGCATCTAACTTTTTTAAATTTTGTTGCATTACTTTTGCCGCGGCGCCCAGGGCGGTCGCCCTGGTCGCCCCACCCACGCGACGGCCCTGAACCCTGGTAAGGAACATGTAGACAATAACCATTGTTAAACACTGTAGCTAGCCGAATTGGAGACCAGGAATTGTGGGAGAAATTTGTTGAACCAGAAACGACAGTGAATTGTACTTCAACTTGGTATGGGCTGAGAGAGTTCATTCAATATTCTATCACCGATCCTCCATTCATTGACTGCATTCATTTGGTTCTTTTATAACTTAACAAAATCGTATTTACCAATGAGAGTGTTACTGCAACTGCGAGAGACGATTACAGTAGGCCTATCCCTGAGGTCGCAAGTGTATAGCAACGAGTGGTACCCTGAACGTCGGAAACAATCACGGTATAGCTGAGACACGGTATCGGGCCAGAAAAAATCTGCTTGCTACTGCGGACTCGTAGTTTGGAGAAATCTGGCTTGGATAAACCCACAAACACCACATCTTACAAAATCCTTCACTAATATACTGCTAACATTAGTTGTAACTTTCTTCTTATAACAGTACATTTCATATCCCACTGACTAGCTGCCATGTTAAAAATACTATCTATAATATAAGACTTTTAAAAAACTAAACTGTGAATTGTGTGCTCTGTTGAACTTTAAAGCCTCTCTTCGTAAATTCAAAACTTTATGCTGGACAACACAAACAAATTTTTTTTTTAAAGAAGTTTTTAGATAATTGAACAATTAAATATAAAAGTCAGTAAAACTACACTGAGGAAAAATACCCCTGTCGCAGCCTAAAAGAATTTCCATTGACCTGATTCAATTTCACTTGAATACTTCCTTAAACATGTCAGATTTATTGTAAGATATAAAATAACATATTGTGTTACAAATAGGCCTACTTATGCTCTTTGCTTCTTAACAATACAAACAGGAGATAAATAGGCAATATTTATCCAGGGATTATTTATTTTCTCATCAAAACTATTTATTCTTCATAATCAGTTATTGTTTGTTTGTAGGAGAGGATTGGTGTGGTGAAAAAGATGCTTCTAGCCCACTCTGTGGTTTTCAGGGCAGAACTACAGAATTCAAAGATTGCTGAAAAAAATGATGTTAAACTACTTGATGTCTTCCCCCAAACTTTTAAGAACTTACTAAGGCAAGTAAAATCTCCTGGCTAATCAGAAAAGTGTTGAATGGTTGCAAAATATTTTGGAAATTTACGATTTTTAAAATTTTTTGTTTTCAGATTTGTCTACGGCTACGATAACACTCAAAATTTGAGCTTTGATGAAGCAGACAACTTGTTGTACGTTGCAAACAAATATTTGATGTCCAAGTTAAAAAATAGGCTAGCAATACGCCTTATGTCGTTGTTGAACGTCACCAACATCTGCAGCCTTATGAATAATCCCGCTTGTTACACCGTTCTCGAGCTAAACTCTAGGATTAATAAGGTAAGTTTTATAATTAATTTGTATAGCCCCAGGATTGCATTATATGACTAAGTAGCAGAGTTACTACGCTAGCAGAGGACGGGTGTCCTTCGTACTGGGTTGGCATATAAGTAAACCATCCTTGAATAATGCTTAATAATGCCTGAAAGTTTCATTACAATATGTCGAGCGGTTTCGGAGTCCATAAAGGACAAACAAACAAACATACATTGAATTTTATACATATAGATTTGTATAGCCCCAGGATTGCATTATATGACAAACTAGCAGAGTACCCGTCCTTCGTACGGGGTTGGCATATAAGTATTAAATGCTTGTTACAGTTATGGGAAAGGACACGGTTTAAGAAAATTTGGTCTTTTAATTTATACGGTATCCTATAGTGTAGCACACATCTACCATAGCCCTAATGCTCTACCACTGCACCTAAACCATGGAAAAAGTTAAAGCTCTCATTGTGTACCACAACTTCTGTTGAATATTCCGAGAATCTACAAATTATCACTAACCAGGAAACTATAAAAAAGTTATTTTAACAAAAACCTGAATGATGTAGTTTATTCAAATTCAACTTTAACACTAACTAGATAACACGTTGCTCGAAATCGAGCAAAACTGAAAAAAACTGAAACTTGTATGTAAAAAATAAACTAAAAACATAAACAGCAAGACCTTAATCAAAGATTCACTCTAAAATAACTTATCTGACTGATTATAGAAATATAAAAATATTATGATGTAAAAAATATAAAAGTAATCTACAATATTTAAATTTACATTCACTCTCATACTACTTTGGTTATCTCTTATGTACAGTAGGCGGGTGCACTCTATGAGCACGTAGATGTCAACCACACACTGTAAATTTTGACCTAATGTAGCTCAATTCCTCTCTTGACACCAACCATAGCTCCTCTTATTCTAGCATTGTTAAATTATTTCTTTTATGTGTTCTGTTTAGGCGTGTTTAAATTAGGGGCCCCAACCCAAGTCTCCGGTTGAGAACATAAGAGGGTAAAGCAAGTGGATCTAGCGATAGATATAGAATGGATACGCGTTTAACATTATTAGTGTTGGAAAAAACTATACGATTTATTTGGCCAGGTGGTGCTTTGTTTTCAGCTTTAAAAATTGCTGCGACATCTACACAGGTAGCACCATTGTAGCGAGGGAAGACACTTCTTCTGTCTCTTATCATGTACATAACAACCTCACTTTGACACTTTGACTCCTCGGAGCTCTCGTCCCTACATAATGTCACATAAAACATACTACTATAATGTCTGCCACAGTCTTCAAAGATTTGCAAATGGGTTTGCGTTGTGACCCTATTTCCCACATATTTTTTCATTGAATTTTTTGTTTGAATTGTGCTTAATTCTCTTTTGGTTTCTAGTGACATTGTCGTACTTACTTATATATCTATGCGTATTCAGGATCATCACCTTCTTGAGGAATTAGAGGACCCACTCGGTGGTAAAACGTGTCACGGACCTTAAAATTGTAGATCCCCTGTGGAACTTTCTCATCTTAATGAGCTTCGGAGCTGACAATGGTAAAGGCAGAATTGAATTAACGAACTTTATCCAAATAGTTTCCAATAAGAACCCGAAGGTATGGTGAATTGCACAAATGAGGTAAACGAACCTTTAATTTATGGCAACAAAGATTAAAAACTTAACTGTTTCGGCCAGTCTTTTCTTGCTTAAAAATATGTAAGCCACTTCAATGTAAACATTTAACGTTAATTTGTCCGAGATTGGACTATCACAACGGTGGTACTACCACTATAGTATATACCCATCAAATGTTTAATTGAGAGGCTGATGCAAGCGGTCATGTTTGCGTTCCCTCCAGCCACTCAAGTTCTTCGTCGTACTGGCGGCATTTGATTTTAAATTGAAATGAAATAAGGAAGTTAACCAAACAACAGAAAACACTATAAAGGAATTGGAATTTTGATTCACATTGTAAATCACATGATAATATGGTAATGTAACGGATAACTGCCCTGCGAATAATCACTTTTAAACATTCACTTCATCACAGAACTTTAACTACATGATAATCAGTAAAATACGATGTAGAGTAAATCAATTTAACCATAGACAAAATAATTAAATATTTATTCTTAAACTCTTCATTATGAACCAGACTTAGTTAACAGATTGAAACAAAATATAAATTCCAGCTTTGCTCTGGAAGTTTTAAGTCCTGCAGTCTGTGGTTAACCTTAAAAACTATTTCAAACTACGTCCATATGTTATTTGTAAACAAAGGGAATGAGTTTGATCAAATGTCAACAGAGAGCGCCACCTTCCAAACTTTAGCCCTTTAGTGTACTTAAGTGATGCCCTTTCTTAATATTCTGAGACGTATTTGCACATCTACGTGGAAATACCTTTAATTTGACACCTCAAACGTTAAAATCCATCAAGCCGTTCTTGAGTTATGACTGTGAAAAGAAAACTGCTTGCGTATTAATATATAGATAACTAATCATCTGTTAATAAACAATAATTAATATTAAACACAGACTGTTAGAAACATGATTAGAGATATTTACTAAATCTCAACAACTTTTTGTAGCTAGTTGGTTCAAATTATCTGTTGTCATAAATGCAAAACACTTAATTGTGCTGCACCCTGTTGGTAAGCCTAATAACTTTCTCTCCCTAGTATTTTGAGTGCAACATATAGCCTATATTGTTTTGAAAATTACTAGAATGACCAACATGTTCTTGTTGGATATAATAAGTACCCCTTTTGGGATGAGGAACTTTCCTCCTCTGCCCGATCTCTGAGAAATCAAAGAGCACCAGGCCCTGATGGCAGCATTCCTGTGGAAATTCTCATACTCATCGGTGAGTAGAATCCAAAGCTACTTTTTTATATATTCAACGCCTGCTTGGCAGACAGCGTTTTTCCGTTGGTGTGGAAGGTGGCCCGCCTTGTCTTAATAACCAAGCTGAAGAGTGCACCAGGAACTCCCTTTTCTTTCTGCTCCCTGTGTATGCCTGACACCGCTGGGAAAGTGATGGAGAAGCTAATTTGTGTCAGACTGACTAAGGCAATCATCTCTGAATGTGATTAGTCCCCACATCAGCACGGTTTTCGTTCCGGTCACTCAACCGTTGACGCCATCCAGGAAGCAGTTGAGTATTGCAGGCACAGCCGAGCACACTTTCTTTAATGACAGGTGGCATGTCCGCTGTGATCTCTGAGATCGACTTTAACTCCCGACAACATCGTTCGGGGAGAGGGAACCTGGAACTGTGTACAGCAGTTCACTGAGGCCATACTTTGGGCTGAGAAGGCTGATCTTGATCGGCCTTAGCTTTCGGATAAAATAAGAAGGAAAGCCCTAGTGGCATAGTTTAAAAGGTCTAGCCTGAAGTAATGTGCTAAACAGTTCCAGGCTAGTGTCCCAGGAGATGAGGGTGTCTTTTAGCCGGTAGTCTAGGGATGAGCCCACGGTAGTCCGGCACTACTGAAAGGCCATTGAGCATCTCAGTGTGCGTAAAAGCATTTTTACCTCCACCCTACAAAAAAAAATTAAACGTAAGAATGAGCAGCAATAACGTAGAAAATGAAAATCACACAGGTTTGTGAGCTGGACAAGCTATCTGCAGAACGTAAACCATTGCAGTGTCAGTTTTTTTTTTCTTTTTTTTTTCATTACAGTGTTTTGATGTAGACGTAGACATGATTGTGTCAAGTGATAGCTCAGGTCAAAGTCAAACTAAATGTAGTTTAACCCATTTAAATCGGATGCCGTACTAGTACGTGAAGTCCGTGATGTATAGTATCTCGGCTGACGTACTGGTACATCAATTGGATTTTTTGCAAAAAATTTAGGCCTACCATTTATTTTTTACTTCTACTTTTTTATACCTTTCTTAAGATGTCAACCCCGGACCACGTCAGATCATTGTAGAGTAGTAAGTACTTCATTTTGACTGGGTATAAATTTTTGGCCGCCATCTTGGATCCACCATATTGGATACAAAGTTTTTTTTTAATGAACAGGTAGGGTTGTGACCCAAAACTAGAATTCTACGCTGAGTACAATGCCGCAGTTATAACAAATTTTCAAAGACTAATTTTTGAAAATTCGTTATAATTTTGGTCCCAACTTGGTTATAATTGGTCCCAACTTCATCGGTTAGTCGAGAGTGTATTGTATCATACTAATATTATAAATGTGAAAGTTTGTGTGTTTGTTTGTTTGAAGTTCAATCACGCATTAACTACTGGTTGGATTGGGTTGAAATTTGGTATGATGATAGCGATAGCTCACATTCCCGGTTAACATATAGACATATTCTTATCTCAAAAATCCTTTAGGGCTCCGCCCCAGTAGGTGTAGAGGTTCCCATGTTAACCTCACAAGTATTCATATTTAAAAGTAATTAAAGAATTTTGCCAGCTGTTTCAACTACACAAGTTGGTTCTATGATATGCAATAGCATTAAAAGGTTATAAGGATTACCAACAGGGTGCAGTACTATTAAGTTTGTGTTTTAATTTATTAAAGATTGTATTATATTGTGCAAATATTTTATTATTTATTTTTTTATCATTTAGGTGTAGTGGTAGAACATTATGGCTATGTTAGGTGTGTTATAGCCACTGAGCTAAAATTATAACTGGAGGTAGCACTGCCATGGCAGAAGTCTGTCAAAAGCGTGTCGCTGATTTTGTTAGGTTGGTATAGCAGTAAGTTTTCTTATCATAGCAATGACATGGCTTCTTATAACTAGGTTGGTATAGCAGTGAGTATTTTTGTCATACTTGAATATTTTTAATACTTTAATAATTTTCTTTGAAATGGCGACCATACAAAGTAGGTATTTTAAGCCAAGTATAATAATAGTTATAGCAATAATATGGCTTCTTATGACACCAGACTCACGCAAACATGGCGGCTGGCGACACGCATCTTTGACATTCAGTGCTACCTCCAGTTAGAATTATAGCTCAGTGGTTATAGCATACCGTAAATTAAAATAACCAAATTTTCTAAAATCATGTACTCTCCCATTGCAAACGCAAAGCACGAGTATAACTGCAATAAGCGTTTTATACTCATATGCCAACCCCGTACGAAGGACGGGTATTCTGCTAGTTATTCATATAGAATGCCCATGTAATGGTTACATAGTGCAGTATTTAATTGATATTTACCTCTAGCAAGGTTGAAATGATTGTTCTTGTATTCAGATACTCCAGACGGAAACAGACAAGGTTCTGGCTAGTCCTCTGTTTCCTGACCTGTCTCCCCTCGGCTTTCTAACAATCCTGCAACAGGAGATGTGCAACGTACCTGAAATTGACCTTTGGACCTCTGCCATTGAATGGGCTAGGCATAGAGGTAATTAGTGTTCTCACACAATTTGATGTGTCTATTTATATATAACAATTTTTTTAAATTGATAATTGTTCACAGTTTTTCTCAAGATTTTATATACGCTCTGCTACAAACAGGGTAAATCCTCTTTCAATTGCCTGTTAGGCTTTTACTAAAATATTTCATCAAATATATTAAATTATTCCCAATTAATTATTTCATCATCTATTATTAACATTTTATAGAAAACCCACTTTTTCCCTTCAGCTTTGCAACTTAAAAGGAATGTGTCTCGTTTTACCTTCGTCTAGTTGTAGTTATGTCTAGTTGAACCTTACTGACCTAGGGACAACTGTAGGTACAGCTAGAGGTAGGTACAATTAGATGGTGGCGTACCCGACAAGTTGTACCTGCAGATTTTTAAAAGGTACAACTTAAGTTGTATCACCCAGATTGTATGGATGTGACTTGTTGTACCTACGTCTAGCTATATCAACGACTGGTTGTGCCGATGAGTAGTCTAGGTCTAGTTGTATCTCCCCTTTGATTTGTCACCTTGTTTAAATGGTTACTGAATGAATTCCTAGTTTAAATGATGCCCTGTTGTTTATGATGTCCGGATCCAGAGGGGGGCAAAGGGGGCGCCCCCCCCCCCCTCGGGCATACATCTATTCTATTACTTATTTAATACGCAAGCAGGATTTTTGTGACAATTACTCCTTCGAAACTACTGAACCGATTGACATGTTTTTGATCTCATTGGAAAGAGCGTAACGTGAAGTTGTGCAGGAAACTTTCTTTTTAGGGAAATAATTAGAGATTGAGGCCCTAGAGCCCTTTAAAGTTTTGTATTTCTCCATAAGGATAACATGGGGAGATAATTTTTGTTTACAGAAACATATGTTTGTTACTTGAAAATAGTCAAAGTCTACTACATAATAATTGCTGTGTATTATGACTGTTAATGTATACTACATTTCAATCAAGGATTGTGTACCTTAAAGTTTACTCTTAATGGATCTTACTACTTTATTTTAATGCTGGTAATAGTAAAATTTAGTTGAGAATAAGTTACCATGATTAAGAAAACTTTACGGTACCTATAATAATTTATGTATTTGAAATCACAAATCTTTGACATTATTAATTCATTTGAAACTAAACAGCTGATCGACAAATCAAACAAATCATCTACTTCATGTGGAATGTTGTTACACAAACATAGTTTTTTTTTACCAATACTGTAACTTGATTCTTGTATATATATATATATATATTTTTACTGCATGTAATTGTTATGTATGCTAAAATACTGTTCTTTAATTTATTTCAATCAGATGTTTTCATAAAAACAATGTTTGTTTACTTGTTACTTTTGTTAAGAATGTTTGACAATTTAAGATTATTAATTCACATATTGTATTCTATTTAAATGTAGGCCTAATAACGTTACATAATGACGCTGCACGGACATAAAGAATATGAGAATGACGACACATCATCTACATTAACAGTAAAACAACCTACCACACATAGTTTAACTCATTTCAAGTTCGAGAAGTTTGATGCTACCAAAGAAACATGGGGTGTATTTCATTTGGTCCAAAATCATTTGGTCCAACAGTTGTAAAACGGTTCGTTTTGTCCAAAATCGTTTGGTCCAACAGTTGTAAAACAGTTTGTTTGGTCCAAAATCGTTTGGCCGTTACGTCGTCAACCCAACGGACTGCCTTCCGAGGCCTATTTGTTGTTTTGTGTTATTTCTAAATAATTTATATGTTTGCATTTATATACACGTACATATACATATATTTATTTATATATAATATGCTTGTGTCCTGTTTACTTTTTATCCCCAGTCAATCTTAAAACAACGCGTTTTAATTCCCTAGATTTGTGGTTAAACATTGACTTTGCTTTGAGTTTGCATTTAATTTTAAACAGAAAATTGAGTGGGCCCTGTAGAATAATATTATTCCCAGAGATCCTTAGGGGATGTCCCTGATACTGTTTGAAGTTCTTCCAAGCTGAAAACAATCTTAAATATACACTAACTCTACTTTGCGTACTACCACACTAATTTTAGTGTTGTACTTTCAATGTGTATCTTTTGTAGTGGCTTCTTATTTACTATGTTTACCAAAACTCTTTTGAATGAATTTGTATGATACCAAGAATGAAATACCAAGGTTATTGAGAACTATGGAAATATATAACAATGGATTTATTGCGCTGTATTACTTTTACATGAAATGACAGAATGCTGGATTTGTTTACAAACAATTATCCATTCAATTAATATTTGAAAGATTGATTTTATTCCTCAGACTTTGAGTGCAATGGCTATTATTGCATTTGTTCTACTTAAAATTTCTGAAATGATCCCTCGGTAAGAGAAGCGTTTGATGCGGTTACGATTCGATCACGGCAATGACAATGGGGTGTGAATTAATTTAATATTGAGATGACCAGTACTAAAAATCCTTCTCATTGGCAAAAAAATATCAATTGAAGGTCGTGTCTTGTAGTCCAACTCGTTACACAGTGAAACTGCTTGTAACTCAATATAATGTGTTGAAAGATTATTTATTGCTAAACAGTACTATGTCGTTCATCTATGGTAAAACACACACGACCCCATATGACGTTGTCGCACCTTTCTCGAACCTGCTATCTACTTCAACTTCCGATTAAAAATTCTTTTAATCCCCCAAATAAATAACAATAGCTGTCACACTCTCAATGATTCTTTGTTTGAATGGAACGGCAAAGTAAAAATAATAATTTTCCAAATACTTATGCTACTATAAAATTCTTAGCAAGTAACTCTGAATTACTCTACAAAAACATTTTCACTTATTTAATTATTGTAAGGTTATCACTGTTTACTATATAATACTGATTGATTGGCTAAAAATGGATATAAAAATCACCAAGGAGAACTTTAACCTGGAAACATGTGCTTATATAACAAGAAATAACAGACTATAACATGAAAGTATACCACATGTGCGACTCACTGAAAATTATAACTATTACAATAAAGAACAAAGATTACTTACAAATTTGGACGTCCGACACTTAAAGACACACAGGGATGGAAAGGCAAAACGAAATTAGGCGAGCTTTACCCAAAAAACGCGATTGAATTGATTTGGTTGACGAAACGGGAAATTTCCACTGGCGATTTGTGCTAGCCGGCAAAGTTAATTTACGACACTTGTTTCTCAAAAAAATTGATTTTATTTCCAACTCGCGCGGCAATCATATCCCTTCGGGATATAGGCCTAACGATTTGATGAAAATATGAATTGACCGACTAACACCGCAAATGAATTTAATTTGCACGAAACGATT
Source organism: Macrosteles quadrilineatus (assembly GCF_028750875.1). Classification (NCBI taxonomy): domain Eukaryota; kingdom Metazoa; phylum Arthropoda; class Insecta; order Hemiptera; family Cicadellidae; genus Macrosteles; species Macrosteles quadrilineatus. The sequence goes on from NW_026542594.1 coordinate 179,403,719, forward strand.
TTTAGCTCACCTAATCACGGAGAGGACGGGAAGCGACTGACAGACGGTCTGCCTGGCTGGGCCGATAGTTCACCCCTTCCACTCGTAGCATGTGCATTGTGGGTATCTTCGTCTATTGTCTAACCAGCTGACCCAAGGCGTATGAAAGAAGGTGTGTGCATAGTGACGTCAGTGCGAGCAAAACGTGTTTTATTTTACTAAATCATATGTTTTCTTGTAATTTTCCAAAGACTTTAGAATGACAATCATTACGAATCAGCATTAAATATATAACACTATTCAGTTTGATATATCCAATATAGCATTGTATTCAACATTGAATATACTGTAGTAGTGTTATACATTTCATAGTAAGTACCATTTAATCGAAAAACAGTAAAGCAGTAGCAGTAAATACTTGATACGTATACTTTGATACTTGATACCCTTTTATTTTGCCAAATCACTTGTTTTCTTGTAATTTCCCAAAGACTTTCGAATGACAATCATTACGAATTAACATTGAATATATAACACTATTTAGCGTTTTATATCCAATATAGTGTTGTATACAATATTGATTATACTCTAGTAGTGTGATATAGTATATTCAATTGTGGTAGTACATAAAATTTTGATAGTGAGTACCTTTAATCAAAAAACAGTAAAGCAGTAAATACTGTAACTGTGTCTGCCTAACAGGCAATATATTTTTAGGTGACCATATACAAATAATTTCTAATATAATACCTTTTTTGCAGATCCTACTTATGTTTTTTATAATTGAAAATCTCTCATTTAAGTAGCCTTAGTGGAAAATAAATAGTTACAAATAAATTGACAAGATTGTCCTTCTTCTAATATTATAAATGAGAAAGTTTGGATGTATGGATGTGTGGATGTATGGATGTATGTTTGTGACAAGTGAACACGAAAAATACTGGTCGGATTGGGCTGAAATTTGGCATGATGATAGCTCACATTCCCGATTAACATATAGGCATATTATTATTTCAAAAATCCTTTCAGGCTCCGCCCCAGTGGCTCTGGAGTTTCCAATGTTAACCTTATGAGAAATGGAATTATTATTGAATCTTAACAGCTGTTTCAATTAAACAAGTTGGTTCTGTTCCATGATGTTCAGTAGCATTAAATTTACAAGGATTACCAACAGGGTGCAGCACTATTATTTCTTTTACATTTATGACAACAGCTAATTTGCAACCAAAAGGTGAGTGAGCGTAGCGAACGAACCTCAACCTTGAGGCGAGTAAGCGTAGTGAACGAGCTAACCTGAAGGCAAGTGAGCGCAGCGAACGAGCACCAACCTAAAGGTGAGTGAGCGTAGCGAACAAACTTCAACCAGGACGTGATTGAGCCATGCGAACGAGATAATCTTAAAAATTAAGAAGTTAAACGGGGCAAAGCCCGCGGGTTACAGCTAGTATTTACATATATTTAACAAAAACAGCACACTAAACCCAAGTACTAAACTACTAAACCGGTAGGGAACCCCTCGCTTCAAACTATCGTTTTTCTTAATAACTTCAAAAATTTACTAGAAGCTTACCGAATAGCCTCTCTCATTTTGCGAAGTGGGAAATCGAGACCGCAGCAAACGATCACGAATACAGGACGGACCACAATCGCAAGAAATCATCATGGCTGTTGCCGCGTTACGGAAAATCATTACGAATCTCGCTGCAATTAAGATTTGATCAGAGATATGGACGCAATCACAAAAAGGCATATAGTCATGGATGCTGAGATAATCGCGGATGTTGCCGCGATTGTGTAAGACGCGAATAACGGACTGCAATTAATTATTATGGCGTTGCCAACATCGCAAGCAACGATCAAACATGGCTATATGTATTGTTTTTAAGTGGTTGGTGGCCTTTTATTGAATTTTCCATATAGGGAATAAGCTATTACCGTAGTATTAATGGTAAGACTTGGACCCGGGATGGCAAGGCGTATATTCCGGGACGGCCACTGAAGATTCCTCAACATTAAGTTGTAATTAGTTGGCAATGCCGATTTGCGCTGTTTTTGGATGTGGTAATTCTAACAAGAAAAGTAGTTTCATCGGTTCCCAAAAGAATCTGGATTGCAAAACAAACTGATTGAAGCATGCAAAAGACAAGAAAAGATAAACATAAAATCGGGTAAATAATTTATTGAAAACATTATTATTATTTAATTAAATTATAGACCTAACTAATTTAATTTAAAATCTTTTGTCGTTACTGTACGCGATTCACTAACGATTGTTTTTGAACCCACAGATGGATTTGAGCAAGGGTATCAAGTATCAAAGTATACGTATCAAGTATTTACTGCTACTGCTTTACTGTTTTTCGATTAAATGGTACTTACTATCAAATGTATAACACTACTGCAGTATATTCAATGTTGAATACAATGCTATATTGGATATATCAAACTGAATAGTGTTATATATTTAATGCTGATTCGTAATGATTGTCATTCTAAAGTCTTTGGAAAATTACAAGAAAACATATGATTTAGTAAAATAAAACATGTTTTGCTCGCACTGACGTCACTATGCACACACCTTCTTTCATACGCCTTGCAGCTGACCATTTGTTCGCGTCTACTCATATTAATTTGTGTACATTACAAGTAATCAGTACAAAATTTTAGTTTCAGGAGAGTTGAAAAATGGAGAAGTCTTGAGGGAAGAGTTAAATGACCATCTAAAACACATTCGAATCTGTACATTGTCTGGCCAAGATTTGATGACTCAAGTGGTACCTTTCGAAGTGCTTACGTATGGTGAACTCAAGTTGATTGGTGAAACTCAGAGAACTGAGAAAGTACAGCCTGGTTTGACATCAGTCTGCAACAAGATTGTTAAGAGGGAAGGACCGTTGTCAGAATTGATGGAACAAAGATTGAACCTACCTAATTGCAATGGTAGCGTTAGTCGATCGCTAATAACTATCAATACTAAAGCAGTCACAATAGAGTTGTGCTCAGTAAAGCTTTGCAGCTCCAGTACAAATCAACACCTATGCAACTGCAATATAACAATACGAAATAGGAGAGAACCCCCTACTGAAGTGAGATATCAAGGACTGATCGATGGAGCTTCCAACAGGGACATTCCAATTATTGTTGATGACACGAGAAATGTGCGTTTGTCTCCAAATTCAACATATTCAGTCAAATTCGTATTTTCTTGTGGACAGACTCATAACCATTACTCTGGGAGGTCAGGAGTAGAAAATGGGAATCACCTTGACATTCCATACCGTTATTCTAATTTTGGATACTATTCTTTTCCTATAGACACAATATGTTACAAAACAGTACGGACAGGACAATGATGAACAATGGTGATCTCTGAGGGGTAAACAACTTGACAATGTCGAAGAAATGTTTTTATGTGTCATTTATATCAGTGGACAGAATATTCAGAAACATCCAACACAAAAAAAGTGATATATTCCTATACTTTATTTGATAATATCTTGTGTAATATGATCAAAAAATAGTTTATTAATTAAGAAAAAAGTCTTCTTACATTTTAAGTGACATTATTTAGTTTTTCATCAATTTGACAAAACTTGTATTCTTGCTACAACACAATTTTACTCTCGATGTTTATTCTAGAATCACAGAAACTATTTTTTAAGACTAAAGTGTTCCTTTTGGAAAACCCGGCAGCCAGTAGGGACAAGCATCGATAGTCAATGTTTTTTACATCGATGGTAAGTTACCGATGTTTTGGTCCAAGTATTGAAATATTGATATTTTCCACAACTGAATTGTATTATAGTTTTGTTAAAAAATGTAAATGTTGGTCCTAGAAATTGATTTTTTTTATATTCATTCTATTGAAAGTTTTATGAAATATCACATCCAAAAATATCATGAACTGGACTAGACTTAAGACAAGTGTAGAGTGAGTGAGTGAGATAACTATCTAAATAAACACATTTGAGAGATGCTTGTTCTAAATGCTATGCTACCTAAAAATAAATTTATTTGTAGTACATTTCTGTGGCAGCACTCCTGCTCTCCAGCATAATAAATGAATATACCGATATTACGTCTTGCAAATGTGAAAGAGAAACTGGCAATGTAGAACGTCTAGCTAGCAGTATAAACTAACCTACGTAAGGGAGTGTGTTAAATCAATGCTAGTTGTGCCTAAAATCTCCCCTTCAATTTATCACTTTGTTTACTATTGTTGAGCTCATAAAAACAAATAATTAAGTAGATTGAAGTGTTTATGTATAGCATAGTAACTGAGAAAATAAAAAAAACTGCAAAATAAAAATGTCTGTTATTCTTTTGGTAGTTTGCTTGTTCATTTATTATTGCTATTATTTCATTTATTTATTGTTAATTTTCAATGCAAAATTTTGAAATTCTCAGTATCAAGATTATCAATTTTAAAAATCAATGAAAAGGCTAAATAGTGGCTATGTGAGTAACCATTGACTTACAGATGATTTAAATGTGACACTGTATTTTGATTTCTAATGAACCCAGAGATAATGCCTTTAAAGGTTCAATAAACTGCCAATTATCAATCACTGCGATTAGGGACTTGGGGTGCCTCCTAGGTGCGTATTTTAACTCAAATATGAGTGAAGGATGGTGTGAGATGATCTATGTAGCTTTTATACTAAGACTAGCGAACCTGGCGCACGTAATCGTAATCAAGACATAGGAGAAGAAGGATTAATATTGATTTTTATTGGGCGTTTTCTGGTTTCTTGTTTTTGTTGAAATGTGGAGATGGTAAAAGGCCAAATTGAGTTTGCAGTTTACGTGCTGTTTCTGCAGTTTTTTTGTTGTGAAAGACAGTAAAAGATTCTCTTTTGATTAATCTATGATAACCTAAATAATAAACCAAAGCCCCTCGTTCCCAACACCAACTCTGGCTTAAGTCTGGAACTTATTTGCCAGGCCGATTCCGTGTGAAAAAATCTTTCTTCTTAGGCTTCGGCCACCTTCAATCCTCGTCCAGACACACTATGTGTCCAAAACCCTAACAGCATTGCTCCCTTTTCCTCTAACACCCTGAGCGATAGGGATCATTGAGATTCGGTCTAACCTTTCCTCTACCCATCATGGGAAAGTATTCATTCCTTTTCTTTCTTTGTTTTTGTTTGTTTCTTTTTTCTATTTAAAAGCCTGTATGCCAGTATGTATCCTTGTTTCTACCTATTTACCTACTTTCCTATATGTCACAATTGTTTCCTTGTCTCTCATCAAGGTTTATTTTCTTGTTTTCTGACGTAGCCCTACCCACGGCCTTTTAAAAAATTATGTACATTCTGTGATTATTGTTTTTTTTTTATGATAAATTGCTTTTGATTTTATTTCATTTTCTTATTGTATCTTGCAGGACAGATTCCATTAAACAATTCGCAGTGCTCGAGGTTAATTTAGCGACTTGAAACAAAAACATTTAATGATAATTTGACTGAAAACTAGTTTACATTAGTATGTAGGTACAACTAGTTGTATGTACAACTAGACATAGGTAAAGGTGGACGTAGGTACAACTAGTCGTAGGTAGAATTAGTCATGGATACAACTAGATGCAGACTTATAAGGTAAAATTTGACACTAGCGTAACTGTCAAGTTGAACCTCTGGAGATTTTTAAGAGAGACGAACTAGACAGGTGCGCCACCATAAATTTGTATCTACAGATTTTGGACGAGGTATAACGTGACGCCTGTCGCCAAAATGCAGCAGGTACAACTAGACACCGGTATAAATACGAGTAGATGGCGACGCAACTAAAGTAATCTTTAAATCTAGTACAGTACCATCATAGGTGAAAAAATATGGCTTTTAAAAAAAATATTTTAGTAAAAATTTCAATTATGCAATTTAAAATTTGATTTGAAGGTTTGCTGCGACAAGGGTATTTTGTGGTTTCAGTCATTGTTAGCATAATTATTTTGTAGTTTTTACTCTTTTTACCCAAAATATAAATTTCAGTTTCAGGAGAGTTGGAAAATGGAGAAGTCTTGAGGGAAGAGTTAAATGACCATCTTAAACACATTCGAATCTGTACATTGTCTAGCCAAGATTTGATGACTCAAGTGGTACCTCTAGAAGTGCTTACGTATAATGAACTCAAGTTGATTGGTGAAACTCTGAGAACTGAAAAAGTACAGCCTGACTTGACATCAATCTGCAACAAGATTGATAAGAGGGGAGAACTGTTGTCAGAATTGTTGGAACAAAGATTGTACCCCAATAATTTCAGTGGTAGCCAAAGTCAATCAACAATAACTATAAATACTAATGCAGTCGCAATAGAGTTGTGCTCAGTAAAGCTTTACAACTCCAGTCAACATCATCACCAATGCAACTGCACTATAACAATACAAAATGTGACAGGACCACCTACTGAAGTGAGATATCAAGGACTGATCGATGGAGATTCCAACAGGACCATTCCAATTATTCTTAATGACACGAGAAATGTGCGTTTGTCTCCAAATTCAACATATTCAGTCAAATTCGTATTTTCTTGTGGACAGACTCATGACCATTACCAAGGGTCGCCATCAGTAGAAAATGGGAAACACTTTGACATTCGATACCGATCATTTTTAGGTGGATACTATGATTTCCCTATAGAAACAATATATTACAAAACAGTACGGACAGGACAATGATGAACAATGGTGATCTCTGAGGGGGAAACAACTTGACAATGTCGAAGAAATGTTTTCAGGTGTCATTTATGTCAGTGGACAGAATATTCAGAAACATAAACACCAAATAAAAAGTTATATAATCCTATACTTTATTTGAAAATATCTTGTGTGATAGGATAAAAAAAATACTTTGTTAATTGAAAAAGAAATTTTTACAGAACTGTTTCAGTCCCTTGTGAGCCTCTTACTTTTTGTGAAGTGACATTTTAATTTAGTTTTTACTCTTCATCAATGTGACAAAACTTTACTTCTTTCAAAAGAATGTAATTTTTGTTTATTTGTCGTCAGAGTGCACCTTTATTATCTATTGTGGTTTTTTTGTCAGTAAAAAGACTTGTTAAATTTGTAAGGCTTAATTTTGCATTTATTTTCACACAAAAATGTTCTAGAAATTTGTATGTATGTTGCTATTCCATGCTATTCTATAAAAATATTGTTGTAGTAAACTGTACAAATTGTACTCTGTAGTGTAAAATGTAAAGAAAAATAAAAAGATAAGCTCTCTACTTTTATATATTTAAATATATTTACTCCTTGCAATGCTCTCAAAGTGAATTCTTTACAAATCTTGGTTGCCCCTAGGTTGGAAGAACTTGGAAAATAATAATATAAGACAGAGCTCTGGCAGTGGAAGCTTGGTGTTAAAAAATATTTAAGTGGGCCCTGTAAAATAAATATTATCCCCCGAAGTCCTTATGGGACGTCCCTGGTACTGTTTGAAGTTCTTCCTGACTGAAATACCCCTAATATGAAGCTTAATAAACAATCTTAATCTACACTGAATTTAATCTGCTCACTACCACACTAGTATTAATTTAGTGTTGCACTTAAAAGGTGAATCTTTTGTAGTGGCCTATGATTTACTGAACTATACCTTTATTGCACTGGTAAATAATATTGCTAATAATGAATTACCAAGGTTATTGAGAACTAAAACGTGAGTAACAATTTGATTTATTACACAATACTTATGAATGATACATTTGATTTTGTTTTGACAATTACTTATTTTGTTTGTGTGATACTGAATGACTTTGAGTGCTACAATCAATTTGAAGTCTTTTGCTTAATAATGTCAAATGGACCTATCAAAAGGGAAGTTACGGCGCGGCTACACACTGATCACGAACGTGTCAACAGAGGGGTGATATTTAATTTAACGTTTTAGATGACCAGTACCAAGCAAATCCTGTTCGTTGGCCAACGAATTAAAAAATGAAGGTCGAGTCTCGTAGTCCAACTGATCAAACAATGTTGCGTTTAATCGTAGTAGTATGTATTAGAATATTGCTTATTATTTTATGGCTAATTAGGTACTTTGGCGGTTCATCTATTAACAAACTGTCACAACCTCCAATAACACTTCCGCATCTAGTCGAACCAGCTACCTACTCCCACTTTTGATATTATTTAAATTTTCCCCAAATAAAATACTGACTGTGGCACTCTTAAATTACCTCTGTTTGATACTTCAGCAAAATTAAACGATGACTGTTACTAATCTGTATAAGTAGAATAATTTGCAATTTACATTCACTATGAGTACAAAATCCTATACAATTTAATTTATCCTATATATTTAGAGAGTCACAATATAATAAATGATGCAGATTGATTTACAATAAACGGATATTAAAAATACTGATGGAAGCTGCAACCTGAGAACATGTGCTAATAAAACAGGAAATGACAAACTATAACAAGAAAATTTTACACATGTGCGACTAACTGAATTATAATATTTAACAATAAATAACACAAATTACTTACAAACTTTGGACGTCCACAAAAACACTGACATAAACACAGGGATGAGGATGGGGAATTGTAACTAGACGGTTTTCCGAAAAAAAACGCGATCGATTTGATTTCGTGTGACGAACGTGAAATTTTCAAATGGCGGCTCGTGTTGGTCGGTAAAAACGAACTTTTGACACTTGTTTCGCAAAAAAACTGATTTTATTTTCCACTCGCGTTGCAATTATATCCCTTCGGGATATAGGCTAAACGATATTAAAAAAATAAAGATTTTATTCGACCAACACCGCGAAATGAATTTAATTTGCACGATACGAAACTTTTCCCGACTAGCTACAAGGAAGGCAAAGGACAGACGTTGCTGGCGGCTGGGGCCCTACCCCTTCCACTTGTGTGGTTAGATAGCATTGTGGGTATCTGATCAGCTGACTATTTGTAGCGTCTGCTACATTAATTCGTTGTATTATACGACGAATCGGTACAAAAAGCAAAAGAGCAACTATAGTTCGGCCGCTTAGAAAACGACCTGCGCGCTAATGCTAAACCAATGCTGGAGGAGGTCGCTTTCTAAGCGGCCGAACTATAAAACTGCTGTTTCCAATTGTAACTGGTCACCAGAAGCTTCAAAATACATGATTTTAATTAACCTTCTAATAATAACTTTTAAAATATTACTATAAGCACCTGTTAATAAACATTGACAACTATCTTCTAATTGTCTTTCCTAGTAATCATAACATTTCTTTTATTTATTTTTTATAAATTTCTATAGAAGTTTATGTTTATTCTAGCATCAAAGAAACTATTTTTTAATACTAAAGTATTCCTTTTGGAAAACCGGGCAGCCAGTAGGGATGAGCATCGATAGTTGATGACTTTTACATTGATGGTAGGTTACCGATGTTTTGGTCCAAGTATTGAAATATTGATATTTTCCACAACTGAAATGTATTATAGTTTTGTTAAAAAATGTAAATGTTGGTCCTAGAAATTGATTTTTTTAATATTCATTCTATTGAAAGTTTTATGAAATATCACATCCAAAAATATCATGAACTGGACTTGACTTAAGACAAGTGTAGAGTGAGTGAGTGAGATAACTATCTAAATAAAGTACATTTGAGAGTTGTTTGTTCTAAATGCTATGCTACCTAAACATAAATTTATTTGCAGTACATTTCAGTGGCAGCACTCCTGCTCTCCAGCATAATAAATGAATACTGATATTATTACGTCTTGCAAATGTGAAAGAGAAACTGGCAATGTAGAACGTCTAGCTAGCAGTATAAACTAACCAACGCAAGGGAGTGTGTTAAATCAATGCTAGTTGTGCCTAAAATCTCCCCTTCAATTTATCAATTTGTTTACTATTGTTGAGCTTATAAAAACAAATAATTAAGTAGATTGAAGTGTTTATGTATAGCATAGTAACTGAGAAAATTCAAAAAACTGCAAAATAAAAATGTCTGTTATTATTTTTGAGAATGAGTAAAAGTCTTGTAGTTTGATTGTTCATTTATCTTTTACTTTCTCCCCCTATACCATAGTATATGGAGAAAGTATTGTTTTCGTCAAAATTTTCGAGTTTGAGTTTTGAGTGGATATATTCGTTTTGGGTCCCCCTGGACCCAAAAAAGTGGTTTTCGAAGTGATGTCTGTGTGTGTGTGTGTGTGTGTGTGTGTCTGTGTGTGTGTCTGTGTGTGTGTCTGTGTGTGTGTCTGTGTGTCTGGATGTGTACAGAGCTAGAGACTACACCTGTGGTCCGATTTCGATGAAATTTGGTATGTAGGTTCTAATCCATGGTATCTCCAGGCGTTTTTTTCATTTTTTTGAAATTTTGATATTTAATGGGGATTTTCCTATAAAAACCCATAAAAAACCGGGAAAATCGGATTTTCTCAAAAATGGCCCGAACGATTTTGATAAAAATTTAGTATGTTGTAGCCCTTTAAATTCTGAACAAAATGGTACAAATCCCATTTCTGTAAAAATTACGGTTTAAAAGTTATGGTAAATTATGTTATTTTCCCATAAAATAACAAAAAATAGGATTTTATACAATAATCCGGTTTTGATTTAACATAGTTTGTTATGGTCCTTACAATTTTGATAGTTTTTTTGCATTTTTTTAGAAATTTTTATTTTTAATGGGGATTTTCCCATAAAACCCCATAAAATAACGGAAAAATAAGATTTTCCCAAAAATGGCCCGAACGATTTTGATAAAAATTTAGTATGTTATATTCCTTTATAATCTGAACAAAATGGTACAAATCCCATTTCTGTAAAAATTACGGTTCAAAAGTTATTGTAAATTATGTTATTTTCCCATAAAAACCCTATAAAATAACGGAAAATCAGATTTTCCCAAAATTGGCTCGAACGATTTTGATAAAAATTTAGTACCAGTCCTTTAAATTCTGAAGAAAATTTTACAAATCCCATTTCCGTATATTTACTCTCACCGCAGTAGATATAATAGGACAAAGATACCCCACTTTCGGCGTTTTAGAGGCACTTTTAGGGCATTTTTTATAGGGGAAAAATGAGAAAAATGAGTGGCTCATTTTTTTGGCCACTTTTTTAAAGACCCAGCTCTCGACCTATACACCCCTATATAAATTTTCTACTTTTTTAATACTGAAAAACACGTCTGGAATATGGCTCATTTTTTTGGCCACTTTTTTAAAGACCCGGATCTCGTCCAATACAAACCCATAGAAATGTTCAAACTCCATTAAAATTTTAAATCCACATTCATTCACAAGTATATTCTCAAAATCATGTGAGGTTTGCGCGTGAACTCGGGCATGCTCCCGGCTTATGACATGCTCCCTTGGACATCCTTAGTGGAAATCCATGAGTTCTGGCTACTTGGGAACCCAAGCCATTTGACATACAACGAATCACCCTTTTTCCTAATTATCTTCTCTACCAAATACATGTCCTTATACTTGGTCTTTAACAACTCCTCTGTATAGAAGCCTCCCCTGATTATATTGCCATTTTCATCTTTCAAGATATAAGTCACAGGCTTTGTATTCTTAACTTCTGCTATTGTAAATAGTTCCCCTGTCCAATTTGGAGTATAACCTTTACTAAAAACATGTTTATACTTGGAAATCCTTACGCTATCACCTACCTTATATCTTGGCTTTTTAACTTGCTCTACTTTAGAAGTCAACCTCTCATGCACATATTTACTATTCTTAACATTTACTTGGTTAGGCTTCATTCCTATAGATCTATGCACTTTATTATTATATTTTCGAATTAACTTTGGAAGTAAATCCAACCATTTATAACTCCCCTGAGCACTAAATTCCCTATATAACCAATTCTTTAAAGTTCTCTGAAACCTCTCCACAATTGCAGACTTAGTTGTAGAAAATGTGTGATAGTGATTAATATTTAATTTTTTCATTAGTTTGCTAAAATATTGATTAAAAAATTCTTTTCCATTGTCAGATTGAATGTTTTTAACCCCCTTTGGTAGAATGGTTTTAATGGCTTCTGTAACCACTAACCCTGTCTTATTCTTTAGTGGAGCAGCATAAGCTTTTTTAGAAAATGTATCTATTAAAGTTAAAATATATTTATTGCCAGAATTTTCTCTAGCATAGTTTTGCATATCAATTAAATCTATTTGTATGGTTTCATTTATACCTAATACTTTGAAAGACCTTCTAATGAAATTCTTTCTTGCAGGTTTATGAAGTTCGTATGCAATTTCATTCATTTTTTATAACATCATCCTTTCCTGTAACTCTAAATACATCACCATTAGCCCCAATCAATAGATTATCTTCCATTCTTTTAAATACATAGTTTTCTGGTATATATGGTCTATTATCTATATACTTAAATCCACTCAAAGATGTGGGGTCAGCAACTAATAAATCAGGATTATATTCCATCAAATTAAATTTTTTTTCTCCATATACAAATTTTGATCCATCATAATGCATAGATTGTGACATTAGACAAATATCATCCGAATGTTCCCCCTCTGGTAGATTTCTTATGAATTGATTTTTGGCATCCCAACAATGTAGTTTTTTATTATAAGTTATAGTCTGTTCTTTTGTAACACAGTCAGTGTCATCAATGGCAGGTTTAACACGTACTAACCTTTTATTATTAAAATTCCAATAGCCTACTTCCATTTTTGGAACTTGTGAAACATTCACAGCATCTTTACTATCTGTACCTTCCATCAAATTGCTAAGTTTTTGTTTCTTAGCATTCCAAACACCATTCTCTGATTCTAAAAATTCATAATTATTATCGTCTTGTACAAATTTACCATCTTTTTTTCGTATTAAAGTCTGTTGTAAAGTGGGCACATCATCTAAACTTTCACCCTTTTCTACATTAGTAATTTTCTGTTTCTTAGCATTCCAAATACCATTCTCTGATTCTAAAAATTCATAATTATTATTGTCTTGTACAAATTTACCATCTGTTCGTATTAAAGTCTGTTGTAAAGTGGGCACATCATCTAAACTTTCACCCTTTTCCACATTAGTAATTTTCTGTTTTTTAGCATTCCAATTTTTATTCTTAGATTCTAAAAACTCATATTTAGTTTTACCTTGTAAGAAGACATCACCTTTTCTAGTTAATGTCTGTCCCAAAGTTGATACATCATCTACAAACTCCCCATCTTTAACATTACCAATTTTACGGTTTAAACCATTCCAACTATCGTCTTGTAAATTTAAAGTAGGTTCACTACTAGCCCTGGGTTCTGCAGGCTTATCATATGGATTATATAAACGATAAAATTTATCTATAAACATATTTTTATTTAGTAAATAATTCCACTTTCTCTCAATTCCTCAATAATGGAATCTATTTCATTATCCACTCCTGAGTTACCGGCTTGGCGACTTAGCCAAAGAAGTCTTAACCTATCTACAAGCTCATTAGGATCATCCCAATAAATATAGTCTATTTTATTACCAGTCACTTGTCTCAAACCTTCACCAACAGACTTAAATAGAGGTTTAATTATATTAAGATATTTAGTATGTCTATTACTTGAAATTGGTGCACCATCTTTGTAACTCTTTAAATGTCCATTTGTAGCTTCCAAAATTTCTTTATAATTTTGCAAATCAGCCGGAGTATAATCCTCAGGTTCTTTTAAAGTTAACAATTGCCACAAACCTTTTGTCCCCTTGTAGGTTTTATTTGCAATTGTAACATCATCATTGGCAATGTCAACTTCCTTATTTCCAATAAAAAATTTATTTGCTTCTCGTCTAATACCATATGTAGTGTCTGTCATACTACTTTTACTGAGGTAATTTCCTAAATAGTCTGATGCTAAAAGACCAAAATCTAATTTCTGTGGGGTGGATTGCTGTAATGGTTGTAATCTTGGTATTATTGGTATTCTAGATGGAGTCATTGGGAGAATCTCCATTCGAGGCCTCTCTGTTTTGGCGATTTTTTTTAATTCTTGTAATGGCTCTATTAAAGGTTGGAATGTTTGAAACCTCTCTTCAGCCTCTAGAAACTTGCCACGTTTTAAAGCTCTATATTTCTCTCGTATTTGATTTGCAGAGTCAACCAATTCTTGTTGAATGTTTTTCATCTTTTATTTACATTTTATTTATCTCATTTGACAAAGGATTGTACTCAAACACTTTATCATGTATTATTAAACAATATGCAGATGTATTTGCTGGTACATTTTCTGCAGTTTCAATCTCTAATTTAATATCAACAATTCCTTCCTTCACTGTTTCGTTCTGTCTAGAACAGTCTATAACAATTAGTGGATATTTCTTCATAAACTCAGCCCTACTAATCATAGGATCTGGGATAGTATTGTAGTAAGTCTCTCTAAACCTCATAAACATCTCATAAGCTTTAGAGACATCTCCATTTTCAAAATCGAGATTTAAATCACTATAAGGATAATATTCAGAGTTTAGAAATACTTTGAGATTTTTTAACTTACAGTGATCAAATTCATCAGTTCTTTTTCGTGCACTATTATCCCTAGCTGTTTGGAAACCAAATATAATATACCTAGGCTTCTCCAAACTTGAAGATGTCTTTACTGACCATGTATGTCTTGTAGTATTGGGATATGATGGAAGTTCATGCAACTCTAAGCTTCTAAATGCAATTTGCAAATTTTTATTTTGCAATAACATCTTTTGTAATTGTAACTTCTCCCCATCTGATGGTATTACATGTGGCATCACCCATTGAATTGAGTTAAGTATAATTTTGGGAATTGCATCAGCAGTACCACTGGCTGGAGCACTAGTGGTTGTTAATATACAATTCAAATCATTTTTGGATCTTTTCAACACCAATTCTTGTTTGACATTTACTAATACCTTATTAAAATCCTCAAATACACCCATTAACAGTTCTAATGGCAAACAAGTACTAAACTTGCCACTTTTATGGAACTCTTTTAAATTCGTGTCAGAATCAAATGCCACATTTGACAATTTAGTTGTTTTATTGTAAGAGCTCAATATTTTCATAAGACTAGAAATTCCTGGGTTTCTTACAATGTCTATTTCTTTACCTGCGACTTCATATCTAATTTCATCAAATAAGAATGCAAATGCATTATTTATAAAATGACCTTTATCATGATTTTCAATTTCTCCCTTAATATACAGATAACTCCTACATGGGAGAGTTAGCAAATCTTGATTATTAATACATATTCGAATTTCATCAGAATTATTTATTGCCAAAGTGTTATGGGGAACATAGGAGTGATTTGTAATTTTAACCACACTATCGTCGAATTGGGATTTCCCTGTAACGTCTAGAAAATCTTCCATTTTTATTAATAGAAAATTTTAACTTTAGTCCTATTGATCGTAGGAACCTAGCATTTTGTACACTTATAGATAAATTCTTATAAATTCTCATATCTTTTTTATATGACAAGTAATTGTAGTTTCTTCTCCATTAAAGTCAATTGCCTTGTCATGCTGATCGGCAAATGTAATACTGACAACATCTAAACTTCTCTTATTTACAGGAAAATATATAATATTTCTTGGAACTTCAATAATTTTGTAGCCAGGTGGAGCTTCTGGATAAAAGCTATGTATGGTGTGTGATTTGTTTCCATTTAAATAGGACCCGTTTGCAATATTACATTTTACTCTAATCACATTTACATTATTAATGTTTATTTTATTTGTAGATTCAAACTGAACACCAGGAGTAGAAACACCTTTAAATCCCAATAAAACAGACCCTAAACATGGTTTTGTAAAATCAAACACGTGGCTAGAAAGTAATGTCGCTTTCATAGTTTTATTATTAGCTGTAAGGAAAAAGTCTGGGATTTGCTTTTGAATTTCCTTTGCAAGCTCAACCACCTCATATGTTCCTTCAGAAATTTCTATTGTAACTGGAGCTTTGTGGTCATAATAGAAAACATCATCACCTTCTTCAATGGTTAATTTGTTGCCTTTAAGTTGATTTAATTTTGGAATAAGCCCTTTGAATAAAAGTTTGACTTTAGTATTAATTAATGCTTCTCCATTCTTATGTATTATAACTTTAAGTTTACCATCTAATAACTGGTTTAAATCATCAACTAAGATCTCTCCCTTTGGTAATGTTTTTTTCTCTACTTTGTAATATGTTAAAGTATTAAGTGGTTTTTTTACATTAAATATAGAATTATAACTTTGAAAATCTACTAATCCAATTACATAATCATCATTTAATTCTATGGGAGGAAAGAACACTGACTTTAGCTCTGGCTCTGTACCCGAAAATGTTATTGTAAATGAATCCATTTTTATAAACAAAAATTTTTTATGAATGATAAACATAAAATTCCACAAATAGAACTATTTAAATCTTGTATTTGATCGGTTGTATAGAATATTTTATGTCCCTCAAAATATTTAATTACTTCTTTTGGAGGTTGGATTCCAAATGGGTCAAAATAAATTACAATATCTTTATTTTTACGATATGCTGTCCAATGTGTGCCAGATGAACTGTCTAAATTAACTATTCCGCACTCTTTTACTTTTGGTGTTAGATTTTTTAGCTCGTTTTTTAGGTACACCCCCCGGAAGTGAGGCACGTCTTTTGCGGCCTCTAACAGCTGGTAGTTGTCCATCTTTTTTATTAAATTTTAATCCCATTCCCATTTTTGCTTTTGCCTTCATCAAATTTGTCACCGCATAAGCTGCAGCTCTTTCAGCAAGATTTGCGTCATTCGCCGTTACTCTAGTCCAAGCTAAGTCTGCTAATCTCATGTCTGCTTTGTTCCGAGCAGCGGTATCGGGATTATTCATGTAGAATATGTCATGCTCTTTACAATAAGAGTCTAACTTATTTTTTGGAGGTACATTTTTAGCTAAATTCTCACGTATATTCGTTCCAGGTCCACAGTATTGATATGTTGGTATTTTCAAATTAAATGGAAGGTTATTTATAAGAGTATTCAATAACCCTCGACCCCTGTAAGGCTTTAAGAATAAACCTTTGCCCTTTTTACATGTTTTCTTATTATTTTTTACCATTTTTATTATATAAAAAATGTCTTTTATTCAACAAAAACACAAATTTAAAATAGTACATACTAAGGAAAATATACCCAAGAAGTTGGGTCTATTTCCTACCAATATTCGATGTGTTATTTGTGGTCCAAGTGGAAGTGGGAAGACGGTTGTAATTTATAATTTAATTGTAAAAAAGGAAGGATTAAAATTTACAAACCTATATTTAATATCAAAATCTTTAGAACAAGAAAAATATAAAAAAATAATTGAAATATTTCGTTTGTGTGATGAAGTGAAATTACACACGTTTACTGACTGTGAAATCACACCAAATGATGTCGAATCACAGTCAGTTGTTGTATTTGATGACATAAATAGTCCAAATATTACACAATTTTTCTCAATGGGTCGACATAAAAATATTAACTGTTTTTACTTGTGTCAATCTTACAGCAAAGTACACAAACATTTACGTGATAATGTAAATTTCCTAATATTATTTAAACAAGATGATTTAAATTTAAAACATGTATATAACAATCATGTTGGTAATGACTTTTCATTTAACCAATTTAGAAATCTCTGCCACCAATGCTGGGATAAAACTAAATATGGCTTTTTTGTAATAGACAAAGAAAGGTCGAAGAATAATGGCAAATATAGATTTATGTTTGATCAATTTTATAATGACCAAGAGCAAGGGTGTTGATGCCATCTTCTAGAATAAACCTCTTGTCATCGTCAAAGGATAGTACTTTCTTGTTCATGGTCAAGGTTTGAAGATGATGATTTGTAGATTTAATTCTTGTCACATTCTCATAGTAATCTTGCCCAGTTGCAAGACAGTTCAAATAATGTTGATGTCTGAGAAGATGTTTAACTGTAGCACCATCAGCTCCTTTAGCTTTCTTTACCTCTAAAGCTTGCTTGTCTTCTTCATATAACCATTTTAGAGGAATGTAAGAATATAACTTTGGTCTTAAACCACAATATTCATACATAATATGACCATCTAATTCGTCTTTAAACTTTCCAGTGACTTTTTTATTTTTATCAGAGTATAAGAAATGGTCTTTACTATATCCAGAGGTATCAAAATAGTGCAAGTCACATTCTATTTCCTTGTAAAAGTCCTCTGTAACTATAGAATACATTAAAGAATCTGTATCTGTCATTAGAAATCTTTTGTTCTTAAATTTTGACATATAATTATAGTGGAAATCATACATTATTACTTTACTAATATCCAAAATGGTCATTCCCAAATATATCGGCTTATTAAACTTTACAACTAATTTATTTAAATGTATAGCATGTAAATTGTTATCAAACTTTTTGCTACAGTCAAACCTTGGATTAGTGACATATTTTGTTAATAGTGACTCATCTTTGAGATATATGTCACGAAACTTGCGTTGATTCATAATTGTTCGACCAAAGAGACTATTATTTAACAATTTGTAAAAGTCTTTTTCAAAATCAGTTTTAGCACATTTGCGTTTTTCAATATTAAAATTAATGTAGGGCGCAAGCCATTTTGATTGTCTAAATTTTAAAATTCTATGGTATTTTGTAGCAATCAAACCCAATTCCTCATATTTTTGTAATGCTTTATAATGTAAAATATATTTAGTTTTGTCATTTAAATTAGGTATTAATTTTCCATTCATTTTCTCAGGTGCTAATGGATAGTCATTATGTAAATCATGTAAGTTTTTATCATATTTTAAATCAACTTCTAAAATGTATCCAAACTCATCATTTTGATTGTTTTTGTATATTTTGTAGTCTATCTCATTCGTCCAACGAAATCCATCCACGGGTAGTGTCTCACACATAGCTGTAGAGTATAGCGAGTTACAATCTAAATATATTAAATACACACTTTCTTGATTGGGATCATAATGTTCGCCCATATATTTATTATTGGCTTTAGCGTAACGTGTGGAAATCATACTGACTCCTCCTCTGATTGCACTTTCTATGAACAAATGCATGTCAATATCTTGAAATAATTGTAATTTTATACCAGTCATTCTAAGACAGGCCTCCCATGTTAGTCCAGGGAGTGAATACATATGTACGGGGTCAAGTTTGTAATCTTTTAAACACAGGTCTCTAAATGTCTCAAACACATCAGCCAGTAGCAATACATCTGTTTTAAGATATAAATCATGATATTCTTGTAAATTATTTATATTGAAATGGGTCCAGACATTTTTAGCATGTTCATATTCGATGGGAGAGATATGTTCTTTAGTTAAAGTACTGTAAAATTTTTCAATTGGAGGTAGAGACTCTGCAAACTTATCTGGCCCTGTCATATATTCATAGGGAAATACGCCTTTGCGTTGTAGTAGTGGATTGTCTATGAATCTAAATGTATTTAAATTGGAAGCTAATTTGTATAATGGAAGGGACAGAAAGTTATAGGAATCTAAAAATACTAAATCATCAACAGAGAATGAAATGTACTTTTCCATATCTTTGGCTATACAATTTAATTTACGATTAAACTTTCCCAAGTGTTGCATAATTAAATGTCCATCGTAATTTTTCAAGTTATGGAAGAATACTGGTATTTTCTTTGTTACTTTATAGTTTAAATTACAATCATTGTGGGCAGCTCCACGGTATTGGCCATTTGAATGACAATGTTCTCGTACCCTATCAAAATATAGAGGCTTTTCGCAAATGTGACAATGTGTTGAGTTTTGGAAAGATGCCTCTTGCTCAGGAGTCATTACAAGGGGAATATATATCACCATTTGACTTTTAATGAAGTCATAAGTCTCAAATAATCTTTCGAAAAACACATCCATAACATTTTCGCCACTATATAACTCTTCAGAAATAATCTTAGAATCTTTTACTATGACAAATGCAAATCCAGATGGAGTATGGTTGTTAGAGTTTATAAAACATTCAAAATCTGCATAAATTACAAATGGGGCTTTAAGTTGATATTTATAATTTTTAAATTGTAATGTATTTTGTTTAGACATTTCCACTCTTTGTGCATCAAAGTTCTTACAATATGTTATATGACGTTCTAATTTATCTTTAGTGTAAAAATGTTGTAAACAAAACTTGCAAAAATGCTTCTTGTGGTCTTGTTTTGTAGACCGTAGCATTAACCTATCAAAATCACGAATTAAACAGTAATGTGATTTACGACCTTGTTGTAATAATAATAGATCTATATGAGTGTTACTATTCAGTTTGGTTCTTCTTAATGGATATATAAATTTTCGGTCTTCAACTCCAAATACATTAACACTTATATTATTTTGTCTTTCAAATTTATCTATATCAGATATTTTAACAGGATACTTTATGTTTGTCATATTTAACTGATTTTCATAGGGTGCATAGCTAGAGACTCTATTAGCATGTTTAGCATTCCTTGGATGTAAAGCTGCTAAAATTGACCAAAGGAAGCATTTATTATCTGAATTTTTTATATTTAAAACAGCATGTTTTGATTGAATACTTTTTGGTGTGGGGATATATGACTTTGGAGTTAGAGGCTTATACTTGTAAACGTGCAACTGCCAATATTTAGTATGGTCATAAATCCATCCGCTGCCTTCGGCTTGATATTTGTGCGTGGAAGCGTCAATCTTTAAAAGAGCATTTTCAATTTGAGGCTTTAAATCTCTCTTCTCAATGGTTAGGATAGTAAGGCTTCTGAAATCTGCAATACATTCTTTCTCATTAACTAATTTTCCATTTTGATCTATTGTATATTTTATAAATTTGATTCTCCTTACTAAAGTCCATTTTATCGGTAGAGGACAAGACTGAAGAGTACTTTTAAGTTCAGTTTTAATCGATTCACCAACAAATTTAATCATTGTATATGGACATTTGTTACAAGAATTTACGTGTCTTTTAAAATGGCCAACAACATTTCTTTTACAGAAATTACAAGTCTTGTGACTTTGTAATATATGAGATTTTAGAGCCACATTATTATCACAGATTAAATCACACAGTTTACATACCTTCATTTGATGTTTTAAATTGTAGTGGCGAATAAGGTTGCTTTTTTTGGAGAGCGATGCGAAACAATGTTGACATGTAGTCTTCATTTTTATATATGTAACTAAAAAACTAGGTTGGCATCTTCTATATAGTAGAAATTACATTTTGACAATTTCAATTAATGAGAAATAATAATTTGAATCAGAATTTTATATTTTAATATTCAAAACAATTTCATACAATAGGATTTGGCAATTGAAATTTTCTAAATCAAAACAAAATCCTAAATCTTAAATAA
Organism: Macrosteles quadrilineatus; assembly: GCF_028750875.1. Lineage (NCBI taxonomy): Eukaryota > Metazoa > Arthropoda > Insecta > Hemiptera > Cicadellidae > Macrosteles > Macrosteles quadrilineatus. Next base: position 179,424,973 of record NW_026542594.1, read on the forward strand.
AAACTCTTTTTAGCAGAATGCTGAGTCTACATATATACAGAGTGAGTGTTACCTATGTTAAAAGGGACTTGACAAAATTATATAGTGAGTATAATTTGGCTAAGTTTTTAAATAATAACTTGTACACACTTTTGACTCAAAGTCCCCTGGTGCGTGAATTTGGCTAAGTTTTTAAATGATTACTTGTGCACACTTTTGACTCAAAGTCCCCTGGTGCATGGAATTTGGCTAAGTTTTTAAATAATAACTTGTGCACACTTTTGACTCAAAGTCCCCCGGTGCATGGAATTTGGCTAAGTTTTTAAATAATAACTTGTGCACACTTTTGACTCAAAGTCCCCTGGTGCGTGAATTTGGCTAAGTTTTTAAATGATAACTTGTACACACTTTTAACTCAAAGTCCCCCGGTGCATGAAGTTTGGCTAAGTTTTTAAATAATAACTTGTATATATTTTTGACTCACTTAAAAATAGTAATAACAAAATAAGTTACTTTTTTGGATAGAGAAGCAGCACACAGTTGACATGTAACTAAAAAACAAAGTTAGCATCTTCTATATGGTGGAAATTACATTTTAGACAATTTCAATTAATGGGAAATAATAATTTAAATCAGAATTTTAAATTTTAATATTTAAAACAATTTCATACAATAAAATTTGGCAATTGTAATTTTTTAAATCAAAACTAAATCCAAAATCTTAAATAAAAATACTTTTTAGCAATTCAGATTGCTGAGTCTACATATATACAGAGTGAGTGTTAGTTATAGAGAAGACTATGTTACCTATGTTAAAAGGAACTCGACAAAATTATATAGTGAGTATAATTCGGCTAAGTTTTTAAATAATAACTTGTGCACACTTTTGACTCAAAGTCCCCCAGTGCGTGAAGTTTGGCTAAGTTTTTAAATAATAACTTGTGCAAACTTTTGACTCAAAGTCCCCCTCATGAGTGAATTTGGCTAAGTTTTTTAAAATAGACTTATATACATTTTAAGTTCCTTAGTGACTGTTCAAAATACTCTAAGTGTTTAAAAATAGATTTATATACATTTTAAGTTCCTTGGTGACTGTTCAAAATACTCTAAGTATTTAAAAATAGACTTATATACATTTTTTACATGTTCCTTAGTGACTCAATTCGGCTAAGTTTTTAAAAATGGACTCGGGAAATTAGCTACACTCCTAAGTTAAAAGAAATACAGAGTATGACTACAAGCATCAATTACGTCACCAATTGATCCCATGACCCGACACGCGACAACATATTACAATAGTCTAGCTTAGATGTCAAAGACTTACCAAAACAAGAAGATCCAGGTGGAAGAGTTAGTGATGATTCCGTAGAATGCCCCCCTTATATACCACAAAATTGTCTAAATTAATTTAGAACTTAACAATGGAAATTGAACAAACTGAAATTGAACAATTGAATAATTGAGGTCAATCAATCAAACATATTTGGTAATTGTCTAAACCTGCGCCAGACAGTCTGGCGCCAGACAGGCAGAGAATGTTGACAATTGATTTTGATTGGGGTCATTAGGTTACACTCACAGTCATTCATTTGAGTCAGGCATAGTTTACGCATAGCCATAAGCGTTCCCGAGTTCGCGCGCAAACCTCACATGATTTTGAGAATATACTTGTGAATGAATGTGGATTTAAAATTTTAATGGAGTTTGAACATTTCTATGGGTTTGTATTGGACGAGATCCGGGTCTTTAAAAAAGTGGCCAAAAAAATGAGCCATATTCCAGACGTGTTTTTCAGTATTAAAAAAGTAGAAAATTTATATAGGGGTGTATAGGTCGAGAGCTGGGTCTTTAAAAAAGTGGCCAAAAAAATGAGCCACTCATTTTTCTCATTTTTCCCCTATAAAAAATGCCCTAAAAGTGCCTCTAAAACGCCGAAAGTGGGGTATCTTTGTCCTATTATATCTACTCACCGCTTACATATGATAAAGGTTGTTGACAAACTTATGGGAGAAAGTATGTGTCAGAATGCTGATACCGTTTATTTTTGCATATATGTTTATTTTCAATGCAATTTTTCAAAATTCTCAGTATCAAGATTATCAATTTTAAAAATCAATGAAAATGCTAAATGGTGGCTATGTGAGTGACCATTGATTTACGGATGATTTAAATGTAACAATGTATTTAGATTTCTAATGAACCCAGAAATAATGCCTTTAAAGGTTCAATAAATTGTCAATCTTAGGATTAGGAACTTGGGGTGCCACCTAGGTGCGTATTTTAACTCAAATATGAGTGAAGGATGAGTGTAGAATGTAGTGATATGATCTGTGTAGCTTTGTTACTATTTACTAAGACTAGCCAACCTGGCACACGTAATCGTAATCTAGGCATAGGAGATGAAGGATTAATATTGATTTTTTATTGGGCCTTTTCTAGTTTCTTGGTTTTGTTTAAAGTTGGAGATGGTAAAAGGCCAAATTGAGTTCGCAGTTTACGTGCTGTTTCTGCAGTTTTTGTTGTTGTAAAATTCAGTAAAAGATTCTCTTTTGATTAATCGATGATAACCTAAATAATAAACCAAAGCCCCTCGTTCCCAACACCAACTCTGGCTTAAGTCTGGAACTCATTTGCCAGGCCGATTCCCAGTGTAAGAATCTTCTATCTTCTTAGGCTTCGGCCACTTTCAATCCTCGTCCAGACACACTATGTGTCCAAAACCCTAACAGCATGGCTCCCTTCCCTCTAACACCTTGAGTGATAGGGATCATTGAGATTCACTCTAACCTTTCCTCTCCCCTTCATGCGGACGTATTAATTCCTTTTCTTTCTTTGTTTTTGTTTGTTTCTTTTTTCTATTTAAAAGCCTGTATGCCAGTATGTATCCTTGTTCCTACCTATTTACCTAGCTACTTTCCTATATGTCACAATTGTTTCCTCGTCTCCCATCAAGGTTTATTTTCTGAATTCATCTCTATACCTCTCCTATCCAAGACTTCTTCCTGTTCTCTCCTATTTGCCTACGTAACTCGTGGTCTCTATTTTTTTCCACAGCTGCATACTTCCCCTTCCACCAAGTTAAATCTCCACAAATTTGCCTCAAATTCAAATTCACTTTATTGTCCCAAAAAAACATTTGTACATAGCAAAGCTATTAAACTGGTGACATTGTCAATTCAATCTAAACCTAAAAATACAATTAAGTTACAGAACATTTTTGTCTGACTCTAAAACCACAATTACATAACAATACTGCTTAATTTTGTAAAAAAATCATGTACAGAGTAAAATACTTGGTTTAAAATATAAATTTTTAGAGTATTCTTAAAACTCTTTAAACGGATTTGACTTTTAATGTTTGTCGGTAGATTATTAAAAAACTTCATACCCATGTAACTAGGACCCTTTTCATAGATTGTTAAGTTATTTATTCTGTATTGAGAATTGTCTTTACACCTTGTGCTGTATGCATGTAAATGCTGCTGTCCACAAAGAAGATCAAAATTCTTCTGAATGAACAGTAAGCATGAATATATATAGAGAGAGGGAAGGCTCAATAATCCTAACTGTTTAAAGAAATGTAACTGTTCGCCTTGAAATGTTCAATGTCTTGTGACAAACTCCATTCAATAATGGCCCATCTCCCAATCTTGTTCCAGTCTCCTTATGATGTTTGGCATATATCAGAAAGTTTCCCTTTATTTCTCATCTGCTCCCAGCGCATTTGCAACTCATCTAATGTCTCCTCTCTTCTGGCACTCTTGTTTTCTGACGTAGCCTTACCTGCGGCCTTGTCTTCCAAAATCCTAATCCTTTTTTCAATGAGCAGGTTGAGTGGTATGACTCCGATCAAAACCATAATCTTATCATGTGATACTGTGTTGTATGATTTCCCCACTTTCAACAAAACTCTTCTTTGTATCCTCAAAAGTGTCCTTTTCAATCTTATCTTCCTAGCATCCTAACCACAGAACACACATCCGTAAAGCATTGCTGGCTCCACACTATTTGTACAGCGTCATCAAATACTTCCTAGTAATGCCTCTATTGGCTCTGGCCTGTCCTGCTAATTTCGCAAAGACTACATTCTTTTTTCACACTTTTTCTCCACATGTTTTCAAATACACATGACTTGATTAGTCACTCCTTAATCAAGCCTGGCGACATACAACATTACTGTTTAACACAACAATGGTGTTTTCCAGAATTTGTGGGACCTGCCAACCCTTCTTTCCAATATCATTAAATATTATTTTCGGAAATGAAAAATACGTTTCAAACTTATATCAATAACTTCGGGTTTATTATTCTTAAGCACTTATCATAAATAACCATACAGAAGAATGCTGGTATTGTTCCTTCGATATAAATATTCTCCTGCTCATTAAATAATATCCTGTTATTTCGTTTCAGTAAAACAAAGATCTTAAGAATCACAACAAACAGTGTAACTGCTGAACTGTCAGTTGGATTTTAAATTCATTAATTTCATTTTAAGAAATCTGTCCAGAGTATGTGCCGATTATTTTAAAATTAATCTTATTGTTGAAATATTGTAAGCATTTTAGCGAATTTCCCATATAGGGAATAAGCTATTACCGTAGTACTCATGGTAAGACCTGGACGCGGGACCGATTTTTTTTTTGTTTTGAGGTCCCTAGAGGCCAAAAACACCATCCGTTCAAATTCATATATATATATATTTATATATATATGTGTCCGTCAGCACGATAACTCGAGCAAAAATGATCCGATTTTGATGAAATTTGGTACAAACGTGTTAACGTACGTTTATTCGAACGAGTTCGCGATCCAGCATGATCGGACCATGGGAACGGGGGGTTTTATGGGGTAAAAATAGGTTTTTCCCATTTTTGACCCAAAAAACATAAAATTTAGAAATTTCTTTCCAAACCATTTTGTAGAGCTTAAAAAAACAAATAACTTAGTATATTGAAGCGTTATTATGCGCCTAATTGTTACGGAGAAAATTCCAAAAAATTGTAAATTTAAAATTCCCATGTTATTCTTATGGAGAATAAGTAAACTGTTGTAGTTGGCTTGTTTATGAACATATTTTGATCAAATTTGGAAAATGTTTTTATTTTTTACGAAACTATTCACATTAAAAAAAAAACAGTTTTACCCTCCCTGATGCAGCAAACCTAAGTACTTGTTAAACTAATTCTATTTAAATCAAGAATAAATGTTATATTTTTAAGTAGACATTACAGTGTAAATCCAATCAGTCAAATGGAAATTCGCTTAGTCTGCAGGTTTGCTGCGGCGGGGGTATTTATATTTATTGGTGATCTGGAGGCTGTTGCTTATTTACATGATGATGATCCTAAGAAAGTGTATAATATAACTAGCAGAGTACCCGTCCTTCGTACGGGGTTGGCATATAAGTATCAAATGCTTATAGCAGTTATGAGTGAGGACATGGTTTAAGAAATTTCGGTTCTTTTTTAAGTTCGTTCGCTACGCTCACTCACCTTTAGGTTGGAGCTCGTTCGCTGCGCTCACTTTCCATCAGGTTAGCTCGTTCGCTACGCTCACTTGCCTTCAGGTTATCTCGTTCGCTACGCTCACTCGCCTCCAGGTTGAAGTTCGTTCGCTACGCTCACTCACCTTTTGGTTGCAAATTAGCTGTTGTCATAAATGTAAAAGAAATAATGCTAGTGCTGCACCCTGTTGGTAATCCTTGTAACTTTAATGCTATTGAAAATCATAGAACAGAACCTACTTGTTTAATTGAAACAGCTGTTAAGATTCATTAATTCCATTTCTCATAAGGTTAACATGGGAACCTTTGCTCCAGAGCCACTGGGGCGGAGCCCGGGAGGATTTTTGGGATAAAAATATGCCTATATGTTAATCGGGAATATGAGCTATCATCATGCCGAATTTCAGCCCGATCCGACCAGTAGTTGTCGCGTTTACTTTTCCCATACACACAGACACCACCTCTTTTTTATAATAGTATAGATTAAATTATTATAGTGGAAGTTAATTAGGTTACAAGACTATGTCAATTAATGGCTGATGATAACTCATTCCCCACACACAGGCGAAGGGGGGGGGGCAAGTTGCCCGGGCGCCGTGGCTGAGGGGGCGCCGCACAGCGGCTATTTGCATTAACATAATATTAAAATATGCGAATGTGACTATTACTGCTGGGGGGAGGGGGTGCCACGACCACGTTTGCTCCGTCCCTAGGGTCGCCCTGCACACAGGCTTTTCTATGTCCCCCTACCCATTTTCAAAAATTATGTACATTCTGTAATAATTGTTTTTTTTAATGATAAATTGCTTTTGATTTAATTAAATTTTCTTATTGTATCTTACAGGACAGATTCCATTAAACAGTTTGCAGTGCTATATAATCAGTTAATTTAGCGACTTCAAACAAAAACATTTAATTATAGTTTGAATGAAAACTAGTTTACATTAGTATGTAGGTACAACTAGTCGTATGTACAACCAGACATAGGATAGGTAAAGGTTGATGTAGGTTCAACTAGTCGTAGGTACAATTAGTCGTGGATACAACTAGACGCAAACTTATAAGGTAAAACTTGACGCTAGCGTACCTGTCAAGTTGAACCTGTAAACTCACCTTACAATATTCATTTAGGCTAGGCATATTCTATAAATGTTTAAAGTTAATAAGTTGACAAAGATATATGAATTACAAAAGGTGTTTTATTTAAACAAATGAACAATTAACATGAATCCAGCCGACGCGTGAGTCGTCCAACGGTGATTTCGGGATGCTCTCCATCGTCGAAGGTATTTGGGAGATCGTCGTCGTGGTCGTGGTCGTCGTTGACGTCGTAATTCCCACCGTAGATATCGTCACGGGGCCAATCGGTAGCGTATCGGGTCGGGCAATGGTCGCCGGGGTACTCGAAGTCGTTGATTTAGTTTCTCCAGTCATTTCGTGTAAATTTCAAAGTCAAAACCGTGTTATCGAGTCCAAATGTTCGGGCGCCAGAGATGTGACGCAAAATTCTAGGGGGGGAATAAACTAGAATTCACCAAGTCAGGCTAGGCCTACCCCTAGAACCGGCCACACTCAAATTTCTTCCCCGGAGTGCTCAGAAGGAGCCGAGAAAAATCCAGGGGTCGATACGAAGGTGTCACGGCTTTGACTGATCAATTTATTTAAATTTAATCGAAGGCTCAGAGCTCTAGAAGCGCTCAGGAAATCCTGCAGACGCCCAGTTGGAGCTATATCATCCCAGCCTTCGTAAAAGTGTTTTGGAGAATTTTGCCTAACTTTTAGAATGACTCTGTAGGGCCGACGAGTATTCAATCTGAAGCCAATGTGATTCAATTGCTCGTAATGAACTTTAAAATAATTAGCTAAAGGCCTAGGTAAATAATATAAGATCGAATATAATGTAAAACCCAATCCCTACAGAGTCGTCGGGGCCTAATTAATATAATTGGACGGATAATTTAATGTGAGTGGTTTAAAATAAATTTAATACTGATTTTCGTAGCTGATTATTCAACTCAGCCTGCTCCCAAGACTCGATTCTTTCACCCGCCAAAGACGGGGTTTAGAACTCAGACGACGAGTCTCGGGGTATTAAAACGTCGAATTAACTGGAATAACTTAAGTAATAATTTAATCGTGAAACGAACTGAATTAACGTAATTTAATAGCCAATTGGTTTAAAAGAGCCGAAAAATATCCACCGCTAGTCACTGGCAGGCAGGAACTGGCGGGTTTTGTACGAGTCGGCAAGAACTAAGTTAATAAAATTTAGAAAGTTATAATCGAACGTAAACGGATAAAATAAATGGCAGACGAGTATGCGTATGTTAGAAAAAGAATATTTAAAAGAAAGTAGGAAAGTCTGAAAACGTAGCTAACCTGAATCGATATCGTATGGCGAAGTTACTTTCGTTGTGCGAAGAGGCTTCTCGTTAACGAGTCGACGGTCGAACAGCGAATAATTCTTGTCCGGCTCAAATCCCGATTTCCTCGGCCGCGGCTCAAGCGCTGCGGTGGCGATTTCGGAAACTAGCCAACAGCTGATCGGGGATTCGCCTGTTGAGCCGGTCTAGTTGTCGTCTGTCGTTGGTCAACAAACACCATTTTGAGGTTAAGTGATGTTGTAATCGGCGTTAAATATTCGTAAAATCGGTCGTTTTAACTTTATTATGTGAAACGGAGTGCTATTATGAATAAATATATCGTTGTGGGTGTGTTTGTGTACTTCACTGTTATTAAAAGTAGGCCTACGTTCTTTGGCCCATAGCCCAAGCTAGGGCCAACACATAGGCCTAGGATTAGGATGTTGTGGATAAAAATCGGGTAAGTTATGGTGTTTGTTGACTAGCAATACGTTTTTACCCCCCTTAAAATTTGGTACCTCACACCCCTTACCAACTTCACAAAAAAAGAGAAAAAAAAAAGATTTCTAACGTGAGGGGGATGGTCCAAAGGGTCTCGAAAAAGGGCAGCTGAAGAAACAGCGTCGTGAAGAAGAGGTCGTGTACAAGAGGGTAAAGGAAACGAAAAAAATAAAATCTTCTAGAAAACAAAATAAAAAGGACTTCTTGAACGAAAATAAAAACCAACTGGTATAAAAACACCTCTCGTAAAATCGAAAAAAAGGATGAACGATAAAACTAAAAAGAAAGTACTTCTGAATCATCGAACGTAGGGTAATGATTCTTCGGCCCTCAACGTTGGTGGTAGGGCTTCAGGTCCTTCACGTGAACCACGTGTGACACCCCCGTACGCACGTCTCTCACCGTGTAGAGGTTGGCCCCACGCCGCTCTTCAACCTCGCAGGGTCCGTCGAACTTGGGCGCGAGCTTCCCGACCACGGCGTCGGCCGCGGAAGACAGCGTGTGAATTCGCCGCAGCACGCGATCGCCGTTGCGGTACCTCACCTCCCGTCGGCGGAGGTTGTAGTACCTTGCCTGCTGTTCGTAGGCGGTCTTGAGGTTGGCGTGGACCTTTTCGTAGAGGCGTTCGAATTCTCTGCTGCGGCTATCGTGGACTTCGGCGAGCGTTGGCTGTCCGTCAACGTCGGGCGTCGCCTCCAACGTTTTCCCTCGGACAGCTTTCGGAACTCTGAGTTCGCGGCCTAATGTTAACATCGCCGGCGTGTAACCCGTCGAATCGTGGACGGCGGTGTTCATGGCGAACTGGAGCTCGGCGATATGGGCGTCCCATGACCTATGATTCTCCTTCACGAACTGAGAGATCATGGTCTTCACGACACGGTTGACTCGTTCTACCGGGTTCGATTGTGGACTGTAGGGGGCTGTGTTCGTGAAAGTTATGTCCCAATCCGTCGCCAGGTCCCTAAAGAGGTTCGAAACGAACTGAGTCCCGTTGTCGGTGATTATGGACTCAGGCGCTCCGTATCGAAGGAGCATCTCTTTAGTTTTGCTGACAACGTTCTTGGCCGTTGCTGACCCGATAGGACATAACTCAACCCACTTGCTGTACGTGTCCTGGATCACCAGCAGAAAGCGGTGGCCCTTTCCCGACCCGGGTAGCGGACCCACTAGATCGGCGGACACCGTGTACCACGGACCTTTTGGAGCCCGGAAGTACATCTTCCCTGCTGGTTTCGTCTGCGCCACCTTGTACTTTTGGCAGGCATCACAGGATCTTACGTAGGCTTTCGTCTCCCGACGCCATCCAGGCCAAAAATATTCGGGCCCTACACGGCAAAGTGTTTTCTTGACACCAAGGTGTCCTGCCGTAGCGTCATCGTGGTTCTGTCGTAGTACCGCCTCTACTTGCCCTGGAGGAACGCACATTCTCCAGGACAGCTTACCACCACTCCCATGGCGTTGGGAGGTTCGGTAAAGGCGGTTCTCCACGATTTGATATCGCGGATAGCGTCGAGGGTTTGCGGTCACAGCTGCGTACAACCGGTCGTACCAATCAGTCGGAGGGACGTCGTTGGCTTCGTCGGGGCGTGCGTCGGATTGCGTCGTGTCATTCCGTTGGTCTCCCGGTCTCGTCGATCCCCTGCGTCTGGACGTGCGTCGCTCGCGAGGCGCGTCTGTCACCTCCGATGTGAGATGACTCACCGCGACCAGGCCCGATTGGCCCTCGTTGGTCACGGGCTGCCTCGACAAAGCGTCGGCGACGCGGTTCAGGGTGCCCTTCCGGTACTTGATCTCGAAGGTGTACTGCTGAAGTTCCATCACCCACCGTGCCAGACGTCCGCTAGGCTCGTGTAGTCTCATCAGCCATTTCAGCGCGACGTGGTCGGTTATGGTGACGAACTCGTAACCCTCGAGGTACGGTTTGAATTTTCGGGTCGCCCAAACCAGAGCAAGACACTCTAACTCCGTCGTTGTATAGTTCTTCTCTTGGTCCGTAAGCAGTCGGCTGGCGTACGCGATGACGACCTCGCCGGATTCTTGGTTCTGCGTGAGAGCGGCTCCAAGACCGATGGTCGACGCGTCGGTCTGGAGGACAAACGGGACCGAGAAGTCGGGACAGGCCAGGACAGGAGCGGAGGTGAGGCGTCGTTTCAGTTCCACGAACGATTCCTCCTGTTCAGGGCCCCACAGCCACCGAGCGTTCTTCTTCAACAGTTGTCGTATCGGGGCGGTTACTTGGGCAAACCTGTCCACGAAACGACGGTACCAAGATGCGAGACCGAGAAAGCTTCGAAGGGTTTTGCCGTTCGTAGGTCGCGGGAACTCGGCGATAGCACGGACCTTCTCTGGGTCGGTCGATATCCCCTCGTTGTTGACGACGTGTCCGAGATATCTGAGCTCCTTTTTGCAGAAGTTACACTTCTCTGGGTTTAAACGTAGGCCAGCCTTTCTGAGGCGTTCGAAGACCACCCGGAGGATCTGCAAGTGCTCAGTAAACGTGGCGGACACCACAACGAGGTCGTCGAGGTAGGCAAACACCTTCGGCTCAAGCTCCGGACCGATGACCTTGTCCAGGAGGCGTTGAAAGGTCGCTCCGGCGGAATGGAGTCGGAATGGCATTACCGTAAACTGGAATAGGCCTAACCCGGGTACGGTGAACGCGGTGATCGGTCGGCTTTCCTTCGCTAACGGCACCTGCCAATAGCCTTGTTTTAAGTCCAGTGTACTGATGTATCTCGCCGGCCGTAGTTTCTCCAGAATCGCGTTGATTCTGGGCAGCGGATACGCGTCGGGGACAGAGCACTCGTTAACTTTGCGCATATCGATGCAGAAACGAAATTTGCCGTTGCTCTTCCTCGTCAGCACGACTGGCGAACTCCAAGGACTATCCGATGGTTCGATAACACCATCGCGGAGCATCGTCGCCACCTCTTCGTCGATGATTGCTTGCATCGCGGGATTCCTGGGATAATACCGTTGCTTGACGGGAGCGGCGTTTTCTTTGAGCCGTATCGTGTGCTCAGCCAACGCCGTCTTCCCCGAAACGTCGTCAAACAGTGGTAGTTCGCGTTCCAGGAATTCCGCGAGTCGCGTGTCTTCGTCGGAGGTCAATGTCTGAATAGCGTTGATCGGACAGGACGGGGGAACGTCGTCGTTGCGGAGGTTCTGTACGGCAGTGTGTACACTGACAAGAGCGAGGTCAGTAATACACCGAATGCCAAGTACCACCTCCACACTCAGGTTCGGGACATGTAGGGCATCCCACGAATACGTCTGGCCCGCGATTTCACCGTCCACTCTGTACCGATCCGAGACACGGCAACTCGCTCCGTTGGCCATACGTAGGTTGACGTCAGTCTGGTCGGGTACGATGCCGCACGTCCGAAGGTGACGTACGGCGCAATCTCCAATCAGACTGACCGACGAGCCGGTATCAACGAGGGCGCTGAACGTATCACCGGAGATGACCACGTCGACGAAGGTTCGGTCATCTCTGGGGGTGCGTTCGCGGCTGACGGTTCCCGTGAATTCCGTTATGAAGCCGAGCCAGCGATTCCACTCCTCGGAGGTCGTACGGCGTTTCGTTCTACGGGGCTCAGGCGACCTCCCGCAGACTGAACCCGATGGCCGTTTCCCGAGACGCAGTTGCACCGACGCGTGGAGATGCCTACCCTCTTGCAGTGGTAGCAACGCAGGACCTTGGGCTTCGAACACTCGCGAAACAGATGTCCGGTTTCGTCGCAGTTCCAGCACACGAATTGCCGAGAGCCTGCCGCTCGTTCGTTCGTCGTACCGGGCGATCTGGTTCTCGTAGAGTCCGGCGTCCGCCTCCGCCTGTAGTCGTCTCGTGGCGAAGGGTCACGGGGGTTTGACCGCGCAAACGTTGTAGTCTTGCGGCCGTCGTCCAAGGGTTTACCAGGTCGTGACCTGGCCGTCACCTCGGATTCCTCGGCATGGTCGTCCGACCAGCGATCAATCGCCGCGCTGTTGTAGACCCGGTCGACTTTCCGATCTCGAACGTAGGCGGTTTCCGGGATCAGCGACATCGAAGGTGGTGGCGGCGGACGGAAGGTCTGTCGGCAACGTACATACGCCTCGTACCCCTCAGCTCTTTCCAGCAACTCCTCCAGAGTACAAAAATCGGTACGACGTAAGACGAGTTTGTACTCCGGGCGCATGTTGCGGTATATGAGGTCGAGTTTACCCTGCTGCGAGAACGTACCGCTCCTCCGGATCAGCGTTGAGAGCGCTACGACGTAGTCACGAATGGATTCGCGCTCGCCTTGTGTCCGTCGCCTTACCTCGTCGTCTAGATCTTGTCGATATAATGGAGGGAGGTATTGATCTTCGAACTGACGTTTGAAATCTTGATACGTCCGCCAGCTACCGCGACAGTTCCGATACCAAAGCAATGCCGGGCCGTGAAGAAGTTCCGGCAAAGCCTTCGTCAGCTCGTCGATATCGATTGAGTAGGCTTCCGCCAACTCCTCCAGACGTTCCAGAAACGAGACCGGGTCCTTCTTGCCGTCAAACCGCAGATTCCACTTGCGGACCCGATTGCACAACGACGGCGTGTCGTCTCCCACTCTCGTCCCACCCCACGGGTTGGGGTTGTCTGGACGTGAGGTTGAGAAGGCGGGTCGTGGTTGTGGCGTCACCAGGCCCTGGTTGGATCGCGGCCATTCGTGGGTCCGGTCTTCGAACTCGTGACGAGGGATGTAGGTTCGGTCTTCGTAATCGTGACGCGTCGTCTGGGTTCGTGCCGGTATGATAGGCTGTCGAGGAAGTGTCAGGTCGTGCGACGTCAGGTAAGTAGTTGGCCGTTCTCCGCGACTCTCAAACATCGTGCGGGATTCGCGTTCCGTCGGTAGACCGGAGGGTACGGGGTACGACAGAATGTCTTCCCCGGTCGACGGGATGTAGGCCGGACGCTTTACCAACGCCGCGAGGGCTCGTCGAACGGATTCGGAATCAGCGTTTGGAGAGACTCCGAGCATTTCTCGCACGCTGGCCATCTCCTGGTACGCGGAAGGAGGTGCCAGCCACTGTCGGATTTGCGTATCGTAGGCTGTCGAGGCTGTAGGCCCCGATGCCGCTATCGCCGTCGGGTTCATCGGTTGACCGATGCTTCCCAACGGGTTCTTCCAATAATCACAAAACCGTTTGCGAAGTTCGGCAACGCTACCCTCAGTTTCTAGATGATATTTACTCATCTCGGCTATCAGGAGCTGTTTGCTCAGAGTATGAATCCAGCCGACGCGTGAGTCGTCCAACGGTGATTTCGGGATGCTCTCCATCGTCGAAGGTATTTGGGAGATCGTCGTCGTGGTCGTGGTCGTCGTTGACGTCGTAATTCCCACCGTAGATATCGTCACGGGGCCAATCGGTAGCGTATCGGGTCGGGCAATGGTCGCCGGGGTACTCGAAGTCGTTGATTTAGTTTCTCCAGTCATTTCGTGTAAATTTCAAAGTCAAAACCGTGTTATCGAGTCCAAATGTTCGGGCGCCAGAGATGTGACGCAAAATTCTAGGGGGGGAATAAACTAGAATTCACCAAGTCAGGCTAGGCCTACCCCTAGAACCGGCCACACTCAAATTTCTTCCCCGGAGTGCTCAGAAGGAGCCGAGAAAAATCCAGGGGTCGATACGAAGGTGTCACGGCTTTGACTGATCAATTTATTTAAATTTAATCGAAGGCTCAGAGCTCTAGAAGCGCTCAGGAAATCCTGCAGACGCCCAGTTGGAGCTATATCATCCCAGCCTTCGTAAAAGTGTTTTGGAGAATTTTGCCTAACTTTTAGAATGACTCTGTAGGGCCGACGAGTATTCAATCTGAAGCCAATGTGATTCAATTGCTCGTAATGAACTTTAAAATAATTAGCTAAAGGCCTAGGTAAATAATATAAGATCGAATATAATGTAAAACCCAATCCCTACAGAGTCGTCGGGGCCTAATTAATATAATTGGACGGATAATTTAATGTGAGTGGTTTAAAATAAATTTAATACTGATTTTCGTAGCTGATTATTCAACTCAGCCTGCTCCCAAGACTCGATTCTTTCACCCGCCAAAGACGGGGTTTAGAACTCAGACGACGAGTCTCGGGGTATTAAAACGTCGAATTAACTGGAATAACTTAAGTAATAATTTAATCGTGAAACGAACTGAATTAACGTAATTTAATAGCCAATTGGTTTAAAAGAGCCGAAAAATATCCACCGCTAGTCACTGGCAGGCAGGAACTGGCGGGTTTTGTACGAGTCGGCAAGAACTAAGTTAATAAAATTTAGAAAGTTATAATCGAACGTAAACGGATAAAATAAATGGCAGACGAGTATGCGTATGTTAGAAAAAGAATATTTAAAAGAAAGTAGGAAAGTCTGAAAACGTAGCTAACCTGAATCGATATCGTATGGCGAAGTTACTTTCGTTGTGCGAAGAGGCTTCTCGTTAACGAGTCGACGGTCGAACAGCGAATAATTCTTGTCCGGCTCAAATCCCGATTTCCTCGGCCGCGGCTCAAGCGCTGCGGTGGCGATTTCGGAAACTAGCCAACAGCTGATCGGGGATTCGCCTGTTGAGCCGGTCTAGTTGTCGTCTGTCGTTGGTCAACAAACACCATTTTGAGGTTAAGTGATGTTGTAATCGGCGTTAAATATTCGTAAAATCGGTCGTTTTAACTTTATTATGTGAAACGGAGTGCTATTATGAATAAATATATCGTTGTGGGTGTGTTTGTGTACTTCACTGTTATTAAAAGTAGGCCTACGTTCTTTGGCCCATAGCCCAAGCTAGGGCCAACACATAGGCCTAGGATTAGGATGTTGTGGATAAAAATCGGGTAAGTTATGGTGTTTGTTGACTAGCAATACGTTTTTACCCCCCTTAAAATTTGGTACCTCACACATTGAACCTTTATAATGTGCTTTGCAGAAACGCAAATTTTTAAACCACAAAAACAGAGTACATTTTTATCTTTTCAACAAATCTAATAAACCCTTATTGCTCATGTTTCTATTAATTTCAACTAGAGGTCGTCCAGTGGTCGAAAACTCGACCAAAAATATGTAAAGTACAGACTTGATCTAATTTCTATATATTCACCCCACACTGTAATAAAACATGGGATTGGAGTTTCTTCCATTCGTTTTGATTTTCTGTTTATATTTCTATGTGGAAAATCTACTTGCCACGATCTATCCAACGACACCGGTAATCGGTAATCACTAACACTTGGTAATCGGATGCATAGCAGCTTCAAAACAATTATCACAAAATTGGTGTTCGCCTAATAAATATACAGGGTGAACAACTTAACTGTGCCACCATTGGTATCTCAGAAACTATTAGATTTAGGAAGAACATTAAATGGAGAACTTCAACTAGTTTTTAATGACATTAAAAAATATGAATTCCAATGTTTCAAAAATCGCCGCCATTTTCCAGTATGGTGGCCAACATTTCTTATGTGACACCCTGGTATTTTATGATTGTTTTAAAATGACGGCCATTTTTGAAATATTGGAATTCATATTTTTTAATATATCATTAAAAACTAGTTGAAGTTCACCATTTAATGTTTTCTCTAAATCTAATAGTTTCTGAGATACCATGTGGCACGGTTAAGTTGTTCACCCTGTATAGATAAGCTGTTTTGTTAAGTCAGGATAATTTATTTATAGCCCAATGATAAGGAACTCTGGGTCGGTAGAGGGATTGGGTGCACTCTGAATCACACACCGAGATTGTGCTGGTTGACTCCAAATAGAAATAGGATAAAAAGAAAACAATGAAAGAAAGTCACAAAACACCCTGTATTATAGAGTAAAACAGATTTAAAAAAAAAAACACTGATAAAAACTTCCAGCTATAAATAAAACATCACTGAAAGTGCTGGCGTTTCTATTTTGTAGTTCGTTAGGTATTAGTAATGCACAAATACATGATCACGCACAAACAATACACAGGTGATCACTGATAGTAGATAAAATAATGTAGAATATATTCTCAGCAAGCACATTATTGTAGTTTACCCTTTTTAAGAAATCTGTCCAGAGTATGTGCCGATTATTTTAAAATTAATCTTATTGTTGAAATATTGTAAGCATTTTAGCGAATTTCCCATATAGGGAATAAGCTATTACCGTAGTACTCATGGTAAGACCTGGACGCGGGACCGATTTTTTTTTTTGTTTTGAGGTCCCTAGAGGCCAAAAACACCATCCGTTCAAATTCATATATATATATATTTATATATATATGTGTCCGTCAGCACGATAACTCGAGCAAAAATGATCCGATTTTGATGAAATTTGGTACAAACGTGTTAACGTACGTTTATTCGAACGAGTTCGCGATCCAGCATGATCGGACCATGGGAACGGGGGGTTTTATGGGGTAAAAATAGGTTTTTCCCATTTTTGACCCAAAAAACATTAAATTTAGAAATTTCTTTCCAAACCATTTTGTAGAGCTTAAAAAAACAAATAACTTAGTATATTGAAGCGTTATTATGCGCCTAATTGTTACGGAGAAAATTCCAAAAAATTGTAAATTTAAAATTCCCATGTTTTTCTTATGGAGAATAAGTAAACTGTTGTAGTTGGCTTGTTTATGAACATATTTTGATCAAATTTGGAAAATGTTTTTATTTTTTACGAAACTATTCACATTTAAAAAAAAAACAGTTTTACCCTCCCTGATGCAGCAAACCTAAGTACTTGTTAAACTAATTCTATTTAAATCAAGAATAAATGTTATATTTTTAAGTAGACATTACAGTGTAAATCCAATCAGTCAAATGGAAATTCGCTTAGTCTGCAGGTTTGCTGCGGCGGGGGTATTTATATTTATTGGTGATCTGGAGGCTGTTGCTTATTTACATGATGATGATCCTAAGAAAGTGTATAATATAACTAGCAGAGTACCCGTCCTTCGTACGGGGTTGGCATATAAGTATCAAATGCTTATAGCAGTTATGAGTGAGGACATGGTTTAAGAAATTTCGGTTCTTTTTGAAGTTTGTTCGCTACGCTCACTCACCTTTAGGTTGGAGCTCGTTCGCTGCGCTCACTTTCCATCAGGTTAGCTCGTTCGCTACGCTCACTTGCCTTCAGGTTATCTCGTTCGCTACGCTCACTCGCCTCCAGGTTGAAGTTCGTTCGCTACGCTCACTCACCTTTTGGTTGCAAATTAGCTGTTGTCATAAATGTAAAAGAAATAATGCTAGTGCTGCACCCTGTTGGTAATCCTTGTAACTTTAATGCTATTGAAAATCATAGAACAGAACCAACTTGTTTAATTGAAACAGCTGTTAAGATTCATTAATTCCATTTTTGTATAAGGTTAACATGGGAACCTTTGCTCCAGAGCCACTGGGGCGGAGCCCGGAAGGATTTTTGGGATAAAAATATGCCTATATGTTAATCGGGAATATGAGCTATCATCATGCCGAATTTCAGCCCGATCCGACCAGTAGTTGTCGCGTTTACTTTTCCCATACACACAGACACCACCTCTTTTTTATAATAGTATAGATTAAATTATTATAGTGGAAGTTAATTAGGTTACAAGACTATGTCAATTAATGGCTGATGATAACTCATTCCCCACACACAGGCGAAGGGGGGGGGCAAGTTGCCCGGGCGCCGTGGCTGAGGGGGCGCCGCACAGCGGCTATTTGCATTAACATAATATTAAAATATGCGAATGTGACTATTACTGCTGGGGGGAGGGGGTGCCACGACCACGTTTGCTCCGTCCCTAGGGTCGCCCTGCACACAGGCTTTTCTATGTCCCCCTACCCATTTTCAAAAATTATGTACATTCTGTAATAATTGTTTTTTTTAATGATAAATTGCTTTTGATTTAATTAAATTTTCTTATTGTATCTTACAGGACAGATTCCATTAAACAGTTTGCAGTGCTATATAATCAGTTAATTTAGCGACTTCAAACAAAAACATTTAATTATAGTTTGAATGAAAACTAGTTTACATTAGTATGTAGGTACAACTAGTCGTATGTACAACCAGACATAGGATAGGTAAAGGTTGATGTAGGTTCAACTAGTCGTAGGTACAATTAGTCGTGGATACAACTAGACGCAAACTTATAAGGTAAAACTTGACGCTAGCGTACCTGTCAAGTTGAACCTGTAAACTCACCTTACAATATTCATTTAGGCTAGGCATATTCTATAAATGTTTAAAGTTAATAAGTTGACAAAGTTATATGAATTACAAAAGGTGTTTTATTTAAACAAATGAACAATTAACATGCAATGAGAAAAGGCTTGACGTTACAATGAAAGGATTGACAATGGTGTGTGGGGTTGAAATTAAATTGAAATAAAATATAAATTTGAATAATAACTTGAAGGTTCAAATATTTTAGATGTGATATATCTCAGGGTAGGGTGTCGTGCTGGCTTGAATGCTAATAATTAATAAATTTAATAGTGTCCAAATAGGCCTAATTAAGGTGTTAAATTTATAAATCCCAACAATGAAAAATCTAATTTTGATGTTGTCCAAAAGGTAAGTCCAATTAGCACTGAATTAAAAGAGTTTAAAGGAAAAGTTTATACTTAATTTTGAAGATAACAATGATGGAGTTGAGTCCTCTTGAGGTTTAGGCTCTGTGATATAACTTGATATAAACTGGTCTTCTTGATAATATTAATGAATTTGATTTAGATAAAATTTGGACTCCTTCTTCTAACTAACAGTTTCAACTTCACAATCACAATGGCTTCCTTCTCTTTCAATCTCAATGTTCACATCATTCATTGTTGAACACATGGGATCACTTTCACGGCTTCTTAAATTTTGATTCCTTAAGGACTAATTTTGAAATGATATTATAAGACATTTTGATGTATTGCAATTCTCTTACATATTTAATAAATAACTAAGTTGTGGGCTTTGTAAAAAAATATATATAGGGTATGGAATGAATATTATTAATGATTAATTAAACAGATTAATGAAATTATATAAATCAGGAAAATGAATATTAGGCCAGCCTTTCTGAGGAGTGATTATTAACAAAGGTATATGAACAAAAGTTAACATTTTAAGAAACTTAATACTAAATAATGAATGAAATGACATGAAATATTACAAACCTCTGGAGATTTTTAAGAGAGACAACTAGACAGGTGCGCCACCGACAATTTGTATCTACAGATTTTGTCGAGATATAACAGTGAGGTATGACAGTGACGCCTGTCGCCAAATTGCAGCAGGTACAACTAGACACCGGTACAAGAAGATGGCGACGCAACTAAAGTAATCTTTAAATCTAGTACCATCAAAATAGGTGACAAAAATATATGACTTAAAAAAAATATTTTAGTAAAAATTCCAATCATGCAATTTAAAATTTGCTTTGAAGGTTTGCTGCGACAAGGGTATTTTGTAGTTTTAGTCATTGTTAGCATAATTATTTAGAAATGTTTACTCTTTTTACCCAAAAGATAAATTTCAGTTTCAGGAGAGTTGAAAAGTGGAGAAGTCTTGAGGGAAGAGTTAAATGACCATCTTAAACACATTCGATTCTGTACATTGTCTGGCCAAGATTTGATGACTCAAGTGGTACCTCTAGAAGTGCTTACGTGTGGTGAACTCAAGTTGATTGGTGAAACTCTGAGAACTGAGAAAGTACAGCCTGACTTGACAACAATCTGCAACAAGATTGATAAGAGGGAAGGACCGTTGTCAGAATTGATGGAACAAAGATTGAAACTACCTCATCACTTTGGTAACCAACGTCAATCGACAATAACTATCAAAACTAAAGCAGTCACAATAGAGCTGTGCTCAGTAAAGCTTTGCAGCTCCAGTACAAATCAACACCAATGCAACTGCACTATAACAATACAAAATGTGACAGGACCCCCTACTGAAGTGAGATATCAAGGACTGATCGATGGAGCTTCCAAAAGGGACATTCCAATTATTCTTGATGACACGAGAAATGTGCGTTTGTCTCCAAATTCAACATATTCAGTCACATTCGTATTTTCTTGTGGACAGACTCATGACCATTACCAAGGGTCGCCATCAGTAGAAAATGGGAAACACTTTGACATTCGATACCAATCATTTTTAGGTGGATACTTTAATATCCCTATAGAAACAATATATTACAAAACAGTAGGGACAGGACAATGATGAACAATGGTGATCAGGTGATCTCTTAGCGGGATACAACTTGACAATGTTGAAAAAATGTTTTCAGGTGTCATTCATGTCAGTGGACAGAACATTCAGAAACATAAACACCAATAAATTAAGTGATATATTCCTATACTTTATTTGATAATATCTTGTGTGGATAAAAAAATGCTTTGTTAATTGAAAAATAAATTTTTACAGAACTATTTTAGTTCCCTGTGAGCCTCTTATTTTTTGTAAAGTGGCATTTTAATTTAATTTTTACTTTTCATCAATGTGACAAAACTATTACTTTTTTCAATAGAACACAATTGTACACACAATTTTTGTTTATTGTCAGAATGCACCTTTGTTAATAGCCTGTTAAATATTATTTTCTGTTGTGTTATTGTTGTCAATGAAAAGACATGAAAGAATTTCAAGACTTAATTTTCTATTTATGTACTTACTAGCTGTAACCCGCGGGCTTTGCCCCGTTTAACTTCTTAATTTTCAAGACTATCTCGTTCTCATGGCTCAATCACGTCCTGGTTGAAGTTTGTACGCTACGCTCACTCACCTTTAGGTTGGAGCTCGTTCGCTAACCCACTCACCTTTAGGTTGGAGCTCGTTCGCTGCGCTCACTTGCCTTCAGGTTAGCTGCTACGCTCACTCACCTTTTGGTTGCAAATTAGCTGTTGTCATAAATGTAAAAGAAATAATAGTGCTGCACCCTGTTGGTAATCCTTGTAACATTAATGCCATTGAACATCATAGAACAGAACCAACTTGTTTAATTGAAACAGCTGTTAAGATTCAATAATTCCATTTCTCATAAGGTTAACATGGGAAACTCCAGAGCCACTGGGGCGGAGCCCGAAAGGATTTTTGAAATAAGAATATGCCTATATGTTAATCGGGAATGTGAGCTATCATCATGCCAAATTTCAGCCCAATCCGACCAGTATTTTTCGCGTTCACTTGTCACAAACATACATCCATACATCCAAACTTTCTCATTTATAATATTACTAGCTGTTGTACCCGTGCTTTGCAACGGGAAGAGGACACATAATGCAAAAAAGTTAATAGTACTGCACCCTGTTGGTAAACCTTATAACTTTTTAATGCTATTTAATATCATAGAACCAACTTGTGTAGTTGAAACAGCTGACAAAATGCTTTTATTCCTTTTAAATATGATTACTCATAAGGTTAACATGGGAAACTCCAGAGCCACTGGGGCGGAGCCCGAAAGGACTTTTGAGATAAGAATGCGTCTATATGTTAATCGGGAATGTGAACTATCATCACACCAAATTTCAGCCCGATCCGACCAGTATTTTTCGCGTTTACTTGTCACAAACATACATCCATACATCCAAACTTTCTCATTTATAATATTAGTAGGATTACTAGCTGTACCCGCGGGCTTTGCCCCGTTTTACTTCATAAGTGAGCTCGTTCGCATGGCTCAATCACGTCCTGGTTGAAGTTCGTTCGCTACGCTCACTCACCTTTAGGTTGGAGCTCGTTCGCTGCGCTCACTTGCCTTCAGGGTAGCTCGTTCGCTACGCTAACTCGCCACCAGGATGAAGTTCGTTCGCTACGCTCACTCACCTTTTGGTTGCAAATTAGCTGTTGCCATAAATAAAAAAAAATAATAGTGCTGCACCCTGTTGGTAATCCTTGAAAGTTTTTAATTCTTTTGCATATCATAGAACCAACTTTTTTGTTGAAACAGCTGACTAAATTATTTAATTCCCTTTTAATATGAATACTCATAAGGTTAACATGGGGAACTGTAGAGCCACTGGGGCGGAGCCCGAAAGGATTTTTGAGATAAGAATATGCCTATATGTTAATCGGGAATGTGAGCTATCATCATGCCAAATTTCAGCAAAATCCGTCTAGTGGTTAATGCATTCACTCGTCACAAACATACATCCATACATCCATCCATACATCCATACATCCAAACTTTCTCATTTATAATATTAGTAGGATAGTAGGATGATAATATACTTATATAAAATAGATATATGCAGGGTGTGCATTTCAAGACTTTCCGACTTTCCATATCTATGTGTGCAAAGGTAAGGCTTTTAACACTTGTTTTTTCTCATTCCCCCATAATTTGGACATGCCAAATCCAATAAAATGATTTTCAATTTTAAAAAAAGCCCCAAAAGGGTCCCATTTGGGTGGTGGGGGTGCTTTTTGAGAAATTTTCAAATGTAAACATGGGTTGTGTGATAACATCAATTTAAAGGTCTAATCACCCCGATCATTTTAGTGCGAAATAGTTATTTGTGTAACTAGTGGTGAAAGTGGCACTTTGCTGCACACGAGAGCAATGTTTACGCACGGCTCGGAATGATCTCGAGTGCAGCAAAGGCCTTTTTCACTCGTGTTACACATTATATTTTTCTTACAGTCACTACAAAGCATATAAATAATTAGTCTTTCAAACACTATACAACACGTTTTTAGGTTCAGCTGGCAACACAAATGGTGCACTAGAGAAAGTAGTACCCGCGGTCCGTATCACTCCGCTATTTTTCCTCGACAAGAAATGTGCTCCGCATTTTGAGAATATAGTTCCGTATGTTTTTGTAATTTGAAGTGGTTTCCGCGCCTAAAAAAATGCTTTAAAGGCATTTTCTTGTTTATTAAGATCGTAGGAATGTTTTGAAAACGTTTAAAAGAAAAGTCCAGAAAGTTCAGAAATACCGAAACTATAAACACGAAATGACAGGTTAAATCGTAGTTATAATAGTCAATCAGCTGCTCATAGTATTATTATCTTTTAAGTGTTGCCAACCTTTTTCCAAGCGTACACGGATTACGTGCATAATAGAACCACGCTGTTTTGTGTTGTTTCGTTGGAATCCTGATGTGCGGCAAACTATAAACCGTACGGCAAAGTATAAACCGTACGGCAAAGTATAAACCGTACGGCAAAGTATAAACCGTACGGCAAAGTATAAATATGCAGCAATAAGCAGCTTTCTGTACTATAAACAGTACAAGGAAGCCAACTTTGTCGGGTGACTGTAGGAAAAAAAAAATTAATTTTCTTTAACCGTATTTACAGAGTGGGTCAAAACGTTTTTAAAAAGGAGTCTGAAGTTAACTACCGTACTACCCTAACTACTGAACGGAACAGCGCCAAATTTCTTTCCAAGCATTTTCTTGAGCTACTCTTTAAGATAACTTTTAGTAGGGCATTTTCCATGTTATTTTCTAATTTTAAAAAAATTCTCAAATTTGAAGAATAAAAGAAAGCTGAAAACTCAAAATTCTTACATAGCAAGGTATAACAAATTTCGTATCATGTGAAAGGTCGTTTTTAAACAAACATTTTACGTATTTCAGTTTTCTTTCTATCTCTTACCGTTTAAAAATTGCAGTAGAAAAACAGAATTTTCTATGGTACAAATAATCATAAAACATTCATTGGGACGTAATTTTATGAGCATGCCTCAATCATACTCATGACAATTATTCTACACATTGTATATTAACATTATAATAGCTCAAAGTTGATGTGATGGGCCTAGGAAAAAGTTTGTGCACTTTTCCTGACGGGAGTTTCTGTATATAGATTTGATTTGACTATAGCTTCGTAATTTACGTGACTGCCTCAATCATACTCGTACTTATTATTCTACGTAATGTATATTACCATTAGAATAGCTCAAAGTTGTCATGGGCTACTGATAAAAAATGTATGTATATATATATAACTCCGGGAAAGGTTCTATGGGTAAAAATAATGAGAAAATCAAGAATATTTTTTTTATCGCTTTTTTAACCAGATATCCGCCATTTTGTATTTTTACATAAACATTTTTATTTTTGAATTTCTTCAACCGATCTTATGTAGGTTAAGGTAGAAAAGACCAACGTTAGAAAAAAAATCATCATGATTCAACTAAATATTACGATAGCTAAAATAATAAATAAAAATAATGAATAAATATTAAATAATATCAATAAAAATAATGATCGTAAATATTACGATTTTTAGTAGTTGTAAAATGGGATAAACCTGACTAGCTTCAGCCTTATTCTACCCCATTTTAAAACTAAAAATCGTGATAGGCTTAGGAAAAAGATTGAGCACTTTTTCAAGACGCGAGTACTGATCAATCATATTGAGTACTATTCATATTTGCTTCAATCATACTCAAATAAAGAACTCTGCAGGTGGTAAAACATATAACATGTTTCATTACCTCATTTTTGTGGTTTGTGGTTTCAAACAAAGCTGTTGAAAAGGCGATTTCTTTGGATAATACTTAATATTAAGAGTGCATATTAACATATATTAATCTAAAACTATCTGTTTTTATACAAAAGCCAAAAAGTTGGATTTTATTCAAGCGGTCACATGCTGGAACAGATTCCTGGGCTAAACCAAAATGAATGACCTCATTAACTCATGATGGTCATTTACAGGGTTCGGACTCTAATTTACAATTAACATCAAAATGCTCAGAAATTATAAAGAAATATTATTATCAATATCCAGATTAAAATTATAATTAATTTTCTTTGTTCTACCCAGTGAATGACCGGACTCTATCAAGTCATCTATAGTTATTTTTATAGTTAACATTTGTCATTGAAAGGGTTATTGATTGGTGTTTTTTATCCCGATTGAATATTGCTCTTTGGCACTTTAAGACCTTTTTCCAACAGCTAACTAGGCCT
The DNA here is from genome assembly GCF_028750875.1 of Macrosteles quadrilineatus. NCBI lineage: Eukaryota > Metazoa > Arthropoda > Insecta > Hemiptera > Cicadellidae > Macrosteles > Macrosteles quadrilineatus. The sequence continues at coordinate 179,450,200 of NW_026542594.1, forward strand.
ATACGTTGTTTTTTTTTTAGATTACATGTAAAATGTTATATACTTCTGATAATGTTTTTATGTAGCATTAGGCTTTTTCTTTTAACCCTTCATAGTTGGCCTCAAGATTGTGTTTATGTATTGGACGGAGGACATTTGCTTCATCATGTTGTTTGGCCCAAGCCTGCCACATATAGACAAATAGTTTCAGTATAATGTTGAATTTATTCGTATCCATTACGGTTCAAATGTTTTAAGCTTTGTTAAAGTTTTTAAACAATATAAATCGCCTTCTTTGTATATTACTGATTTTATAAGTGATTAAAAACATTCCGAAGTCGGTAATTCACTGGCATAGGACCGCGCGGTCATTCAATGGCATGACATCGGTCATTTACTGGACTCATGACTTGGTGTATAAAAAACAATTCTTACATGCGTAGTTGATCTTTTATGAACAATTTATGCTATATAGGGCAAATCCTTAAATATCAACTGAAAAGTAGGTATAATAATATATGGAATTAATACTCTCATTAGAGAGCATTGTAAAGTTAACAAACAAAAATACCCAGTCATTCAATGGGCAAGTCAACCTGACATCAGAATATTACAAAGTTGTTGTGGTGGGCTTAGGAAAATGATTATGCCGGATTGTGCACTTTTTCCTGACGCGTGTTCTCTTCAACCAAATAGATTTGGCCATAGCTTCGTAATTTATGGGACTGCCTCAATCATACTCATACAGATTATTTTACACATTGTATATTACCATTAGAATAGCTCAAAGTCGATGTGATGGGCTTAGGAAAAAGTGCTCTTTTTCCTGACGCGAGTACCGATCATAACTGTATATTTAGCCATAACACTTAGTAGGTAATTTGCAGAACCTCCTCCTCCAGCTCCACAATCATAATCCTAAATATTATTTTATACATTGTATATTATCATTAGAATAGCTGCTCAAATTGTAATAGGCATAGGAAAAATATTTTGCACTTTTTCATGTTAGGAGTTTTATTGAACGTGCATATTTAGCTATAGCTACGTATAATTTAGAAAGATAGCCTCAAATACACATATATATAAATACATGAATTAACTATTTTAGCATGTGTATACACGTTTTATCAAGGTATTATTGACGTGATATACATGTAAAGCATTATTATGCAACGTATTTGCATTTCACTTTCCAGCATCCCAGCATAGCGCCTTTCTGTCATCCGCAGTTGTACCAACCAAAAAAATCTAAAAAAAATCTATTACAAAAATCGAAAAAGTGCCGATGAAAAGCAATCAATCTCAATCACAATCATACTCATGGTGGAAGGAAAAAACATAGGTGTGCTATTCCCACATATTCTGACGTCACTCGGATTGCAAACAAAAGATCACCTGATTGTAACTGTCAAATTAGTATGTATTTGTTTTGATTTGATTGTTATTGTTTTTATAATAATAAAAACAATAACAACCAAATCAAAACAAATACATATACTAATTTGACAGTTACAATCATGTGATCTTTTGTTTGCAATCCGAGTGACGTCAAAATATGTGGGAATAGCACACCTATGTTTTTTCCTTCCACCATGAATCATACTCATACTGAATATATTCTACACGCTGTATATTAACATTATAATAGCTCAAAGTTGATGTGATGGGTTTAGGAAATAAATTGTGCACGTTTTCCTGACGCGAGTTCCTATCAACCATATAGATTTGGCCTTATAGCTTCGTAATTTACGGGACTGCCTCAACCATATTTTATACGGATTATTCTACACATTGTATATTACCATTAGAATAGCTCAAAGTTTATGTGATGGGCTTAGGAAAAAGATCATGCACTTTTTTCATGTTAGGAGTTTTAATTGAACGCGTTTTGTTAAGCCATAGCTACGTATAATGTACAATACGTAGTTACAATACGTGTTACTACTATTGTTATTGTTCACTATTTGTACAACCATAGATATAACATTACAACTTTTACTATTTTGTTTTCTGTAATTTCAAGTTGTGAATGTTTTTCATTGTAAAGTGGCTATGCCGTTGGGAAATAAAATAAAATAAAATAAATAAAATAAAAATACGGCCTCTAATATGCCTATTAAAATACATGAATTAATTAGTTTTAACGTGTATACACGTTTTGTCAAGGTATTATTGACATTATACACGTAAAAACATCATTTAGTCATTGAATATTGTCATTGAATTGTTTTTCCGACATCCCCGCAAAACACAGTTAGTTGTGGCGTCCACAGGCGTACCAACCCGTATCTATTACAAATCAAAAAAAGAGCCGCTAACTTCACGACACGACGGTTTGGGTTTAGCGAGTCCGCGAGTCGACTTGTCTCGAGACTCGAGAGTGTCAAGGCAAGTCAAGGTTAAGTGCAAGTGTCTGTCAAGTGCTCAAGTCAAGTCGAAGTCAGTGACCAGTGCGAGTGCAGTGTACAGTGTAGTAGTAGATTTTAGTGAATAGTAATAGTGAGTAGTAGAGTAGTTAGTTCTAGTTGTCAAAAGCGAATTAGTATGGTATAGTATAAGCTGCCGTGCTGAATTTTAGTTTGTGATCTGTGAAACTTGGTTTGATATTTAAGGCCTTGCACTGCATTTTTTGTTAAATCATAATTTCAAATAGTGATTAAAAGTGTTAATAACTAAATAATAGCTATTAAAAATGAGGGATAGTCATTCAAAAGATCATGACAAATTCTCAAAGCTCGACGACCCTCCGAATTCTAGACTTTTTGTCGCCCAGATTAAAGATATATCTGAAGAAGAACTAAGGGAGGCTTTTGGGCATTATGGTGAAGTGGAAGACGTGTGGATATGTAAAGACAAGCACACAGGAGAGCCGAAAAGTAAGTCACAACAGCCTCTGTTACTTTTAAAGCCCTAAAAGAAACTTTGTAAGTAGTCTAATTTAAATAGGCCTAGACAGGCTAAGGACGTCCTAAATCAATAGTCTAGCAAGCGTCCTTAGGCTTATTTAAGTAACTTGCACAATTTCTGGTAATTCTGAGCAATTACTTGGTCAACCCCAAACTTTTTCATATTTTACTACGGTCATAAGGATGTTCTCAGAAAACAAGAAACATATAATTCAAGCCCCGCAAGGCTATCGTACAGGTTGCCGAGCGATAAGAAGGTTCAAAGTCGTCGCGATAACAGTGGCTTGCGGGAGACGCACGGAAGGCCAGTTGTGACAGTACCGGTAAGTTTTACTGTTAGGTTAGGTTAATTCGTAACATAACCTAACCTAACCTTGCGGGGCTTGAGTTATATGTTTTTTCTACTCTGTCATTGGGACATGTAATAGGCGATATACCATGCTATTGTAGGCGGCCAGTTTATGTGATACGGGGTGGTAAGACGTGCTGTGAATGGTTTGTTTTGACGTGGTAGGCTTTCTATATAGGCCCTATGCTAAAATCTAATCTGTTATCTATCTTTTCTATTGTGATATCCAGGAAATTTATTTTATTTGATTGTTCAGTTTCCATAGTAAATTTCAAATAAGGCGTGGATATGGTTTCAAATTTGTGAGGATGGCATATTGATGCCGAAACAGCTGTAATCTACAGAAACTTCAGAGCTGTGACGAGGTATTTATATACAATATTATTATCGAACCGGATAAACATCGATATATTATTCATCCGATAATATATCTTCGGTTCTCTGCGGAATTCTGCCCAAATAAATTCACATTCCTGATATTTTAGCCTCTAAGGTCGAAGTTACTGTACTGTTTAGTCCTTTATGCTTTTAAAAACATTGGCTGTACAGATAGGCCTAGCGGGGGATGTGACAACCAACTTTCTGAGCATGGACCAATTTTAAGAAACTAGGTTTATGGTCTATTTAAGTTCTAAGTAGGCCTAAGTTATAGTAAACTTAATACTGAGGCAAGTAATGTAGGTCTAAACTTATCTTACTACGTTCCAGCGTTTAGGGGCATAACTTAGACAGCCCCTTGACAAATGGCAAATCTTAGTTGCAGCCAATGGGTTAAGACATTGTAAGCCTAATACTTGGTGTAAAGGTTCTATAGGCCTAGTATTTTTATCAAAAAGTTTTATGATAAGAGTTTTGTTTTGTACCAAAACTTGATCCAAGTCCAAAAGTCTACCTTCTATCAAAGCTTAAGTTTTTTCTTAGTTTATGAAAGCAATAGCCTAGCTTAGATTAGGCACTTTTCAGGCCTTAACATAGGGTTCAGATTTAAAGTTTGATATTGATATATAGGCCTAACTTACTTCTTAGACTTCATTGGGTACTGGTAACTTAATGGAGTGGATAGAAAATTGTTCATCCTCCAAGGTTCCACCCTTAGAAATGTTGATGTTAAGGTTGCGCTCTACCGGTCTGGCGCGCACAAATGCAAGGGTTTTGGTTCTTACTATTTGTAGCCCCATGTGAACCGATTTAAAAGATCTTGGTGTCATACTTTTCGTTAAACATTATTGTAGGTCCTGCGCTTTTTAAAATTTAGATATTTTAAAAAGATTTTGGGCTAAAAGTTTGGTAAAAATGTTAAAATATGCGTTTTTAATCATAAGTTTTAACGAATAGGCTTCAAATAATTGTTATTTTAGGAAAAACATACCAAACAGGGAGAGTGCAATAGTTTTTTAACAAGAATCTGCAGTCAGTTTCTTAAAAGGTTTAAGGATAACGATGTGGTGATCAACCAGATTCAAAAAGCTTGCAAGCACTCTCTGTTCAGTGCAATGGTAGGAACATCGGCGTTAAGCAACATTGGACTGAGAAATCCGAGCTGAGGTAGAGCGCACCCTTAAACTAGCTATTTTTCTTGTAGTACACAGGGTGTAGCAGTGAAACGGCACGATTCCGTCACCAGCTGACAAGCCGTAATAGGGAGCTATTAGAGTACAGTGGAAATGACCTTAGGCATCTAGACAAGTGGAAATTTCAGTAGCCATGAAGGGTTGGACGATCGTACAACGTGTGTTTGCTGTAAAGGCATATTTAAAAAAACGAGAATAGTGGGATTTGTGCTCAGTTCACTTTCTGTTGTAAGTTCAGTCTATCGCCACAGGCTCCAATGCTATCAAGAAAAGCTATCCCTCTTTGGATGAATAACTTTAAAGCCACTGCTAGCACAACAAAGCGCTACAAAACAATTGCAGACGTTTTTGCAAACGCCAAAAACTTCAAAGGTGGATTTCATCTCAGAATTCAACAATATGTGCAAAACCAAGGACCCCATTTTACTGACCTTAAATCAAACAAAATAATTATTTTTAAGTTGAAACGTTAATTTCCACTCATGTGCTTAAGATTTATCATAAGACAACTAAGTATAGCCTATTTTTTTCTACTGTAGGTATAGGCCTATATGAATTGTTTGTGAATTTTCAAAATCGTGCCGTTTCACTGCCTCACCATGTATAATTAATTATTTTTACTAACCTAACTTATGATGTTAGCCTAAATAAGTTAGTTTGCCTAACTTACTGACAAACTAAAACTTTATTTGATAAAGAATCTAGTGGGACTATTGTAACAGATAACAGATGAGCCTTATTTTGTTATAAAAATTGTTTTAAAACGTTACTGTATGCACTTTTTATTTCTAATATTTGATTTACAATTTCAGATATTGCTTTCATTAAATTTACTAAAACATCAGATGCTGCTCGTGCGATGGAAGGACTTAACGGACAAGTTCTTGACGGACATTCTAAACCTATAAAAGTCACAGTAGCTCTTTCGTAAGTGCCAATTTTATCATTAGTTCTTAGTTTTATTTTACAAAATAATTTATTTGCTTACTAGGATTTAACAACATGTAAGTTAATGCTTAAAACCGGTACCATCAGCTGCAACTCTGTATCTTTATTACCTAACTTACCTTCTACAGACACAGTTACAGTGTTTTTTTTAAATACACACTAGCAGCCGGAGTCACTTTGTGAATTTAAAATCTGTGATATTTGAATTAATTTAAAATTTTCTATTGACCTGAGTTAAGTTAAAAATTATCTATTTTTGCATGCTAATCATTTAGTGGTCACAGACTTTTAATTTTTTAAGATTAAGCAAACCCTGAACGTAACTTTGTAACTAGTATTTCCAGTACAATATAAAATCATGCATAAAATAGTGAATCAAACTTATTTGAAGTCAATTTCTTCTTTACATTTTATACAAATAACATACAATAACTTAATTGAATTCACTAAAACACCACTAACTGTAACAATAACCCCATTCTTGTATGGATGTGTAAACAAAATTGTCATCTGTTTTGATATAAACAAACGTAAACTTAAAAAATTTCAGATGTTTGACAACAGAATTCAGCAGAAACTATGAAATTTTAAAAGTCTATAGGTCGAAGGGATTTTTTACAGGATACCATCCAAACCAGCAAAAGGCACATCTAGAGGATAAGAGCTTTAAATTGATACCCAATATGTCTATGTAAAATTAAATGTGTAAATAAATGGGTCGATTTGCTGAATACAAAAATCCAACAAATTCTTTTATCAATAATAGCCTATAGACAATAGACAATAGACAATCAATCTTTATTTACACATTCATTAAGAATAGTAGTAGCGTCAATTTACAATTTTTTCTAATATGTGTGGTTGAGGTGTTGTTTAGTCAAAGACCTGTTGATGGTATTCTTCTAAGGAATAGAAAGGTCGATTAATGAGCCATTGATGCAAAGCTGGTTTGAGGTCATCTTCTGACTTGCTTCTTAGATCTGGAGGTAGCCTGTTGTAGATTTTCATTCCTGCGTATGAAGGTTTCTTTTCAAACTGTGCCGTGCGATGTTGTGGAAGGTTGTACTGCATGGTGTTTCTCAGGTTGTGTTGGTGCATTTCGTCACGCCTTGTAGGGTTATTTCTTACTGCAAATAACACAACTTCCTGGATGTAGAGTGCAAGGGTAAGTACTTTGAGTGACCTGAATGCTTCCCTGCAGCTGTCGAGTCTGTGGAGTCCTGCAGTTATTCTGACTGCCTTTTTTTGTTTTCTGAGAACTCTTTGCATGTTAGTGGCAGAGGTTCCACCCCATGCTACAAGTCCATATCTCATATGCGACTCGAAAAGTGCAAAGTATGCTACTTTTGTTGTCATGTCATCTGTTGCATTTTTTATATGTTTAAGAGCATAGATGGTTGAACTTAATTTTTTACATATATTGTCCACATGAGGGGTCCAGGTTAAATTCTTGTCGAGTGTGATGCCCAAAAACTTAGCTTCATCTTCCACTTCTACATCTGGGAGTTGTGGCACTTCTTGAGATTTACGGTCAAAAGCTATTTTGAGTTGTTTTAGACGTGTTTACTGCAAGATCATTGTTATAGCAGTATTGGTAGACCATACTGAGTGACACATAGGATTTTACTTCTAGATTTTCAGCTAGTGGTTCATTAAAAACTAAGGTTGTGTCATCAGCATACATAAGAGTAAGGCAGGCGTCTCCTATTTGTTTCGGCAAATCGTTGGTAAAAAGAATAAACAGTACCGGACCCATAACTGACCCTTGGCGAACTCCTCGATTTATTGGTTGAAAATTTGATCTTGTTTTTCTTATTAAGCTGTTATCTCTGTGCCTTAGTTCTACAAACTGACTCCTGTCTGTAAGGTAGCTTTGAAACCATTCTCTTACTATCCCTGATACCCCCACGGAATCCAGCTTTCCAGCTTTATAGATAATCACTCATTGCAGATTTACTTAATTATTTAAGTAGGCTATTCATTTATAAAATGTGTTCATTAAATCGTGTGTTATAAGATTAATAAGTTATTAGTAAATAATTAACAAATCAACATATCTATAGACCTAACTTAATTTTTTATGTAACGAACAAAGTTATTTTACGGGGTACCGGTAATGAATTTTTAAGAAAAACTTTACAAAGAGTTGTGTTTACAAGCCAATTTTTATTGGTTGGATTGCTTCTCAAAACACTGAATAGCTAAAATGATTTGTCTAAATGATTGATAAGTCTATGACTAAACTTTGAATTTAATTACATTTGGCTAACATATTAGTATGCTAATTTTCCAGACGAGACCAGCCTAATCTGATGGGCAAGTCTGATGATATGGAGCGACTTCTCAGGCTGTTTATTGTGGTTCCTAAGAGTATTGGCGAAGACGATATTAATGCTGAGTTCAAAAAGTACGGTGACATTGACTACATCTCCGTCATTAGAGACAGAGAAACTAAGGAGAGCAAAGGCTACGCTTTTGTTAAGTACAAAAAGTAAGTGTTTAGTAATTAATTATTTTGTTACAGTTAATTTTTTCTTACAGTTAAATATTCTCTTATGTCACTTAAGTGGCATTTTAATTTTACTAATTAATGTATTTTTCAATAATTTCAAGAGTCTCTCACGCTGCCACAGCATTTGAGGAGTGCAATCGTAGTTATAAGGCTGTCTTTGCACGGCCCAAGGAGCAAGACTTCCAGAAAAAGTCCAATCACCACGATCGCTACATGGACCCGTTTGACCGCCCGTACAATTCCATGCAGTCCAACTCATTTAATTCAATGCAACAACCATCTCCACCGCCTTTCATGGATATGGCTTCGCACAGTCGACAAGGTTTCTGACATTTTTGTAATGTGTTTTTTGTGTATTTAATGTTTTTATTTGAAAAAGCTTGATTTGAAAGTTATTGTTTGAAAACCGCCATTAATACATGAAAGAAATTAGTACAAAAAAATATATTTACAGAAACTATAGCTGCAGATAGGCCTACCTTTATAGATTTGTTTGGTTGGGTGAAGTATTTTTTGGTGAAAGCATAGTTGAACTAGGACAATTTTTTTTATAACGTGTGATACGGTAGCCTACTTTGTTTTCTATTTATTGCTTGAAGCGAGGACGTAAATTATTTTACATTGTGAATGAAAATGAAAGTGTTGAAATGTTGATTACTGTTCTGTCACCAACTTTGTTAGTTCATTACTAAACTAACTTAACTATTCATAAATTAAATGAACCGATTTTTAATAGGTTTATTTAGGTTGGTCAGTTGTTACCATTTAAAGAACGGAATAAACTAATTTTTAGGCCAGGGTTCTACCCCTTTGTAAAATTTCAACCCAGTCAGTTCAGTAGTTTTCCTTGTTACAAGTTTATTATTGTTAACTTGACAATTTTGTTAAACTTGCTTCATATTTATCAACCTTTTGTTATTAGTTAACATTTTTATTATGATTTTAGTCATGTTTATCTTGCCATTCTTGCAGAAACAGTAGTTCGTTAATTTTTTTACCAACATTTATTATCTGTGATATTTTATGATATCGTCTGTTAGGCTACCCCGGACCCAGCACCATGGACCTGATCAACAACTACTCCGGTCGTCTGGACACTGCTCGTCTCACGGCCCTGGTGTCTACTCAGTTGTCCGAGGACCAAGTTGAACGTTTGTTTGACCTCGTGCCTGGACTCAAGATCTGTCGGTTTGTTAACGAATCAACAAACTACAATCGCACTGTAAGTACAGTTTTGCAAGAGAGGTAATTCTGTACGGTACCAATTCAAGCATTTCTACTGTATGAATTGATTCTTGTCTTCTAATAAAAAATAAAACATTTAGGTAATATCTTGAAATTTTGCATATGATCCATCAGTTCTAAATAATTCAAATTTTTAAACCAAGACGTGTATCTCAGATATTTACTAATACATTTTTTTGGGAAATTTCAGAAAGTTTTGGAATTTAGGTAACATAGTCATATTGAAGTTTCTATTTTTAACCTTACAACTGGCAAGTTGACTATAATAGCCATAGTAGTTGGTGTCTGTGGTAGCAGAGACTATAAAAGTTGTGTTCTTATGGGTTTTTAACAACAAAAAACAAAAAAAAAAGGTTAACAGTGATTGTAAATTTGAATTATGTGGAATACAAATTGGAAATAAGATTCCAAACTCTCGTTTTATTACAAAAATAAACTCCACCAACAGAAGTGAAAAAAAGTTAAGCAAATTCAGTTGCACCGTCTATGCTTCACAAAATCGCCAAACATAACATGTTTTAAAAAATCATAGCAAGAAGCAAGGGATATTTTCTTTCTACAAAGAAACAGGATTTTTAAGGTAACCAAATGCTGCAAGTTTTTTGAAGAGAAGAATTACTTACAAACTTAGGGCACTGACTGCTATGAATGAGAATGTCTCCTTCCTACGCCAACAACAAATCATTTATAAACAAGTTATTGAAAATTTGAACTAAATATTTTACCAACATTCAATGGATAAATAACCCCACCGCAGCAAACCTGCAGACCAAGCAAATTTCCATTTGCCTGATTGGATTTACACTAAAATTTCTCCTTAAAAATATCATGTTTATTCGCTATTTAAATAGCATTAGTTTAACGAGTACTTACGATGCTGCAACAGGGAGGTTAAAAAGTTTATTTTTGTAAAATATTAATAGTGTTTAGTATAAAATAAATGAATTTTCCAAATTTGATAAAAATATGTTCACAAACAAACAAACTACAACAGTTTTTTAAATTAACAAATTTTTTATATTTTCTCCGTAACCATTTTAATAACGCCTTAATAATACACTTAATTATTTGTTTTTTAAGCTCTACAAAATAGTTTGGTAATAAATTGCTCAATTGGATGTTTTTATTCTCAAAAATGGTATAAAATAAATTTTTACCCCATAAACCCTTTCCAAACCCCCGTTCCCATAGTACGATTATGCTGGTTCGCAAACTTGTTAGAATAAATGAAGGTTTATACGTTTGTACCAAATTTAATCAAAATGGGATAATTTTTGCTCGAGTAATCGTGCTAATGGACACATACATATGAACGGATGGTTTTTTTTGCTTTTGGGGACATCAAAACAAAAAATAAATAGGTCCAGAGTCCAGTTCTTACCACGAGACCTACGGTAATAGCTCATTCCCTATGTGGGAAATTTCGCCACAAGGTTACAAAAATTATTCCACCTTTAGCTTGATAGATGTTTTAAATTCTATATAAAAATGATGAATTTGATTGGGTGAAGGTTTTTTTTTCTATTTCAGCCTTTACTGAGAAGAGTCCTCCTAGAGTATGCAAGTCCCAACGCCGCATCCTACGCTTTGGAAAAGTTGCATGGTTTTGAATATCCCCCTGGAAAGAAAATCGTTGTAAAATCAGAATATGACGGCTCGGACGGGTAAGTCATATTGGACATTTATGATTAATTTAATGCTCAGTTTATACAAATGGTCAAAATGTATACTATGTTTTCTGCTTGTTTTAGTTACCTTTTAGCCTGGAACCTTCAGTATCCAATAGTAAATGCTGGAACAATAGCGGGTCTTATCAAATTATTTGATTTTTTAAATTAAATCAATGGTTTGGAGAAAAATGAAAATTTTACAACGTTTTAGAGTAGTTTTTACACTTATGATATGTCTAAACTAAATTTCGGAGGCTTATTCAGGAATATAAAAACTGACTTGGAAACCAGTGAAATTACAAGTCTGTTTATTATAGTTAATACACTGAATAAACACATACAGGGAATAAATATGCCTAAGGAAAAGGTAAAACATGTGTACCAACTATTCATGGCCAGTGAACCACAATTTGTCCTACTACTGCATGGAAATAATCACATTACGTGTAAACACCTGTACAGTACACAGAAAATAGCTCATTTCCGCTTTATTCATTCCCTCTTGCTAAATCAGCAGATTTCACTGTTGGCGTTTCTATAAAATACTAACATCCTGTAAGCAAATAACATCACCTAAATGACATTTTATAATATACTAAAAATTTAATTTGTGTGTTATGATAAGTTAATTATGGTGGTGGGAAAAATCTTGTGTGTATTAAGAGCACGAACATTCATTACCGCTCTTTCAGCTAAAGCTTCGTGCAGCCATCTACAGTTCTCGAGAGGCGATGACGTATTTTACACTGTTGATACACAAATAGCTATTATGTCCAAACCATGCCGAGCTTGTAAATAATGAGTTTTTCACCAAAACAGGATTGAAACTCTAATGCTGCTGAAATTGATATAATCTGAATAAAAGAAAATTATTGAAAGGAACTGATAGATCCCTTGTGATCGGACGGTGTTGTGTTAAGAGTGGAGTGATTTTCAGGTTGCTTGGAGGTGTGTCAGGCAAGAGAGACGCTATGGGTCTCGTAGCCGCTAAGTCTGCACCTGAGATCACTCAGGAGCTGGCAACACTGACTAAAGCCCTAGCCGAGGCTACCAACATGATAAAACTGCAAGTCGGAGGTATGTCTTTACAAGCTTTAAAAGCTATTTCTTATTTATAGTAAAGCACAATTGTGCATGTCAGCAATGACGTACGGTATGGGAAATATTTTATTCATTGATCAACCCTTTTTGGTAACTAACACAATTAATATATTGTTTTTAAAATTATTACTCTTTGAACAATGCTAAATACTCAAAATAAGTATAATTTCACTCAATTTATCACAGTTAGATGAATTAGCGTAAGCCTTGAAAGTAATCGTCGATTTCGACAAGTTTCACCTAGTTATTTATAATACTCAAGTCTGTTCCTGATTAAATATATAAGGGGAGGATAAAAGTCACAATTCTGGGAAAATTGTGAAGAAAATTAATAGCATAATAGTGATTTTGTTTTTAGTGAATCTGTATATTGTGTACTATTTATTAACAATTCAATTAATAATCAACTCCTCTATATGAATCATTGTCGCTTCGTTAGTTTAGTGTTTGCAACTTCTTTTTTAGTTCTTTAATTTTCTTAAAAAGATGATTGAACGTTTTCTTATGATTAAATGGTAACAAAATTATCTGGCATATGATCTGCTCAAGCTTAAATGACTCTCGTACTCTAGTGTCGTAGACTTTCTCTCGCGCCCCCTCCCCTTGTCAACAGCTTATTATTAATCACTATGGAATCACCTGGTCTAATGGTAGAATGCAGGACCTCGGTCCTCAGGGTCTCAGAATAAAATTCCACCAACTTATGGATTTAATCTATGTGACAATGCCACAAGCACTCTACCCCTATTCTGAAGTAATGTGTAAAATGAAAATGGTTTCAGTCCTAAGATGTGAAGGTGGGACAAACAAATAGCTGTAAGAATGAAGAGTGAAAGATCTAACTGAATGTTATAGCATTGACTATTGAATACTGAACATACTTACATCCCATCTATACTAGTCCAGTAGCTTAGGGCTTTAGTTTACGAATACCGTTACGTGGCGGATAAAAGCACCAAATTTGGCATGAAGGTACCTTAGGGTATACTTATCAATTTTAGCCTAGGAGCCCTTTTGAATTCCTAACAATTTCCATACACGGCACCAAAATCCAAAATGGCCGACAAATACGTTCAAAAATCACGTGGAAATATATATTTATGAGAGACTACTATTACAAATAACAAAAATGCACTAGATTATTGTGATGTTGTGTTGATTAGGTAGTTGAACCGTACTGATCAATATTTGTACCGCATACGCATTAAACGTCATAACTGTAAACAGCTGTTTTTCATTTTTTGAGACGCAGTTAATGTTGCGTTCTATTGTTGCAGTTTGTTGATGCTATGTGTTAGGCTAGGATTATACTAGGACGCTAGCGTCCGAGAGGCTGGCGTCCGGGACGCTAGCGTCCCACTTCGAGCCGATAAATTAAGTGATTTGTGTTGGGACGCTAGCCTCTCGGACTGCCATTTTATTTCAATGTTTTGTAAATTTTTTATATCTATTTAAATAACATTAGGTTTAACGAGTACCCAGATTTGCTGCTTTAAGGAGGCTAATATTGTGTGTTTTTAGTAAAATATTAATAGCTTAGTATGAAACAAATTGGCCAAGTTTGACCAAAATATATCCATACACAAGCAAATTATTTTCCATAAGAATAACATGGGAGTTTTTAATTTACCCTTCTTTGAATTTTATCCGTAACGAATAACCGTACAAAAACACTTTAATATAACTTACTTAATTATATGTTTTTAAGCTAATTAAAATTACCTAGGGAGAAATATGACAAAACCCCTTTTTTACCCCATAAAACCCCGTTCCCAAGGAGGCACAAAATCGAGCGTCCGGTGGCTTTTTTAGCATCCGACGCTGGCATCCCTAGTATAATCGCCCCCATTTGATTTAATGCCCCGTTAGCGTCCCGGACGCCAGCCTCTCGGACGCTAGCGTCCTAGTATAATCCTAGCCTTACGTTTTGCGTTTTTTTGTGTTACGTTATACTGATGTGTTTACTACCATTTTCAGCTAATATTGTTGATTTGTATATACAATATTCTTTATTCTATTTCATATGACATTGTGGATAAAAAGTATATTAAATAATTCATGTAACATAGCAGTTTATATCTTATTAATCTTAACGAATCGGTACAACCCATCAGAGATGGTGTGATTGCAATCTGTATTCACTGCTTGATTTTATTGAGAAAATTGCATTCCATAAAAAAAATAATTAAAGAAAAATCATTTACCTTATCTTTGAATAATCAATTTTGTAGTCCCAAAAGCATCTAAAACCAAACTTTCAGCAAAATCGAGAAAGATTTTCAAACAGGCATGAGAGAGGGAGAGAGAGGGAGGGAGCGTGTGAGAGAGAGAGAGAGAGAGAGAGAGAGAGAGAGAGAGAGAGAGAGAGAGAGAGAGAGAGAGAGAGGGATACTTGCTCGTATTAGAATACTTTACAGGGTGTCCCGTTTCTACTATGACAAATTTTACCAGGTCATTCAAGAACCCAAAGAGCCAAAAATTTTAACATATCATGTTTCCTATCTCAAACCGTTATATCTCAACACCCTTTAAATATATAAACTTCAAACTTGGCACATGTATTACATTTAATAAGACCTCTTTATGGAATATCACGTTTCTACTTTGTACCATTTTAACACAGCGGTCGTTTGTTTTTTCAAGCTTAATATTTAACAGTCATATGAATATACATGTTATATAGGTTGTTAAATGCGATGTATTTAGTAAAAAACACACACAGATAGATAGACCAAAAACGGTTCGAGAAAGTAAACATGTTATATTTTAACATAACGTAATTTGTTTTGGACTTCCGAAGTTAGCTATAACATGCTATAACGTGGTAAAATTTATCATAGTGGAAACGGGACAACCTATATATTGGTTGTTTTCATGGAAAGCAATGATTTTATCTTGATTTTATTAGTTTTCTTTTACTAGTCTTTAAAAACCCCAGACTGTTAAATACATAAATTTTTTGTAATTTATTTATTAACATTGTGCAGTGTTACAGTGTTATTAAATAAATTAAATGTTTTGGTGTTAATGCAAACTTCATTTAGCTTAAAAAAGTTAAAATTATGTAACTGTGCTTTTTTGCCAAAAATGAGCTTTAGCATTATTTTTCGAATTTTCCCTGGACACAAGACAGTGTATATTTATAACTATTACGGCATTAAAATGTTTTTATGTTAAATACGTAAGCAAAGTCCGGTTGACCAAGCCTTGCTCGGTTGTAGTTAATTGGGCGTAATAGTTAAAACAAAACAATATTTTTAAACAAACATTGTATAATTAAAAAAAAAAACCTTTTTGTTACAAACCAAAGAGTTATAAAGTTAAGTTTAAATGCTACTCTACTTTATTATATAAGAATTACATTAGGAATTGGAAGAACAATAAAGGGACCTACAGGAATTTCGGAAAATATATTTAAAACATAAAAAATAAATATGGAATATAAAAATAATTAAAGTATAAATGTAAAAAAATATGGATAAAAATAGATGCAAATCGATCTAAATGTTGACGTATGATACTAACAAAGTCCACACCAAATTTAAAGTCAATTGGTTTTTATTTACCTTTTTTGCGCAATGTCCAGTACAGGTTGTGTTACATAAAATACTTAAACACACGCGCACCCACACACACATAAGATTTCTTACATATAGTTTAGTGTATCTTTGGTTTGTTTTGTATAGTCTTGGTTGTATTAAAGTTATAATTTAGAGTTAACAGTGGAAAGGATTCTTTAAAAGGATTTTTTTTCGTATTTGTCGGCCATTTTGGATTTTGGGGCCGTGTAGGGAAATATGTAAAATTTCAAAAGGGCTCCTAGGCTAAAATTTATTAGTATACCCTAAGGTACCTTCATACCAAATTTGATGCTTTTATCCGCCATGTAACGGTAATTCCACTAAGCCACCGGACTATACGGACCAGCTGTCACCATTTTTTTATTAAAAAGAACATAGTTGTGTGAGCCATTCACAGAATGCTCTCGTGTTTAAAATTGTGTTTTGACAGAAATTAGTAAATTAGAGCAGCATAATCTGTCTGTGGCTATGAACATTTTGATTTGAAAACTGGCGACAAATTCAAAATGGGGATGGAATGTCTAGTTGTATCAATAGTCAAAAGGTTATAGTTGTCCCTAATTTTTTACTAAAAAAGAACATAGTTGTGTGAGCCAGTCACAGAATGCTCTAGTGTCTAAAATTGTTGTGTATTTGACAGAAACTATTAAATTAGAGCAGCACAATCTGAAAACTGGCGACAACTTCAAAATTGGGATGGAATGTCTAGTTGTATCAATAGTCAAAAGGTTATAGTTTGTTTCTAAAACATTATATTTCAGGAGCTTTGGCAGGAGCAAGCAGGATGGGTCCTGGTCAAGGATCAGACAATTACGATCCTTCCCTCTGCTCCGTCAGACTTCCCCCTCCTCAACCCCTCGCACGAGTTGAATCCAAAACTGTCGAAAGGTAAAAAGTAACATAGCTAATAAAACAAATTTTGTTTTCTTTACATCATTTTTTGTATAAAAATAAGACCCTTTCCATTGTCATTACAATTATATAAGAATTGTTCTTGATATAACTTAAATGTTTGGTAATTTTCCAATAGGTTGTTAATTTTATATTAGTTGCAGTTTGCTATTAATTGACTAATTGAGATGAAATTCACTTAACTGAAAATTGAGAACCCGTTAACCGAATTTCTGATTGTAAAATTATTTATAGAGAACATAAATTGCTTTCTAGTTTATTTTATGTGTTGAGTTAACTTAATTATAATAACTAGAGGTCGTGTTATTTTTTCAAATTTAAAATTCATTTGTAGTGTTTATTTTAGAGCCTATTTTAATTTTTAAAGGGATTCTGCACTTCTACAGGAAAATATCTTTCCAGCGGTATGCGTAGATTTTCCCTGCGATGCACATGAGCTGAGAAAAAAGGTTTTAAAGAAACATGCTTGCCTATAAATATATAGATTGGATTAGCCCCATTAAGAAATTTGCTGTCAAGGTTCCTCTGTATGTATTATTTTTGGGTAACTTAAATGTCATATACAAACTCTCCAGAATTAATTATATTCTAAGTCTGATATATTGGTTTGTGGAATAATTATTCACAATAAATTGTGTTTCAGACTATTTATTGTAGGCCAGCCTTCTATGCCATCTCGCAATGCACTGTGGGACGTTTTTGGCCGTTTCGGAGATCTTGTTGATGTCTACATAATCAACGGAAAGAACTGCGGTTTTGTCAACTACGCAAAGAAGGAATCAGCTGAGAGGGCAATGGAGGTGAAATAATTACTTGTTGAAATAAGAAGTTAAAAAACTTTATTTATACATTTCAAACAATTCAACATATGACTATGATTTTCAATCAAATATAAATGTTAAAAAAAAATAAAATGAAAGCTCAATAGAGCAATGGGGGAATTGCGGCACCATCTTCAAATTGAATGCTTCGAATTTTTCGTCTAGTTCCCCGTAGCCTTAGCGAAACTGCTCGAATGATGGAAAGCTGGCTTTGGATCCTCAACCATCCGATAATTTGGGAGTATGGTTTTCTCCATTTTACAGCCAGGGCTTCGCTTGTTCTCCTCTGAAACGCTTCATATTCTTTGTGGGGGACTCCTTCCGTGGAACATATTAATGGTGTGAAGCTTCCTCTGATGTCTTCGGCTGCTTTGTCATATTTATTGTGTTTCTGAACGGCATGGTTTCGAGATATTGTTCCCCATTCTTGGTTGGCGTAAGAGGGAGCGTCAGCATTAACAATGCGATTATCAAAAAACGCTACTCTCTCAGCCTCCCAAATACCATTAACTTTAAAATCAGCTTTTAAAGCAGGCACATTGTTTGCAGGGTCAGCTTCTCTCATAATAGGCTCGACTTCAACCCCTTTCCAGGCCATATTTGCTATCGCAGCACAGTGGTCTCGATGTTGATCGTGCCCATGTTTGATCAATCCTCCTTTTTTACAATTTAATGCATGTGTAAGATTCATAGGTTGATCACAACCATCACATCGTACTGGTAAATTTCTTAGTGTGCGGCCATAGCGAATTGACAAAGCATCTCTGAATTGATCCGGGGACAAATCCGTATGATCAGATGCACATGGTGTCACAGTTAACCATTGGCTAGTATTCCCTGCTACAATTCTAATTATTGGCTTCTTTTGACTTTCAGGAAGTAATTCCATAATTCGTTCATTATTTGCTTTAGCCAACATGTCTTTTTCTAGTTTTAATCTTTACAGTAGCCTAAACTTTGCCAAATGTAATTTAATTTTTATTTACATGCAATATATCCTATAATTACATTGACTAAGGTATTCCAATTTGTGAATATTGGATAGCCATATTGATTTATCTAATGGCAACATACACGCTGTATGCAACATGTATGGCAACATACAGTGTCTACCAACACACACACACAGACTCATTTTTAGCTTATTTACTGGTCAATTTGAATGAATACAAGGTGTGTGTGTAACGGTAAAACTCATGTGAAATGTTGGTGTTTGTCAAAATCAGTTGATTTGTAAGCCAAGACTATGAGCTAAAAGCACTCTGCTCAATGACATTTGAAATTTTAAAGCTAATCCAAACAGCTAATCATTAAATATTCTGTATTCTGGTGAGCGCCGCGTCAAGTTGGTACACTATGTACTAAACCAAACTTTTTGCCCATGCTATGATGATATATCCTCAGTGACAAAGCTGATACTGTCTCATCTGCTTTAGCTTTGCCAATGAGTATTCCACATTACAGCATGGGCGAAAAGTTTGGTTTTGTACATAGTGTATATTATACGAACCTGACACACCTCTCGCTTAAAGACCGAGTATTGAGCGATGACACCGGCTTCTTAAGCCTAAAAATTACGACTAATTCTGATATGTTGCAAAAATTTCTCAAACCATTTTAGTACATTTGTTTTTACTTTTTAACCAAGCATCTGTTTGAACTGCATGTTGCCAGTTCAGTTTAGGTTTGATAATTATGTCAATAGTATTTTTATAGTTTGATTGTTGATTTTCCCACGGTCGTTAAGTCATATTTCTTGTCAAATCCGCTCTGACTCGATCAGGTTGGATTAGTGATGTTAGAAGTGATTTTTTTCTCAGCTATGACTAAAATTTTTAATCATTTTGGTTTAGTTGTTTTTGGTTAAGTTATTTGACTTTTTAATCTTACTGGACCAAAACTTAGCGTAATCTGAGGAAGTATGAAATAATAAACTCTGTATAGCCAACACCAAAATTTCTAGATAACCAAACAGTTTTTATCTGATTACAAATGGTGAATTTTGAAACCCAGATGCTACATGGAGCCGACGTGTGTCAGATGAGGTTGAAGGTGTCTTTGGCCGACCCTCCAAAGAACGACAGTCGGAAACGTTTAAAAATGGATCCTGGTAATTAAATATCTCAGGTAAGCTGCCTTTTTGTTGCTTGCTTGTGCGTTTAAACTTTGACTTAGTTTACAAATATCATGATAAGAGTCAGAAAATTTATGACTGACTAGTGACAAGAAAGAGTGTAAACTTACTTACTCATTTCATTTGCTGCAATAACTTATTACTGAACAAAGTATGTTTTAACTTACAGCTACATTGATTTTATGTATAAATTCTCTACAACATCCTATTTGAACGAATGATTTTACTGACAATAATGTTGTTCAGGTATGTCCAATACAAATACATGCTGGAATTGTAATTTTTTTCTGTACAGTACTTACTGAAATACTGGAAACTTAGTAGGATTACAGTTGTACTGAATGGTATCCAACTTTCCATACATCTAGTGCGCTTTGCTTATGCTTATGTTGCTTTAATGATTTATGTGTTTACAGTGGTCCGAGTTAATTGAGTCTTGACTTAGACTTACAGAGTACGATACTGGGTCAACCGCACTCACTCACATTTACTAGACTTTAGTGTTAGTGTTTACGATATATGTTTGGTGATTTGACTGTACTACAAGAACTTTTATTTTGATTAAGTTAAGATTAAACTTTTACTGATTGACACTTTCCTCTTGCTTTGTCTTGTTTTATACATTTTTCACTAGAGGTGTGCGAACGTACCAGTCGCAGACTGTTTTGATATCGCAATCGTGCAACCCGTCTTCAAAGATTGCGCCATCAAAACGTTCATGTTTTCACAGATTGTGAGAGGCAATGATGATGTATCCGTAACGTGAGATATAACCAGGATTTTACTGTGATTGACGATGATGTAAACAAGTCCGTGGGGATGTTTTTGTGAATTGCAAATTTAGCTTTGCCTGAGGAAGATGATTATGTTTCCCAGACTGGGGGGTGGGGGGATTATCACAAAATTACTGTGATCACTTTTTGATTTTTGTCGATTGTAAAATATCTACCTACATTTGTTTCAAATAACGACTTGCTTGCTAATGTATTAGGTGGATGATTCCTAGTAAAAATTTTAATTTTAATAAGTTAAGTAGGGAATTATTTATTATTGGGATCTTATAAAACCATGGGAGGGTTTTTTATTTGCAAATTTTGAATCAACCACTTGGACTTGACATATTTTTATGATTCTTCTGTTAAAAGAAAGATAAATTCATTTATAATAAGGCATTACAAAAAATGTTAGCCTATATAAATAAGTTCCTTGGAATCGAGCCTTTTTTTCAAAAACCTCGACTCGGAACACAGCTCAATCCAAAATATCAGGCTCGCACACCTCTCCTTTTCAGCTCTCAACATGAATCTCATATTGATACTAATGATGTAACTTTCTTACTTTTAGTACAAATTTATTATAAGGTACTTGATGTGTTGGAAATAAACTTACTTATCTGGATTTGGACTTACTTTTTTTTACATTTTCAGGAACTTATGACTCTTTGCCACATAGACTTGTGTTGTTTACAATAACATGATGTTTAATTGTATTGCGTTTACTAGACATTCTTCATTTTAGAAACAATACAATCTCACATTGAGGTTCAAATTCTGCTTTATCACAAACTTCTGATTTAATTAAATTAACACCCAGGATGTATTGTAAATGGGGCAAGGATATAGAAAGAAATCTATAATGCTAAAAACTTCGATGAAAATTAAACTAAATTATTTTGAATTTATTTCTAATCCTATCAAAATTGTGGTGAAACAGTTATATTTGTAAGCTTCAATCACAGATACTTAGAATTATTTACTGTAATATTTATATTCGTATAATGTCCCTATTCTGGATTCGTTTCTACATAAATAAAAATAATAAAGGCGAATTAGTAGCTTAAGTAAGTAGTATTCATGAACAAGTTTTTGCTCTTTTAAATGTTAAACCTACAGTGATGTTTAAAAATTTCCAAAAATCTATATTCAACTAATTTATTATTATATCTCAACAAAATATGGGATAGGTGCTGGAAACAGAATGTATCAACAGTTTGATCTAATTCAGTGTTCAACATGTAATTTAACCGATTCTCCTACTTCAGAATATGGGAAATATTTTGCATACAAAATTTTAAAAATCTAAATTTATCTGATCTTATATTTATTTATTGATTGTATCATAAACCAAACAACCAATCATATGGACTTTTTCACATTGATTAACTTCCAGTGTTCATTCATAAAACTATAGTTCGGCCGCTTAGAAAGCAACCTCCTCCAGCATTGGTTTAGCATTAGCGCGCAGGTCGTTTTCTAAGCGGCCAAACTATAAAGGTTTGTTCAAGTTTACTCATAATAGCTTACTGGTTATGTATCAGTAATTTTATATGGAAATTTCTTAATTTGGTCTGAATATACAAAAAATAATAATTAACTTGTCACGCTCAACAAAAAATACCCACTTGATACCTTTGAATCCTGATCATTTGACAGCATATTTACAAACTACTTACAACGGATAACAAATCAATGAAAAAATGTACATATTGAAACTGATAAGAACAAGGACACACGATAAGATAACTGTTTTTAATGATTTTTAGGCAGTTGACCATAGCTTTTGTTTATGAAAAACTACCAAACGATTACGGAAAATGTTGAAATATGTTACAACACTTAAACTGAACTAATTCTTACTAAAGCACTTTTATTTTTGTGACTTTCAGTTATTTGGTTCGTTTAGCAAGAAAGTTTTAAAATGCATGAAATTCTTCTGTGTTGAATCAAAGGTGAGTGAAAAAAAATGACAGGCAGATTTGAGGTACAGTAGAGTCCCGCAAACTCGGCACTCGATAACCTGGCAGTCTGGATAACTCGGCAATCACCTGGCTCAGAAAATTAGTGATTTTTCGAGTCCCGAGTTAATCATGGACTCAAGCCAGCTTAAGTCAAATTATTCGCAACTGGTACTAAGAATTTGTTGTGCTATATCTGATGACTTAATACTGACTTCTAATACAAATAAAAAATGCGACTAAAAAGCTTAAAAACTTTATTGTTCTAATTGTTAACCCTAGTTCCCGATCGTATTTCACAAACTCAGCACCCTTCCAGTCCAAATTACACTGAGTTTGCGGGACTCTACTGTATAAAATACATTATGTCAAGCGAAAGGGGAACCAGTTAAATAACCTCTTATGTTTATCACGTAGAAAGTAAAGAATTCATAGATACGGGTTTTATCTATTTTCAGGTGATCCTGGTGATCAGGTATAAAATCGACACCCTCTAAGTTTTTTTGTTTTTTTCTTTTTAGTTATCAACCTACAACTTTCTTTTACCAATTCTCTAATTACATTATGATTCTCCTTTCTCACTTGACATTTTGTAACAGGAGTTTCTTAACAAGTCCGTCGACTCATGATAAATTAAAGAGGTGAGCTAAGTCTTCAAACTCAACTTTTGTAAACCAGCCTTTAAATATTTGTGTGGTATACATTAACTTAAAGGAATGGTTTCCATATTTTTTCACTCTGCTCTTTAAAGTGCATAATATTATTTTTATTTGACATAAATAAGATTTTTTTATTAGTAATAAGTTCAATGTTTTTGTTTGTGCATTTATTTGTATTAAATGTGTGAAATAAACATTTTTATCATTGAGTTTGGTGTTGGTTGTCTTATTGTTATCCACCTCTTTTCATCCTTCATTCATTCAAACAAAAATTAAATAAAAATTCACATAAATAAAGACTGAAGATTATTTATTTATTTATTTTTTTTTAATACATAGGAGGAGGATAAATAGTTTTAAAGAATTGTTTTAAAACTAGTTGTTCTGCCTGCTCTTCACTTGGGTAAACTTTTACTAATTCATCACCTAAGAAATGTAGCTGTAGAAATTTGGAATTATCATTGATTATGATGAAAATAGAGTACAAATTAAATTGTCCATACTTCCCTCTTAGCACTCAGAAATTAGGCATGTGCTGCTTTCAACAATATGTTTTCATCCAAACTCATCTAGAAAACATTATTTTATTTCCTTGATTTATTGATTAAAAAATTGCACTCTATAGGTGATCCCCAACACTGAGGCTATATAGTGATTTAGACCACTTTTTAAGAGGGTTAACACACTTTCCTGCTGCCCTACACACAACCCCTTATCTTAATGTTTTCCACTCTTAAGGCTTGGTTTCTTTGAACCACGCAGCGTCACTGCGGGATACGTGATGACGTAATCACGCAAAAGTCTGTCGCAGCTATTGCTACGGGGGTGTTTTCTCTGACTTTACGTGCGCAATTCTCTGTGATTCCCGCCAATTTAGTAATGCGTGATTCCTTTGCGCGACGCACTGAAGTCTGGGACCCCAGACGTTTTGCGTGGCACGCAGTAGTTATTCCCATCTGTTCATCTGTTGGTGACTGATAATTGTGTTGTTAATGAAACTGTAACTATGAAATCCAAGGTTTTTACTGCCAAGTTTTATGAAAAGCTTTCAGTACAATATTGTTTCACCCAAAAGAACTACAAGAACAATGGAATCAAGAAGAATGTTGGACAATTAATAGTGTCAAGCACAACTTTTAAAATGGTGAAATAGGTTTTTAGCGAATTTCCCATATAGGGAATACCGTAGTACTCATACTCAAAACAACTGTTTTGAAAGCCTAACAAATTCCCGAAACTTACTTTCATTGTTCAATTTAATGCCTGGTAATTATAATTCTAAAACACCCTTCTTCCTCCATGCTAAAGAGTCTTTTTTTACTAAATATACAGGTAAATTTTCTTTATTATCTTCTTCCTCCAGCAGCAAAGCTACGGCAACAAATCTGAAATCTATGTTGTACATGGCCAACATGGCTGAAAATATAATCGCGCGCTGCGAGGATGGTGTCATAGAAAACACCCTCATTTTTTATCACGCACGCGTGATTCCCGCATATCGCAAATCACGGATCACGCAATAACGCAGCGTGGTTCAGAGAAACCAAGGCTTTAAGGCATTTAATTGATCACACACATTGTTGGTGCTGAAATGTTAACTCTTTTCATAAGTGGTAGGAAAATTGATCTTCAGGTAAAAACTGCCAGACATAGGCTGAAGAAAATGGGGAAATTATTTAGATGGGGGTGACCAAGCGTTCTATAGTAAGTTATATATCATTGGAAACTAGATTTTTACCTGAAAATAATGGTGCAAAAATTTTTCTGCTGCCACAAAAACTGAATTTACTACGATTTTTTGAATTTTATTACTGTAATGCGTCTTGTCGGCTGGTCTCTGTCGCCCACTGAGCTAAAATTATAACTGGAGGTAGCACTGCCATGGCAGAAGTCTGTCAAAAGCGTGTCGCTGATTTTGTTAGGCCGGGGCCACACGACGCGGATCATCCGCGCGGACGGACCACGCGGATGATCCGCGTGGTCCGACAACACATTGAATCAAATGAGAGTGGCCACACGGGGCGATCCTAAGCCGCCTGGGCGGATTGTCCGCGCCATGTCGCGGATTGTCCGCGCGATCATAAGCCGCGTTGGAGGGGATGACACATGTAGTCTTATGAGAGTGGCCAGACGATACGGATTGTCCGCGCGGTTGGAGCTCATTTTCAAGCATTTGTAGTGGGTTTTTTTAGTTTGTGCTTGTGAATTTCTGTTTATAGGTGTAAAATGTTCGATACAGACAAATCGATAGAACTTGTTAAAGATAATGTGGGATTTCTCATGTTGTACATTTCTCATGAGTATATCTTCCTTAGTTATATGCGGTCAAAGCAATTGAAGTAGCTCGTCAAACGATGCTATCTACATGCGATAGTAACAAAAAAGACTCCGAACTATGGTTTCGCATGTGCTTTTAAAAGGTTTGGAACACAAATGGTTTATCGGTTATGAAATGATGGACCCAATGATTTTGGTTTGCCTTAGGCTCTAGCTCACCATACGCTTCTAATGCACGTGTTTCTTCCATGACTACAACGAGAACGAGTGAATTAAACCATGTTAGAATCTCAGTACGTAGGCTGGGAAACCTCAACCGGAAGCGGTTCATCCGCTCCGTGTGGCCGGGACATCGTCGCGCGGCTTATGATCGTACGATCATAAGCCGCGCGGACGATCCGCCACGTGTGGCCCCGGCCTTAGGTTGGTATAGCAGTAAGTTTTCTTATCATAGCAATGACATGGCTTCTTATAACTAGGTTGGTATAGCAGTGAGTATTTTTGTCATACTTGAATACTTTTAATACTTTAATAATTTTCTTTGAAATGGCGACCATACAAAGTAGGTATTTTAAGCCAAGTATAATAATAGTTATAGCAATAATATGGCTTCTTATGACACCAGACTCACGCAAACATGGCGGCTGGCGACACGCATCTTTGACATTCAGTGCTACCTCCAGTTAGAATTATAGCTCAGTGCTGTCGCCATAGCTTTACTGCTGTGAATTGACTGACCAACAGACAAACATGAACAATTGAAAGGATTGTATAGGGAAGAAGAAGAAACCTAACATGACAAAGAGTAAGTTTATAAAAAGGACAAAGAGGTAGAGGCATTTATAAATTCACCTGAGCGTTGATTATGAACTACTTCAGTTCTTATTTAGACATGTGAGGTGGGTAGGTTGGGTGTTATGCGGACTCGTGACCCGCTGCGCATTTTTGAAATTATTATTTATTGTGTTTGTAGTACTTTTAACAAAGTGCATAAACAGTCTGGAGATAATATAAATGGGGACGCGCCAAGGTCCGCGGCCAACAAGGTCTACAACCACCAACCTGACCTACGATTGGTGGTGCGAAATGTCCGAGCTGAACCAGTTCCGTGACGGGTGAAGGGGATGTAGTCGTGTTTGCTGCCGGTAGACCTTGTTGCCAGTGGCCAACGCATCTGTTAGGCTGGTGCGGTCAGGACAAAGTCTCCTTTACATAACTAATATGCATTTGTTTATTGATACTATATTTATCATAGCATTTAAATGGGATAAGAGTAAGACTAATACAAAAGTAACCCGTGCTATATATTTGTATAGCATTTTTGCTACTAAGATAAATAAATCTGGTTTCTGCTTATTTTCTTAGAATAAAAAAATCCTTTTGTATTTTTTGAAGTTAATTACCCTTTTCGAAACCCTCCTATAGTAGGTGAATAATTTACTTTAAACTTTGCAATGTTAAATAAATATTTTAAAATCAGAACGATAATTAAACTTTTGGCCAGAAGATATCATAATAAGTTTTATTTTAAAAAAGGCAACTTCAATTTTTGGGGAATGCTATTATTGTATTAATTGTAATAATAGATGAGTGAACAAATCTTCTTACTACACTTATATTAACAATTGAGTTATTTGATTTTACAAGGAAATCATTGTAAAAATAAAGCTTGTTATACATAGCCGGCACTTATTGTATATGTATGGCTGAGTACCATACGAAACAACGCCTGCAAAAACTAGTATACCTTTTGCAAACCCCGCTGTATTGTGGGATGACAGGAACGCCTTTTCCATTCATTTAATCAATGGATTGTTAATCTTTGTTGCTTTTAATAATATTTTATTTATGCGCTGCTATGTTGTAGTTTTGTAAAATTTCTCAAAATGACATCATATTTTCAATTATTGTATTGTACTAGAGAACCCGTGAGGCTCAATGAGCCGCATATGAAACATAACGCCAAGAAAAACATTAAGCTTAAATTCAAATAGTTTTAGTTACATCTTAGAGTTGTTTGAAAACTTATTAGAAACTAATTTTAAATATCTCTATTTGCGTCGTCAAGGCTCACTTTCATTACCGGTATTTATTCTCTCAGTTTTAACTGATGACTTCTAATGAATACTAAACGATCTGCTTCAATTCGAGGTAACATGCTGCAACAAAGTGTTTCCAGAATCGAGAACTTAAGAAAACCTTATATGCCTTACTGATAACCTGTGTTAAGTAATTTAAGTCGAGTCATTTTATTTCTTTGATTTGAGAATACGCCAACCTACTCAAACGAATTTTCTCCGTAGAGAATCCTGAAAAATGAGGTGATATCAACCATTTCATGTGCTACATGTTTTAACACAGAATACAGTACCTAATACAAAAAAAACACACTTATTTTAATAAGGAAATAAATTGAAAGAATAACAAACAAATAAGTACAGCTAAGGTATTTTTAACATTAGGTAGGTATATGGAAAGTTCGCTTTAGAAATGAATTATGACCTTAAAGGGCAATTTACGAAATAATGGATAGTTTGGATAGTAATGGAAGTTTGACAGTTTAACAGTTTGCTACAAACACTTGGTTGAAATGAAACATTTTACTACAAGTGTACATGTTGCTCGAAATCGAGCAATTGCGAAGAAGTAAAGTACGGTAGTTGTTTAAAAACAAATAACTTATTTAAAACCTAATAAAAGTCATAATTTCCGATGAGTTTAAAAGACTCAACTCATAGATCACGTACCTAACAGTTCCATACTCCATATAATCAACATTTCTTGTAAATATTTTATAATTTTTCAAAACCTGATCTAGTTTTTTAGTGTATTCTACAAATATTTCCCACTTATAGCCGCATTAGGTTGTCCATGTTGATCTTCGTCAATGATAATGTAGTCTGCATGGTACTACCGGTACCCATTGTTGCCAGTACGTTTACAAATTTCTGTAATTTTTTTACAACGATAACATTTTGTTTACATTACTTAAGAACTGCCTGATTTTCTGCATAACCTCTCTATCACAATTGTATTTGCTTCAATTGGGAATAATTTGGCTCGTTACTGTTATAACGTATGTTATATAATTGAGTACACGTATATTCAATTATATACGTGTATACTCAATGGATAAATTTACCTGAAAAAATGCAGGATTGAAAGGCCTAATATTGTTTAGATGGTTTTTTGTTTCCCTTAAATGTGAATAATGCAAATCCTTCAATGAAAGTTTTATTAAAGTTTTTTGGATGTAGTCATATTATTTTAAATCTCTTGACTTTTAATAAAACATATATTTAATGTCCTTGCCGTAACAGTTTAATTCAGCCTTAGATTGTTTTCCTTTGCCAATAATCATAAAGTTAAGTCCGTGTTTCCTACAAAATAGTAACACTTCGACTAACATCCTTGTTCATTTTTTGTGGGAATATTCATACTGTAGGTGTTCTTCATTATATAGGAGGTAAAATATATCAAATTGCCAAGGCTTTTTCGATTATTTAAATTGTAAATTAAAGTAGTACATTTATTTCATTTCTATTCAGCCAAAATCAGTAAATGAACCCAATGCGTTTCGTTGAATTGAAAGATAAATAACAGCAATTAAATTATACAGCTGATCAAAATATAAACAATTATGTTCTTCATAAGGAAAACATGGGAACCTTTAAAGCCACTGGGGCAGAGCTTAAGGGACTTTTTCATAAATGTAAGGCCAGTTTGCAGATCTACTCGGTGCTCTTTCCAATGAGACGTCAATGGATAAAATCGGTTAAGAAATGGCGGAGGAGTTCAACCGACAAAGTGTAATGTAGCGTATTAATTATAAAGATTTGAATTTGGGTTGGCGCAAATATTACAATAGAAAAAAGAGAGAGAGCCTGGATGAATTGATATACTAAAAAGAAAACAGCAACAGGGACACTATAACAGTATATCTATCTATTATTACTTATTTAATACGCAAGCAGGTTTTTTGTGACAATTACTCCTCCGAAACTACTGAACCGATTGGCATGTTTTTGGTATCATTGGAAAGAGCGTAACGTGAAGTTGTGCAGGAAACCTTCTGCTTAGGGAAATAATTAGAGAGTGAGGCCCAGAGGTCCTTTACAGTTTCGTATTTCTCCATAAGATTAACATGGGAAACAAACACTGTTATGAAATTCCAACCACTGTTGGCAGAAACTAAAAGTGAGAAGAAGAACATATGTTAATTATTGTAAACAGTCAATACGTTTGCTACGAAACTATTGATTTCCTATAGGAAAATTTGCTAAAAAAACCAAGTGTTGCACGTGGTAGGGACTTAAACGTGAAATCTGTCCATAAAGCACATTTGTCTGATATAAGGTTTTTGCGTAACAATTAAGCTCTTAATTAGGACATTGAACTATGATAATTATTATAATTCATTTTTATTTTAACAATATCTATCCACCACCGTAAATGCGTCGATGATATTATTTAGCTACAACTGCAGCGACCCTTGTCGCGGCTGTAGCTACCAGCTACCTGCCGCCGAGAGAAAGCTCGCACCCCAACACATCAGTCTTTGTTAGGGTTTCAAGGAACGCAAACTCTTTGTTCTCTTGCTCGCAAAACTGGACGCTCTGGTCATCGAACCGCCGCGCCGCTCCGCTTCTGCGGTGTTATGCAGCCCACGAGGCTTTGCACCCCCTGTGGCCACCCCGTGTTTTGTAGTAGGTGTTTGGTGTTTGAGGGCATTTGTCTCTCAACAGTTATTCTCTATTAATGGAGATGGTACTCAAGTAAGAGTACCGATAACGTGCCCGGCATGTCATTCCATTGTGGACCGAATAATTAGGGGTTGTTATTTAAATTAAATGAATTGTTGTTTTTACATATTTTATTTTACCCAATCTGGCTGCTTCCATAATTTATGTTACTTCAATTATACATACACTCACTCACATTTACGTACGGAAAACACTTTAATCTGTCATATTATTCGTTATTATAATACCATAATTACCATAATTACCATCCTCTTGACCGATGACCATTTCTGGATAGGTCGCGTCAGTAATGATACAAATATCATAAAACTTACAAATAAAAAATACTTCAACATATAAATAAATAAATTAACTTGAGTGTCAGGCGGCATAAAAAATATTAAAAAACTAACTGGGCTTTGAAGTAATCCTCCAAGGAATAAAAACTCTGTTGGCAACACCACGACTTTAACTTCTTTTTGAACAGTTTCGGCTCCAGGTTCTTAATGTTCTCAGGCAGTCTATTAAACATCTTACAAGCCAGTAGTGGGAAACTGTCCTTCACTTTAGAAGTGCGGCATCTGGGAATAGAGATCAGGGAGACGTAGGAATTGGCTAACTCAGGAACTCGCTAACTCGGTCGTGTGGCGGAACTGGCTAACTCTGGAACTGGCTAACCGTCTCAGTCAGGAATTGGCTAACTCCGGAACCCGCTAACTCGATTTTGTCTCGCGGCGGAATTCGCTAACTCTGGAAGTCGCTAACCCGGCCGCGCCCACTGCTCGGAGCGGTGCCAACCTTGTACGACAAAATTATCGTACACTGCCGTATTTCAAAATGTCAGTGTCTATAAAGATACAGTAAATGTTATTGTTTTTTGTTATCAATTCCACTTTTAACAGATAACTAGCCCAAAGTAATTAAAAGACAATTAAAACATCATGAAAAAATGTTTTTTATTAAACTGTACAATGGCCAGTTAAATGTTTATGATTTCGATCTTAAATATAAATGCCATCAGTATAAAAGAAAATAATAGAATATGAAAAATATTCAAAATTTAGTTTAATTGGTAATAAATAATTAAACCTCTACGAAATTAAGCTAAAATACACGCAAGTTCTTAAACACGGAAAACAGATTTAATTGTAATGTCGTAATAAACCAAAACCATTAATTAATACAGTCATCAACCATCGTAACTTTCATAATTAATTCATAGATTTTAAATTTAATGTTCGTCTTTGACCCGTCCAACTTACGTGTACACATATGATGACATAGACTAAGTTATTATCTAGGCCTAATAGTTTGAACCAAAGCATTGTAGGCCTACTAGTAAATAGTTGCCTAATTCTAAAATGTGTTGAATTTTTTAGCAATAATGTTACATGTTTTAAAACAGTTTTTAGATTGTACACCTAAGCACCACTAGTAAAAAATAGGAGAAGATATAATATTCATATAATAAAACGTGACAGGGTTATTTTAATTCACGATTTTTAATAAACTAATTGACGGATTTTCCTGATTTTAGTGTTGGGTTTCCTTTATATTGCTTTCACAAACGATATAAACTATAGCAAGCCATTGCTCGGTTCACTGTTCCCCAGTACTGAGCTACACAATAGACAATAGCTTTGTTTTTGGATAAGATAGAACCAGCCTGGAAAAAAAACTCCAGACTTTTAAAAAGTAAGCCTACTGAAAGACGTAAAATTAATATTAATTCAACAAAATTAAGAGGATGTCCCGGGTTCTACACTAATAGCCTACGATAAAAGAAATTTACAAGTTGTATTTATGCATAGACCAACTTTTAATGCAATCCATGAATACATTAGGCCTACCACTTTATACTGTATTGATAAATATTTATTTAAATTCAATAGCTCTATTTAAAAATACGTAACCACTACAATGTAATTCTGCAATGACGTTTAACGTGTAAATTTTATTATGATTTATGATTTAAGGTTACTACAAGCCCAGTATATAAAATATGAACTCAAAAATTTTATTTGCAGAAGTTCACAAAATGGTATTTATTCGAATAAAAGAAACAAATGGCGGACTACGAAAATAGATATTTCATAACATGTAATAGATCCAAATTAAATGTGCATTTTTATCTTTTTCATACCAATAAGCTACTATTTAAGTAAGAAACCCACATATAAAACATACTCCCTTATATTAGTACATTTCTAATCCTTATGGATCATCTGAAGACAGTTGTATTGTTAGTTCTGTCCGGTGCACTGTCTTTAGAGGTCGTGTTTTGTTTACAATTGTTTCTTGTTTTCAGTAATTTAAAACCTCGTTTAACCAAATAAAACGTTCTAATCACAACTAATAACACGTCCCCTAACCAAACAGTAAGCTGGGTTTTCCTAGGCGCGGAGTCGGCCAGCGGAGAGCGGACAACGGAGAGCGGACTCAGCTTGTCTTAGGTAATTTAATGTTACTTAAGGAACAAATCATGAAGTTAACTATAAAATGATAGAAACACAATTTTGTCGACACTAGCGATCAGTGTCACCGGACATGAACTAGACACGAAAAACGAGCTTCAAAGTTTACAAAGGGATGTAAAGTTTACTTGTGTTGGTTAGTCTATGGTAAGACTATAATGCATTTTCCACCCTAATAACCATAAGAATAATGTTAAACATACTTCCAAATATATTTATTTTATCGACTACGTTGTTCTTACTCCTAATTAATCGTAGGATACGACATTATGGTACCGATACGATATAGGTAGTACACTTTCGGCAACACTGGCCAAAAATATTCGTGCTTGGCTCCCATTGGACGGCCCGTGAGGCTTCTGATTGGGAGTTAGCGAGTTCCGCCGAGGGACCGAGTTAGCGACTTCCGTACGAGGACGGAATTCGCTAACCCGGCTTTAGAGCGGGTTAGCGGGTTCCGGAGTTAGCCAATTCCGAAACCGAACAAGTTAGCGAGTTCCTCTCATCGACCAAATTTGAAGATAGGGCATTTAACATGGGGTTAGCGAGTTCCAGAGTTAGCCAATTCCGCGGACCCGTGGCTAAGCAATAGTTGACTACAGTAGCAAGAGGAGATGCAATGGTATCAATAATCTTAATTAATATTGTTGTAGTCATTCCATAGAATATGTCGTATTATTATTATATTAAGAATCTACACGCTGAAGAAACACTCTTTTCCATTTTGAAATTCATAATCTCATATGTAATAATTTATTTATCTTAGGAAGGTGGCTAAGGGATGAATGCGTCCTAAAAATAGCCTACTATTATGGAGGGCCCACCACGAAAAGCAGTTTTCTTTTAATTAAAAAAGTTTGCTTATTGACACTGGGGACATTGGGTCACTTATTCTTGCCCCATAAGGAAGCCAATGGGCCCCATTTTTAGGTAAATCTTCTTCTAATTAAATAACAAATACTTATCATTCTATTTTCACTCACAATTTAATAACTCTTTATAGGTGTATTTAATCTTTTAACGGTGATTGAAGGGGTATACTGTAAGACATAATAAGTGGGCCTACAACGTATGAAATCACTTTATAATGCAATAATCATTTTCGAATTAAATAATGCCAGAGAGGAGATAGGATTATCAAAAAACTAGCTGAAGCCGGCAGACGTTGTCTTGCCTTTGGCTATTTATATAATTTAAGTATCGAGTAATAAAAACCCAAACTAATTCCAGGAATATTACAAAAATGTGTACGTTATCTTATATATTAAAACGTAACAGATTTTTTTTTATTTCACGATTCTGAATCAACCACTTGACTGATTTTCATCATTTTTGCGTTGAAAGAAAGATTTGAAAGAAGCCAATTTTGGGAACTAGGGAATGTCGAAGCCACAATTTTAGTTTAGGGTTTCAGTTTTTTTTAATTAAGTTTAAAATTTTAAAAAGTCCAGCAGCCGACGCTATCATTCTACTCTAGGTTTTGGTATAATACAATTTGCTTAACGTAACAGCTGAACAATCAGCGTTTTCGACACAAATTCAGCATTTGGATGAAAATGAAATGACATACGTAGGGTTGACTTTCTATACTATGTGTAATGCTTTAATAATTGATACGTTTATTTAATCGGTTAGAGGACGAGAGATAATTTAAATATCTATATAAATAAAATTACAGTTTTGTCTGTACATTGCTTAGAATCATGCAGTTTTTGGTTATTTTTACGTTTCATAGGCTAAGAAAGCCGAAACGAGTCTTATCTCAATTTCTGTCTGTATGTCTGTTTATCTGTTTGTCCGTCCATTCTGTGGTTGCGTCTGTAACGCCAAAATGTCATTTTACGCGGTCACTCCCAGAAAACTAGAGTACCGATCAAGGTTCTAATCATTTGTCTGTATTTACTGGATTGGTGAGAGTGTCTTTGGCTATAAAAACCTGGCCTCGCTTCTTTGAACACCAAATAACGTGTTATCAAAAACCCAATTTTGTTAGATTTTTGTCAAATTTTCTCCTAATGTTTACTATTACATTTGATGAAATAACGATCAGCTGTTTGGATTAGTTCTCACTTCTAGCTGTCACTGATATGTTTACAGTAAAAGTTGTTTACAAATACCGCAACCATTTCCGATCAAGTTTTGTTAGCACATCCAAACCAAGTGAGATTAAAAACGTTGTGCCTTACAAAAAAGGTTTCCATTCATTGACGGCGCTTCAAGGACAGTTGTGGTAAGTGCAAAGTAAAAAATCACAGCTGCAGTGGATGACTGGGTGATCGTGGAAGATCTTTCTGATTTTGCTGTGATCGTAACAGAGGTTTAACTTACAGATGTAGCTAAACTCAGTTTTCCAATGTGTAACTTTTGGTTTTTACTACTTACATTTCGACAACGATATCGGTACTTTTCCTACTTAGGAACTAAAACTACAAACGTCCAAAACCCCAGATTTGTGCGTTTTTTGTCACATTTCCTCCGAATATTTGCTAGATATATGTACCAATTATCGTTTAGAGAGAGATTACGTAATATTTTACATAAGAAACCTTTGTTTGGATAAAGGTGGTTTCTTCAAACTGTCATTAATATGTTAACATTGAAAGTTGCTTACAATTAATGCTATTATTGGGAAATAACTTTGATTCTCGAAAACTTAAAAGACATTTAAAACCAAGGGAGATTAATAACTTCGGTACTGCACCACATCAAGTGAAAGTTTTTTTTTAGCAAACCATAGTGAGTTTTAAAGCTTTACGTTGTTAACGTTACATGTTACATGTTTTGTGGCCTGTGTATTTATTTATTTGCCAACGGATTAAAACCTATATAAAACAGTTTGATTAGAAGGACAGTTTGAATTGGTTGCAAGTACTATAGTTCTTTTCTTAAATGTAAACGTTGGTTTATGGTACTGATACTTTTCCTTAGAACCGGTGGTAGCAGTAAGAATCATTTTTATGTAGAAACACATCACTATTTACAACTATAGTTATCGTTAGTGCTGCACCTTATTTCTTATTAAATTTAATTGATGTCCTACTGTATAATTTTTGCGTTTTCTGTCTGGACTCCAAAATGTTAGTTTATGCTATGAAATGATAAAACATTATTGAAAGATTTTTTAGCAAACCATCATGAATTTTTAAAGCTTGGCGTTGTTAACGAATAAATTTTTTGTGGACTGTGTATTTATTTACTTATTTATATATTTACCAACGGATTTACACAAATTTTACAGTTTGATTAGGCCTAAACACGATTATCATAATATTTGATGACACTATCAAAACTTTAAAATAATTATTTTGTTTGTAATTTGCTTTGGTTAAAGCGTAGCAAATCCCCTAACTGCTATTGTGTGTGTATGTCTGTTGGTAACGCATTAATGTCCTTATTTCTCAGTGTTTCTTGGAAAAGACAAGAGCACCTTTGTTATTGAAAATTTCAACCCGAATAAAGTGTGCAGTAGTGAGGTTGAGGTAGTTTTTTTAACTTCTTTTAACCAGTGTGAAAAGTAACTTTCAATTACAGGTCTACCTTAGGGCTATAGATCTATAAAGCAATTCCTTTTATCATTAGATATAAAATATGGACTAACACGATCGGGTGACATTTAATTGCGAAGCAATCGTTTTGGCTTTGAAACTGTCAGATATTGTACCATTTGCGAAGGATTATATGTATTCCTATACAGTAATAGTTTTGCTAGCATATCTGGAAAAATGCACACTATATATGCAAACCAACTCCTGTTCTGAATATAAGGTTTCAACTTACTACAAGATTCCCGTACGTAGAACGAGCAAAACAGCTAGTACAAAGTAAAATTAAAATAATAGATGTTCTAATTTATTTTTTCAACAGTCTATAAAATCTTTAGTTTGTTTTAGTGCAATATAATTTGTTATAACTAACAGCTGGTTGAATATACAAATATTCTATGAACTATGAGGTTAGTTTATGAACGAGTTAGTTTATGAGTTTTGCATAACTCGAAATATACGTCAATAAAAATGAATGCCTATTCTTGATTGCAAATCTGTAGTGCGTTCATACCTTTAGTTTGAGGCCAAAATTATGAAAATCGGCCGAGTAGAAGAGCTAACCCGACTCGGAAAAGAAAACCCAAATAAATATTATTATAGATGGCCATAGGTGGTTTATCAGTATGCATAATCTAATCATACGAAACCTTTTGTGTTAATAATTAAACGGCTTATTGTTATTTGATTGATTTGTCTTTAATTAATAAATGTAATAATGTTGTCGTTAACAATTTGCATTTGTGTTTAAAGTGAATTATTATTCTAATGTTATGTGCTTAATCTGTACCATTAATATTAGTGAGTAAAGTGGTGTATGGATTTCAAAACCATTAATAATCGTGGAATAGATATGACAATTGAATAATTATTTTCTCGTAGCCAAGCAAGTGTACGGTAATTTGTACAATTACTACTTTACAGAAAACGGTCTCATTAGTCAGCCCGCAATACAGCAGTGCTTTGGTAAAGTATCCTACATTTTGCAGGCGTAGTTACGAGTGAAGTAGTCTCCAGTTGTCCGCCGCACCGTTTGGTTAGGTCGGCCAAACCAAACTGTGCGACTCAGAGGCAAGTGGGAGGGATTGTTGGTCTCATGCTCCGCCGGCCGCAGACCTTGCGGAAACTAGCGCGGGGGTGATTTTTCATTATAGCCTAAACTTTACCTTCATAATCTAACCTAACTTCAAAACACTTAATACAGTCACGAGTCCACATAACATCCAACCTACCAACCTCACATGTCTTTTTCAACTTATAAACGAATTTTAAACTGTACGAGAAGTTTGGTTAGGTTAGGTTAGAATAGTGTCAATTTGTTGTTTATTCATTTTATTAAAACTGCCACTACACTATTATCCTCATGGGACATAACGGTTACATGGTCAAAACCTAAGCTAAGCTATTCGGTTAAGTAAAGAGAAGAACTAAATGAATTCCTTCTTCAATTTTCATAATCCAGTCCCCAGATCAAGATTAAATATGTCCGAACTAGAGGTGTTTATTAATGTTAATCAAATAATACATAAGTTATAGCCTACTTAAATTAACATAATTACCTTTCTAAGTGTGGGTTGTGAGGGTAATATTTACATTAAAATGGCATATAATCAATCAATAAAATGTGAATTGTGCTATTAACTTCGATTTTACAGTGTTAACATTGTTAGTGCAGATTCAATGTTCCTAATAAAACATAAAAAAAAACTTCAAAAAAATCGTAGTAAATTCAGTTTTTGTGACAGCAGAAAAATTGCACCATTATTTTCAGGTAAAAATCTAGTTTCTAATGATATATAACTTACTATGGAACGCTTGGTCACCCTCATCTAAATAATTACCGAAAATGGTCATGGTGAATAAACTACAAGTGAATGAGGGTAAGGGTAAGACCAGAGCCTTTATTTGTCCACTTAGGATTCACAGATACAGACAAAGGTATGCTGTAGTTTTAAA
This sequence comes from Macrosteles quadrilineatus, assembly GCF_028750875.1. Lineage (NCBI taxonomy): Eukaryota > Metazoa > Arthropoda > Insecta > Hemiptera > Cicadellidae > Macrosteles > Macrosteles quadrilineatus. Next base: position 179,488,316 of record NW_026542594.1, read on the forward strand.
GAGTTCTCTACTTTTAAGAGGAAATTAGAAATTTCATTTGCACTGTTCAATCTTAACACATCTTTCTAGTGCACTGAGCTAAAATTATAACTGGAGGTAGCACTGCCATGACAGAAGTCTGTCAAAAGCGAGTCGCTGATTTTGTTAGGTTGGTATAGCAGTAAGTTTTCTTACCATAGCAATAACATGGCTTCTTATAACTAGGTTGTATAGCAGTGAGTTTTTTTGTCATAGCAATAACATGGCTTCTTACGGACACCCACCTCACGCAAACATGGCGGCTGGCGACACGCATCTTTGACATTCAGTGCTACCTCCAGTTAGAATTATAGCTCAGTGTTCTAGTGTTGTGAGGCAATCTGAATCTGAACAAAGAGTACTGCAGCCATGATGGCGTGTCAGGCCATCCTTTTACAGCTGGGTTGGGAGATAAGATGGAGATAAACCATTTCACTCGGTTGTTTGTGCCAACAGATACGGAAGTCAACCCCCGCCTACCTGGAGATACCATGGATTAGTATCCATATAACAAATTTCATCAAAATCGGACCACAGTTGTGTACCTCTGTACACCACATACACACAGACATAACTTCGAAAACCACTTTTTTGGGTTCAGGGAAGGGGCAAAATAGATATATCCTCTCAAACTCGAAAATTTAAATTTAAAAAATACTTTCTCCATATACTATGGTGTAGGGGAGAAAGTAAAAATGTGCAAAACAGTTTATGGAAAATAGCATATAAAGATTGATTTTTAAACACGTAGATCATTGGAAACAAGGTATCATTCCTATAAATTACATAAATTATACACATTGACTATAAATTATAGAAAGTCAACAATTTTCATCACTTTAAATACATACAAAGTCAATAGTATCATTTCACTACTAAGAAACTAACTTATCTCACTGAGCTAAAATTATAACTGGAGGTAGCACTGAATGTCAAAGATGCGTGTCGCCAGCCGCCATGTTTGCGTGAGTCTGGTGTCATAAGAAGCCATATTATTGCTATAACTATTATTATACTTGGCTTAAAATACCTACTTTGTATGGTCGCCATTTCAAAGAAAATTATTAAAGTATTAAAAGTATTCAATTATGACAAAAATACTCACTGTTATACCAACCTAGTTATAAGAAGCCATGTTATTGCTATGGTAAGAAAACTTACTGCTATACCAACCTAACAAAATCAGCGACACGCTTTTGACAGACTTCTGCCATGGCAGTGCTACCTCCAGTTAGAATTATAGCTCAGTGACTTATCTATTTTAGTTTTTACATTGGCAAGCTTGGTTGTCGCTAGCAGACTAGCAGAAGCATAGCAGACTGGATGGTCAGGTCACTTTTTGTCACAGTTTACTTTTAATGACATTTCATCGACTGCTCTGCTCAGTGCTCAGTGCTCACTTGTTAGCTTTTCTATTAGTTCACGTTGTTATTTTCTTTCACTCCAGAACAAAATAACTCTGAAAATGAAAAATTAGTTAATAATTGTCAATTAAATACATAAATTTTAAATAACAAACAAACCAGTACCGGTAAGTAAACAAAATCTTATTTTAAATTAGGCCTATAAGGTTATGTTCTGTTTGTGCTTTTGTTGTGTGATTTACATAATTATTTCTATAATTAAAAAAATTCTTAACAAAACTTTATGGTTTTATTCTTATTTATTAAGAGGTAGGAAAAGCGGTAGGTGTATGGCTATTACAGAGCCATACTCCTACTGGACCAAACTGTAGTTTGGTTGGTTAGGTTAGGTTATGATAAATTAATTTTATAATAGATTAATTTAAAAAAAACTATTATTAATCAATATTTCAATTCGATAGTTCCAATCGATATTAGCGTAGCCCAGTTAAGAAACTGTACCCTCACACTCCGTCTGGGCTCTATCAACTACGTTAAGCCATCGATTGACTCACCTAAGCATGCACAGGCCTAAACTTAACATAGGGCTGTGGGGTTACTTAAGTTATTACAGTTCTTTCTTGTTTTAATCCTTTTTCTATTTTTTGCTTGTATCTTTGCCAGTGGCAGTTTTTAGTTTTAACGCTTTTAAGGGAAAGCAGTCCAAACCCATAAAAGTTTTGTGGGGAATTGAACACGTCCCTCCTGTATCGAGGTCCAATACGCTAACCACAATCCTTGACTCTTAGAAATTTAAAACTGGTTTTTAACAGTCCTACAGTTAAGAAGGCTATAGGCTAAACAAAATCAATTCCTATGACTGATTGATTGAAGTTGAGCTTATTTTAAGTTAACTTAATCTTGAGTTTAACTGTAAGTTTTTTCAGTTCTTCAAGGGTATACGCCTAAAATTATATTTGCTCCAACCTAACAAACATAGGCCTACATATGCTCTTTCTACAAGGAGCACTGCCGCCCTATATTCATCCGACATAGGGTGCTCACTGTATTCAGCCAGTATATCCTCGACATCCTTGTACTTCTCAAGGACAAGGTGGGACTCTTTGGCAGGAGGGAGGAGGTCCACACCCACAATACCCGCAGAGCCCTAGACCTCGACATGCCTCGGTGACGACTTGCACAGACGATGAGGAGTTACCCGCATTCGGCAATTAGGGTTTTCAACACCTTGCCCAAGCGAGTGCGTGACATGGACCTGCCAGACTTTAAGAGTGCGATTTGCGATGGACTGCTGAATAGGCCATTGTACGCCTTGCAAGAGTTGGACAACAAACCCCTTTTTGTAACGTGACACATCCGCCACGAAAAGTATATATAGATATTTTTTATAGTTTTTATAGTGTTTAGTAAATATGTAAATAGAAATAAAACATGACGCAATCTATCCGACATGTCGGTCAACGATGTAGAAGAGAAGTATTCAAGTACAGTAGTCGCAGCTAGTTTGGGCGCGCGGCCGCGCTAGGGTGCGGGGTGTAGAGGGGAGTGTTTATTGCTCATTTCCAAAAACATCTGGCCCACACGGCTCTCTGGGGTTGTTCAGTGCCTCAGCGCTGTCTTCATGGCTTTGGCGTGGAGGACGGTTAGTACACAAGGGTCTGTGCGCCCAGACTAGCTGCGACAACTGTAAGTAAGTAAGTATTCATAACCTAGACCTACTTAAAACTTTAATAAACTTAGGTGTCTAGTATTATTTTATGATAAAAATAAAATTGTCATATTTTAAAGGCCCTTGTTGAGATGAACTATGTGAATGTTATTTTCTTAAATGTTTTGTTACAGGTTCATTATGGGTTTTGTCATCTCAGCAATCCATAAGCTTTCGAAATTGTCGATTTTCTTACTGCTGATTGCTGTGATCCCGGGAATACCTCCTGATGGCGAATTTGAAGCTTACAGGTTCGATAAAAGTTTACCAGGATGAACTTTGAAAAATAAGCTTCTAGTTGAACTCAGCTATGCATGTTACTAACAATCAGATGGTTTTCTTAATTTTTGCTAATTAACACATGCCTGCTACCGCTACCCTTTGAACAATAAAAGGTAACTCTTCTTATCTTTACCTAATGTTTTTTTTTTAGTTGAGGCCCAACCATTGCCTAAAATATAGGCCCATAGGTTAATTTTTATGGTACAGTTCAGGGTTGCCACCTTTGAATAATTTAGTTAAAAATTGGTACCCCCCCCCCTCGCACCAAGATTAACACACACATAAAGAAAGACAACATGAATTTGAATGGTCTGTAATGCTATCTCTTGGCCATTGAACAACACACTAAACTTAGACCTCCTGACCATTGGTCAGACTTGATGGTCTGTGGCAGTAACACTGGTAGCCCCATAGCTTCAGTTTGGTTTGTACACTTTAATTTGGAAGTCATGGTACTGTTTAATGGTGTCATAAGATGGCTCTTGGGGCCTTGAGGATTAAGAGGAGTTAGCTGTGTGGTCTTAAAATGTTGACTGGTAAATCAGTCGACTATAATGTAGGAGACATTGTAGATCAGTTGCATCAGTTAAATAACAATATCTTCAAAGCCTAACCTAACACATGGTCCACCCTTAGGTTAGGTTATAATTATTAGGTGTGGTCGGTATAATAGAAAAGTACCAAGCCTACTTCCGGAAGTTGTCAGCTGGTTGTCATGCTCTCAAAAAACACACTTCTTACTTATACACTTGACTCCTGCTAGTCCAAGTACTGCTAATTAAAAGATCAGCTTAATCTTGAAGAATTTAAAGTTTTTTGTAAATTTGCACTAGGCCTAGTGTAACAAATCTATCTTACATAAATACATTGTTTGTACTGTGCATTCAACTGTTTCGGCCTATTATTGATAAGAAGTAGGCTCTCACACTATTTCTTAGACATTACAGTTCGTTTAGCAAAAATAACGTGGTGGTAGTTCAAAAGAAATATCGATCAGTAGCTCAAAGATGAGTCAACGCTTGCTCTGGCAATCGTCTCTTTATTACACATCTGCCTGCTGTGCGCTTTGTCACAATAGATTTCACTTTTTTCCAATAGGGAAATTTGCTAAAACAGGTGTTTTACAAATGTTATTTGCAGACAATTTTTGACTTAGTTTTTACATAGAGTAAGTATCTGTTATTTAAAAAAAAAGATTAATACAATTTGGGTTACAGCATACCTCCTTCTGTCCCGTTGGAGGGTTCGTTGGCTGTCAATTCACGATTGAATGGAGCCGAAAAATTGTTTGAAGATGTAATCCATGGCCCAGAAGATATACAAGTGCACAACGGAGAAATTTACACAACGCTACATGGCGGCCATGTTGTCAAAATCGTAGGAAACAAAATACAGCCTGTTGCCAAGTTTGGACAAAAATGTGGTAAGATTTAGATTTAACTCTTTATATACAGTAAAATTTCCTTTTGATAAATATTAGTTTCCGTATGGTTCTGCAGTTTAGAATTAGAATCATGATTAATCAGGAGGTTTTCAAGTTTTTGCAAGTAATGTTTCGGTAAAACGGAGATTGTCTCACTGAAATTTGTTTGTAAAAACTATCATAAGTTCTTACGACGTTAGTGAATAATAAACTAATTATGAAACTGAAAGTATAAATGATAGTTTTCCTTCAAAATAATGAATAATAGGGAATAGAAAGAATAACAGCAATCTACTGTTTAATATGAATATTGAATAGCTATGGAAATCATTAACATATCTTGTTTTATTTGAGTGAACGAGACATACTATTACAAATACTAGAAAAATACATAAACAAATAACGTTTTTGGCCCGAAAAAAAAATTTAACATTGCTTAAACGGAACTGCCAAAACATATGTTCAATGCTATTAGTATAGGATTCGGACTACAATTGTTTCATTTGTTTATCTTTATGATCCTTACTTTAATACCGGTATTTTTCTAGTATTTGTGCATACTATATAACTGAATTACTAAGTAAATAAATGTAAGTTACTAATTAATCTTTAAATACAACATAGTTATAAATATAAGATGTCCAACTGCTAAAATTACATGGCGACATTGATTTTTAACTTTTAACTTTTTAACTAGGCCTAAGTAACTTATCTGCTTGCTACAGATTTCTGTTTAAAAGAGTTTCTCAAAATGAAAGTATTATAAAGAATATTCAAACTGACAATAAAGTAATAAGTAAGTTTATGTTCTGATGTAAAACATTTATTCAGTTTAGTCTGAATCACCTTGATAACGAATAATCAAAGCTCAAAGTTTCAATGTCAAATAAAATTATGATGACCTAATCATTAGATAACCTAATAGGATCCGAGATTAGGTCTTTTCTTGTCTTGTAGACATCTCGTCTTGTAATGTAATCTGAAGACTGTTTGAATGTGTTTTAATCGATAAAGTGAAGTTTGGTGAGTCAGTGGCTCAGTCTGTAGGGCCACGGACTTTGGGCCCAAGGCAGCGATGTCTTGGGTTCGGATCCTGGTCACTGCTACTACTTTTTATCAGTACAGTTCACCCTTGTACTGTACCGGCTCTCTCCTTGTTATGCTGGATATGTTCCATGCACTGGCCTCAGTGGCCCATGTAGACAGGCGAATGCAAGGTAAAAGGAGGTGCCAACCTCTTTAAAGAAAAGTAGTAGGATTTTTCTATCTCATTTTAGGGTAAATTTTACATTACATGCTTTACAATTAAATAAATGTCTAACTGGTAAATAAGTTTTATACTATGTCTGTCACCATTTGTGCTATTTTAGAATTATTTTTAAGGAAAAGTCCAAATTATATTTTTTTTATCTGTAATTTTTAAACCTCTATGCTTTTTTCAGAGGGTTTCCACGAGGAGGCCAAATGTGGACGCCCACTTGGATTGGCTTTTGACAAAAAGAATCAAATGTACGTGGCTGATGCTTACTATGGTATCTTCCAGGTAGACCTAGCTACAGGTAAGTTTGAGTCATTCATGTTTTTTTTGCCGAAATTTTGGTTATCCGAAATGACCTTACCCTATAACATAGGCTCTACTGTTTTATTGAACGAATATGACTATTATTATTTTCAAATAGTTACTTAAACACTGAGTGTTATTTTATTTTATCGTTGTTATTGTAGTTGTTATCAACCCGTTAAATTGTTCACTACGTATGATGCAGTGTTAAAGTATTACTGCTATATTGATTAATTTCTTGTTGAAGGTAAATCAAAGAACTTGGTGTCAGTGAATGACACGATTGAAGGCAAGAAACCCATGATTCCTAACTCTGTAGCTGTGGACAATACCGGCGCAATATTTTGGACTGACTCTTCCACTTCTCATTACTTACATGACGGTGTATTTCTCGCTCTACTAAACGGCAACGGAAGGTGAGTGGTTTTCAAAAATCTAATTTTGTTTGCACACTTTCTCTGTTTATTACAGTGCCATTTTATATATTTGACTTGACTTGATACTCTAGAAGGGTTTTGGCCTCGTCAACAATTGCTTGCCATTTTTTCCAGTCGCCTCATCTACTTCCGCTCCTTTTCTTGTGATGTCTGTTCTCACGCTATCCCTCCATCTTCTTTTAAGCCTTCCAGGTGCTCTTATTCCGCTCGGCTGCCATTCTCCTACCTTCTCAATAGTGTTCCTGTATCTCTTCTCAAGACATGCCATTTTATATATAATCCAAAAATATAAATTGAGTACCAATGTTAAGGGAAGTAGAATGGGGAAGAACTGTCGATACTGGTTTGTTACTTTTATCCATTGATTTATTGATATCTTGCTTGCAGGATCTATGCAACGATAACAATAAAATAGGGTACATACCTAATCAAAATGGAAATAAATATAAATGAATATATTAATTGACTAATGGCTATAGTTTTGTAAGACAGTTTTTAGTATGACTCATTTCCTTAGATCCTCGAAGGTGATGGGCCTCAACATTATCTGAGGATCTGTGTGGTTTTGTGTAGTGCTTGTGTTTAAATCCTAAGGTTCCTGGTTTAATTCCAAGTGAGATTGTTACCAGACTCAGATACCATATTTGCCATTGGGCTATTAATTAATGATGCTATCTTACAAAAGATCTGATATCAGATAGTAACAAGACCAGGGTAGACCTTTCCTTACAAAAATATGTTAAAAACAACACTAGACTTTTATAGGAATAAATCAAAACTGGTCCCCCGCTTCTACTTCCTAATTAATTCCTTTCTAGAGCTTGTTTTGAGATTGGCAAAAATTGTTTTCCGATCTAACTCATAAAATAATTTCACATTTCAAAAGTGTTTTGTTATGTCCTTAGGCCCTGATTCATGAACAGTTGTTAAAAGTATTCACTCTGATTCTTTTAACTCACATTATATTTTTCAGGCTGCTGAAGTATGACCCGTCATCAAAAACCAACAAAGTTTTGTTGGACAAGTTACATTTTTCAAATGGAGTCGCTCTCTCAGAAGACGGGGCTTTTCTGCTCATCAGCGAAACGTTCAACTTTAGGGTGCTCAAGTTAGTATTAATTTATTTACACGACTTGCAAATTAATTTATTTAAATTTATAAACCCATAGTAAAATTTGGTTTAAATTAACTTTATGCTATATAATATTTAAATACCACCTTCATAGTTTAAAGGCGTTGGGCGAGGCATATTAGTAGCCATTGGTGGTTCTAGGGCCATGTCAAGGGGAGGCTATCGGAGTGTTCCTAACCAGGACGGGGGGGCCCTCCCCAGGAAAATTTCAAATTTTAAAGCCATATTTAAGGCCTAGAACTATGTTCAAAAACCTCCATTACGTTTTTATAATGAAATGTATGTTTGAATTTATAATTCTAGAGTCCAATGAGGGGGCTTTAGCCCCTGTAGCCACCACCCCTTTGAACCGCCACTGTTGGTAGCACAACAGACTGTAATACCAAGGCAGCAATGTTGTGGGTTTTAGGTTCTGGTGCTTCCACTTGAACTTATCACGACAATGATTTTTACTTTCTCCCCCTATACCATAGTATATGGAGAAAGTATTGTTTTTGTCAAAATTTTCGAGTTTGAGTTTTGAGTGGATATATTCGTTTTGGGTCCCCCTGGACCCAAAAAAGTGGTTTTCGAAGTGATGTCTGTGTGTGTGTGTGTGTGTGTCCGTGTGTCTGTGTGTCTGTGTGTCTGGATGTGTACAGAGCTAGAGACTACACCTGTGGTCCGATTTCGATGAAATTTGGTATGTAGGTTCTAATCTATGGTATCTCCAGGCGTTTTTTTTTCATTTTTTTGAAATTTTGATTTTTAATGGGGATTTTTCCATAAAAACCCATAAAAATCCGGAAAAATCAAATCTTCTCAAAAATGGCCCGAACGATTTTGATAAAAATTTAGTATGTTGTAGCCCTTTAAATTCTGAACAAAATGGTACAAATCCCATTTCTGTAAAAATTACGGTTCAAAAGTTATGGTAAATTATGTTATTTTCCCATAAAAACCCATAAAATAACGAAAAATAGGATTTTAGAAAAAAATCCGGTTTTGATTTAACATAGTATGTTATGGTCCTTACAATTTTGAGATTTTTATTTCATTTTTTAGAATTTTTTTATTTTTAGTGGGGATTTTCCCATAAAACCCCATAAAATAACAAAAATTCGGATTTTCCCAAAAAATGGCATGAACTATTTTGATAAAAATGTAGTATGTTATAGTCCTTTATATTCTGAACAAAATTGTACAAATCCCATTTCCGGATATGAGGTTGTTGACAAACTTATGGGATAAAGTATGTGTCAGAATGCTGATACCGTTTATTGTATACTGTTATAGCTCTCCCTTGCTTTGGTTGATATGTTCCTTGCTCAGGCTTTAGGGCTCTGACATGCAAATGAAAAGAAGCTACCAACCTTTGTTTAATAAAAAAACATTCCTGGGTATAGCAGTCGTCAAGACACAATAATTTCCTTCTTCAATTTATAGAACCAATTTAAATATCATTTATTACAACCCCAATACACATTTATACAAACTCAAACACACACACAAATACACAAGAAGAAAGAAGTAAAACTGTTTTGACCATACGAGAGGAAGCAGGCTCCAGTTGTAACAATGGCAAAATGAAGCTTAACTTAAGCTATTTTTTTGGGGGGGAAATTTCAGTTAATTCGGTGTCGGAAGTTATACTTGTAGCTTTGTGCCTATTAACAATTTTCAATATGAGATTTTTTTTTGTTTCCGGTGAAGTATAAAATTTATAATCCAATTTTTTGATTCAAGTTAATTTTTGCTGGTAGTGAGTTAATGTTATAAAAGAGGTCTTGCTTTATCCACCATCTTATGCAGGTGTGTCCTTTGTGTTCTCAAAATTTGTTGCTATTAGATTGTTAAGGACATTTGTTTAGATTTTTGATTTTTGTTTTACTACAAAACAGTTCTCTGTGTGGTTGTTTTAGTGGTTTTCAAGCTTCGACTAGGTTTGTGTAACTGCTATGTTTTTGGAACGTTTGGGGTGCAATGACTTGAAATAAAAACACCATTTGGGGAATTAAATAAAACCCGGCCGACTACATGGTTACGGTTTGCTGGAATCTTGAGGACTGGAGAGCAAGGAAACTTTTGGAACGGCGGTTAAACGTGGAGGGAATAGTGGCGTGATGGGTTGTAGCCAATCCGGGAGCTTTATTGAAATCATACGATATGACGTCACAGTCGCCTGATCGCAGTCAGGACACAAATGCAAAACATATTGCCAACTCTTTATAAAACAAATCTAAATATCGTAACAATGGCAAAATTATGGTACATTATTATTGTATTCACTACAGTTTTCAAGGATGAGATCTAGAATCTGAATCCAAAACTTGAAAACTGATTTTTACCTAATCTTATAGAAAATGTCTGTAATAACTATCATAATTTTTGTATCCCTGACTCCAGTTATTCTAACGTGGCTCAAATGTTTGAAGGTACCACCTGAAGGGACCCAAGGCAGGCCAAAGCGAGGTGTTTGTTGACCGACTGCCAGGTTGTCCCGACAACATTCACAGAGACGGCCGTGGTGGGTTTGTCTTGAGTCTGGTGCTGCCTCGAGACATGGATCATCCCTCCATGGTAGAGCGTCTGGCGCCGTACCCGCTGGTGCGCAAGCTGCTGGCAAGGCTCATGTATCTAGGTCAGCGCGCCGTCTCCCTGCTCAGGGACTTGTATCCCCACGAGGTGCTAAAGAAGACTGCACATCTGGTTGGTTGAGAAATAGTAGTTTTCTTCTTTAACTGTTATTGCAATTTACGAGTTTCTTGTTTCCCTAGCTGATTTTGTGTTTAAAATTGGTATTTTAATTCTTTGAGGAGAACACGTTAAACCTTGATGTTTTTACTATCTAACTTTGACCATTTGTTAAATAGCATTAATTAATTGATAGGCTAAGGACAAAATCTATTTTGTTTTGAATGGAATTTTGGGTCATCCTGTTACTAATTGGCCAGAGAGCCAAAGAGTTATGAGGGTCTGTGCACTGAAAACATTGTATTTTAGTATTTTAGTTGTGATTTTTTAGACAAGGTTTAATATTTGACCGCCTTTGTTTGGTTTACAAGCATTTTTTAAATTACTAGCACAAAAACAACACCTAAACGTTTGGTTTTGGGAGGGGGGGGGGGGGGTAGTTGTTATGTACCCCCATTATTACTTTTTAGATGGACAATTTATTTCTTTTGTGTTGATTTGTCGAGCCACATGACATTTTTTTTTAGTTTGACAATCTTTTTGCATTATTACTTATATTAGGCTAGAATATTGATTATTTAAGCAATCATCAATAATTTTATTTTTATTTACATTTTAAGTATTTTTAAGATCATATATATTTCCCACGATGTCGAAAACACCATTATCTTATTTCGATATTTGGGAAAAATTTAGAGCATCTTCTGTGCTCACAAAGACATCATTATTGTCTCCAGTGATCCCCGTGACATTTTTTTCACATCAAAACACTGTTTTTGTCAAACTGTGAAGTGTTGTTTGACAAACATTGTGTTTTATTGTGAGAGCATATTAACTACACGTTGTGCGGTAATTGAGAAGGAAATTGTTGTAATACTGTACATAAATACATCATAACAAATAATAATTATTTTGATAAAATCAATAAAACCTACAACCGGCCCATCCAACTCCAACCAAACTCCTTTCATACATTTGTAAGGATGTACTATGATTATAAATTTTTACAACAATACCTGATAGAACTAAACAGTTTTGTAAAGAGTTAACGGATAAATGAACAATATTTTCTAGATTGGACATTTTGAGTCGTTACCGTCGCCCAGTGTTAAGCGTACGACCGTCCTGCTATTGACCAAGGAAGGCAAGATCAGCCGTAGCTTGCACGCCACTGACGGACTGCTAGGAGTCTCGGACTTTGTGGAGCACGACGGACACTACTACCTCGGCTCACCGTTTAACACTTATGTGGCTAGGGTCAAAGCCACATGAGGTACTTACAGTATGCATTTGATCAATGCAAATTAGACAATCATTTTGATTTTACATACTTGGTGTTTTGATGAGAGAAATGTTGTTTCATTACCATTATTCTTTAAGTTGATTCTAGTGGTATTTTTAAAATAGAGGCAATGTGCAGTGTACTCAAATAACACTTGGGAAAGAGTTCCAAACCCATATGTGTTGTGGATGTGCCGGGAATTAAACCGTCCCTTACGTAACGAAATCAGAGACTCTTAACCACAAGTTAGTTCATAAGCTTGCCTTGTAAATCCTCGAGCTGAGTAGATATATATTTTTAAGACAATGATGTTGTTTTATTTACATGAAAATAAGAGTTAAAATTTAGTAAACTGTGGGAAACAAAAAGTATCAATCCTATGCATGTGTGCGTTTGTGTTGAAAAAACTAGTAATCCAAACAATCTTGTAAAACTGAATATAACCTAGCCATAATAAACCTAACAATGGAGAATGGTTTCAAAGATACCTTACAGGCAGGAGTCAGTTTGTAGAACTAAGGCACAGAGATAACAGCCAAATAAGAAAAGCAAGGTCAAGTTTTCAACCAATAAATTGTGGAGTTCCCCAAGGGTCTGTTATGGGTCCGGTACTATTTATTCTTTTTACCAACGATTTGCCGCAACAAATAGGAGACGACTGCCTTACTCTTATGTACGCTGATGGTGATGGTACGCCAACACAACCTTAGTGTTTAATGAACCACGAGCTAAAAATCTAGAAGTAAAATCCTATGTGTCACTCAGTATGGCCTACCAATACTGCTACAACAATGATTTCGCAGTAAACATGTCTAAAACAACTCAAATAGCTTTTGGCCGTAAATCTCATGAAGTGCCACGACTTCCAGATGTAGAAGTGGAAGATGAAGCTAAGTTTTTGGTCATGACACTCGACAAGAATTTAACCTGGACCCCTCATGTGGACAATATTTGTAAAAAATTAAGTTCAAGCATCTATGCTCTTAAACATATAAAAAATGCAACAGATGACATCATAACAAAAGTAGCATACTTTGCACTTTTTGAGTCGCACATTAGATATGGACTTGTAGCATGGGGTGGAACCTCTGCCACTAACATGCAAAGAGTTCTCACAAAACAAAAAAAGGCAGTCAGAATAACTGCAGGACTCCACAGACTCGACAGCTGCAGGGAAGCATTCAGGTCACTCAAAGTACCCTTGTAGCACTCTACATCCAGGAAGTTGTGTTATTTGCAGTAAGAAATAACCTTACAAGGCGTGGCAAAATGCACCAACACAACCTGAGAAACACCATGCAGTACAACCTTCCACAACATCGGACGGCACAGTTTGAAAAGAAACCTTCATACGCAGGAATGAAAATCTACAACAAGCTACCACCAGATCTAAGAAGCAAGACAGAAGATGAGCTCAAACCAGCTTTGCATCAATGGCTCATTAATCGACCTTTTTACTCTTTAAAAGAATACTACCAACAGATCTTTGACCAAACAACACATCAACCACATATTTAGAAAAAATTGTAAATTGACGCTACTACTATTCTTAATGAATTTGTAAATAAAGATTAATTGTCTATTGTCTAACCTACCCAATGCAAACAAATTTAGTTAGGTTACGTTTAGTTAGGTGAGGCTACGGTAAGCAGCATTGGGTTACCTAACCAAATCCTTACCGCACAATTTTTATTTCAGCTGCGGTTTTTCGATACAGACAAAAACTTTCCACTACTATACTCTATCCACTACACCACGAACACCGATGACTGCTCTTCGTATAGTTGTGGTAATGGTGTTCCCTCAAGAGAAGACAATGGCGTCACACAAACTCATTTTGCTCTCATTTTGTCCGTATCGAAAAATTGCCGCTGAAATAAAAATTGTGCATCCTTGCCTAATTTTTTAAAAGGAAACTGGAAATCATGTTCTTAAATGTTTGTTACAAAGTTGATCTACACGGTGGACTCCAGGCCCAGATAAGAGCCATGGCTTGTTAGAAATTATTATTTAAATTAGTAAATCAGTAATTGTTGCATTTATGACTGCTTTAATGTGTGTTTCGTTTCAATACTGGTAATTTCAGCATCGTATTTAAGAATGTTTTTGAGGTTTTAGTGAGAGATCAATTTCATGGGTTTTGTAAAGTTTTTAGTCGAGTTGAGTCAAGAGTGGGATGAATACTATTTTAAGCTAAAACCTAATTAGCCTATTTTTAGTTTAAGCTTAAAGAATAGATTTTGTAAATAATTCATGTTTATAACTATTAAACAAACTGCATTGACCAAATTTCTTTTTTTTTCAGGTACAGTTCATTACAATCAAGAAGTACCAGAGACTGAATATTTTTGACTTAACATTCCATTTAAAAATAATTTTTGGATCTCTAATAATTTATTTACGGTTAAAAAATATTTATTTTTGTTGGTGGTTTTCAATAAAATTGTTATAAACATTTAATTTACTTTATTTATGTTCCATGTTTTACTTCATCTATGTAACCATATTTTCAGCAATCTAAAAAAAATGTTTATGATTAACTGAAGAAAAAATACACTAAAAATTTTGTTCTATGATTTGAGGAATAGTATATTTCATTACTAGTATCAAAAGTAGCATTTCCCGGTGCACGCTTATTTTTACAATCTAATTTTTTCATAACTTGTTTTTATTCAAAGGTTTCATTAAAACAACACTAAGAACCTTTACACGCACCTTGGTATGTCTCAAATAAAGTTATACTCATACAACAAGAAACAAAATTACCTTCCATCAGGGAAAAGAAATAAAAAAGTAAAAAAATTATAAAACCATCCATATTTTTGGATGTAAACCTTCATACCATCAAAGCAGATCAAAGCAACTATCAAATTTACAAAATTAATATTTCTTATTCACAGCTGTTTTTTCCAGATTTAATCTGTTAAACAAAACCTGAATAATAGATTAGGCATTAAATTTTACATGTGATGCATGTTCATATTCTTACATCCAATCAAATGTTTTTATTGTTGCTAAACATGCTTCATAGTTACATTGGAATCCTGCCCTTTACTTTTATTTACAAACAATGTAGTTTTGCTTTTCAAAATAGTATGTTTAAATTAGGTTAGTTTTAAATCACCTTTGATATTACTAGTTGCTTTGCTACTAGAGTATTAAAATGAAGTAAATAAATGAATCTGAGAGCTCAATGGGGAAAAGTTGTATGAAATGGTGAAGCAAAGCAACATCAAAAAGAAAATAGCCTCATTTCTATGTATTGTGCTTACTACAGTGTTGAAATATTGTTTACATTTTCTTGATTTTATTTCAAACCAAATAAAAACCATTGTGAATCAACAGCCAAGTTACAAAGACATTACGACTCAGACAGAAAATTCACAAGAGTTAATGGATTTGATAACTCACCATTTTGGTGCCATCCATGAAGAAAATTACATAAAGAATATATTGTATAGAAACCAATGGAATAAAATGAATAGTGAGTTAGACTTTATTAAGGAACAGTTAAGTTTGCAGTGCGATAGTTTAAACTCGTTAAGAAGTGAGCTAAATAATGTGGTGACAAGTATTAAAGATTTATCGCTAGTGTTTTCGAACAATGCCAAATCTATTCCGTCGGTTCCGGTCTCGGGAGGAAAGAATTTCATTCCTACACCGCCACCTCTACCACCTCCTGGTTTTATCTCTTCCAATAGTTCTTGTGTAAGAATAGGAAAGTCTTCAAAGAAGGCAATTTTTGATAAAAACTCTCCACCTCGTCCGATTATTACTGTCGAAAATTTAAAAGGAGTAAAACTAAAAAAAGTTCCACTGCCAGAAAAATCAAAAGATGCGGAAGCCAAGGAAGTGTTTCCGATCCAAGTAAAAAAACTCAGACAACTTAATAGTACAAGGCCTAAAACTGGAGAAAAGTGTAAAAAACAAAAAAACAATTTAACAATCGGTCCCCGGCGCCCTTTGACCTCAGATACTTAAGTTAATATTGATAAAAGAATAAATTCTAGATATCTATAGAAAAAATTCTGTTTCGCCTCGCTTGAAGATTGTAATGAACCATCAGAACTCAAGTTAAGTAGGGTAGTTGTAGTTGTAGACTTTAACTAAATCTTTGGGCTGTGTACTCTCACTGTGGAAAGAAGATTGTTGTCGAACGAATTAAAGTTTCAACTTGTAAGTCTAATACCTACTAAGCATTTCTTAAACAATTTTCCCAAACTTTCAATTTTCAAAATGTTGTCATTAGTCAATGGTATGGATTAATAAAAAAATGAATAAAGACGCATTTGGTAATTTGTGATAATCTACAAATTTATTGGTTAATCAGTGAATTTACTTAATATTCTATGCATTGAGTCAACACCTTGTCAATCTTGTCATACAGCCTGTTTTATATAATTCTATTCTGTGTAGCTTACTATAAGCCAATTTCCATTGGATTTTAGCTACGGGATGATTGAATATATAACGTATGAATGCAAAGGCCTAATGGTGAGCATTTTGAGTTTTTGTTGACTAACCGACTGTACTTATAACAATTCCAATTAAAAAGTCAAATGCTTTCCTCCAGGAGAAAGAAAATATTGTACAATATTTTTGCTTTATTCGTCTTTTCTTTTACAGAAGACTTCCTCTCATTTGAACACTTGTTTGAATTTAAAATGTCTGAACCATAAGAAATTGAAAATTAAAATAGAAAACTGCTTTTAATATCTGCACTATACTAATACAGCAATAATATTTATTCATTCCAAACAGTGAGTGATATACTGAAAGTTTCTAAATTTTTTTGTTTTCTTTACCAAAATAAAAGATGTGTTTGCGTTAGGGGTGTGCGAAGCAGCAAAAAATTTTCGATTCGAAGCAACGATTCGATTCAAAAGATTTTCGATTCGATTCGATGCAACTCGATTCGAAGCAATACGGTATTTTTCTATTCATAATTGTCAATTGAGTGGATTAACAATAATTAAAATTTATCTCATTTGTGTAATACAAATTTTTGTTGATGTGGTATTAGGCCTATTCATACTTACATATGAATTTTAGGTGAAAAAATATTTATTTTCAATCATATGTATTAGAATAACTGCTGGAAATACCAGTGAGCTGCTTTACTTGCCTATTTCATAATTTTTACTTGGAATTGGCTCAACTGCAAGAAAGAAGAAAATATTTTTTTTATCAAGACACTCATTCTCATTTTAATAACTGTTTAAATAACTAAATAGGTACCGGTAGCTAAATTACAACAAATTTGAATGGAACTTAATATAAAAAGACCATTAAGAAATAAATTTACATATCACAAGTTTAGGGCCTGTGGACCGGCTTCAGGACTGCAAGCAAGAAGAAAATAAAAATAATATGTTTCCACCATGCAACATGTATCATTCATTCCCTGCCTCCTAACCTCCTTAGTATAATAACCTCACACTTACATTATTTGTTACATCATCATAAATAAAGAATTATTATTGGCATCAGTAGGCCTACAGCTTTACATAGGCATTATTTTTATAGGGCCTAAAATAGTAATAGGCTAGAAGCAACATGTCAAGTAGAGAACTCATTGAAGAAAAGATATTGTGTAAACTAATTTCCTATAAAACTCAAAAACAGTAAATAACATACAAACATTGTTTATGGTATAATTAATAAGGACTAAAAAATGCATATAATGTCATACAGTAGTATAGACCTACCGGTACTGCAAGAGATTAAAATCCTAAAACAACTGATTTTGATAGCTAATGAATGAAAAGAATTAAAAATCCATAAAATGAAGCTAAACAATATCACAACTAATTAGGTACCCGAAAAGTAACTCTTAAATAATATATAGAAGATTAAAATAATATTAAATCAAGAGACAAGAAAGTTAAATGCTATCTTCTAGTGCCCTTGGCAACACAGGTCAATGTTTTTAAACTACCCTCAATGTTTTTGGAACAGCAGGGCCTTTTTCTCTTAAGGAAGGGTAGTAGTATGTCAACAAAAACAATGAATCAGTCTCACCAGCCAGGCCCGGGCAACGATGTGTGAATTCAAGGTCATAGACCCTCCCCCTCCCCTCTTACACCACCCGGTTGCTACCCAGTTGCTTCAATTGCTGACAAAATGCAAGTGATGAAACAAGGAAGTAGAGACAAAGAAATATATTTCTTTATTCAAAAACACAAAACTGTTAGAGATTATTTTCAAAGAAATTAATTCAATGTAATTTGTGAGTTGTAAATATTGTATTGGATCTTAGAAATATATTTTTTTAACACTATTTAACCAAGATACAGATCTGTTCACTATATCAGATATTTCTTTTGTTTATAATTTATTATGTAAAATACTAAATATATTTTTAATTAGGTATTGAATGAACAATAAATGATTATACTAATATGTCTGGATAAATAGTCTTTCTATTCTTTTGACTCTGTTTTCTTTGCACTGTTAGTGTTGCGTCACGGCTTTTGTCTTGTTACTCTTATCAGTAGACGACTAGACCTGGCTCTGGCTAGTGGCAGTGCGGCAATTGCTCTGTTGTGTCTTTATTCTTAAAGGTCGTGAGCCAACTTAATTTTTAATTCTCATTTGAACATTTTAATTCCTCTGTAATAGATATAATAATATAAGAGTGTTTCTTTGGAAATAAATTATTCTTTTTTTTCTTTTGCCCCAACAAAAATTCGGGGACGGGGACCGACAGACACCTAACAAAAATACCAAATGTATCAGTCTATAACATTGATCTTACTAGTTAAGTATTAAGTAACAATTTTTCAGACTTATTTTTAAAATGATTTTGGAGTAACCTACCTTGTTTTGGCTAGGTTTACAGTAGTAAAATATTTCACACACTGCTTACATCAAGACAAAAAACAAAACCTCTAATCATTTGCAATGTCAAAACAAAAAAATATAAAACAATTAAAGCTATATTTAATGCAAAGAATGTATTAAATAAGAACGCCTTCGTAAAGGAAACGCAACAGCAACGCGCTCCTGTATTGCGGGTATTGCATTGACTTTCTGCAGGCGTTTTTCGTATATGGATACTGACTCCCTCGTGAATCGAATCGTTTTTTGACCACCACTGAATCGAATCGCGATTCGATGCATCGAATCGAATCGAATCGAAATTTCGATGCATTTTCGATGCATCGCACACCCTTAGTTTGCGTGAGTCCAGGTGTCATAACTACCTAAGTTTTAAATTCCAGACCAAGCAGATACAAATAAAAGAGAATCCACTTAATGTCAAAACTATTTAACAGCAGCATTGTTTTCTTTTTCTCTCTTAACGCTCTGCACCTCATCTTCCTTGAGGGCTGAGATTTTCATCACGTCTTCAGTTTGATCTGGAGATTTTGGATCAAACTCTTCATCTTCGTTTCCAGATTTGACAGAATAATCTCCATGGTAATATGTAGGAGGACATTGGTAGAACCGGTTGAGCTTTGCCAGGTCTATCTGGCTGAACCGCACCCTCTGTCCCATCCTGGTAGCCGCAGCCGGCATCTTCGGAATGATCGTCTCGCTCACTGAGTCCTTGGAGAAGGCTATGTTCCGATAATGCATCACACTGTTGTAGTCATACGGGGTGTTCAGAGTCATAATCTCGGACGGGTCTCGCTTGTAGAAGTTGAACTCCTTTCCTAAAATCAAATTGTGATCTGTTAGCTTTGCAACTTTAAATAAGTTTTGTACTGTATGAGATTATGTATGTAAAGATTTTGATGTTCGACTAGACTACTAGACTGAACTTCAATATTTAGGGTTTTAATTTAATGGTTACGGCTTTTATCGTACTTTCAGCAGACATCCAAACAGATTTTGAATTCATTATATTTTGAAAGATAAACATTGTTCACTTATTTTCCCAATGCTTATTTAATTGCCACGACAAATATTAGAACATGAGCGGTATGGATCATAAACATAAACAAATGACGTAACTGGCCCCCAATCCTTTACTGTACTAATAACATTAACAAAATGTTTTGGACAGTTCCATTAATAATATTTACTTTCAAGTCAGGTACATTTAATTTGTTTATGATTCATACCATTTCTGTTCTAATATTTGTGTTTGTTACTCATTGAAGGGTGAACGGCTTCAATACCAGTCCAATTTAATTAAATTTAAACATGAGAAAAGAAATTTGACTAAATTGATCATATTATTTCCAAATAATTGAACTAGACAGAATGAGTACCAAAGTAGCTAGGTTTGCCGCAACAAGGCCTTCAAACATTATTTTTAATTTAATTACTAACCGAATACATCATTTTCTTTAAATCAACAAATTTGTTTGATTGGTTTCAATGAGTTTTAAAGAATCAGGAGGACATAGATTCAGATTGAAAGATTGATTAATTGAAATAACATTTAAAATAGAGTTGTTGATGATGATGGGTAGTAAGATTGAAATACAGTTGATACTTGGCTAAGATCAAAATAGATAGAGTGAGTGTAAAATATCTTTTCATATCGACAAATCAATCCTATACCTGGGAAGATGTTTTGCCAAAGAATAGTTATATGTTGGTCCCGGTCCTGCCTCGTGTGTTCGTGCCAGAAGCCAAGAGCGTGAAGGAACTCGTGCTGAATCGTTCCACGAGTTTGGCACGAAGGTCCGCCAAGGAACAAATCTAATGGTCCATAATTATGAAATCCAACAGCAGCTGCACACCTATAATCAAATTTGTATGAATATTATATCTATGATACTTATTTAATACGCAAGCATGTTTTTTGTGACAATTACTCCTCCGTAACTACTGAACCGATTGACATGTTTTTGGTGTCATTGGAAAGAGCGTAACGTGAAGTTGTGCAGGAAACTTTCTTTTTAGGGAAATAATTAGAGAGTGAGGCCCTGGGGCCCTTTAAAGTTTCGTATTTCTCCATAAGATTAACATGGGAAACAAACATTGTTATGAAACTCCAGCTGTAGTCAGAAATTTAAAGTGAGAAGAAGGACATATGTTAATTGTAAAATTGTGATAGAAAATCAGGTAGTTAATGGTTATTTGGTGCTATTAAAATAAAGACTGAAATTTGTAAACGTTGGTGACAATGGGTGCAGACCACATTATCATTGACAAAGACCAACATGGACAACCTATTGCGGCTTTAAGTGGGAAACATTTCTACAATACACTAAAAGCCAGATCAGCTTTTGAAAAAATATAAAATATTTACAAGAAATGTTGATTATATTGAACTGTTAAGTACATTGTGAGTACAGTATTATCATTAGTTACGTAATCTTTGAGATGACTTTTTTAAACTTATCGGAATCTATGACTTATATTTGTTCTTAAATAAGTTATTTGTTTTTAAATAACTGCTTTACTTCTTTGTAATTGCTCGGTTTTGAGCAACATGTACACTAGTTTACATAAAAAAGCTATTTTAATAAGTTTGGTTGTTTTTGTATATTAATTATCTTCTCTTTTTTGATCTATCAAATGACACAATTTTCAAGTGTTTTGCAATAAGATTTTGGCATTTTTCAATCAACTTAAGGTTCTTGATTGAATATTTGACTTTTTTTAACACCTACAAAAGACATCACTCCTTCTAAAATTATGAAACTGTTTATTTCATACACAAATAGAGAACTGACACAAATGTTTACTTTCAAAAATAAAGTGAATTTTAAGTAATTATGTACAGCCTTTTTTTAATGACCCAGAGTGTTCCAATAAGGACTTCGGGTCAGTCAATTCTCTCAGATTACAAAAACTTGAACTATTTATTCAGATAAATTAACTTAAGTATGTGAATTAATAATTCATATATAAAATATCTAATTTGATGAGAAGAGTTCACAGATTATATTAATAAACAAACAGCAGTACCGTACCCCAGTCCATTGTTCCGCAGTACAATGTAGGCTGGTTGGGTGGTGCGAGGCACAAACCTCACACAACTGACGGACATAATGTCCGTGAGAGCGTCCAGGATACGAGCCTGCTGTGCCGAGTTGAACTCTCCGGAAGCAAACTCGTAAGGGACGGTTTTGTTGGGCCATATTGCTGTTGGATCAGCTATTAGTGTCTTGAGTGAGTCCCCAGGCAAGTCTTTGGTCTGGAAAAATATTTATTTGGTTTTATACTCTCAACATACACAGTATATGTAGAAAATTTGTTCATACAACTTTTGGAGGTTGAGTTTTGCTGTCTTTGAACTCTCAAAAGTGGTTTTCAAAGTGATTTTTGGGTGTGTGTTTGTATGTCTATCTTACTAATATTATAAATGTGAAAGTTTGTGTGTTTGTTTGTTTGTTTGAAGTTCAATCACGCATAAACCACTGGATGGATTGGGCTGAAATTTGGCATGATGATAGCTTACATTCCCGATTAACATATAGGCATATTCTTATCTCAAAAATCCTTTCGGGCTCCGCCCCAGTGGCTCTGTAATTCCCCATGTTAACCTTATGAGTATTCATATTTAAAGGGAATTAAAGAATTTAGTCAGCTGTTTCAACTAAAAAAGTTGGTTCTATGATATGGAAAAGCATTAAAAAGTTATAAGATTTACCAACAGGGTGCAGCACTATATTTTTTTGCATTTATGAAAACAGCTATAGTTCGGCCGCTTAGAAAACGACCTGCGCGCTAATGCTAAACCAATGCTGGAGGAGGTCGTTTTCTAAGCGGCCGACCTATAATTTGAACTAAGCAGCAACAAAAAACTGTGATTCACAATGAGAACTGTCAAAGTAGGATTGTTTACAGTTATGTTTATGTTTTTCATTTCATGAATAATTTGTGAAATTTTGCGAATTGTTGATAATTTATTTTTCTCTATTGTTTAGGTGAAGTGGTAGAACATTATGGCTATGGTAGATGTGTAATACTATTGAACAGTATTCAAAATTAAAAAAAGCAAATTTTATCAAACTGTGTCCTCCCTTATTGCAAACGCAAAGCTTGAGTATAACTGCAATAAGCATTGTATACTTATATTCCAACCCCGTACGAAGGACGGGTACTCTGCTAGTAATCTATATTTATGTGTTGATGTGTACAGAGCTACAGACCACACCGTCCTGTGGTCCGATTTGATGAAATTTGGTATACCCTAATCCATTGTATCTCACAGTGGGTTTTTTTTATTATTAATTTCAAATGGTGAAGTTTTCCTATAAAGTTAAAACCCATAAAATAATGGACAAATCGGATATTTACAAAAGCTACCTACACAATTTTATTATTTTGACTTAGGTTATAAAGTTATTGCATCTTTTGCGATTTTCCCAAAAAATATCATAGTTACTCCCACCACTTACCCATCTATAAGGGTTGTTGAAAAGCTAATAGGAGAAAGTATGTCAGTTTTCTGACCCTTTTTTTGTATGCAAGTAAAAAAAAAATGTTTTTGGAGGTGGAAAAATGGGTTTGGACAACTTTCACCTAAAAAATGTTTGTGATTCTTTAGTATAAATGCCCCTGGTATAGAATTTATGAAAAAAGAAGTTATGAAGAACCTACAGTAGGTAGTAAAGAAAAGTGTTATTTAGACATGAATGCAAACTTAAAATATAACCTATTTATGGGCATACAATTTGATAAAAATTTAAATTAAAAAATAACAAACAAATGATGCAGAGGGAAACCTATGTCATTTGCCTCATTTGACACCTAGAAGCATAGGTTTATTGAAAATATGAAATGAATATTCTTTCAACAGTCACCACACCACATTTTTGTGCTGATTGTATACTACATGTAAAATGACTACTATTCGGTACTTTTCATTTTACACCAGACTGTTTTTTATTTGGCTCAAGACTACAAGTTCTCTATTTTATCTACACTAAAACAAAATATGGTGGATTCAAATACAACACAACTTTACACAAATAAACAAATTGTAATATGATGCAGGACAAACAACTAAACAAGTATACAGGGTGTCCCGGAACTTTCTACCAATTTTTTAGGGCATTGTTCCTGGGGGAAAAACATATCGAAATATCATATTTAAATTGTCCGCAAGTCCTTAGTTACTCACACATCTGCCATTTTTTTTCACTTATTAATTTTTTCTAACAAATGGTTAAACGTACAAAATTGAAACTTTACAGAAACATTGATTACAACTAGAAAAAGCTACAAAAATTATGACAATTTTCTAAATTCATAAAACAAAATTGCGGCCATTTAAAATTTTGTTTCTTAAATAACTCAAAAACCGTTGATTTTATAAAGATTTCATTTTATATAATTATTTTGTAGCTTTGTCTAGTTGTCCTAAATGTTTCTGCATAGTTTCAATTTTGTATGTTTAACCTTTTTTTTTAGAAAAAAATAGTAATTGAAAAAACTGTGTGCGTAACTGAGGACTTCCGGACAATTGAAATATGATGTTTAGATTTTATGTTTCTTACCCAGTAACAACGCCCTAAAATATTGGTAGAGAGTTCCGGGATACCCTTTATATAAAAGTTCAGTAACATTCAATGAAAACAAAAAATTTACCTGTAAAAGAGCTTGTTGTTCAGGCAGTAAAATTATATCACCTTCGAACAGATCTCCCTCTTCTGGCAGAGGCAAAGCTAAAGAAAGCACCGAACCTTGCAACACAAGGCAACTGACCAAAACGAGACCCACCATATCTAAGGCAGAGGAAAACACAACTTTGGAATCTCTGGGGGCGGTCATTGTTTCTTGGTCATTTGTCTATCCTACACTAATGAACTAAATCAACCTTATCATCCGTGATAGTTAATCCACTTAATGTTACGCAACAGTTGTATTTAACTAAATAGGTATTTTGTATTTGATTTTGGAAATAAGTTGTAAAGATAATGGGGATATTTTTTAATGGCTTATTGTAAAATATCTCTGTACGGTACATAAATGACTTGCAATGCATATACAGGGTGGCTGAAAAGTAACTTGCACCCACCCTTAGCTTTTCAACTATTTGAGATATTTTAAATCGGTTTGCGGCAGCCTTCTTAGATATGACGGCTACAATGATGGTTAATTTAGAAAATTTTGCCCTTAGGTGTAGTGGGGGCTGGGGGGTAGCTCAAAATTTGTCGGTAAGAAGTATGGCCGAGATTGGTATCATTTTACAGGTCTTGACAAAACTAAACAATTAACATAAAGAAAATAGAAATCGGACCACTAATAACAAAATGACAGTTAAAAATTACTGTACTTTTAATAACCATTGTCTTAGTAATGTTCAGCTTCCATTTTGTTAGTGGTCCGATTTCCATTGTCTTAATGTTACCGTAATTGTTTAGTTTTGTCAAGACCTGTAAAATGATACCAAACTCAACCATACTTCCTATTTGAACATTTTTAGCTACCCCTACCCCCACTGAAGGGCAAAACTGTCAAAATTATTATTATTATTGTAGCCCTTCATATCTAAAAAGTTTGCCGCAAACTGATTTCAAACAACTCAATTATAGTGAAAAAGATATGGGGGATGCAAGTTAATTTTCAGCCACCCTCGTGGTTATTTTGATTTGATATGTTTAACCCTTTGAGGACAAATTTTTTCCACATTTTCCGGAGAATTAAGCTTGCCATTCAAGCAGTCAGGAAAATGGCGCCCAGCGACCTATACTCGCCATTCGACCAAAAAAATAAACTTTTTTGATTTTTGAATAATTTTTTTATTATTTTTTTTTTTTTTGGGTCCTTGTAGGTCGTCATTTTTGAGCAGTCGGCAAAATGGCGGGCGGCGACCTATACTCGCCATTTGACCGCAAAGGGTTAAGGGCGCCATTTGGTTATTACTGGTCCGATTTTGGTTTTCTTTATGTCAATTGTTTAGTTTTGTCAAGACCTGTAAAATGATACCAAACTCGACTGTACTTGCCATTTGAAAACTTTAAACCACCCCCTACCCCTAAGGGCAAAATTTCCAAAATTAACCATCATTATTGCAGCCCCCTCATATCTAAGAAGGCTGCCGCAAACCGATTTCAAATAT
Organism: Macrosteles quadrilineatus; assembly: GCF_028750875.1. Classification (NCBI taxonomy): domain Eukaryota; kingdom Metazoa; phylum Arthropoda; class Insecta; order Hemiptera; family Cicadellidae; genus Macrosteles; species Macrosteles quadrilineatus. Next base: position 179,514,168 of record NW_026542594.1, read on the forward strand.
CTGAAAAGGTTCAAAAGTTAAGGAGGGGGGGGTGGAAATATACAAAAAAAAAATTTTAAGCTCTACAAAATGGTTTGGAAAGAAATTATGATTTTTTTCGGTTTTTGGGATCAAAAATAGGAAAAATAAATTTTTAACCCATAAACCCCTGTTCCCTTAGTCCCATTATGCTGGTTCGTGAACTCTTTCGGGAAAATGTTGGTTTACTAGTTTGTACCAAATTTAATCAAATTCATAAATAAATGTATATATGAATTTGAATGGAGGGTGTTTTTGGGCTCTTGGGACCTCAAAACAAAAAAGTAAATCGATCCCAGGTCTAGGTCTTATCATAAGACCTACGGTAATAGCTTATTCCCTATATGAGAAATTCGCTAAAACTGTTCTAGTTTCCTTCTTAATGGATATTTTTGCAAGTTATGCACTATGGGCCAGAGAGAATTGCATCCCTTTCCACCAGCCTTGTGGGGGAATTTTCTCATCATTGTGCCCTCAACAAACCTAAAAGCTCTTGTGTTCTGTATTTAATTAATTATTACTATATTTATCATCATAATTATTGTTCAATTAGTGATAGCTTATTTCCAAACCAAATCTGTATTTTTAAATCTCATTTCAATTTCATTAAGTATTGTTGTATCAAATGTTAGAGTCTCACTCACACAAGCCTACATAAAACACACACACTATCTCGGCTGTGTTGCCCGATGCAGGACGAATCCTATTGGTTAAAAAATGTGGCGTGATATGGACATGGATAAATTTGCGGTACCCCTCTAAGAAACATTGAGGTAGCGTCCCTTCCCCCTCCAAAAATAATGTTCAGTTGAAATGTAACTCTCCTCGGCTGAATACGTGCATTGCGCCGTATTTCGTTAGTCTTTCTCTATTTATAAACTTTTACCTCTAAAACCGCTTCTCGGACTCTCTAACGCTCTTCTATCGTTTGTCACGAACAATTAATAAAACTTTCTCGACGTCAAACTCTGTAAAAGGTGTTTTTTTCTTGAATAAGTTATTTAGTACGCTATCGCTGTCGCCGCTAAGTAGTTACGTCCGCCGCGTCTTCGTCGCGAGTGCTTGTGTCAAGTGCCAACTTTAGTGGATTAGGATTACTGGATTCCCCACAAGTGTTCCCCAAAAGTGTACACACTTCCCTCATCTCTACTCAATCTACAAGTTGGCTACCCTCTTCCCAAGACGTCGTCTTCTGCCATCCACTCACGGCTTCCGCCCATGTGCCACCTCTACTCTCTAGTGTTTATTGTTACTCTTCACCCTTGGATTATTGGTGAGTCATATATTACCCTCTTTACGCCCCATCTTGCGTCTCTGGGCCCAGGCCTATTTATTATGCAGCCCTGGATATAGCTTGTATTCGTTTTCTTGTTTTACTTAAAACATAGTATTAGGGATGATACTAAATTTCATCCTTCAAACAACCCCTATGTATTTTTCCATTCATCCACCCAATTATAAAAACAATGGAGCTCTCAACCAATAGGAAAACTAACTCCTACAAGGATAATCTTTTCCACTGGTCACTGAAACCAGGGGCCCAAAAATACAAGGTCAAAATGTGGGGGCTGGGGATTCATAAAATAAAACATTGTTTTGTGAATTTTAATTTCAGTAAAACCATAAGATAGAAGATAGTTCAATGGTCAATGTATACAAAAATAGACAACATAAATATAGCCCTGGGCACTACAAGTCTTTTATATAGTCATTCTATCAAAATATAGATGGGTAAGAAATAATACAACTGTTACGAAATGATACCACTTTACTTTATTTACAAAATTGGTAATGGAAACTTAAGACAATGTATTTAGTGTACAAAGGTAACCAAACAAAAATTTTACAAACCAAAAGTTTGAAATTAAAATAGTGGTAACCAAACTATTTTTATAAACCAAATACTTAATTTAAATCACAATTCTTTTAAGCATGAAGTTAACATTATAATGAAACCAATAACATTATTTTCCAGGTTTGTGGTCATAGAAAGTACGTTTTAAATCACATTTTATTAAGCTAAGTAAAAATATAAGGGATAACCAAAATTTCAGACTAATACATGAGGTTATTAGTAAATTATTTGAAATAATTCAACTAACGGAAAGAAGAAACAGTTAACGATTTTAACATAAGGGTATAAAATGTTTGTAGAATAAATCCAAGCAGAATTAAATTCTAAAGTGGATTATAAATAGACCTTTAAATATTTAGGTTGAATAAGCAAATTTTTAATTAAACTTTTTAACCAAATAAACTTTTGCTAAATATTAACACAAAGTAACATATTGCCAAATTGGTATGCTACTATGACTGTATATCTTCTTGAGAGAGGTCTTAGATTATTGTAGATCTTATTGAGGAAGTAGAGTGAAAAGAGAATAAAAATAAATATTTTTCGATACCCTACTGTGAAATGACCTGCTTTTGTTACATGTTTAACACCTGCAAAAATTCATTATTACATTGTTGTGTGTACACTATGGAAAAAGAATGTTTAATATGCAAAAGTAATGTTTACTATCTTTCTTGGATTTTTCCGACGTAAACAAAGATTTTTTATTGTTTTGTCAACTGTTTTATTGTACAATCAACGTCAATACTAACTTTAAATTGAAGGTATAACCTAAAAAATATTTAGGGTTTTGTAAGATCCTAGCTGTAACAAAGAAATATCCAATGTCTTTTTAATTAAGAAAATAATTAGTCTTTGTAGTGTAGCGAAAAGTGACGTTCAAAACACGAGTGAAAGTGGGTCTATACATATTGTCGACGATTTAAAGTGCGAGATTTTTCAAATATGTAATGACTCACTTTCTACTCTTGTTATGAAATATACTATAACATCTGCCTTGAAGCTAAAATTGTGCTGTTTCCCCTATTTTTAGTAACCAGACAAGAAAATGTCATCTATGAAGTTGCAACATAACATTTTTTGTCAGGAAAACATGCATCATATGATACAGCTGTAAACTCAAAAGCTACGAGCCTGATATATTTAGCAAAGCAGTATTAGCACTGATTATACTCCCTTAGTAGATTTCCCATCATTATAGAACAGCTGAAGCCAATTTTATCGTTAGTTCAGTCCGATGCACAGTAGAGGTTGTGTTTTGTTTACAATTTGTTTCTTGTTATTTCAGTAATTTACAACCCCGTTTAGCCAAATAAAACGATATAATTATAAACAATAACTCATCCTCTAGTTATATAACCAAACAGTACAGCACAAATCATGAAACAATAATAGAAACAAAATTTTATCGACACTAGCCACCAGTGTCACTAAACATGAACTAGACACGAAAAAAGCTTCAAAATTTACAATGGGATGCGAAGTCTACTTGTGTTAGTTAGTCTATGGAAGTAGGCCTGGTTCTGTTGCTACTGATAGTAGACCTACGTTGCTACTTCAGCATGCAACCTACCATAGTCTCCTCTAATGTGAGGCCGCGGTGAGACAAAAATGGCAACACTGCAGACCCGGCATAATGAAACAGCTGTTGCACTAATTTATAATGGAGCGTGTGCGTTTATGTTTGTTTTAGCAAATTTCCCATATAGGGAATAAGCTATTACCGTAGGTCTCATGGTAAGACCTAGACCCGGGACCGATTTACTTTTTCGTTTTGAGGTCCCCAGAGGCCAAAAACACCATCCGTTCAAATTCATATGTATATATATATTTATATATGTGTCCGTTAGCGCGATAACTCGAGCAAAATTGATCCGATTTTGATGAAATTTGGTACAAACGTGTAAACCTACATTTATTTGAACGAGTTCGCGAACCAGCATAATCAGACCATGGGATCAGGGGTTTATGGGGGGTTTTATGGGGTAAAAATCGGTTTTTCTCATTTTGACCCTAAAAACTTTAAATTTCTAAATTTCTCTCTAGACCATTTTGAAGAGCTTAAAAAAACAAATAATTTAGTACTGTACAATTGAAGTTTTTTTTTAATTTTAATTGACTAAGGAGAAAATTAAAGAAATTGTAAATTTAAAATTCCCATGTTATTCTTATGGAGAATAAATAAACTGTTCTAGTTTGCTTGTTTATGGAGGGAATATTTTAGTAGAAATCAAGACGGGTGAATGGAAATTCGCTTAGTATGCAGGTTTGCTGCGACGGGGGTATTTGTGTTATTACGACTTTTTTTTATTAACGACTTTAGTTTTAATATCCCTACTCAATCAATACTGTATGCTGATGATACTACCCTGTTCTGTAAAGATGATAATGTTTTAACAGTTGAGTGCGATCTTAATCATGCCCTAAACTGTGCTAAATTCTGGTATAAAATCAATAATTTGGCTATCAATGAGGAAAAAACAGAACACATCTACTTTTCACTAAAAAAAGATCAACCCACTGATGCTTATAAAACAGTCAAACTCTTAGGCATCCATCTTGACAACAGACTAAGCTGGGATACCCACATTACACAACTTTGTAAAAGATTGGCTAGAATAACCTGTCTCTTGAGAAAACTTAGATCATGTGTGAGTTTTAACACTCTAAAAATGACTTACTACGGTTTGTTTCACTCACAGCTGCTTTATGGTTTGCGTCTCTGGGGTGGTTCACACTTAGCTCAGAAAGCATTTGTTTGGCAAAAGAAAGCTCTTAGAGCCATGCTAGGATTGCAAGATCATGAATCCTGTAGGGATCACTTTTCCAATTTAAATTTGCTTACACTGCCATCTATGTACATTCTTTGTAATTTAATTCATATAAAAAACAACCCCTTAAAATTTTCAAGCTATTCTCATCCATACAACACGAGGCACAAAAACAACCTAGTCACACCTCAAATCAGACTTTCAAAAACTTTAAATAGCCATTTTTACATCCAACATATTTTCTTCAACAAGCTACCCACTTGTTTTCGTGAACTACCTCTAAACCAATTTAAAAGAAAAATTACTGAGTTTTTAAAATCAAAAGCATTCTACACGCAGGAAGAATTTTTAAATAGTGACATATCATGTTTAGATTCTAAATAGGATATTGTATGTATTGAAATTTATAATTGATGTATGATCTATTTTTAAGTACTATTGTAACAATGCCTATTACAAAATGTTATGTTTAATGGCTGCAATAAATCTTATTGAATCTTATTGAATCTTACAATTGCATTAGACATGCCGGCGTATTAGAGGCCAACCGACGCGGCTTTGTATTAGAAGAGGCTATAACCCTACTTGTTTATTGTTCTCTCCCAAGTTGTCTGTAGATAAAATCAATATAGTAAAAGAATGAAATCATAGCATTCATAACAGAAGCACAACAAATAAGACAAAAATTGTAAATTTATTATTACTTAGCTAAAATTACAATTTTTTAAATTATTGCTATATAACTATTGTCCGACTATTACAAAAACACTTGAAAAAATATTTATCTATCTCCTTAAAATCAAATTTTAAAATCTTTGTATTTAGTAATTTTTAATATTGCACAAATTATGTTGTTTCAGAAACATCTTGTAATATTTATGCTAAAAATAATTTGTAGCAAATAGCAAACAATTGTATTGCTTACTCAGATCTCACATTTAGTCTTACTCTATACTTGACTATTCTTGACTATTCTTGACTATACATGATACCAGGATAAAAATGATGATTTTACCCTGTACAAAATTGTTTTCTTTGAGTTTCATTTATGTTTGACTCTCTAAAAAGTAGTTGCAGGGTTTTATGGGAAATTTGGTAAATGGAATGACAAATAAAATAAACACCTTGGGTAACATGAATGGTAAAAGTAATGAAAAATAAACACCTTAGGTGACATGAATTTACACAGAAATCAGTCAATAATGTTATTTATAATTATTCGGACATTTTTAGTTACATTAATGCTGTTTGTCAAAGTATATATACATCATTTCAGAAACCTCACAATTTGATAATTTTAACATTTTGCTCACTAGATACTACATTGAAAAACAAATAAAACTAGGCCTATATTTTATATTTCAAAATACCGGTATCTAATATATTATAGTTTGTTGATACCTAATAAGAGTACCTACAGTATAATCTAATTAAGTTTGGTACCTTTCAGGTATTGTAGGCACTTTCAAACTAGTCCTTTATAAACATTGTCTTTTGGAATGTTTTAGGTCAGAATAAATTGTGTTATCAGCTAATTTTAGAGCTATTGTCACTTAGTAGAACCCTGTTCCAGTTATCATCAGACTAAGGGATTTTTTTTCTTCAAATTAACAGTCAAATCTCATTCTTAGTAAACAAATTCTGGATACATTTTTATTTTAACCAAACATTTACAATAAACAGACTAGGGAAATTATATAAATCGACTGTTAGCTGTAGTACAGACAGGCTAAAAGTGTCATTTAAGGAATGAACCTGTTTAGGACGTAAATGAATTTGGTGTTTCTACTTCAAATTGCTTGGATAAAACAAGGAAACGAACTAAACCATCAATTGAATCTGATTATGATGGAACAAATAATTAATTATTCCTTAGATTGTGTAACCTGTGATCTGCTACCAGTGGGAAGAACATGAAGTATTCGTTTTCCTTTCTTGTGATCAAATTTTATGAAAAATTTAATCCTACTTTAAATATCTCATTTTAACCTCAAATGGAGTCCGGGTTTCTTCTGAAGCAAGGTTCTACTGAAAAATTAGACTTTTTAAATTTCAATATTTAGAAATATTGTTATCTCTTTTGCACAAAAAACATTGCTTGTCATATTTTTGTTTGTTTGAACAAACTCTACACTTATTTCTAGCCACACATAAAAAGACGTTACTACTAACACTATGCAGATATAACAAAAGCGAGACCACATAGTACCTTAGGTACTGGTACTGAGAAAATGTTTTAGCATGTAACTTCTTCTATCCTGTCTATTCCCCAGCCGAACTCTTTCACATAGCCTGTGTTTGGAAGAGCTTTGCGGCCCAGGATGTACTGCTCTACCGTCTTGTACATCGCCTTGACATGAAAAATAGAGTAGAATTACATAACATTCATGATGGTACAATGAATTATCTGTAGATAGATGTAATCAACTTTACCCACCAACAGTCAAACTGAACAAAGAAAAAAATATACCTTCCTACACAGGAATCCTTTTCAATTATATATCTGAAAACCTAAAAAAAGAGCAGACAAAAAAGAAAACTTGCTGGTTTACTTTTAACAGGTTACAAGAAAGAATTTTCTCAACTGTAAAATGATAATCAATGCATTGATAGTGTTAATGCTTTCATTAATTATATTTCACATTTCATGTAACAAAAAAAAAAAACTTTACTGAAGAAGTGATTGAACACATTTCCTTGCTCTTGCAAACCAAATAAAATTATTCCAAAACGTTTTTTAGTTCATTTTTAACAAATCCCCTTCTAGAAATTATGATATTCTAGAACAGGCCATAAATTGATCTAATGAAGTAGGAGAATTAAGTTACATGGCAGAGGATCAGTCTTGAACCAATAATTACAATTGTTGTTACAATTGTTATAATTGTTCAGGTCGTGAAATGCCACTGGCGTTAAAAAAAAGGCGATACCACTGAGCACTGTGTATGGAAAAATATCTAAATAAGATCTTGCAAAAAAAATCTATGAGGGAAAAATTGGGGTAACATTCAAAACTTGCAGTATGCTTAAAGTTATTTTTGGCAATACAGTAGCACCTAATCTGGCTTAAACGAGTGGTGAGAAAGCTAGATTTATGAAAAGGCCAGATCATGTAAATTAGTGAATTATGCTCACGGGTGTTGCTGGGATTGAGGGAGACAATCATGACTCATGGTGTCTCCGAGACCGCATAAAAGATGCTAAAAAAAGTGTGATCGTTGGTGTATGCTATCAAATGAAAATAATATTACATTAGTAGCCTTTGGTAGCTTTCTATGTGACAGAAAAAATCTGTATGAGGCCTGAGGACTATAGGTTGGAGACACCGGTTTAAGGATATGATTTTTGAAGGATGATACCAAGGGAATTCCAAGAGGGTCAGAATTAACAAAGGCCAAATATACTGAATATTCAAGGTTAAGAATTTAAGATTTTTCAAATTTGTTCATTATGTTTTGTACCTGTACTGTAGGGAGATCGTTATTAACGTCAACAACCAAAACAGGTGCAGGTAACGAAGACGGATCACAGTCCACCAACCAACGCTCGTAGCTGTTGTGTAGATCTGTCAAATACTGCAGACTGACAGGACTCTCCTCCGGTCTGCCTCTGCGTTGCATACGCTCATACACTACCACAGGGTCACTACGCAAGTATACTGAAAAGAATATAAAGTCTAAGTACAACATAGACAGCAACTCACTTTTTATATGCATTGGTATGGTTCACTTGTTTTGCATTGTATATCAGTGGAGTAAAAGAGATTGTGTCAAATTAAAAGAGCTAGTGCTGTTTAATTGTTGAAGAAAATACAAAACTTACTTTTTACAAAAAGTGCATGGTTAATAACAGACTGACTAACTAAGCTACAGGGCTAACACAGGTGAGGTTCATAATGTCCAAATTTCACAAACTCCAACGTCTAAAATATTAAATAAACAGTGCGTTTCATAACCTCCAAATTTCATAAACTCCAAAACTATAACTTTCAAATAAGCACCGTTTCACAATGTCCAAATTTCACAAACTCCAACGTTAATATATTAAATAAACAGTGCGGTTCATAACCTCCAATTGCATCTCCAAGTTTCATAAGCTCCAACGGTACAGTCTCTGCCAGAAGTCGCTGCAGAGGTTGCCGTGGTTCGGTATGTAGGCGCTACACGTTCTACTGTTGTAGCGGCGCAACACGAAGCATCATTGTTGCTCCGTAATTGCTTTCTTAAGAGTATAAGTATATATTCTTAAGAGTTCCCATAGTCCGATCATGCTGGTTCGCAAACTCGTTTGAATAAACGTAGGTTTACACGTTTGTACCAAATTTCATAAAAATCGGACGATTTTTGCTCGAGTTATCGCGCTAACGGACACAAACATATATATATGAATTTGAACTGATGGTGTTTTTGGTCTCTAGGGACCTCAAAACAAAAAAGTAAATCGGTCCTGGGACCAGGTCTTACCATGAATACTACGGTAATAGCTTATTCCCTAAAAGGGAAATTCGCTAAAATGTAAATTTGATTTGCACATTGTGTGCTAACACGTATTTGAGTCACACAGCTGAGTGTTCTTCAATCATTAAAATGTATGTATAATCAGTAGTTGAGTGCTGGTGAACGGTGCCTGCTATCTGACTGTGGCAACCACTAGAGAGACTTCTGGCCCAGACTGTTCCGTTGGAGGTTATGAAATTTGGACATTATGAACCGCTCTGTTTATTTGGTATCTAAACGTTGGAGTTTGTGAAACTTGGACATTGTGAAACAGTGATTATTTGAATGTTATAGATTTGGAGCTTATGAAATTTGGAGGTTATGAACCGCTGTTTATTTAATATTTAAACGTTGGAGTTTGTGAAACTTGGACATTGTGAAACAGTGATTATTTGAATGTTATAGCTTTGGAGCTTATGAAATTTGGACATTATGAAACGCGCTGTTCATTTAATATTTTAAGCGTTGGAGTTTGTGAAATTTGGAGTTTATGAAACGCTCCCGCTAACACTCTGGTTGTCACCTACGAGTGATTCACACGCCACGGTATTAATTTCCACAAGCAGCACTAGTTGCAAATGACAAATGTACTTTGTGCCTATTGAATACAGCAGTTTGCCAACAGGGCTGTACATAACACCGGCTAGGGTTCTGTGGAACTTGCGTGCAAATTCTTTTATGGTTTTGCTGAAAAATCCAAACTACCGTGTTCTCGGCTGAGTTTGCAAGTGTATATTTTCATTTTGTCACCAATAAGTCCATGGTGTAAAAAGTGCTATGGAATAATTTATCAGGAATCGTCGTCACTATCACTTACCAATGAGATCAAGACCGATATCGAGATTGTTTTCAATCCAGTCATACCACTCACACATAGCTACATAGTCAGGATCTGCCAACAAACCGGCTTTATGGGCCATTTCTACAAAGCAGTACCTGTAACAAACAACAGTCATTATCTTGTGCATCAGCAGTGCAAAAAACTTTCCATTTCAAAGTCTGAGAAAAAGTTCAGTGTCTTTGAAAATTGAAAAAAAAAAATCCTTGACCCTATATAAGGTCAGGGAAAGGGAGAACTGAGAAGGACATGCGTGTAGAAGTAGATTACATTTAACAATTTTTACATCCTAAAGACGAAAGAAGATTGTTTTAGTAAGGAGATAAATGATTAATGTTGATAAACAATGATAATGTTACAAATGACAAATTTTCAATAAATAAATCACAGAGTCAACCGTGGATCCCAATGAGTAATTCCTACTGATAAGGTGTACTGTTGTCGTTGTCTTCTGTTGAATAGAAAAATAAATAAAATTGTCTTCTGTTCAGATGTACTTGTCCATTGCAGATGTATTGTCATTGTGTTGTGTCAACTTCAACTCTTTCCAGATCTTTCTGTATGGATTACTACCAGGGAATTATGTTTATCCACCATAACAAAGTATTACCTACATAAAATGAAGTATTTTTGTCTACTAATATATTGGCCAATACAATTTAAAATGTTTCTAAAATCTAATACTGAACAAATTTTAGTGTATTTTAATGTTACCAGTTGTGAAATAAATATGTTCATAAATTGTGTGCCAGTTGCATCTTTTGGGTAAGTAGAAATTTTTTAAAATTGTAATGATGTTGATGATGTAGGAATTTAAGTTGATCAAATTTACATTTAACTTACATTCGAAATTCATTGTTAGTCTAATGATTTAAAAATAAGGCGCAGAAAATTCGTTAAGTAGAGGTTAAATTTGATATATGCAGAAGATCTGACAATGATAAATTTGTTATATTGAGGTGTCTTATTTTAAGCGGGATCGTCAAAAAATCCTTAAATATAGGTTGTTGATATGGTTTGTTGTTGTGAGGTAGAATATACATTGTGTCTTATGGAGAGTTCTAGGGGATTAACAAAATTCATTATATTGAGGTTATGTCAAGGTTAGACTGTAGTATTAAGAACAAACAATGGATCAAAATTTAACCCAAGAGAATTTCAAATGAACTAATCTTGTTGGTAAATGGATTGAAATTAATTGATCAGTGATTAAATTAAGTGAAACAAGCCACTAATGGTTTGGATAAAAATTTTAAACATCAAATAAGGACTTCCATAGTCAACAAAATTTATGATGATTCAGCTTAGTTCGGTTTGATCAATCCAGAGAAAAATATGAAACTAAGTTGATCTGTTGGATTTATTTTCACTAGGTGGTAAAATCTAGGTAACTTGAATGTAACAAAACATGGATTTGGGCTAAGCTTATCAAGTGACAGTCCACTTAACATAAAAGAAGACTTCAACAACTCTTTTAATTGTTTAAACTATGTATGAAATAGAAACTAAATCTAACCGATTAGGCCCTGCAGAAAATAGACAACGTCGCTGGTACAACAATTCCGAGAAACCCACACCCCAGACACTGCCAGTCTAACGGTTCAAGATAAAGATACACTGGAAGTAAGCCTTCCACGCTCTCAACACGCGCCCGCCACGCCGCGAGTTTAAACAGTGCAATGTGATAAACAGAGCAGTAACTCTTATGTGTACATAAACTGTTTGTATATATAGGATGTAAGCATAACATAGTGACCTCTGAAGATGCCACAACCTGTGGTGAAATGTGCACAAGGAAAAAAACTCATCAAGAACTTAAGGCATCTACAAAACGAAAAGGCAACAAACATACAAGATAAAGATAAAACAACCAAACAGGTCTTCTTAGACTGTACATTGATCATCTCACTTTATTACCATTACCAACTGGCGATCGTTGACCAGATGTCTGGATTGATATTGTCATATAAAATTTACTTTTAAAAATGAAATAAACTAATATTTACAACATTTAAAAAACACTCCATGGCGGCCGGATTCTTACTCAAATGTCCATTGCTGTGGTAAAGTATTCCTCGATGGAATAGAAGCAATTCCTACTAAAGCACTTACCTATTAGTGCTGGGTTTGGTATTTAAGCCCAAAGTAGTATTTTACACTCATTCAGATTTATTAAAATAGGTACCGTACCTAGGGTAGGGGTACATATGGTGTCAAAGTTATAACGACAATGAAGTAAACAAATGATTCTACTACACTAAATTATATTGTTAGAATAACCTGTTATTTTGAAGAGATCGTTCAAATATCTGGATCTTGTGTTCCGACTCCAGAACCTGAAGACTGAGTCGACTCAGTTGAACGTAATGCTGGAAAGTGAAATTCCAGCGTTGAGGCTCAGCATATGTCAACATCAACAGATTATGTCCTTGTACGTTTTTCCAGGAATCTAGAGGCTCCTGCAAAACAATTACTAAGCGGTTAATGTAAATTTCAAGGTATTTCATAGGCGTGTTACAAGAGGACACTATATGTGCCATTTAGAATAGGGCCTGTGAAATACTTTTCAAATGCCTAGGTAGACCAATTCTCATGACTTTCCTCTATATTCTTGAAATTGTGATCAATCTACAATTACAGTACTGATGATGGCATCTAATTTCCCTCAAAATAATTACAATACAATAGGCAGAGAAATGCTCACAAACAGAACCTTAGTAGTAAAAAGAGTTTAAAAGAACAAAATTAAAGAAAATCTTTTTGCTAATGGATACTACTTTGCAACATAAATATTGAATGATAAAACAAAAACTTGTATTCAATGATCTTAATGTGACTTTTTCTACTTTAATAACATGTCCAAGGTTACCGGTAATAATAAAAAAATACCATTTGTGTAACCAGATATGATTTGTATTAAATTATTTGGTACAACAAGTAGCGACGTGTCTTTTTTCAACATTTACTAGTACTAAGGTAGCAGTTAGAAAAATGTTGAAAAAAGACACGTCGCTACTTGTTGTAGGCCTACCAAATAATTTAATACAAATCATATCTGGTTACACAAATGGTATTTTTTTATTATTTATGGTAAAAAATTGTAAAACCTTCCACGGTTGTTTTCACTTTATTGGAGGCAGCTAACTTAACAGTGGAGCATATTTTCTAAAAAAATGATCAAGCTTTTTAAAACAAATTGTTATTATCAAATAGGCTTGATCAACAAGGACCATATAAAGTTCTGAGCTTAAAGGATCAGCAACACTGTTCAGGTTTTTTTCTTTTTAATGTTTGTTTTTGTTGTGTACGGTAACTGATAGCAGTGATAGCTATGACCATTAATCTTGGAACCCAGAACCCAGCAGTTTGGCTAATTTTTCAAAATCTTTTCATCACAAAAATAAACTAGTAATTTTTACTCTTCGCTGAAAATAGTTTCTTTCCCTTAAGAATACCAAAATTTAACTATTATTTTAAATTTCAAAGTCAATAAACTTAAAATACAACCTGGCTGGTAGCTATTTCCCTCCTAAAAAGTGACAAATGTAGAAACAGTAAGAGATTTTATAACAATTGCAGAACTTTCAGTTTTTCTGTACGGTAGCTTCTATGATTTTTATTTTATTTATATATTCATTCAACAGGATGGTAAAAAATGAAACAAAAGTATTATCAGATATATTTTACGTACAGGACGTGAGTCAACCTCAGAAAACTTCTTGAAATAGTTTATAAGAGTGGATTTCCCACAACCAATGTTTCCTTCTATTGACACTCTTAATGGACGCTTTGAGTGTTCTTCTGCTTGAGCTTCGCCACTTTCACAATCTGCACCCATTTTCTTGAAGGTTACTGATGATGGCAAGCACCTAAAAAATTCTGAAATTGAGATGTTATAGGTCTATTTCAGACTAACTAGTAGCCTACACTGTTTTTATTACTAAATAGACTTGGCATGAATACGCAGTAGAGTTAACTTTGTAAGATCAAGTATCAAAGCAGGTCTCTGTCACTTTCCGATTTTGTCCACTGTCTTTATTTATTGTCCACAACAGGGAAAGGTAAAGAAGATAACGAGGGGGTTTGTTCATTTATTTTAACTGCAAATTGCAAGCACCCGATTTACAATTGTGGTTCTTTCAGAATACATAGAATAGAGACCTAAGTTTGAATGAGCTTTCCGTTGCATGGAGTGTAAAACATGTCATCACATAGGCTCGTCATTATTACGACTATCCACAGTAATATCCTGATAATTAGAACAATTCGTTCAGCCTAAGTTAACAACACTGGGCCCTAACTTATTAAATATTAACCAGCAGTGAATCAGGTGTTAACCTGTACAGATGAGGTAAGGTAGGCCTAGGTAGGGTAACCTATGTAAAATGCGAAGTAAGATGACATATTAACTTACTGTCTAGTGTCTTTATAGTACAGTATAGATTTTAGACTTACGACTTGGATTGGATTACTAGTTTCTTAAATGATGACCGCAGCATCAACTGTCAACAGTGTCAACTTGCAGATTTTAGGTGTAACCTTTTAGATGGATAGGCTAATAGATAGACCTACACTCTACGAACCACCACAGGTTAACAAGATGAAGATGACACTTCTAATGTTCTAAAACTTTAATTTACCATCCATCCGTATTCCGTTATACCTCAAGCCTACACTCTAACTCTTAAATCGGAAAAGAAAACCCGAAAATCGTAAACACGCAATAACAACAACAACAGCAACGAACAACGTCAATAACCTCCAACATTTTCCCGCCGAAGGAAATAAAATAAACGAACAGACTAAAATGAATACTCGCCATGGAGAAAGAAGCATTCGATTTAAGCACAGACTGCAAACTGTTATAGACAATTATAACCATAGATTAATTAATTATTAAAGGAAAATACTTAATCTGTAGGTGTAGTATAACTTTATCCAGTGACAGTTTATACAGTTTTTGCAACAAACCTACCGACTAAGCAAATTTCCATTTGCCTGGATTAATTTTCAATTAATCTATTTAAATTAGCATTTATGTTTAACGAGTACCTAGGATAGTTGCTACAGGGAAACTAATAAAGTGGGTTTTTTATTAAAATATCAATGGCTTAGTATGAAGTAAATAAATCCGCCAAGTTCTTAAAAATATATCCATAAACAATACAACTACAACGTTTTATAACATTCTCCATATAAATAACATGGGAATTTTAAATTACATCGCTAAAAGAGAACAGAGAATACACTCGGCCTTCTACAATAAAATCACTGCTGTGTAGTGTAGTCTACTATTGTACTCCAACGAAAATGGTCAATGATAAAAATTAAAGAAAAGTTAAATAAATTTTTCTAGGTTTTCCCTTCTGCTAGTTAAATGGCATTTTATTTGGTTTAATAGATTCTATGAACTTTATACTGAGTAAAAAAAAAGACAGTCAGAGAATGTTTATTTATATTAGCAATAAAACCTGTATGTAGAAAATAATCAACAGTGTTATTTTGTAGTTAAATTTGACTACCACACGGACATGATGCGCATCAGTGCTTCATAAAACAATTCCAAGGCAACCACAACAAAAGGCAAAATGTTGAGGGACTTGAGTTCTTCCTTCTTCTCTTCTCTGCCTTCTGTACTGTCTACACTGTCTCCTGTCCTGTCTGAACCTAGTAGTGTTCTCTGTTCTGTTCTGTGTACTGTCACCACTGTCACTATACTATATACTGTCAGATAGATTCTGTCACTCTCGCTCACTAGTCACTGCTACCATAGCTGCTACATTGCATTGCATTCACTGATGTGGGATACTCCGGTTCGTGGTTGGTTGCGTGTTGTTTTCTGTCGTCGCTTGTCTGAAGTCAAAAGTCAAGTGGCCCTGTCTGTCAGTTAATTTGTTATAGTTATGCTAATGCAAAGAAATCCTTGAAGAGAAATTCTGTAAGTTAGTAATATTGTTTAGTATGTATTAATTAGACTAGGCCGATTCTATTCAAGGGTACTTGTTTACTTAATAAGGAAATAAACTAGGCTTGGGATGTTAATCAACCCCAAGAAGTTAAACAATAAAGGCAATAGGCCTATTAAGTCTAACTCAACTTAGCCTAAGTTATAAGCCATTTCTTGAGATGAATATAATGTTTTACCATAGATAAAACATACTCCCAGGATAGTCTATTTTTTTACCGACAAACTTCTTTAAAATATGAGTTTTTTTAGAGTGTATGCAATGTTGGCTGCACTTTACTTGACGTCCTACACTCATTTGAATGAAAATATCAATCGATATATCGATTAATCGATTGCTTCATTCGATATATCGTTTGGTTAGTTAGGTAAGGTTAACCTAACTAACCAAACGATATATCTCAAATGTAAAAATCGAATGAAAATATCGAATCGAAAAAAAATAACCGAATGAGTGTAGGACGTCAAGTAAAGTGCAGCCGCAATGTTTCCTTAGATATTAATAGAGCTACAGTATTAATTTAAATACCGTACTTTTAATACACCAAAAATTTAAACTTAAATGTTTATAGGCCTAGGCTTAGCTTTAGACATTCAGTATAGAAGAATTTGGCAGTAAGATTGAAGTTTAGTAACTTACTGCAAATTACTAAGTTACTTTGTAGTAAGTTAACGTACGGAATAATGGCCTTTTTTAGTTTAATTCAATTTCCAGCAGAAGCCTTGTTCTCGATACAATTCCCAGTTGGATCTGCCAAGAAATAGGCTAGGCCTAAAGAAATTTATTGTTTTGAGGGATAAAAATGAGAAAACCAATTTTTACTCTATAAAAACGCCTCTCGCAAAACCCATTTTCCCTTTGTCCCTTGCTGGTTCGCGAACTCATTCAAATTAATCCTGCCCTACATCTCAGGCCAAATTACACCCAAATCGGTCAAAAATTAGTAGTTAATATCGGTCCTAGGCTTACCATGAGACCTACGACAATAAGTTTAGCTACTCCCTTATAGGTAAATTTGCTAAAAACGCTAACTTAATACAGTAGTTCATCAAAATTAAATCGTACAGGCTATCAAAGTTATCAGTCGGATGTTAGTATCAAGGCAAGCTTGTTTCTTTAAAACGTTTTTTCTCAGTTTGTGTCCATCGTAGGGAAAATCTATGCATTCTGTTGGAAAGATATTTCCTGTAGATGTGCATAATTCACTGAATAATAACCCACCATTCATCACTCTATAAATTAAAATAGGCTAAAAAATAAGCACAAATCAATTTTAAATTTTTAAAAATTTACATACGGGCTTTGTGAATTGCCATGCTGATGACCAAATAGCAGCAAAACATCAGAAAATAAAAAAAAATTAAAGAAAGTCCAATCAAATTTTTTATTTACAGCCTGGTGATAAAATAGAGATGTCTGTACATTAGGCCTACATATTTTTGGTCGAGTTTTTGACCACTGGACGACCTCTAGTTTAGTTTAATACCCCAGAAAATAAATGTTAATATATTTTTTCAGAAAAATGGCCAACGCTGAGTTAGCAGCGCTGGTGGTAGCCAAGCTGTCTCCTGGTCCTGGAGAACATGTCGCTGTTGTATCCTTTTCAGAAATCCGAAATGTTAATTATCTTTACACAACTTACATACAATGTTCTACTTTACAAGGTCAAATTTAATACTAGATGCATATGCATGAATCAGACCAGACCCCAATTTTGTGTTCAAGAGAGAGGTTACATTCCATTTTGGTACTCTGAAAAGTAGCTTTTTGATGGTTCAAAACAGGACCCAGCTGTTCCTGATTGTTGGGCTTTAAATAAATGATACTGGCTAATGAAACAGCTGATCTTAGTAACAAAGCTACACTAACTCACACCATTCTACACTCTGCTTGCATTCCATTTCTTCAAATACACCCAAAGTTTGCATCACTATCTGACAGAATTGAGAATTAATAAGTGTTGCTTCAGGTGCTAATACTGCTAATAATGAAATATTGGCACCCTATTTGTTTTTTAAGGTGGATTAAAGCTTTGAATAGTTTTATATGAAGTACCAGTAACTGTAATTTTTTTGTGCAATCGTCAACAATTTCTATTTTATGTGCACCATTAGGGTCACACCACAATTTTTCGTGAAGTGATCTTACTATTTTCTTAAATTACAGGTCCTATCCTTTACTCAGATTTGGGTTAAAATGGTGTCCCCATCTCAATTGATTATTGATAATAATAATATAATAATTCTTTAAAAATTATTTTTCCTCTTTCGCAATTACATTGGGTGGAATCATACTTTTATTTAAAATCTGTCTGATGTAAGCTGATCTTTTTAAAAATCCTTTTATTATTGTTGCTTGTTAATATTTTTTTTTTTTTTTCATTCAATTTGATTAATTTAGTGAATTCATAGCTTCCTACTTATATTTTTGAGGGAATTGACATTAACTTTCATAAGTTAATTCATTGATGGATGAAAGAAATTCAGTCCTATAAAAGAAGTGGGCTGCCCACCACTCATGCCCCTAATTGACGCTGGCAATTTTTAACTAAATAAGTACTGTCTTAATTTAAATTATAATTTGAAAGAACGAGCATATGTGAGTTTTTCCTGAGTGGAGCGAAGTGAATCTCTTTGGATTGAGTTAATTTTAAAAGTTTTATTGAAAATTTAATTCTGTAGTGCATGGAACTATCTCTGATATAAGAGAATTAGAGCACATTACATTCATTATTTTTTGCACTATCTAATTACACGGTTTTAATCAATTTGGTCTGTAATGTCATAAAATATAGACGAGTTTCTGTATACCGTATATGTTTGTCGCGGGTGAACGCAAATTCCAACCAACCTACTGGACTAAAATTTTACACTGATTAAACACCCAGCCAATAACCCATTGATTGTCTAATGTTTTGAAATAGGTAGACTTGATGAATCCAATCTGACTCTACGTAAGTTATTCCTTGACGTTGAGACAGGCCCATGAAGCAAGTTTGATGCAGGGTTGGGTAAGAACGTCTCGCATTTTGGCTTTATTAGAGAAGGACACTAACTACGCTCTGATCGTGTTCCTGTCCTCCCAGACTCCACCGATCGCCTACTCTGAACTCACCATTGAACGAGTTCTGCCCATCAACTCTGACTTCAAATGTGATATAGGTAAGTAACGCTCTATCCTATAATATTTATAGATTTTAGATGTTATTCAGGCTTTACCATTGCTAAATAATATAGGCTAGTAATGAGTGATCACAATAACTTTATTAAATTAATAAATACATTAGGCCTATAGAAATAAAGCTATTGAGGCTTCCTCACATACATTGTTTGAACATTTAGTAGTTTGCAGTAACTCGATTTAATGGGGAAAACGCCGGACAGGAGATGTGGTTCCTCTTTTACAGAAAGATAAAAATACTGGCTTTAATAGGTACTAAACAAATTAAATAGGTTATAGTTCCGGCACCTCAATTTTTACAAATCGAGCACTGCTAGTTTGAAATATAATTTTTATTGTACTTCATAGTTTTTGTAGAAGTAGTAGGCTATTTGAAAACTTAAACTTACTTCTTAACAGAGGTATTAGTTTTTTATTTTTATTTTAGATTTAACTATATCCTAACTTGAGATGAGGCTTCAGCAAGTAATTTTGGAACTTCTAATGAGACAATAATTTTAACAATCACTGTACTATTTTAAAGATTTTAAATTATTTTTTTATCGGCATACTATGTGTTTTCAAATTCACAAAAGTTTTAAAAACATATCTTTAGTAAGACCTTAAACTTACACAGTTTGAAACTCACAAAATGGTAAATATAAAAAAGATTATTGACTGTGATCAATTTTGATTAGGGTGTCCAGTCGAGATTGATCGGCACTTAACCATCTTTTATAGGTCTCAGATATTTTTAAAGTGTGTTAAACTATTTTTTAATTTTGATTTTAAGTGAACTGCACAGATTCTAATTAGTAATTTAATTTTCTTAGACACAGAAAGTAGACATCAAGATGGAACAGATGTATACATCACTTCTCGGAAGCTCAAACTGCTCTTTGAAATGGTTCCTGGAAATAAAACCAGCAATTTCGTCAGTGAAGTTCTACGTGCAATTGATTGTAAGTCTAAGAAAACACATTGGTCGTTAAAGCTACTAGCGCTAGGGTTTTGATTGAAATAATTTAAATGGCTTGCTCAGGTTTTTTTTAAGATTGTAGATGAATCAAAGCAAGTAAAGGCTATGATGAAAACCTCAGTATAATTTCAGTCAATAGAGTAGTCTAAGGGTAGACAAAGTGGCAAATGAATTAAAAAAAAAAAATTTAAATGATAGGATTAAGTAAAACAATTAAACAAAGAGTAATAGGCTATTTGACAGTTTTTATTGTTTATTGAATGGAAACTGGACGGGTGATTTTTTTAATGGGTTACAAGATGGTGATGACTGTGTAAAATTTAGCAGTACCTAGGTCTACTATTTTAATAGATATTCCATTTATAAATCCTGTGATATCAAGGATCTACTAGAAGCTTCTTTTGGAGGATTAGTGAATTAGTACATACAGTAGAGTCCCGATAGTCCGAAATGGTTGGGACCGAACCCATTTTGGATTAACGAATATTTCGGATTAAACGTTTTTTTTTAATAAAAAAAAAAAAATTTCGTTTTAGGACGCAGGCATGAGCCCGGGATTGTTTTTCACATTACTAAAATAACAAAAATTGTGAAATGTTTACTAAAATAATCTACAAAAAAATCTATCTCGCCCGGCCGCTACAGAATACTTTGACGAGGTACAGCTAACTGTGTTAAAAGTTTAATAAATATTTTTATTTAATTTTCAAAAAATTTTCAAAATTTTCAAAAAATTTTAAATTTTTTATGAAAAATATATTTTTGGTTTTGGATTAAGCGGACTTTTGGATTACCGAAGTTCGGATTATCGGGACTCCACTGTAGTTGAATTCCTGAGTGTATCTTATCTATAATACTGATTCTTTGTATATTTTATTTTTCATTTTGTTGTGCTGTTTTACTGACATTTGATTATTATTTTTATAGTGTTAGGCAAGAAAAGGAATGGATCTCAAGATTTCTCGTGGCTCAACAAGTACAACCCTGTTTCAACTGGGGCTGATGATAATGCTGAAGACACTAAGGATCCGGTAAGTGTATAAAGCGCAGAAGAAACATTGTATTTGTCCATTTGATAATTTCCTCTCTAGTGACGAAGCTGTTTCTTCCCTAATGGACTAATGTACTTCTTGTTTTATGTTCTCGGAGGCCAAAAACACTATTCATTCAAATACATAAAGCATTAAATAAAGCTTTAGAGATAGTAATAATGATCGGATTTTATGAAAGTTGGTACAAACGTGTAAACCTAAGTCTAGGCTATGTAAATAATTTCGCAAAATGATCAGATTTGATCAAAGTTGGTACAAAAAAGTAAAAGCTAAGTCTAGGCTATGTAAATGATTTCGCAAATCAGCATGAATGAACTGTGGGGACAAGGTCTTGAGATAAAAATTGTTTTCCCTAATTTGCATCCTTAAAACTTATAATGTTTTGCAATATCTTTAAAAAAAAAGAGTAATCCAATGGACCTAATTAAGTATATTGAAGTGTTTTTTGTACGCTTAATGGTTTACAAAATTTCTATTTCTCTTCTGGAGGATAAATAAGCTGTTGATTGAACACATGTACTCTGTTTTATTGAATAAAGAATGATTCGATTGATTGTTTGATTAATTTGATACCTTAGCTAAACCGTACAGGCAGATAATGAGGTTAAAAGTCCACATTCTTTGAAAGCCACTGGATAAGCAGGATAAGCTTTACATTTTCCATGTTTTTATTCAAGGGTTTCCTTCTGGTAATATCTTACTTATATTTTCAATATATCTCCACAGTTACTGTTGGACAGTCCTGAGATGGCCGTGCCGAGACAGAGTATCGCCAAAGGTCACACACCGATTGCAGCCAGAGAGAGTGTCATCAGATACCAGATGGCGATGAAGGAAGACGACTACACGTACACACAGACACTCAGGTATTCTGTAGTCAATGTTTTCATTTACCTAAAGCCAGCAGAGTTGGATAAGGAGGGAAAATTGTCAAGGTTTATGATGAAAACCCTTCAGGAGCGAAAATGTGCAGTACCTATTCCAGTCGGGCCTATGTTTATTTTCTTCTGTGCAGCAGTTTATGATTGATGTAAAATATTTATTAATTTACTGAAAAATGTAATCAATTTTGCTGGATTAATAAAAGTATATTCAGAAATTATAGATGTCGTCCAGTGGTAAAAAAACTTAACCAAAAATATGTAATGAACCTCTATTTTCACCCCACGCTGTAAATAAAACATGTATTTGGAATTTCTTCCATTTGTTTTAATTTTCTATTTGTATTTTGTTGTTATTTCGTCACCAGCATTGCAACCCATAAGGCCCATGTTACTTTTTAAAATTTTAAAATCTTTTTTTGTGCTTATTTTTTAAGCCTATCTTAATTTATAAAGGGATTCTCCACGTCTACATTAAAATATCTTTTTAACAGTATATTTGGATTTTCCCTGCAATGCACACAAGTTGAGAAAAAAGGTTTACATGCTTGCCTATTAATAAATAGGATACCGTTGTTACTGCGCTTTAGGCGTAAACAGTTTTGAAAATCAATTAGAAAGACATTGAACTGATTCGTAATAGGCTGCTTCATATTATTGGACACAATGGTGAATCAATTTTCACAGCATATTTTATATCACATGTGTGAAAACCAATGTTTATTTCAGATTCGGGACTTGATTCTTAAAGATTTTGATTCAGATTTAATTTTTGAAATTCCTAGATTTGACCATCGTTACTGAACCATCAGCATCACATTGTATACATACACTTTTTTCAAAGTATAGATATATATGTCCCACTTTCGTCAGGCTAGGTCCAGAGGGTCTCAACATATCTCATGAATAAAATCCATTAGTGATCGGTGGGATTCTAACCCAGGACCTCAGGGATCGAAGTTCCACGCTCTTCCACTAGACTGTTCTATTGATTTAAGACATTAAAGTTAAATTAAGTTACAATCCACATTAAGAATTTTTACTTTTATACCACCATAAGGGTTACATTCAAGAGGTTTTGCAGGGTGTTTGTAGGGACGTGGAATGTTAACGGACAGCCTCCCATGAGTGTGTCACTACAGCCGTGGCTCGCCTGTGACTCAGAGCCTCCGGACATTTACGCTGTCGGCTTCCAGGAGCTGGACCTGAGCAAAGAGGCGTTCCTGTTCCATGACTCCCCCAGGGAAGAGGAGTGGAGGTATGTTATGTAGATAACCCCCAGCTGCAGTAAATATGCAGACTAAACAAATTTTCATTTGACCAGTTTGACTATCACTAATATATTTCCTTAAAATTGCCTGATTAATTTCCTATGGGCATCAAGTGTTCAATGAGATGTAGGTTTGCTGCTACAGGAAAGGCAATAAAGAGTGTTTTTATTGAAATATAATTAGCTTATATGAAATAAATAAATTTGCTAAATTTATTCATGTTGAAGCCTTCCGGAATTGGTAATCAATTATAACAGGTTACATACCTTGACGTCCACAATTCCTTAGTCGGTATCCGTTGACTATAGTTTCGACTACTATGTAGTCATTATCAAAAACAGAACAATAAAATAATTACATTCGTTGAATGTCGTCAAATCTTAAATACATCGAACACACAAACAAACATAACACGAACACGGTAGACATTTAACATAATTGAAATGGAGTGGGGTAAATAGTCAGTCATCGTCGTCGACCAGTTCAGTGACGTGTGCCGGCCGGCCAATTATGTTAAATGTCTACCGTGTTCGTGTTATGTTTGTTTGTGTGTTCGATGTATTTAAGATTTGACGACATTCAACGAATGTAATTATTTTAACGTTCCGTTTTTGATAATGACTACGTAGTAGTTAAAACTATAGTCAACGGATACCGACTAAGGAATTGTGGACGTCAAGGTACGTAACCTGTTATAATTGCTAAATTTAATAAAAATATTATATATCCATAAACTAGCAGAAGAAAATCTTAAATCCATGCATAGCTTGGTATGCAGATAACTTTAAAGGTCTTTGTTGATCAAATACAATGTTGCAAATTTGAGTTTAAAAGAACAACTGAGTGAAAAATGGCAGCTGTTCTAAACTGCAAACATTCTAAACTGCAAATTTCAGAAAAATTTGAACGGCTGTTATTTTTTATTCAATTGTTTGGATGAACTTTTGATCTACAAACTTTTGGATTTATATTAAATTTTTTTACCTTTAAAGGGATGTATGTGCATATCATCCTTTGCTTATATTTAAACATTTCTTTTGATTCCTAGCGGGCTATCCCAGGGGGTAGCATAACACTGTATAATGTGTAAAAATGATTTTTTTGCCCAGTAACTTTATGCTATGTTTTGTAGCTCTATATGTAGTTTTTTATTATGTAACCAGTCTGGGATTTTTTGGCACCCTGTATATTGGCCGTGTCGGTATTTACCTTATGTTAAGTTTTAGTTCAATCAATTCCGTAGTTTTGCGTTTAAGTTAAACAAACATACACTTTATAATTTAAAATGTTTAAAGAATCATTCAGATGTACATGTTGGTTTAGTGTGATTTCTTTTGTAGATTATAGTGCACAACAGAAATGCCAACATTATGTATTGCAGGCAGGTGGTGATAGCAGGGCTACATCCCAAGGCAGAGTACCAACAAGTAGCTCTCGTGAGGTTGGTAGGCATGATGCTGCTGGTGTTTGTACAGAAACACCACTACAACTACATACGCAATGCAGCTTTTGAAACTGTCGGCACTGGGATAATGGGCAAAATGGTAAGTTTAGAAATTTATTTTATGGTATTCTTTACTTTTACCTTAAGGTGTTCAGGAATCTTAGTTTAATTAGGTAAATGGACTGTTGATAGAACTAGATGCTCCATCCCCATGTAAAGTTGTCACTAGTTTTCTAATCAAAATGAACATAGTTGAGGTGAGCCACCGACAGATTGCGCCAATGTTAATTACTGATTTCCGTCACATAATATGCAAACTTTCTAACCAAGACAAACTGCTAGGATGACTTTTTGTAAACTTTAGCATCTGTTGTGTCACGTGTATTATCTCAGTAACCAAAATATGCAAGGAAATAACATTTTTAGGCACTGAACCTGTAAATAGCTCTCTCAACACTAGCGTCTCATTTTCCTGATCCGAAACTGATGAGAACCTTTTCTGCGAAGGAGTGGGGGATTGTGGGAGAGCCCCTCATGTCGATTTAAGAAACATTTTAAATTAAATTTTTAATTTTGTAGTTATAAAATTAACATTTTTCCATAAAATTAATTTTACAATTTAAGATTAAACTGGAATAACCTAACCTAACCAACCAAACTTGCTGATAATATAAAAGTATTCATATTTAAAGGGAATTAAAGAATTTAGCTAGCTGTTTCAACGTTTCAACAAAAAGAGTTGGTTCTATGTTATGCAAAAGCAATAAAAATTTACAAGATTTTCCAACAGCAAAAGACCCCAAAAGAGGCAAAATGTAAGGTGTTTGGTGCAGCACTATTATTTTTTTCATTATTTATGAAAACAGCTAATTTGAACCAAGCAGCAACAAAAAAACTGTTATACACAATGAGAACTGTCAAAGTAGGATTGTTTACAGTTATGTTTATGTTTTTAATTTCATGAATAATTTGTGATATTTTGCAAATTTTTAATAATCTATCTTTCTCTATTGTAGTTGAAGTGGTAAAACAGTATGGCTATGGTACATGTGTAATCCTATAGCATACCGTAAATTTGAGGAAGCAAATTTTCCGTGTCTTCTCACATTGCAAACGCAAAGATTGAGTATAACTGCAACAAACATTTTATACTTATTTGCCACGTACGGGTACTCTGCTAGTAAAATTATAAATCTTAAAGAGATATATAATTTACTTCCAAACTTTCTACATTTTCCTCTACTACACAAATTTTAAGATTTACAAATATTTTTAAGGGAAAATAAAATACCCGTTACAATTCTGTCTTAAACTTAAAATCTATTATTTTCCATCCCCACCTTATGAATGTAAATGTACTTGGTACTGGACAGTTTGGCGTTTTGTTCAGGGCAACAAGGGTGGAGTCAGTGTTAGGTTTGAGCTTCACAACACGTCCCTGTGTTTTGTCAACTCCCATCTTGCGGCTCATGTTGAGGAGTTTGAGAGACGGAATCAGGACTTTCACGATATCTGCTCCCGCACCAGCTTCTCCACGTTCCTGCCACCGAAAGGCATCAAGGATCACGAGTGAGTAAAATCTGCTTGCTTGTAAATTTTATTCATCATTTGCAGTGATTGAAGCTCTTTAATTTTCTTCCTACTGTAAGGTATCAAGTATTCAAGAGTGAAAATTCACTAGCTCAACAACTTGAAAAGCAATTAGATAAATTTGTCTTTTATATCTATGCTAGAGTTATATGTACATTTTTCATTGTGGGAAACAGTCATAGTAAACTAATCTAGATGTTGAATACCTTTTTGCCAACGTAACCCTAGGTAGACTTAATGGCTACCGGTTTCGACACACTTAGACGTGGTTTTCGCTCCTAGGCTTGACAATGACACCATAAGTGTGTCGAAACCAGTAGCCATTAAGTCTACCAAGGGTTACGTTGGCAACATGGTGTTTAACCTCTAGAATAGTAATTGTTAAGTAATCCGGAAGGCAAAACCTCAGAAATGTCATAGTAAGTTATTTGTGACTCCTAATAACCACTGTAATGTTTGCTGAAAAAAATGTAATGCTTGAGTTGTGCTCTTTAAAGGTATAAGAATTTGTGCACATAAGAAACAGTTAAAAATAACACAAAAATAACTGTTGGTGGGACTAATTCGACGTCCAGCCTGTCACCTAAAGACTTTGCCATTATTATACATCTAAATTTAGTGCTCAATTTTTGCTTCATCAATCTATAAGTTTTATAATTTGAGATCCTAATCAAATTAATCTGATTGAGGGTAAGAAATAATTTAATAATGAGGGATTAATCGTTGACAAACTTTAAAGATAAATTAATTTTAATATTCATAGTTTTTTTCTATTATTTTTTCTAGGTTGCTAGGCTCTATCCAAGGCCACACTAAAAACAGGCCGTAGTGCTCGTCTAGCATGACGTCACGATAGAAGACGGCAATGACGTAATGTTTGCCGTTTGTAATCAGCTGCTTGCTTTAATCTTTCCTTGGAAAATAAATAAATACCTACGTCATTACCGTCTTCTATCGTGATGTCATGCTTGACAAGCATTACGGCTTGTTTTTTTTAGTGTGGACTTGCTCTAGCCGGGGATTGTTTTTCACATTATTTCAAGCTAGACCTACGGTTTGTGGCATTATAACCTAGATAAAATCCATTATTGATTTTGCGGATTTTAACGTGGGACATCAGGGACCAAAGTACCGCGTTCTACCACTAAACCATTTTGCTCCTACAATCATAGTTAACATGAATGCCTACTACTACAACACTGTTGGTTGTGGAAGGTGTCAAAGGTAATAAAATTAAAAACTCACTAAACAATTTCTGTGTTAGCCAGGTGTATTGGCTGGGCGACTTGAACTACAGGATAACAGAGTTGGAGCCTAACATAGTGAAGAAGTATATAGAGCAGCAGAACTACCGACCAGTGTTGGAGTACGACCAGTTACGGCGACAACATCGGGAGAAGGCGGTGTTTGTTGGATACACGGAGGGAGACATTGCCTTCAGACCTACGTACAAGTATGACCCCGGCAGTGACGACTGGGACTCTAGGTGAGATGCTGACAACATTTGTTTGTTACTTTCTCCCCCTATACATAGTATATATTTTTTTGTCCTTGGACGCTAGGCACGAGCCCGGGATTGTTTTTCACATTACTTCAGGCTAGACCTAGGGGTTGCGGCATTATCACTTAAAATCCATTGGTGACTTGGCGGGATTTTAACCCTGGTCCTCAGGGACCGAATTCCCACACTCTAACCACTACACCAGCTCGCTCCCCTATACATAGTATATGGAGAAAGTATTAGTCTCCATAAACATTTTCAAGTTTGAGTTTTGGGTGGATGTATTGGTTTTTGGAAAAAGTGGTTTTCAATGTCTGTGTGTATGTGTACACATAGCACACCGTGGTCAGATTTTGGTGAAATTTGGTAAGTGGGTTGGAATTTTTGTGCAGGCCTTTTTAATTTTTTTGAAATTTAGATTTTTAATGGCGTTTTTCTTATTAAAACCCATAAAATATGGGAAAATTGGATTTTTTAAATTAAGATTCATAGCAGTTATTGTATGTTTAGACAACCTTATTCTAAACATAACTTCTGTACCGGTAGTCATATTTAGTAGATATTTAGTTTTTTTCCAAGTTTTTAACAGTTAATTCACAAAATATACCTAAATTAATAATTAAAACTTAAATAACTGTTTGAAACCAATTACTTCTTTTCCTTCGAGATAATTAAACGTCAATCATGTTTTTCTGGTAAATTTCCAATAATTCCTAATCAAAAATGAACATGGTCAAATTAAAAAAAAGTTCACTGTTTCACATTTAGTGAGAAGAATCGAGCGCCAGCATGGTGTGATCGAGTGCTATGGAAGGGGGAAGGAATCAGACAGATTGAGTACCGCAGTCATCCAGTGTTAAGGATAAGTGACCATAAACCTGTCAGTGCAGTCTTCTCATCAGATGTAAGTTAGAGGGGACAATGAGCTAAGTTCATTATATTTAGTTTATCAAACACCTAATTGGGAAATATTTTTGAAGAAGCCTCAAGCTATTTCAAATAATTTTTTTTCTATAATGATTGAGCTATGATTGCATGCGCAGTGCATACCTATTAAAAAAACCCCTCATTAATAAGCTCTGGTTGTAATTTTTAAATTTATTTAGCAGGTTTAATTTCAACACAAAAGTAATTTATTTGCTTCTAGAGTACACTATTTTTTTCCATTCAACATATGTAGTTAAAAATTCTCCTTTTGTTTACTTGTGTAGGTGAGGGTGATTGATGCTGTCAAGTTTCGCAAGATCCACGAGGACGTCATGAAGAAGTTGGACAAACTGGAGAACGAGTTTCTACCTCAAGTCATGGTCGACAACACGGAGATCATATTTGACACTTTGCGATTCCTCGAGGCACAGACTAGGGAGCTCATCATTGCCAACACAGGCCAGGTTGAACTTAGACCATATCTTACATTGTACACACTCGGGAAATACAGCTGGTTAGTGATTACAGTTAGTTGAGAACAGCTGTTTGTGTCTTCACGTAAACATTTTTACCTACGACCGGTTTTTTAAAGTAGCCGTTGCAGTTCAGTTTAAGAGTTTAAAAGTTTCACATAACAGCATTGTTTACTTAAATGTTAAATTTTAAATACTCACCATAGTGTGTGTCCCTGATTCAAGAATTGAAAATTGTCACTTAAGGTCCAGCCTAATGATACATTATTGGCATCCTATTTTGTTTTTAAGACAAGGATTAAAACTATGAATGGTTTTATCTGAAGAAACTCTAATTTTTTTTCTGCACTGATCAAATATTTCTATTCTAAATTCATCTTTTTTGGGACCAAACCAAATTTGTTTGTGAATCGATCTTATTGTTTTCTTAAATTACAGGTTCCAGTACAGTTTGAGTTTATCAAGAAGCTAGATGACTCAAATTATTGCAAAGAGTGGCTCAATATCGAACCTAACTCCGGATTCATCATGCCAGGTGATCAATACTAGTCTAGTAG
This sequence comes from Macrosteles quadrilineatus, assembly GCF_028750875.1. Lineage (NCBI taxonomy): Eukaryota > Metazoa > Arthropoda > Insecta > Hemiptera > Cicadellidae > Macrosteles > Macrosteles quadrilineatus. Next base: position 179,543,946 of record NW_026542594.1, read on the forward strand.
AAGTGGATTTGTTTTGATGCAAATTTTGAAACAATTTTTGAATTTTTAAGCATTTACATAGTGAACTAATGAATGATACTGAAATACAAGTCTCAAATGTACAACATCAAACCATCTCATCTTAATGTGATAACACTATAAAGCCACTTCCTTCAATGATTCAATGTGATACATTTGACGATATCGATAATAATCCTGTAGATTTGCCAGTGTTTTTATGTATCTCTCTTCTCTACTTTCGTTGATTTTAAATTCTAAGATGTTTATGGTAAATATTGTAGATTTATAATCAAATAGTCCACACACAGGATTTTTATTCGTGGAAACTACATTTCCTGAAAATTGTTATTTGTAAATGAATGTATGAATATGTTTTTTGGGTACAATTTTAAACTTGATTTAATAACAGGAGAGAAATGTGACATAAGACTGGAAGTTTATGTAGACAAGAAGTCGGCCTGCAAAATGAACTCGGGACAAGATCAGCTGTACGACATTCTGGTACTGCACCTAGAGGGGGGGAAGGATATCTTCATAACTGTCACTGGTAGGTTATAACTATAAACAAAATAAATTAGTCAAGGAATTTTATTAAAAAGATTTGCTTTCGATGGTTAGAATACCTGCAAGTATTCTTTAACATAGTGATTCCATGGCGGTTTGTGGCAGGCACCTTATGCAGGTATTCAAACCATTTATGTATGAAACGGTAAACCACAGGCTAAAAGATTTTTTATGTATTGAAAAGATTTGCTTTTAATCAGTGGAACAACTTCTCATACTTTGTAGGCTTTTAAGTCAACAATAAAATATGGAATGAGTTGTCTTTGAAGAAGAAGAATTCTGTGCCTTGACAAACCTGGATGGAGGCATGAAAAGATTCTTCTAAAACATAGCGAACTTATTACCATCTCAAAGCAGATTATGTTTGAACATTATTCGATGACAAATACTTTGAATTGAAAAGCTAATCATCATAAAGCAAGAAAAGAAGAATATCTCTATGCGTAGATTGACACAATTTTATTCCTTTAAAGAAACAATGCAAAATAAACAAGTAAACAATGAACTAAATTTTTGAAATCAAAATGGACATATTGTGTAGGAGAAGTTTCTTAACTCAACTCAATTGTTTGATATTCCATCCTAAGTATGCGTTTTCCTGTTTAAAGGAACCTATGAAAGAAGCTGTTTCGGATCCTCCATCGAAGCGCTGGTGCACATGAATGTTCCAGTTCGGGAGATTCCTGCTGGAAAAATCATTGAGTTGGTAAGCAAGCCTTTATAGAATGACTGTGGGAAAAACTAATTGTCATCACTCTATTAAGTATAAACGTTTATCTAATCTTTTTCTTTAATGTTACTGAACAGTTTGAAGGCAGTGTTAGGGCCCAAAATTGTTAGTATTTTTTTTGTCCTAGGACACTAGGCACGAGCAAGGGATTGTTTTTCACATAACTTCAGGCTAGATCTAGGGGTTGCGGCATTATCACTTAGATAAAATCCATTGGTGATTTGGCAGGATTTGAACCTGGGACCACAGGGACCGAAGTCCTGCGCTCTAACCACTAGACCAGCTCGCTCCCCCAAAATTGTTAGTATTGGCTAGTGTTGTCTTTGCAGTATTCTAAATTTAAAATTTCCAAAGTTTGTGACTATACTACAAAAACAGTGTAGCACTAAAATGTTGTATGAATATTGCTCACACTTTAAATCATGTAGACCCAATCTTTGCCTAAAAATTTGCTTATGATTCTGCCCTGCCTTCTAAGTTACCGTGTCAAGTTTATAAAAAGTATTTTATTGACTTGTTCGTGCAACATCGGTAAAAAGTTTAACTGTAGAGTAACTTTGCAAGCAATACAACAGCTCGTGACATCTAAGCTGCCACTTGGCCGATCACTACAAGCATCTAGTTCAAAAACATCTTGACCCGTCATGCGGGTTGCGTCAACTGTCCTCGCGACTCACGTGAAGGCGCTCAAGTACATAATACACGAGGAGTCAACCCCAAGTGGTAGAGGAAATGTTTGCAGTCCGGTCTTTTCCTTATTTCCACCCGCCTACACTGCCCGCGCTAGGCCAAGTGCCAGCTTAGGTGTCACGAGCTGTAACTGCTAAGTATAAATTTAACTCAAATAAAATTTCTGTGATTGGAAATCTCAGTAACAGTCCTTTTATCAAAACCAGGTTTTGGACCGTTCCCTTGCAAAAAGTAAAAAAATGCCACTGGCCTAAAAAGACACAAAATAAAATACCCCCGCCACAGCAAACCTGCAGACTAAGCGAATTTCCATTTGATTTACACTGAAATGTCTACTTAAAAATATAACATTTATTCCCGATTTAAATAGAATTAGTTTAACAAGTACTTAGGTTTGCTGCATCAGGGAGGTAAAACTGTTTTTTTTTATGTTAATAGTTAGTAAGAAATAAAAACATTTTTCAAATTTGATCAAAATATGTTCATAAACAAGCAAACTACAACAGTTTACTTATTCTCCATAAGAATAACATGGGAATTTTAAATTTACAATTTTTTGGAATTTTCTCCGTAACCATTAGGCGCATAATAACGCTTCAATATACTAAATTATTTGTTTTTTTAAGCTCTACAAAATGGTTTGGAAAGAAATTGCTAAATTTTATGTTTTTTGGGTCAAAAATGCGAAAAACCTATTTTTACCCCATAAAACCCCCCGTAAACCCCCGTTCCCATGGTCCGATCATGCTGGATCGCGAACTCGTTCGAATAAACGTAGGTTTACACGTTTGTACCGAATTTCATCAAAATCGGATCATTTTTGCTCGAGTTATAGTGCTAACGGACACATATATATATATATATATAAATATATAAATATATAAATATATATATATATATGAATTTGAACGGATGGTGTTTTTGGTCTCTAGGGACCTCGAAACGAAAAAAAAAATCGGTCCCGCGTCCAGGTCTTACCATGAGTACTACGGTAATAGCTTATTCCCTATATGGGAAATTCGCTAAAAAAAATAAAAAAACACCAATTTAACATCACTAACATTAACTTTAGAAAAACTATTTTTCCTGTTATATTTTTTAAATTAAACTAATTACTTATAAATATTGTGGAATTTGGCGATAAATTCAACCAAGATTCAAGTCAATTTGAAACTGACTTCCATTACCCTTTGCAATTGTATTCCAGCTTCTGGTCTTGGTAGCGTTAATTCTTTGTTTTCATTCAGGAGAACAATAAGGGTGAAGGCCTGAGTGGGTCGCCTCCGTACATGGTGCCTAAGGAGATCTGGTATCTGGTAGACCATTTGTATCGGCACGCCTTGAAGACGCAGCACCTGTTTGAAAACCCGGGGCTTCACAGCGAGCTGATACAGATCAGAAATTGGCTTGATGTGAGCCCAAACGATCCGTTACGTATCCTTTTGTAACTGACTGTTGATTGTTTGGATTTACTTATTGGTGTTTTTATCATGGTTTAAATCTTATCCTTCTAAAATCATAAATTGGTAAATGTTAGGGTTAGCTATCATGATTCATTATAGCTTCTTTAATTAGAGTATGGGATGCATTTTTTTTTTTACAGTAAAGAGAAAAGAAGGCCTATTATCAATCCTGGAGGCAACAGTAATAAAGAGGAAATATTTTATTACTGCCTTGTGTATATGATACAAATATTGAGGTGTTCTTAATATAGTATTTAAAGTATTAAAGCATAAAATTTAATACAATTATAATATATAACATAACAACACTAGGCCAAGAATAAAACTTTAGAAAATGTTAAAAAAATTAAAAAAATTAAATATTGATGCCCTTCCATACTTGGGCTTTGTTCACAAGGGCATTGGCGGCTCCCCGACCTATACTCAGACATAGGGTTCAATGTGTTAAAACTTTATACTTTTGTATGAAATGGTGACCATACATAGTAGGTATTTTGAGCCAAGTATGAATGGAGATGAGTGTAGGATAAGTGGCGCGATCTTGTAGTCTTGTTAGTGACTAAGGCCGACATTCCTTAGACACAGCTGTTAATTAATAGCCCATACAGCTAATCGCAACTAAGGGACCTACAGTTTATAGTGGAATCCGAACCACATTTTTTTGCCTTGGTATATACGAATTGGTCTAATTATCAGGATAGCACTGCGGGTAGTCGTATTACTCACTTGTGCGGACGTTAATCCACACCAGGGAGTATCACATCCACAGTGCAAGTCTATAAATATTTACAATTCGTGACCTCCTAGTAGCTGGATTACAGGACGATGCCACCCGTCCCAGTCAATACAAATACCGTACAATACTGTACAAATATCCAATATGTACAGCTTTTTTTACAACTTTATAGGTAGTCAAATCAAATCAAATCAAATCATGTTAATTAGCACATAAACGTACAGAGGTTATAGATAAATGCACAGGTGCTTCGTCATTTTTCTTATAGCCTAATATTATATAATGTCCTTTCTTAAAATGTATTTAGTAATACTAAATAAATAGTTGTTTAACATTTGAGGAACTCTTTGAATAGACTAGCCAAAAAGTTTAATAAAAAAGATAATGTCAAGCTTAAAACTAAATAACAGGATTTATAGAATTTCAGAGTCAGTCAACAGAGCTTTTATTAATTCTGTATGATTGAAATGACACACACAGTAATGACTTAAGGACCTTAACACATTGATCAGCTGGAAGTGTACACTCTGTCGCAGAGGCTCTATTGTTGCTGTTAGAGTCAACGGCAGAACCCATCATTCCGTATAACTTACAAAATGGCTGCTTGGGCGCATCATCCAACTACCTCGCGTGCAAACAGGTAGATTCGGTTTAAAAAAAATGTTGTGTTAATTTAAGCGATTTTATTTTACATTTTTGTAAGGAAACAGCCCATTCCTTGGTCTTAAAAGTATTTGATTTTGACCTGTAAGAAAGCAACAACAATAGTACTACAATTAATTGGTTAATGTGTTATCAAACTAAATTTTGTTTTAAAGGAAAGCTCGGTAACCTCTACGCTACTACGTCTGGTTATAACGGTTTGGGAAATACGACAAGTAGTAGTGATCCCTTATCACTAGCCTCTACATGTGAAATGATTCCTTCACTCTCCAATGTGTCCAATTCCTTGTTCACTTGGTCGATTAAACATGTGATATATTTTGTTCCTCAGTAAAAATAGGTTTTGTGCCGTTTCGAAGCTTTAATAACACTTTGAAGTCCGAAACGCATCCAATTTTCTATTAGAAAATGTTGGAAAAAGACTTGAACCCTCAGCAGTCTAGAGTCTTTTGATTTGAGAAATTCAGGTGCTTTGATTTGTGCCGTTATTCAATTTCTTCACTTGGATTCCCATGGCTCTATCCATTGACGTGCCTAGAGAGCTTAATGTCCTGTTGGAACAACGTGGAGTTCATATTTGACGTATCCACAGTAAGAAACATTTATTTTAACTCTGAGACTTTCTACTATAATATTGTGTATTAAATTTACTCAATTAAAAAAATAAAATACCGGTTGTGACCTCGGTTATAAAATATTGGATTTTTCAGTTCGTGATGCAGTTACCAGACACCAGTAAAAATGTCTTCCTCTACCTTTGCTTTTTTCTGCAAGAACTTCTCTCACATTCAAGTGAAAACCAACTTGATGGAAAAACATTAGGTAAGTGCTGTTCAGTTTTAAAATTAATATACTGCCTCTACGTTATTTACATTATTAGATTTACTCCTGCTTAACAGCAGGTTGAGAAAGCATTAGACAAGGCTGCAGCTTTTAAATATAACATAGAATCTTTCTAATAGAATCCAATTTGTTAAACTTATTCCTGTAAAATCAAAATGTTGTAGCATGGTTTTGTTAAAAAATCAACTGTCTTTAAGAATTAAAACAGTTTTTGCCAAATAGCCGAGTAATATATCCATCTATCTATACTATTATAAAATTGAGGTGGTGTCTGTCTGTCCGGCTGCCACGACTAAAATACTAAACTAATAATGCCCAAATTAAGCACAAATATTGTCCACATACCTAGGAATGTCATAGGACTATTCACTTCCCTGCGTACCTCTCTGGCTACGCCCCTTGAATGTCCAAAGATTTGAGGTTAGGTTTTCAACAGTATTAATTGGTCTTCATGGAAGCATGAGAAAATTAACAAACTTTGTTTACCTTTGCGTTGACATTTCAATGTAAAACAGTCAGAACTGCTAAATGCTTATTTCACAATTTCAGACAGCTGACCCAAACAAATTTAGGTTTATTTATGGCTTTAGTTATGGAAATTATGTTATTGATATATTTTAATGTAAACTGTTAACAGTAGGGCAATTACAATGTAAATCATACTTTTTTTTAAAATTTTGTGGCTCTTTGTTCATAAATTCAATCTACTTAACAAGTCTTTGGATTAGGTGGTATGGTACATCATCGGTATTTACTCAGGGGAGGTATAGAAGAGGCTACGATGACAGCTGTGGGCTTCTTATTAGCTGAGGGAACGCCATTACCGTAACAAAACGGTCGGTAGCCATCGGCCTCGGTGGTCTAATGGTTAGCGTGCCGGGCTGATATACTGTAGGTCCCGGGTTCGAATCCTGCTGGTAGCATTAACTTTTTGTCCAAGATTTTTTTATTATCAGCAAGTTTGGTTGGTTTGGTTCGGTTATTACAGTTTAATTTTATTATTAAGTCATTACAAATTTTTAATTGAGCAAATTCTAGTTTTATTTAATAAACAGAATTATTTTTCCGATTACTAAACTTTTGTTATATTATTTCTTTATCAGCAAGTTTGGTTAGTTCGGTTAGGTTATGATAGTTTAATTTTATAATTAAAAAATAATAAAATTGAATTTGAGACATTTATAATTTTATTTTATGAACAGAACTATTTTTGCGATTAGTAAACCTTCATTGCCAAAGTGCTCTCTACTACAGCGCTGTTCACGAAGGAATTTTGAACTAAATGCCTCATTCGTACCTCCACTAAGTCAGACCCTACATCATCCTGTTGCGAAGTACAGCAGCCACAGCAGCTAGTTATAAATAGTGATGAAATAAAAATTATTGTAGTTTGCACTTTTTTGCCATAGAAACCGATCAATATTTACCTCCTGAAATTTTACCTCGGAATTTTAAAACCCGATATAAGAGGTAAGTATCTAATCTGAATTAGGCCTATTGTAATCCATATTATGTAGGTTATCTTTGTGCAGAATTTTAGGCTACTTTCTCTAGAGGTTTTTGTATGATGGAAAGACAAATACACACCTAATTTTTACATATATTTGAAGGAGCTCGTAACTAACCTCAAAAATGACAGATTTGGTCACACCAACTTATTTATTTGTTATCCATTAAATTTCTTAATCACTTACATCTGTTACAGCGACCTTGTTTGGGGCTATATTCATGCGAGAACCTCCTCGAAGTAGAAATGTCGGCACCTCTCGGTCAAAGTCCAACCAACAAGAGGCCGATCGCAAGAAGGCTAATTTTGTTTACCATTTCCTTGTCAATGACACTAGTGAACTGGTTATGGGATGCTCGTAAATACTTTTAACCTAAAAATGTATGGTACCAGTATTAACGCATTTCGTTACCCACAAAAGCATTTTGAGATTTTCCCAAAAAACATTTTGGAGTTTCAAGAGTTTTGAGATATCCGCTAAAGCGTTTTGGGAAAGGCCTATCCGAAAGCAGTTTTAAAGATATCCGAATAAGCATTTTTTTTCATTCATAACAGCATTAAATAATTAGATTATCCTAAAAAAATCATTCTTTAACAATGATTAATACCTACTAGACATCATCTGAGTTTGTAGTTTATTTATTTCGTTATTTACTTTTGGGTTTGTGTTTTATTTTTAACTGTTACCAGAGGTAAAAAATGGCAGATGTTCCATAACATTTAGACAGCCTGGAATTTATTTATAAAATAAGTTTTATGGCTTGAGTCGAAAATGTAAAGGTTAAGTTGAACTTCTTACATAATCAGAAGATGTTATATACTGTAGTTACTGTTATAACTACAATATTACCGTTAAGAAGGGTGATCAGAAAATTGTTTTCTGAAGTTGTGTTCCTATAGTTGATGGTGCAAAATGCTAAAAGGTGATTTTCTTTTCTTCTTTAGAGATTTTTCAATCAAAGATGTTGTTAAATTTGTAATATTTACATACCAAAAGAAAACATTCTTGTGGAATATTAATATTATTTCTCAAATACTAGAAATTTTCATGGTAATGTCAATTGCTAAATTTTGTTATTGTTGGAATCAATGATTTTGGTGGATGATGAATCTATTTTGCTACCAACAAATTTTATCTATACACTTACTTACAGGTAATATTTCACTGATTATTTGCAACATAACATCTAACACAATAAAAACCATCTAAAAATTTCATTTATGGTTTAAACTCAAATACAATTAAGGTGAAATAAACTTTTGATCTTAAAAAGCTCATATTTTTTTAGTCTAACATGATATTTTGTAAAATACGGTTCTGATGATATTTGTATAGAACGTAATTTGCTTTACTTATTTTAGTGTTTGTGTTTGAATATTTTAGTCAAATGTATTAATATATGATAGCATATTATTAGAGTAACACACATTGTGTAAATTTAGATATACGTAAAAGCTTGTAATATGAAAGATGTTTGACTCTTTTATTTAGACTGACGGGTTTATAATAGTGTTTGTCAGGGATTTTGTTTATTTATTTAAGAAATTATTAATATCCAATCAATATACATATGTTTATGCATATAAATATAGTAGAGATGTGGTTCTAATTTTTGGACTGACAGGTATAAATGTATGTTTTCTTAGGGGGTTTAGTTAATATTGTTTCCGTGTACAATTGTTTATAACTGCCTACTTTTATGAAATGAAGTATTTTCGGGATGCCAGAATTTTACTATCTAAAGAGTTCTCTAAAGTTATCTAAAGAGAATATAATTACATTTCTTGGAAGGACATATGTTTTAGCATAGACAAATAGAATTATGTATAGACCGACAGCAGTGCTGCCGTTAGCATAAGTTCTGGCGTCCAATGCTAGGAGCGTCGTGTATTTACGTAGCGCTTACACCACGCTCCCAGCAGTGGACGCCAGAACTTGTGCTAATCGTAGCATTGCTGTTGGTCAATATTTAATTCTATTTGACTATGGTTTTAGTTAGCTTACATAAGGAAATTTGTCTACTAGCTTCTAGATGTACAAAACATTTACACAACATTTGTTTATTTATATTTTATCCTAGTGTAGGATTTCTTTAGAGAGCCGATTGAAGAGAAGTGTCAGTTAAAATATCCTAAACTGTAGCTATGCACGGTTACCAACAGTGTGGTTACCATTGGAAATAATAACTAGTCAGTGATGGCTAGTAATGGAATTTGTAACTTGACCATCTCCAATAGTAACCAAAGTAGGGAAAACTGTATGTTATAGAACATTGTTAGTTTTAACCAGGAATGGACGGGATTGTGCTTTTTATTTACCTCGTGATTTTCAAAATTGCATTTTTCTTCCTGTGTAACAAGTTCGTTCTAAAACACTTAAGAAATATTCGTGCAAATATCAATAACGACGAAGAAAATCAATTTCAGTCATAATTGCTCTGTTGTAAAAACCAACAATGGTTAAAAATACACAGGTAAAAAGAGTGTAATGTGTACAGATGAACATACAATCTCATTATGATTATCCAGGATCATGGCACTTTTGTTATTTTCTCCCTAGACAATATGCGTTATTGTAATGTAAGCGCATAGATAAGCTTATAGTTTTTGGATGTAACGAGAAATATTCCCGGTCCAAGGAAATCCCTATTAATTCGAATGTAACTCCGCCAAACAATTGGAGATATACAAATTTCAAATCAAATCAAATTTTATACAAATTTTCCCAAATTTCAGGACTTGTTCATCCTATTCTCATTAATCTACTTTCCGAAAAAGCCCTACACTAAGACAAAATATCGGTACTATCCTGTGTCTTTTATGGGTATCTTTATGTCCTGACTATAGTTTTCTGATGTAAGCTAGTGGAACTCTATTCTTAAAAAAACGCTCCTTAATCAGCCTTATGGCTTGTCCTCGAAATATAACTTAATTGCAAGTTTACAAATTTTCTTATGAACATTGTTGAAGCTACTATCAAATCTCTACCAGTTCTGTAGAATGTAAGCCAATAGAGTAGCTTAATCTAACATACTGTAATCTTTAGCTAAGCTTGATGCTTACGTTCTAGTCTTCAAAGCTTTCTGGTTGTTGTCAGCTTGCTAACCAAATTTACTAGCGCCATATAAAAATAATCCTGGTACAGTCAAACCTTGGTGGTACCAATCTGAAGGGAATCGACAATTGAATTACATCAAATAATTTGTTACTTTGATGTTCCTATTATTGTGGTTTTTATGTTCGTAAACCGTGGGAATTTGTGTTTGTCAAACTTAATTATTCTCAGGTTTAGTCTAGCCCTGTTTGTTATATAGAAGTTCCATTGATACATATGTGTTGGTTTTGGCGTATTTCCCATAAAGGGAATAAGCTATCACCGTAGGTCTCATGGTAAGACCTAGACCCGGGACCGATTTACTTTTTCGTTTTGAGGTTCCCACAGGCCAAAAACACCCTCCTGTGTGTGTGGTATCCGTTAGTAAGATAAGTCAAGCAAAAATGATCCGATTTTTATTAAATTTGGTGTAAACCTACAATTATTTGAAGGAGTTCCTGAACCAGCATGATTCGACTATAGGAACGGGGGCTTATGGGGATTTTTATGGAGTAAAAATCAGTTTTTCCCATTTTAGACTCTAAAAAAAGAAAATCTCACAATTTCTTTTCAGACCATTTTGTAGAGCTTAAAAAAGAAATAATTTATTGAAGCGTTTTTGTATACCTAACGGTTGCGGAGATAATTAAAAAAACTTTAAATTTAAAATTCCCATGTTATTCTTATGGAGAATAAATGAAATAAATGAACTGTTGTAGTTGGCTTGTTTATGGATGTATTTTGATCAAATTTGGCAATTTTGATATCAACATTTCAACAAAAAATACACCTCAATACCTTCCCTGTCTCAGCAGAAAACCTAGGTAGGCCTACTCATTAAAACTAATGTTATTTAAACAGGAAATAAATCTGACAATTTCAGGGAATATTTTAGTAGAAATCCAACCAGGTAAATGGAAATTCGCTTAGTCTGCAGGTTTGCTGCGGTGAGGATATTTATTTTTTACATCCATTTCATGGAAATAAATGTATTTATTTTGGGTTTATAAAATTTGTTTGCATTGAGGTTTCACATCAGCCTTATTTGCTTTGAAGATGTGAAAATTACATTGGATGTTACAGAAAGTTGAAGGGGGTACAAGATATAATATTATATATTTGTTATATTGGTATCTACCAAGGTTTGACTGAAAAACATCCTTCATCACAATCATAGTACAAACACATACATAATAGCTTCAAAGCATAATAGAAATACTCATAGTAGTTAGTAGGAGATCTCGTTAATAAAATTAAGTAATTTATTTAATCTTTAGTAAATTTCTGTAGTAACTATAGTGGAAGCTCATTAACTTATGAAGATATGAACTGAAATTTTCAAATTTTAATCATTATTGGTTAATTTTTTTGCTTTCACAAGCTGGACTCAATTTTTCATGTTCAGGTTTGATTGAATTGTTGATTATTTCTGTATGTCAGTTTTGGTTTGATCTGTCGATGTTTTTAATTTAATTTGTTGCACTGCATAAAACCCCTGGAAAAATACCACACTAAAATACTGCAGCAACGACGGTTTTCAATGCATTTATTACTCGACCATTTTTTTCAAATACTGAACTAATTGAATGCTATTAAATTAAAAATATTATTTTGGGACAGTCAATAGATTTTTAATTTTGTAATATTTGTTTACTGGGTAATAAATAATATTAACATTAATAATTTTAATGTTATGAACGAGACACTAAAACTTAGCTATTCCATTTATAGTAATGTAACCTATCAAGTAAATTATTGTTAATACCAGCTTTGTAGTTATCCAAATTTTTGCTAACGCCGCAACTGCAACTAGTTTCAACTTTGGCGAAGTCATCGTTCTGGAGGATGTCATGATCACTCCATAACTTCATTGTATCAAAATTAATAGCTATCGCATTCAGTTTTCTTTTGTTCGTTACAAAGGTTTTTATCTTCAGAGTTTCTGTTGTCGAGGAAAAAATAATTAAATTCACATAATCGTTCAGAAATGAGTCTCCATTGTAGTTACTTAATAATCCATGTTTTTTAATGGATAAATGGCACAGAACACTCTATGCACTATATAATAATTGTATTGATAAAATATAGTAAAATAGTAGAGCATAATATCATCAATGACTTGCCTCTGCATTAGGCCTATATTGAGCTTCTTCTAAATTTAATTGATTTAATTTAAAAAGTGTACAGGGTATTCTTCCTGTGTTGTACAAGGCAATTCATATACTGTATTTAATTTTTTGACGGTAATTAATCACTTTCATACTTTGGTTTTTGTTGGTAAATATTTTTGTATTCAATTGCTGGAACATAATATTATTTTTAATCAGACCCACAAATTTTTTAAATTACTTCGGAGATATTTAAAATATTTACACTTAGCTTTAACTGAATATTTGCCTGGAAGTTATAAAAATAAGTTAAAGTGTCCTTTATTATATTTTTATATGCCCACTTCATTTGTAAACATACTGTCCGCACTGTTGTATTGACACCTACCAAATGACACTAATAATTGTACATTGAGAATTTATTTAAAGATATATTTATATGTTTGTGTTGTATTTGCATTGTTTGTATCTGTTTATTGTAATATACAACTTTGTGATATTTTGAATATCCTTGAGCATGATTGATTCCTTGAATATTTCTAATATTGGTCACAAAAATGATAGTTGTAACCTTATGGGTTAGTTGAACAAGAAAACTAAATGCAAAGATGGGGATGCTTCTTTTGCCATTTTTACCGTAGGTATTTTACTTAACACCACAAAGGCCGGTAAGTAGGTGTTTTTGGTACGAGAATGATAGGGATTTCATGTGAGTACTAAACACATTCCTGTTTGAGAAGGATACAATACAATACTTTTCTACTTTACTACCAGCAACAAATATATCATTAATTTATACAGGATGCCACCTTGATGTGTATTAAAATCAGCTGGATTGGGGGTGAATTTACATTGTTTCACAAAGAAGTTTTTTCAGTAGGCACTAAACCTAAACGAAGCTATAAAATACAATATTTAAGTTAAACACATTTTAATAGAATTTGAGTTTTTTACATAAGGTAACTTGTTTAAATATTTACACTTCTAGTGAAATGTGACTGTCCTAACATGTCTATCGAATATTTATTTATTGTATAGCTTGGTTAAGGTTTAAATTAGTGCCTGCCTACTGAAAAAGTCAATCTTTTTGAAACAGTGGTAAATTTTCTGACTCCAGTTGATTTTAATGACCCATTCTCTAAAGGACTTTCTGGTCTACAAAGAGTTCAGAAATCGATTGCTTACCGTGTAGTGTGGTGAACAATATATACAGTATACTGTGAATAAGATATTACATAATGTGTACATTTACACTTGAATAATACTGCCTGGACAAGTTATTTCACAGAAAATACTGAAATATATATTAAAAGACTAGCTGACCCGGCGAACTTCGTATCGCCTAAGTTATAGGTTTCCCCTAAGACAGACCGATGGAAAGAAAGTACCGTTACGTTTAATTTTCAAGATGATCTTGTTCGCATTGCTCAATCACGTCCTGGTTGAAGTTCGTTCGCTACGCTCACTCACCTTTGGGTTGGAGCTCGTTCGCTGCGCTCACTTGCCTTTAGGTTGGAGCTCGTTCGCTACGCTAACTCGCCTCCAGGTTAGCTCGTTCGCTACGCTCACTCGCCTCCAGGTCGAAGTTCGTTCGCTACGCTCACTCACCTTTTAGTTGCAAATTAGCTGTTGTCATAAATGTAAAAGAAATAATAGTGCTGCACCCTGTTGGTAATCCTTGTAACTTTAATGCTATTGAACATCATAGAACAGAACCAACTTGTTTAATTGAAACAGCTGTTAAGATTCATTAATTCCATTTCTCATAAGGTTAACATGGGAAACTCCAGAGCCACTGGGGCGGAGCCCTTTTAAGAATTTCGAAACGGAAAATAGTTTACGTCCGATTCGCATACCTACAGAATTTACACACCAAATTTCATAACGATCGGTGAAGTCGTTCCGGAGGAGTTTGCAGACAAACACTGTGACACGAGAATTTTATATATTAGATAACAATGGAGTACAATAGGTACAACAATGAACTAATACAAGCTCAAACCAATTAACTAGTACAACTGTATAAATTGGATTGTCGTACATTTGTAAAAAATTCTGAAAAATGCTACGATAGTTGGGGTTACGGCCGACTAGAGCATTGAAAGGTCCCCTGAAATCCATCTATCAATGGGGATTTCCATGACCTTTTCCCCATTTCCATGACTTTCAATGACCAGCATTTTTTTTCCTTGACTATCCCTGACTTTCCAGAATGTGGACACCCTGTATACATTTAAATGGGGTATAAAAAAGGTAAACGGTAACAACAAACTAAAAAATACTTTATTTTACAATTTACAATTTAACAAATTTACAAAATTCCTTTTTACATCTTAGTCATTATCTCATTCTGTGGGAACAGTCCTACCAATATAAACATTGAAGAAGTTAAATAGTTTTTAAAAAATAAACTGGAATTCTCATGAATTTGAAATCAAGATTGGTCTTCGTCAAGATAAGACAGAATAACATTTGAAATAACAGATGTCCATGAACTGTTTCAACAAACTGCAGATAAACATAACTATGATAAATTATTGATCAGTGAGGTTGGAGTTAGTCTTACTAAATATAAAATTATTTACATAAAACACAATCAAATCTAAAATGCACACTTTATTCAAAATTTAAAACTATGTGTTCCATTGCCTTAAAGCAGTTTTAAAATGTTGGCCACTATTCTTTATAGATAAAAAATGCACATAATAATTTTTATTATTAAATAGGAACGTACAATTTTTGTAATCCAACAATTTTAAATTGTAACAAAATTGCTACATGTTGGTAGGCTAATTTGGTTCTTAAAACAATGGATATGACTCACTAGACTCATTTTGAAGTATAATTTCTTTATTTAGCAATGTACGTTTTATTAAATTACCTGAAAGCACATAAAAAACATCAAATAACACTTATAATAATACTGTTTACTTACAAGACGATAAATACATATAAAAGATGGTAAGTGGTGATCGATTTCAATTGGACTCTCCAATCATCATCAGACCATACAGGCGAATGACAAGTATCAAAATGGCGCCCCTTATATACTATTGGCTACCAGAAGTACCGGCTAGTAAGTTTCTATAAGTACAACTGGAGTCAAAATTCACTTATTCATTAATTAGCTTGTTTCTATTTTTACATTTTTCCTTTTAAATATACAATTTAGTCCAGGCGCTAAACGGGTTGAGTATGCACTGAAAGTCTGACAAAATTTGACTTTTGATTATTGTTGGGGACATCTAGTAGATGAAAAAAATCGATGATGTCGCATTTCTAGGGTGGTCACAACTCGGGGGGGAGGGGGGAAGTTGCGTGGGTCATCGGTTTACGTTTCCGCGTCTAACACACAAACGGTTAATGATAGAAAGGTGAATTAAGCGTCTATCTACGCCTAAATATATTGTCTTTTAAAAAGATTATTACAACCTTTCTTCTATCTCTTATACTTTAGGCGCTAATCAACATTTATTGCAAAAAATAAAATTTAAAAATACTTTAAAATGAAATATCGGAAATATTGCGCTTGTTTAGGGCATGTTACAAACTATTTATGGTTAGAAAAACTAACAAGTAGTACAACAACACCAAGTTTAAAGAAATCCGTGCAAAAACAACAGAGCTACGTTGATTTCAGTAGGAGTAAACGTGGGAAATTCGTAGTAGTATCGAGGCACGCATGGATGGTACACGTAGCCCACAGTCAATATAGGTTTGATGTTGTAAGTAACTATGGGAAAGCTGAATTTGTCTATGCTGTTAGACCATGTTGAGATTATCATTTTCCCGAAAGTCAACACTCCTCCCCCCTTGTGCTTTCCTCTAACCCCCCTTTTTAGATAAATTTAAAGCCTCTCAGCAATTAAGCTATAACTTTAAAACGGGTAAGGATAATAATGCAATATTTTATTAATAATTTTGCGTTACGATAATCTATAAAAAGAATTATTAGATGAATATATATTAAAAAGGAATTATTATAGATTTCTGAAGAAGAAGAAGATGAAAATGTGTTCATTGTAATAAAATATCAATACAGTGTTTTTTATTTAAATGCAAAGAACAATGGTCAAAGACCGTCTGTTTTGTGTTAGACACACTGATTTTAAAATATTTTAAAACAGTTTAAAAAAATTCCATGAATCACATACAATTATTCAAAAAATAAACTGATTTCAACTACAGAATATACACAAATAGCACTACATACTAATAGATCAGATATCAATTGAATGAATAATAAAATTTAAATGTAGCCTACTGAGAATCTGAATTTTTCTTCAAACAGTTAATAATTCATAAAACAAACCTGTTACTTTTATAATTTACTTTGATAGATACTTAACAAACAATATTTTATAAACTTTTTAAATTACATAGATCTTTAAAATTTTTGTATTGATATCTCAATTCTTAAATTTAATAATTATACTCCATTATCAATTCCCACCCTTTACTCCACGCCTCTTTAAGATAATTTCCAAGTGCCCGCCAATCTTTGCCATTTAAAAATTCAAAAAAACTCATATTCATTTAAATATAATTTGTTAGACCAAAATTGACGTATCTTTTTTTAAATTGGACATTCTGCTATAAAAGGGTACACGTTTCATCCCGGTTGAGATTACATAGTGAACATACATAAATTTTATTTTCCATATAGAGTTAACTTTTTATTAGACGACCCCTTTTATTTGTAAAAAATGTTTTTAGGGATGGTTACGAATAAAAAATATATGTCCACCATTTTCCAATATGGCCAACAACTTTGTTATTTCTTATGGAATACGCTGTATTTTAGTATTCTTTTAGAATTTAAAAGCTATTTTTTTATTCGTGACATTTTTTCTCTAAACCTACCCCATTTAGGAGTTACAGCGTGTTATATCTAAAAGAAAGGCTTGTGGTGTACATTCGGCATTCTGTAGCTCATAAACGAGTAAGTTGAGAGAGAAAGTGCTAAGAATAAATAAGTCACATATAAGTCCTCGTTCAAAAAAATATATAAAATACGTTAAAAAATACTGATTTTGTTGTTTTAAAAATGGCCACCATTTTCAAAAATGCTAGCTTACTTTGATATTGGAACAATTTATTTTATGGTTTTTGTTAATGTAGATGTGATTTGAAAACTTGTTTATTCTTTGTATTTCCGCTCTTAAACTTACTCGTTTATGAGCTACAGGATGCAGGATGTACTCACAAACCATTTCTTTTTCGATGTAACTCCTAAACAAGTAGCTTTAGAAAAAAATGTCAAGAATAAAAAGGTTTAAAAATTGTGCGTTTACATTCTAAAACAATCATAAAATACAGGGTATTCCATAGGACTAACAAAGTTGTCAGCCATATTGGAAAATGGCGAACATATTTTTAAAATTCGAAACCACTAAAAAAACAACTTAAAATAAAGGGTAGTGTGCCATAAGAAGTTAACTCTATATCTCATAATAAAAAAAGTTATCTATTGGTTCACTTTAGGTGAGACACCCTGTATAATAAAATGAGGCTCTGGCGTACAGCAGCAAATGCACGATATTCATTCATATGTATCCACTACAGTCTGTATATGTACTGAATGAGCTACATAACGTTAATAAAGCGGCAAATTCAAATACAAAAACCATAATATACGTAATTTTTTTCATTGTTGCGGTGCACAAAAAAGCCAGAGTCTGTAAAATCAATATACTGTACCTACTGTACCCATCTATAACATCTATGTATACTGTATCTATAACCACTATATGCAAACAAACTGTTAATAACTATGTATCATTTTAAAATGTAAACTATGCACCCCAAATTTTGTATCAAACATTTTGTTGTGCGACCTCGTATAAAAAATCTACAAAGAAAAGTTTCATAAATTAATCCGTAAAAAATATTTTTTCATGTTTATGATATTTTTTAACTATGAATATTTAGGATACCATGGTAAATATACTTTTTGTAGAATATCGTAACGCAAAATGATTAATAAAATATTGCGTTATTATCCTTACCCGTTTTTAAGTTATAGCTTAATTTCTAAGAGACTGTAAATTTATCTAAAGGGGGGGGGGGGTAGAGGAAAGAACAAAGGGGTAGGAGTGGGGACTTTTGGGAAAATGATAATCTCAACATGGTCTAACGCATAGACAAATTCAGCTTTCCCATAGTTACTTACAACATCAAACCTATATTGACTGTGGGCTACGTGTACCATCCATGCGCGCCTCGATACTACTACGAATTTCCCACGTTTACTCTTACTGAAATCAACGTAGCTCTTTTGTTTTTGCACGGATTTCTTTAAACTTGGTGTTGTTGTACTACTTGTTAGTTTTTCTAACCATAAATAGTTTGTAACATGCCCTAAACAAGCACAATATTTCCGATATTTCATTTTAAAGTATTTTTAAATTTTATTTTTTGCAATAAATGTTGATTAGCGCCTAAAGTATAAGAGATAGAAGAAAGGTTGTAATAATCTTTTTAAAAGACAATATCTTTAGGCGTAGATAGACGCTTAATTCACCTTTCTATCATTAACCGTTTGTGAGTTAGACTCGGAAACGTAAACCGATGACCCGCGCAACTTCCCCCCCTCCCCCCCGAGTTGTGACCACCCTAGAAATGCGACATCATCGATTTTTTTCATCTACTAGATGTCCCCAACAATAATCAAAAGTCAAATTTTGTCAGACTTTCAGTGCATACTCAACCCGTTTAGCGCCTGGACTAATTCTTCCCAAGCATTCTTCACATTTCCTTTTATACAATTATTTAAAATACATATATTGTCTTCCATTTTCCCTAATGAGTAGCCATTTTGTAACAAGTGCCGATTTGATCTTTCCGGTTTGTTTTTTGTCCAGAAAACTAGAGACATGGTTTTTGAAACGTTTAACAAAGTTTACATTTTGTCCTATGTAAAAGCTATCACAATCGTTAAAATTTATTTTGTAAAATCCCTGAAGCGTCAAATTTGTTATATTCTTCTATTTGCGGATGCAATACTTTACTCAAGGTGTTCTTAGTCCTGAAGGCTATTGATACTCAATATTTATTAAATTTTTTGGCGATCCTTTGTCCTAATGGAGCAAAACCCGAATTAACAACAAATTTGATAACTTGCAGAGAAGAATAAAGACAACGAAGGCTTGGTAAGGACGAGTACAGGACACAATTTCCAGCAGAGAGTGATCAACCTTACAAACATTCAATTCAGCGAAGAAGAAACCAAAACATTAAACTACAGAATGAAGCACAATTTCACAATGAAGAAGAAAGACAAAAACAAACTACTAGCCACTGAAGTTGAGGCAAACAAAGGTAAACGAAAAATCCCAACCCAAAATCAATCAAAGATGCAGACCATTAAACCGTTTGGATGTAAGTAACATCAAACGCTTTCACTAGCCAAGGACCCATGGATCTGAAAAAATGTAAAAATGAAGAACTGAAGACATGCAACAAAATAAAGAAGAAACTGGAAGAGACCAGCTCAATTGCAGTAAAAGCAAACAAAAGTAATGCCATATGTTATTAGGAAAAGAAGAATATAATAAAAAAGATTGAAGAATTTATCAAAGAAAATAACGTGGAAAGAGCTAATCAAGGACCCTACTCAGAGGTACCAAAAAGAGCTGTCCGATGTCAAGAAGAAGTGCACCAGAGTGATTCCCGAAGAATGTTGACAGAAGATGAACATCCTAAATTTAAAGCACCGGTGATTAAAGGGATCCTGAAAATACAAAAGAAGAATGTACCAATCAGACCCTTAGTTAACTTTGCCCCTGCCATCAATGTTTTGTAAATGTTAGCAAGTAAGCTCAGCAACGATCTAGAATAATAATATATTTACGATGTAAATAACAGTTATAAATTTGTTGTGTTGAACGTGTTAAGAAAGCACAAAACGAAAGTGATAAGAATCCTAGAAGTTTCTATAAGACAGTCAAACTATTTATTGGAGGATATATTCCCAATTCTTATGGTGTTAAGAAAAATGAAGAAATTGTCACTGAGAAATTCAAAGTGTTAGATATCTGGAAGGATTATTTTCAAGATTTATTACATGGAGATGAGGACACTGAGAGAGTGAATGCTCCAAAATAGATGAATGTTCAACCAAACATTGAAGCACCGACTGTAGAAGAAGTACAGGAAACTATTAAGAATATGAAAAAAAAAACAAAGCCCCTGGAGACAACAGAATAAATGCTGAAATATTGAAAGCTTGAGGACCTGAGCTAGCAAAAAGGCCACATCAATTAATATTACAAGTATGGAAGTAAGAAAATGTACTGGAAGATTTGAGAAATGCAATAATAATCCCAATCCACAAAAAGGGTGATAAATGGAACCCAAATAACTACCGAGGAATATCATTACTAAGTACTTCCTATTAAGGTAATGTCAAAGATACTCCAGAAGAGACTTGAGGAATACACAGAGGAAATAATTGAAGAGCACCAGGCTGGTTTTCAAAGGGGCAGGTCTACAACAGATCAAATATATACATTCTTAAGGAAACAATAGTTAAATAATGGGATGTTGGTAAATCTTTCTATGGCCTATTTATCGATTTTAGCAAAGCGTATGATAGCATTCATAGGGAAAAAATTTGGGATAGAATGGAAAGTATTGGAATCCCATATAAACTAATAAAATTGGCTACTTTAAGTGTTAATGACTCTAAGAGCAAGGTTAAAATAGAAAATGACTACTCAACATCCTTTGACATAAAAACAGAAGTTGGGCAGGGAGATATTATTTTATCTACACTCTTCAATATAGCTCTTGAGGGAGCACTTAAAGAGCTGAAGAATGGCATAAGAATTGGAAGGAAGATAAGCGTGCTCGCCTTTGCAGATGATGTAGTACTGTTTGCAGAGACCAGAGAAGAACTCCAGGAAATGTTTGAAATCCTTAAAAGAGAAACAAGAGCAGTGGGCCTGAAAATAAATGACAACAAAACAAAACTTGTCAGATTTGGAAGGGGAGCAGAGAACGAGGAGAACATGACAGAAATAGAACAACAGTATGAACAAGTAGAGTCTATTAAATATTTAGGAGTTATTGTCAGCTCACTAAGTGAGGAACACATAGAAATAAAGCATAGAATAAACCTACCCAGTAGAAGTATGTATGCTCTAAACAAATTATTATCATCAAGATTATTGTCTCATCACACTAAACTTAAAATCTACAAAACTATCATAAGACCTGTCCTTCTTTATGGAGCTGAAATCTGGATTATGGATAAAAACACGGAGAAAAAATTTATTACTTTTGAAAATAAAGTCCTGCGCAAAATCTTTGGCCCTACTAAAGAAGGAGATGTGTGGAGAATTAAACATAATCAGGAACTAAGAGACCTGTCCAAAGAGCCAGATATAATTGCAGAGGCTAAACGCAGGAGGCTTTGCTGGACGGGCCACATCATTAGAAGAGAGGAAACTAGCACACTTTATCAAATATGGAAAAATGACCCACTGGGAAGGAGACCACGAGGGAGATCGAGGAAACGCTGGACGGATGAAGTAAAGAAAGTTATGGCCAGAATGGAAGTTATGAAGATACCGCACGAGACAGGGCGACGTGGAGGCAGTGTGTTGGTGAGGCTAAGTACCACTTAGGGTACAAATAGCCATGGGAGTAAGAGTAAGTAAGAACGTGTTAAGAACATAGATATAGAATAAAACAGTAGGTAAGTCTCATTTGATATTTCAAATCTGTACACCAACATACCTGTAACTGAAACTGTGTATCTTGTCAAATGTAGGCTTATACATAATGGATTAGAAAATGAATAAGTAATTCAGATTGTAAAACTGCTAACAACTGTTTTGAAAACAACAAGTTGTATGAACAAACAGATGGTTTGGCAATGGGAAGCCCACTTTTGGCAATTTTATCAGAAGTATTTTTACAACATCACGAAAAAGAAATATTAGAAAACTCAGTCATGATGTAAAGCTTTATGTTAAATATGTGGACGACATTCTTGTTATTTTCAGGCAAACCCAGGAGAAAGAGCACGATACAATGATGCAGATATTCAACAGTCAACACCCAAACCTCACGTTTTTAACAAATTCAAAGACAACAAAATCAACTTCCTGGAAGTAACAATGAAAAGAAAAGAATACAAGATAGACTTTGAAATCTACAGAAAACCAACGCAAACGGACACAATGATTAGTAACTGCTCTATTCATCCAACGACCCACAAGACTACAGCCTTCAGATTTATGTTGTACTGAGGTTTAATAATTCCACTTAATGAAGCCAGTAGGAGTAAGGAATTGAACACCATAAAGAAGATTGCGGCTAACGGATTTGAAGTAAAAACAAAAGAAGTACGAGAACAAAAAATTGAGAGCCAGAAAAAGTTAGGAGTTGGAAGAAATGAAAGAAAAAAACACCAGATATGCTACATTTAGTTACACGGGACCCAAGACACAAAGGACCCCTAAAAATTCAAGAAATATGGAATATCAATAGCCTTCAGAGCTTAGAACACCTTGAGTAAAGTATTGCATCCGCAAATAGAAGAATATAAAAAATTTGACGCTTCGGAAATTCTACAAAATAAATTGTAACGATTGTGATAGCTTTTACATAGGACAAAATGTAAACTTTGTTAAACGTTTCAAAAACCATGTCTCTGCATGGACAAAAAACAAACCGGAAAGATCAAATGAGCACTTGTTACGAAATGGCCACTCATTACAGAAAATGGAAGGCAATGTATGTATTTTAAATAATTGTATGAAAGGATATGTGATGAATGCTTGGGAAGAATTGTAAATTTACGAGGGAATATGTTAAAATAGAAATAAGCTAATTAATGAACAAGTGAATTGTGATTTCAGTTGTACTTATATAAACTTACTGGCCGGTTTTCTGGTAGCCAATGGTATATAGTAAGGAAGCGCCATTTTGATAATTGTCATTCGCCTGTATGGTCTGATGATGATTGGAGAGTCCAATCGAAATCGACCACCATTTACCATCTTTTATATTTATTTATCGTCTTGTGAGTAAACAGTACAAGTGTAAATATATTTGTAAGTCTATAGGCCTAAGTGTAATTTGGCGTATTTTTTAAGCTTTCATGTAATTTTGAAAACAACGCAAAACTTATCCTTGTTTGTTTGAACAGACTAATTTTTAAATAAAGTTTACTTACTTACGAGAGAAATTTTTTGTCTTAAGCCAATAGAAACCAAATTAAAGTCTACATAACATAACAATGATACTTAATCCTAAATATAGGACTTTTCAGGGATAGATTGATGAAGAACCGTGGTGACATTTTACTGTGCATTTAAAAATTTTTCCAGGTAAGCTATCCAAATTTCACCCACTTATCACACAATTTTGATAGAGGAAAAAATTAACACTTATTTTGTGATAGCGGTATTTTTGTACAGTTAATTTTTTTGTCGATACCAATGACTGGTGTCGATATTCGATACCGTATAATACTATAAAGTTTTGTTGGATGAAGATCAAGTTATTTTTGACAGAATAACAAAAATCATCAGCACCAAATGTACCATTGAAGCTTCATTAAGCCAACTAATCAGTATTTAACAGGGTTTATGAACTAGATGTTTACAACGGTGGGTAATTATTATACTATTTAGGCTTATATAAAGAAAATACTGCCATCACTCCTAAACTATTGGTTTATGTATCATTTTTACAATTTGTGCGGTAAAAAATACCAAATTACAAACTATTAAGTCAACCCCCATTTAAATAGTATCATTTTAATTTCTCCAATAACAAAAAAGGCTTGACTTCAACTACCTTCTAAGATTTTAGATATTTGAAAAATATGTAGTTTTCATCCACATTAAAAAACAAATAAAACTCTTACGGTGTGTTTCCTAAAAATTTCAATAAAATAATACTTAAAATTATACATCAGTAATAAAAACAAACTTTACATATTTTCTGGAAATAAAAAAACATTAACATAAAAACAATTATTGCACTAACTGTACAGTTCTATCACGTTTGAGGATCCTATGAACGACTAGAGGTTTTACGAAGGCCTGAGAAACGAAGAACCAACTGCTGAAGTCCACCATTCTTTGGTCTGTTTGTTGATCACATCATGATGAATATGATCCACCACGTCTTCAGAGACCTCTGACGGTTTCCACTTTACGATAGTTTTCAAACACTCCACATGGTTGAGTCTAGTTAGGAGACAGATGTTCTTTACAATCACCTCTTGCATCCAAATTGGCGCTGGAAATTAAATCTATTATTAGAACAAAAAAATTCCTCTCCACAGAAAACCTGTAGACTAAGAGAATTTCAATTTGTCCGAATGGATTACTTTCTTTATACTTGACGAAATATTGTGTTTACAGTGTCTCTTCTCTATGTTTTATTGGGTGAGGTTCATAAGGTCCAAATTTCACAAAGTCCAATGGTTAAAATATTAATAAACAGAGCGTTTCACAAGGTCCAATGGTTAAAATATTAATAAACAGAGCGTTTCACAAGGTCCAAATTTCATAAGGTTCAAAACTATGACATTCAAATAATCACCGTTTCACAATGTCCAAATTTCACAAAGTCCAATGTTAAAATATCAAATAAACAGAGCGTTTCACAAGGTCCAACGGTACAGTCTCGGCCAGAAGTCGCTGCAGAGCTTGCCGTGGTTCGGTGAGTAGGCACTACTATTGTGTTGTTCGTTACCGCGCGTCACAAAACATCATTGTGGGTCCGGAGATACGTTTAAAGAGTGTAAAATAGTGGTATTTACCCCCTCTACAGCAAACCTGCAGACTAATCGAATTTCCTTTTCCCTTATTTGATTTATACTAGAATATCTCCTTAAAATGATCACATTTATTCCCTATTAAAATAGCATTAGTTTAACAACAAGTACCGTACTTAGGTTTGCTGCAACAGGGAGGGTATTTTTTTTATGGTAATAGTTTAGTATAAAATGCAAGCATTTCCAAATTTCATCAAAGTATATTCATAAGCAAGCAAACCACAACAGTTTTTTTTTATTCTCCATAAGAATAACATGGTAATTTTAAATTTACAATAATTCGTAATTTTCTCTGTAACTATTTGGCGCATAACAACGCTTCAATATACTATTTTTTTTTTTACTCTACAAAATGGTTTAGAAAGAAATTGCAAAATTCTTTGATTTTTCAGGGTCAAAAATGGGAAAACCCAATTTTTACCCCATGCAACTCTTCATAAACCACCATTCTCATAGTCCGAATTCAATCATTAAAATGCACGTATAATCAGTAGTTGAGCGTCGGCGGACGGTGCCTGCTATCTGACCGTGACAACCACTGTAGAGACTTCTGGCCCAGACTGTACCGTTGGACCTTGTGAAATTTGGACCTTGTGAAACGCTCTGTTTATTTGATATTTTAACATTGGGCTTTGTGAAATTTGGACATTATGAAACGCTCCCGTTTTATTCAGCCTACCTACACTTCTTTAAGATAACTTGTAGCTATCCTTTTTTTTCTATTGTTTAGAGAAATATTTTACTTAAAATCCAATCAGACAAATTCCAAATCCTGGCCTAGAGCCTTTCCCTGAACAAATTTTAAATTTCTCTAAACAAGTCATATTTATTTCTTACTAGCAGAGCACCCGTCCTTCGTACGGGGTTGGCATATAAGTATAAAATGCTTATTGCAGTTATACTCAAGTTTGCAATGGGGGGAGGACACAGTTTGATAAAATTTGGTTCATAAATTTACGGTATGATATAGTATAACACATCTACCATTGCCATAATGTTCTACCATTGCACCTAAACAATAAAAAAATAAATTATCAAACATTCGCACAATATCACAAATTATTCATTAAATTAAAAACTCAAACCTAACTGTAAACAATCCTACTTTGACAGTTCTAATTGTGTATCACAGCTTTTTGTTGCTGCTTAGTTCAAATTAGCTGTTGTCATATATGCACAAACAAAATAATAATAGTGCTGCACCCTGTTGGAAAACCTTATAACTTTTTAATGCTATTGCATTGCATATTATAGAACCAACTTTTTTAGTTGAAACCGCTGACTAAATTCTTAAATTCCCTTTAAATATGAATACTCATAAGGCTAACATGGGGAACTACAGACCCACTGGGGCGGAGCCCGAAAGGATTTTTGAGATAAGGAATATGCCTAAATGTTAATTGGGAATGTGAGCTATCATCATGCCAAATTTCAGCCCAATCCGTCCAGTAGTTTATGCGTGATTGAGCAACACACAAACTTTCAGATTTATAATATTAGTAAGATTTATATTAGCCTATATCGATTTACAGAGTGCTTGGGTTTGCTGCTAAAAGGAAGAGAAAATGTGTTTGAAATGAAAACATTTAGTATGGAGAGAAAAAAAATAATTTGCCAAATTTGATCAAAGTATTTCCATAAACAAGCAAACTCCAATTGTTTTATTTTTCTCCATTAGAGTAACTTGGGAATTTTAAATAGTTTTTTTATTTACCAAAAAAGTCATTCAGAAAGTTCCAAATATCATAAGTAATGGGAAGTGTGTTCTAGTGCTGGGTCTCGTACAGTTTTGATTAACTCTACTGTATTGTTTGTTGACTATACTGTATTTCTCTACTTACTCCATTCATCAAGCAAGATATCTTCCAGGAGACTGAGGGTTCTTCTCAATTCAGTTTGAACCTTAGGACATAAAATGTCTTGTGGTCTTAACGCCGTACCTAAAAACAAACATGTTATAAGATAAATATACTCTGTCACCAGCTGCTGGGGTGGATTAAAGAAGTATCTTCTGTAAAGTAAAGGTCTCCATTGCTCCCATCATGGCCAAGCGAGCTAGTTCAAATCTTGCATTAGTGACGTCTTCTTTACTGACTTACAATACTAGCCTTCCACCCCTAGGCAATGCTTAGCCTTCTCAGCGACCAAAAACAATGTGAACAATGTGCTTGTGTGCATCTGCATTTTGTATATTCCTTGAAATTCCACACTTCCGCTTTTTTTTGTCTCAGTCACAGTGTGAAAAGAAACCTATGAGAATACAAATACTGCTTTATCTTATACCATTGAAGTCTCCTTGTTAAGCAAGCTAAAAATTCAAATTACAATCTATGTGTATGACACTATTGTATTTCTTAAAGAAATCTCAATAAAGAAAATTGATTGATTGAAGTCAAAGCTTATACTTAAGAGTTGTATAGTAGCAGTATTTTATTTATGGCCATGATATTAAAATTTAAAGAATTAGTGTCTTTAATGGAAGACGCACTTAAAGCCTAAAATTTGTAACCGGTTTACCATATTTTTTCCTTATTTTCCATGTCACAGCTGCTGGTTTAGGTCTAGGCTGTGTAAATACACATTAACTCCAACAACTTCAAACTAATTAAGACTGGACCCTTCTTGAATTACCATGTTTAGATTGGCCAGAAACAAACACAATATTTATTATTATGTATGACTGTAAATGGAGTGGAGGATAGCAAAAATGTGCGTGCTTATCTACTGTGATTGTAGAAACACCCATGATCACATCCACAATCGTGTTCTTCTTATTTACCTACCTCAAAAGAGAACTAACAGAACGTCGTTAATGAATTCTGCCACAAGCTATTGGCAATTATTCCAAATTTCCCGATCGCATTCAAAATTAATGAAATGTTGACGCAAATATACTTTTTGAAAAAAATTGAAATTACTAGATGTTTGTCTATATTATCTGAAACAAATGTAAAATTCACAGAATATTTATCGGTATAAAACTTACATTAAATTTATAGTTTCCCAGTCCGCTATTTTAGATCACATAAGTTTAGCTTTGTTCCCCATTCTCGGGGTCTCGTTGCAACGCACGATGTTGTGCCTGGGTCGCCCCATAGACACCATACTGGGGCTGTTCCGAGTGCACTTTGTCCTGTATTCGCTTTCTGAACTCGTGAGGACAATCGCACACTTATTCCGGGGACCATTCGGTCTGCTCAAACGAGCCTAGGTTGCCCGAATTCAACAGGAGGCGGCTATCTTTCTTCCCCAATTGATCGTTTGGATAAGGCCCTCGGGTACGATACGAGCGGTAACCTGAGCGGCACGTAAGTGGCAGTGGTGGCTACGATACAAGCGGCACATTTATAACCCTCATTAAAATTCCCCAGTTTTATGAGTCAGTTTAGTCGAAAATGGTAAACTATACTTACCTGCAAGACGTATTGCAACTATTGTTGCTATCTGACAACCTTAAAGAAAAACCTTAAACCTAACTTGGTCCCATACTTTTCTGGTGACTGAAGTGTTTTAAAACTTCCGTATCGCATGTTTGCTGCTGTTTCCCTGTAATTTTAAGCCAAACTGAAGCATGACTCACCTGAGCGGCGAGCGGCATTTTCGTGAAAATCGGTTTTGACTTGGAACCATGAGCGGCCATACATTCCGATTAGAGGGACTCTGGTGTAAATAAAATAAAAAACAGTGGCGATACCCCCTCTACTCCTACTGTAAAATACAGTTTTAATGGACTCACAGAGTATATTGACAGCATTAACTGCTTCGACGTCACTGCACTCTTCTCCTCCCTTCCACCAGCTCCTGACTTTGTCCAACAGCTCCTTATAAGGCCGGCCCAAGAACCATTCCGGTGGCTGGCGCTTGATCATCAACACAGCAGCTTTGTACACACCTGAAACAGCATTGATTGACATACAGTACCTACATGAGTTTACAAGTTGTCTACTAGTAAAGCTGTTAGTTAAAGGTGACTTTGAGTTAGCTTTTGATGCAACAAATCTTCCAGATAGGTATGCAACTGTTGAATATGTCCTAAGCAATAGGTTTTGCCACATTCTTTTCAAAATGGAATTCATTTTTATTATTATTTATTTATTTGACATTATATTACATAAATTATCTTGAAAGGTCATTTGTCACAAAGTCTTATACTAAATTGATAAATCTAAATAATAAAATAGCTTAAAAATATATAAAGCAATCAATATGCTACAAACTTAGAACTTGAGAGTTAATATCTTTCAAATATACACATCTTACAGATAGTCTTGAGTAATATACTAATAATACAAACAAAATAGTGGAATATTTCCCTATTACTTGGAAGAATATTCAGTTAAGGGAAAGTGTGATTTGAAAAGATTGTTTTGTTCTTTCAAAAGTTTCTGTTTCTTGTGCCAGTTTAGACTCTTTCCCATTCCATCCTCACAAAGAATCCTGTATTATAAATTTGAGAAACTAATAAAAATAGATAAGTTCAAGTAATTTAACCAGTTTCGATGCAATAGTCACCCTGTTGTTTGAATTTGTCTGGCTCTAGCTTTAGAAAGTAAGGAAGGCCATTAGGCACAAACAAATCACATCTGTTCGTATAGTGGTCATTGCTGTTTGTATATTATTA
Source organism: Macrosteles quadrilineatus (assembly GCF_028750875.1). Classification (NCBI taxonomy): domain Eukaryota; kingdom Metazoa; phylum Arthropoda; class Insecta; order Hemiptera; family Cicadellidae; genus Macrosteles; species Macrosteles quadrilineatus. Next base: position 179,573,764 of record NW_026542594.1, read on the forward strand.
TTTTAATCTACTACTTTTTTACACGTAACACCTTTTGACAGTATGGAAAAATCAATCTTATGGGGTCCGCTCCCAAATCGTCCAAACAATAGACTCACACAGATCCACAGTGAAATGTGTCTCCTGAAAAAGGAACATTTATACTTTACGGTAAATAAAAGATTAATCATTTACCTTGTTGTTCAAGATGTTCCATGCACAAATTGAACAGCTTTTCTGGGTCTACAGTGTCTTCCTTGTATCTGTACTTAGTCATCATGAAACGTTGCAAATTTCGAATATGAACATTTGGTCCCACCTGGTTAAATTTTGGCGGACAAGTTAACTGCCGGATTATACAAAGCCTCAATGGATCATCTGGAACAAAACCAGTGAGACTGTTAACGATGTATTATATCATAGTTTGACCAAGTTAGTCAAAAGAGTAAATTGTTTGTAAGGAAATAAAAGCAAGACTGATGGGAAACAATTTATTGGGGATGGTAAAACAGTATCATCAATTCATCACTATTTTACTGTTCTACAAACGTTTATTAAACTGGCCGTTTCAGTTCAGTTCTTATAATTGAAAAGATTCACTTAACGGCATTGTTCACTTACTTAACAGCATTGGTTTTTACATAACAACACGGGTAACGGACTAGAGGTTAGAGGATTGAGAGAAAAGATGTAAAATGGTGCTTCAAACTTCAACTCATCAGCTGTTCCAACCAATTTAATTGTTAATGAGTGGTGCAAGTAGTGTTTGTACAATGATTCGTTGCATCACTATCAGTAGCAACGAGATGTTATAAACAAAAACATAACCTCCCTTGAAAGTTATGAGTAGTGATTGTTAATAATTAAAACACTGTCGTAGGTAAAGTAGTGTACGCAACTCGCGTAAATAGTCTTAGGCTACCTTAAATTTCTACTTAAGTCGTTTAACACTATCTTTACGTGATCGATGTGAAAACTTCTAGGATTGACTGAGATTCAACCTTTGAGATTTTTAGAGTCAAATATCAATGCATTTGGCAAAAAGGTTCAAAGTATATCATACAATCATTTAGCCAAAAGTAACTGTAAACCAAGATTAAAAACTGTATTAAAAGATAAATAAAGATAAAATTCATTAAAAAAAGAAAAATAATAAAATAAAATAACTAAAAAAACTAGAATCTTTAAGAATTGGGAAAAGGTTCAGCACCTCTCAAATGGAACAATAGCCTCTTTTTTTACAACTCAATTCAAAATTTATAAACACTGAAAATAAGTATTTTTTTACTGTTTACTGTTAAACTGTTAAGAATTATATTTATTTACATAACAGCATTGGTGAAATTCTCATGCCACGGGTAGGCCTAGAGTGTAAAAGTAGCTTACAGAAATTTTAAATAAACTATTTTTACTTAAGTAAAAACTTTATAAAGTCTCAAATTAAATTAATGATTTTCAACATACTTTAAAAAATTCCACACTTTTATTTACTTTATTTTAAATCCGTTCTGATTTATGATTCAATTTCAAACTGTTGTGTAGTCATAAAGCCACAGTGAGCACCTCATGATTGCAACAAGATCAGTGGATTTCTGACAAACGGTATCAACCTTAATCATCTCCTGAGGTTGTGAAACTGCAATAATTTTTACTATTGCGGCAATGGTTGGCAATTAATGGATTTTTTTTCAAAAGCAGAGACCCCTTGAGAATTGGGGGGCCGTGCTACTACAATATTTTTAGCATGCCTAAGGCCAGCTCTTGACTGGTGTTACTCTAATCATAGAAAACATTGATGATGTTACTTTGATTATAGGAAATGTTGGAGGTGATACTGCAATTTGATTATTTTTTATTCACTCCATTACAATGGATTTTAAATTTAAATGTAATGGAATAATGAACATAAAAAATTAACAGATCAGGATTGAAATATTTGCTGTGAATAAACGGGTCTTAGTTTGTTTTTAATTTTTTCCCAAAATGTTGTGAATTATTCCTCAACGTTTTACGATCCATGTCTTTGTAAAACAATGTCTACAAGTGATGAACATAAAATTTCTTATGTTCTAGTTTATTGATATCTATATCTAGTTTAAAATAATAGTTAGTGCAGCAACGCACGCCAGGTAACTGCTAGTTGTACATAAGGACAGATGTTCTAGGTTAGATCTGTAAAACAATAACTTACCAGAATAGAACTCAATGGGTTTTGGGGGTAACACAGAAGGCCATAATAGCAACATTGCATGAGCTACAACTAGAGAGCGTCGGGTGAAGCAGTAGAACATGTCGTACATCAACTTTCGCACCCTCGCTAAGAAACCGTAGTGTCGAGCCAGTATAGTGTAGATCATACCAATGGTTAGCCAGAATATTGCTTTCTGTAAAACATTAAAAAAATTGGTTGTAAACGCAGATTGTAAAGTTAAAAATTCTTCATAGAATACACTTCCTTAACAATTCTTCGTTTAAAACCACCCCAATTGCAACAAATCTGCAAACTAAGAGCGAATTCCATTTGTCTGGTTGGATTTCCACTAAAACATCTAAGATCTTCTAAAACATATAAGATGTATTACCTATTTAAATGATATAATGGTTAAAGAGTACTTAGGTTTGCTGCAACAGGGAAGAAAAAGTTTTTTTTTATTAATGGTGTATGAAATACTAAATTTGCCAAATCATGCAATTACGTTACTATGAAATGCTTGACTGGAAAAAGCTCAAAGCTTGCGAGCTTTTGGGAAAACTTAGACCAACTAAAAATTACACTACTCTCACACTCCTTCGTGCAAGGTGATCATGTTCTCTTTTTTATTTCTCATGATCGTGACAATAACAGTGATGATAAATTATATGAGTAAGTTTAGAAAAGGATGTTGATGTTGTTATGTGTAGGCTACTAAAAATGTACAACAAACTGAGTTTTTCTTGCAAACAGAGCAGTTCTCCTTCTGTAAAATTTCAAGCCATAGGGATTACTGATAATACCTGTCAAACATTAAGATAACAATTACTTTAAAACACGACTGGATTTGTTCATTAAAAAACCTTGTTTACATGCCACCAACAATGAAAAACACTAAAAAAATTAGTAACAAACTATTACCGATTGTCTGAATTCCAGGATTGTATCAAGAAATGCCAATTCCATGAAATAAAGTCCCTCTTCCACAAATTTCCTCTTCTCTTCAGCGTTTTTTTCATTGGTAAATTTATCAATGATCATGTGCAAGAGAAGAAGAAGAGCTTGAATTTTTGGGTGTACAAATGGACTTCTTTTATTTGGTAAAGTGACATTGTACACAGCTTTGTGCATCCAAGCCGCTGTTGGATTCTCTTCAGTATGTTCCGATGAAAATTTATGTAACAACACCAACACAGCTCTGTAACAATGTTTATTGCAATAAGAAAAAAAAATTAGTTAATTTTTACACATATCTAAGCTAATAGGAATAGAAACCAATATCAAAACATATTATACACAGGGTTTGAGAGAGATCAAGAATGATTTATATCACGAAAATAACACCATTGGCACTGTATTTAGTTTTAAATGTCCCAAAATGCTTGAAATATCAGCCCAATTAGTTTGCTTATTTATATATTTTTAAAGATGTTTGTAGCTACTTTAAATCTTTTGTTTTCCTGGGCCTTGGGCCTGTGCTTAACTCTGTATGCATATTGTAATGTGCAAGCCCAAATATTTCTTACGATAGGCTACTATTTCTACAAATAAGCATCTAAACTGCCAGTGCAACTCCGAGGATCGTGGATCAGATCGGAAAACCCCCCACCACCGCTCCGTGCCAATGGCGTGACGTCAACCATTACCGCAACGATACAAAGTTGTGTCATGAGCCTTGATGGTGTAGTGGATAGCGCATCGGGCTAATAATCTGAAGGTGTCGAGTTCGAATCCCGCTTGTAGCACTAACTTTTTGTCAACACATTTTTTCATATCAGCAAGTTTGGTTGGTTTGGTTAGGTTATGACAGTTTAATTTAATAATTGAAAAATTATAAAATTGAATTTGAGACATTTATAATTTTATTTTTAGAACAGAGCTATTTTTTCAATTAGTAAACCTTCATTTGAGTTTATCATTATCAGCAAGTTTGGTTAGTTTGGTTAGGTTATGACAGTTTAATTATATTTAATTTTAATTTAACCTACAAATTATACGTTTTGATAGTGATAGAGATAACAATTTTCCCCGAACAGTTAGATAGGCTATGCTGATGGATGAGCCGGTATGATTCGGAAGCGTAGACATGGTGCGGTGGTGCCACAGCGCCTCTGATCCTCGATCCTCGGAGTTGCACTGGCAGTCTAGACGCTAGTTTTCTACAATACTTACTTTAATATCACACGGAGACTGAAGCACTCTAGTTCGTTGGCGATTTTAACAATGTCTACAATGCTCTTTAACACTGTGGTAAACAAAGGTTGTATTATCTTCGTTGCCTTTTCAGTTTGGTTAGCTAAAAAAAAACAACAAACGATTAGTTCAATAGTTAAAAACAAAATTTAACCCTGGAAAAATTCCCATACAGGGAATAAGCTATTACTGCAGGTCTCATGGTAAGACCTAGACCCGGGACCGATTTACAAAAACATCATCCGTTAAAATTCATATATATAGCCAATATATATATAAATTATAGTAGTAAATAAAGTACAAAAGAGCACCCTGAATATTATATTTTTAGTTTTTATTTACTACTATAATGTAATATATCAGCAGCCCTATTACGTGAACACCTAAATTAATATATATGTGTCAGTTAGCACGATAACTTGAGTAAAAATAATCAGATTTTGATGAAATTTGGTACAAACAAGTAAATTTACTTTTATTCAAACGAGTTCGCGAACCAGCATAATCGGACTATGCTAACAGGGGTATGGGGGGTTTTATGAGGTAAAAATAGATTTTTCCCATTTTTGACCCTAAAAACACATAATTTCATAATTTCTCTGCCAAATCATTTTGTAGAGCTTAAAAAGAAATAATTGTGTACATTCAAGCGTTGTTGTATGCCTAACGGTAACAGAGATAATTGAAAAAATGTTTAATTTAAAATTCCCATGTTATTCTTATGGATATTTATTCTCCACTAACTGTTGTAGTTTGCTTGTTTATGGATAAATTAAACCAAATTTTGGAAATTTTGTTTATTTAATACCAAGCTATCAACATTGCAATAAAAAACCCATCTCAAAATCCTCCCTGTAACAGCAAACCTAAGTACTCACTAAAATTAATGTTAATTAAATAGGAAATAAATCTGACAATTTTTAGGGAATATTTTAGTAGAAATCCAGCCAGGTAAATGGGAATTCGCTTAGTCTGCAGGTTTGCTGCGGCGAGGCTATTTTGTTTACTTATCTTACTTATTTTTCATAGTTTGTTACTATACGTTATGCTACAAAATGTTGGGATAAATAATTACAAGCTAAAGCTTCTAAAAAAAAACTAAATGTATAAAACTACATATTTTAAATAATTATTTAACGACCCAAACTTGAATGAATGAACCATTTCATTTTCGATTCAAGTTAACAGATTACTTCACAATTACCAGCAAACTTGTGACAGATGCCAACCAAAATTTAAACTTATTGCACATTATTTAAGTTTTTTTTTTTTTTTTTTTCGTATGGATCCTTATTTTCATTTAAAAAAAATAAAAAATCTTATTGAAAGTAGAAATTAGTTTACCCATTTATAAAAAATGTTAAATGTTCAATTAAGTATTATTATGATTCATACTTAAAACATCAATTCCTCAGAACAATAATCATGATTAATCACCTAGATCTAGTTCAAAAAGGCAAAGAACATTTTACGGCGATTCTTTTTCATTAGGCTAGTTATTAAAAAAGTATATTAAAACACTACTTACCTGGTACGTGAATTTGAGCCTGTATATTTCTTTCTTCTGTTTGATTTCTTTCTTTGTAAGTAGCCCATTCATTGTTACTTTTGTTTACCACTGTTCGTAAGACAGTTTCTTCTACTTTTACTTTATCTCCCTTTGGAACTATCTTGTCCAATGTAATTTGAGATATGTAATTATTTGAAACTTTTCTGTCATCTACCTTATCATCTTTCTGTGTAACTGTTTCTAAACTGGTAGCTTCTTGATCATTTTCAATCGCATCTTTGTGTTCTGCGTAGAAGTTTGGCAAATAAACTGTAGAACTCGAGTTTTGGATTTCGGGGGATTCACTTTTAAAGGAAGCTTCAGCACCACTCATTATTGAAGTCATACTAGTATTTGCTTTCACCCAATTCCCAGCATCATAAACTAGATTTGGTGTCCAGTGGATGTAGCTTGTTGCCGTTTTAGCACTTTCTGTTGATGTCGTTCTTTCTCTTTTTGAATCATCTGTCAATTTTGATCCTCCAACACCATCAAATGCTTTATCTTTTTTAAATTCAGTATTTATTCTCTGAGGAATTATTTCCCCATCAAGTGAGTGGCTAGAATACTCTGTTTCTACTGGCGGACTCAATAATTTATCATCCACAAATATCGAAAGGCAATCTTCATCAGACTCATCAGCATCTTCAGCAGCTGGAAACGATTCACGATTCCTTAATATTTGTGAGTCAATACTTTGGATTTCTTTTACTTCTGTAATGCGAGGTTCTTTAGTCAATTCTACATCACTTAGGTTCTTTGTACTTGCTGGCAATGATTTGTTAAAATCTTGCACAGGACAAGGGTTTTGTTTTACCATTTGTAATAGTTCTGGAGTGGGTAAAGAATTACAGTTCTCATTTTTCTTTAAGATTTTTCTGGGAGATTGGACTTCTTTTTCTGTAGTTATGACATGTTTATGAACCATAGCTTTTTCATCACTTAGTTTTTGTATACTCACTGAAGATGACTTCCTGAATTTTTGCATAGGAATAGATTTTAGATTTACCCTTTGTAATAGTTCTGGAGTAGGTAAAGAATTACAGTTCTCATTTTTCTTCAAGATTTTTCTGGGAGATTGTACTTCATTTTCTGTGGTTATGACATGTTTATGAACCATAGCCTTTTCATCACTTAGTTTTTGCATACTCGCTGAAGATGACTTCTTGAATCTTTGCATAGGACTAGGGTTTGGATTTACCCTTGGTAATAGTTCTGGAGTAGATAAAGGATAACTGTTTAGATTGTTCTGTTTGGCTTTTCTGGGGGCTTGGACTTCTTTGTCTATAATGACAGGTTGTTTATGAACCATGGCGTTTTCATCAATTAGTCTTTGTATACTTGCTGAAGATGACTTCTTGAATCTTTGCATAGGAATAGGGTTTGGATTTACCTTTGGTAATAGTTCTGGAGTAGGTAAAGAGTAACTGTATAGATTGTTATCTTCAGCTTTTCTGGGAGATTGGACTTCTTTGTCGATAATGACATGTTGTTTATGAACCATAGATCTTACATCTCTTTCTTCCTTTCTACTTGCTGGCGTTGACTTTGTGAATCTTTGGACAGAACAAGGGTTCAGCTTTACCCTTTGCAATAGTTCTGGAGTAGGTAAAGAATTAAGGTTCCCATTTTTCTCTAAGACTATTTTGGGAGATGAGACTTCTTTTTCTGCATTTATAACATGTTTTTTATGAACCTTTGATTTTAAATCACTTAAATTCGTCCTACTTGCTGACGCCGACTTGCCGAATTTTGGCACAGGACTAAAGTCTAGATTTATTCTTTGTAATAGTTCTAGCCTTTGTAAAGAATTGCTGTTCAAATTGTTCACAGTGGCATTTCCAGGGGACTGGACTATTACTGGTATGTCATGTTGTTTCAGGACAATAGCTTTTGCATCACTTGGTGAAATAGACTTGTCTACACTTTGTACAGGAAACACGTCCAGACTTACCCTAGACTTTGCCTCTCGAGTAGATAGAGAGTTCGATTTCTTGATTTCCTGTAACAATTTTTCAGAGGGTTTGACTTCCTTTTCTGCTTCTATGTTATGCTGTTTATGAACAATATCTTTAGCAGAACTTGGTTTGTCCTTACTTGTTGACAATGACTTGGCCAAACTTTGCACAGGACAAGAGTTCAGATCTTCCCTTTGTAATCTTTCTGAAGCCTGTAGAGTGTTGGGATTCTTGAATTCCTGTAACAATTTTCCAGAAGATTGGACTTCCTTTCCTGCTGTTATGTTATGTTGTTTATAAACAATTGCTTTTGCATCACTTGGTTGATTGTTACTTGCTCTCAATTTCCTAACATTACTTTGCACAGGACACTTGTTCAGATTTACTTTTTGTATAGCTTCTGGAGTTATTAAAGAATTACTATTCTGATATTCCTGTAATACTTTTTCAGGAGTTTGGACTGCTTTTACTGTTATTTTACGTTGCTTCTGATCAATAACTTTTGCATCATTTCGGTCCTTCTTTATTGTTGATATTGAGCTGTTGAAACGCAGCTTAGGACAAGGATTCATAATTACCATTTGCAATGATTTTATTACATTGCTTGATCCTTTTTTTAATATTTTACTTGCCTTTTTATGCTTTTTACAAACCTTTCCCATCTGTTTAGTGAGAAAATGCTTTTTTTGAGAATTTGTTATTCTATTTATTCTTTTTACATCCATACGTGAACTTATTAACGTATTGTTAATTTTAAGAATATTTAAAGAAAGGATTGATCTTTTTTTACTGTCTCTTTGATATTTCCTGGATTTGTACAAATCATGCCAGTTGCTTTGATAGCAAAGACTTTTGATTGTCACATCTGATTTCATGATTAGTTGTTCTTCCCTAAAACATGTTTTAATCATAATATCTGGCTTGTAATTAATATCTTTGTTGGGTTCCTCTGCAAAAGACTGAACAGATTTTGTAAACAAAGGATCTTCAGTCTCATCTGTTAGTGATGTTTCAGAAATTTTGAGTAAGCCAGCAGTAATACTATTGGACTCAAGTTCGTCAAGTCTATTTTCATTCTTCTTGTTTTCAAGTGTATAGCACCTTAACTTTGCTGGCTGTTTCTCCTTCGTATTAATTTCAATCTTGTTTACCAAGTTTTCTTGTTGTTTTAATAGTTCCATTCTATTTTGTGGAGACATTTTTAATTTTGTTGCCAGAAGTTCAACATCCTCTTTACGCACATTGATCTCGTTTTCCGATATGTTATTTTTAATGGGTCTTATTTTACAAGTGATGTCTACTAAAGCTGTAGATTGCTCAGGTCTGTGAGATTCTTTAACACCTGATGACTTTCTCTTTTTGTTTGGGTTTCTTACAACATTTTCAGCTCCCACACAAGTTGATGAAGTGCAATGTTCACACACTTGCTGTGAGGTTAAGGACCTCATGTTATAATGTTTCATTGCTTCGGGTGATCTGGGAGAAAATAGATGATTAGTATATGTTGGTGAGTGCGGAATAGTTTTCTTTGTAGAACTGTGTGAATCCTTTGTTTTAGTTGTTTTTGACTTTGAAACCGTTTGTGATTTAGTTGTTTTTGAATTTCTTCTTTTGGTAGATTCTGAAGTTTTGATTGTGCAAGATTTAGCTTTGGCTTTACTAGAGCTTACATCGTAATATTGTAAACATGGTTTCATTTTCGGGGACAAACGCAATTCATAACGGGCTAGTGAAGTTGGTGACCGCTGAGGTGATCTAGCTTCAGTATCATATGATTGAAAGGAAGTAAAAAGGCTATTTTGAGAAAGCAGAGCTTGAACTTCTCTTGGGACTTTCTTTGACTTAACTATATTTTTGGGAGATGAGAGGAGCAAATCAACATTTTTACTAACTTCAGTAATCGTATCAGGAGTGTTAGGAGTCAATTTGGACATTTGTTTGTCAACAAATTTCAAGCCTTGACTGGTTTGGTTAAGACATGGGCTTTTTTCATTTTTCTCTGAAATGTGATTGATATCCTCTAAAACGACGTAACATTCTTTTTTGACTGCTTCAATCTCACTTGCAGTGTGGCTGTCACTACTAGGCTTTCTCTCTTTTTTAATTACACTTGGTTTAGGAGCTGCCTCAATCTCACTTGCAGTGTGGCTGTCACGACCAGGCTTTCTCTCTTTTCTAATTACACTTGGTTTAGGAGCTGCCTCAATCTCACTTGCAGTGTGGCTGTCACTACCAGGCCTTCTCTCTTTTTTAATTACACTTGGTTTAGGAGCTGCCTCAATCTCACTTGCAGTGTGGCTGTCACTACCAGGCTTTCTCTCTTTTATAATTACACTTGGTTTAGGAGTTGCCTCAATCTCACTTGCAGTGTGGCTGTCACTACCAGGCTTTCTCTCTTTTTTAATTACACTTGGTTTAGGAGATTTATTCTCTTCTCCGCAACTATTTTTTGGTTTCACCTCAATGAAAGTTTCAACAGGCTCAGGGCTTAAATCGACAAGGTCTTTTCTAAGATCACATAAGACTGGGAATTCACTTAAGTTGCTACTGTGTGTTGGTGAAAATAAAGTTTTGCGTCGCTTTGGATAATCAGTCTGTAAGTTCAACTCTATCGGTCTTTTATCACACTTTACTTTAAGAGGCCTTATCGGACTAAGTATTGATGGAATTTGAGTTACCTCACTAAGAATATCTATGATTTCTAAATATTCTGGAGACTGAATCTTGTTATTAATTACTTGGTCATTGCTACTGGCTTGTGTGCTTTCCTCTAAACCTATTTCGTCTGACTTTACACTCAATTTAGTTTTATTATTTAAAGCACCAATTTCAGGGCTCACCATACTATGTGCCTTCTGGGTCCCAGGCATCTTAACAGGGCTTGGTGATGAAATGGGATGGTCTTCATCACACATTTCCTCATCGACTGGCAAAACTGGTTTTTTAAAAGATTGTAATGCTTTAATGCCATAGGAGTCCGTTTTCTCTGAGCTATCATATACTTTTTCCTCTGTAGAGTTCTTTCGCTTATTAAACAGAATCGTTTGGTCCAATTCCACGCTGCATTTGGTTTTACTATCAACAGTTTCACCTCTTGAGCTAACCCTACTGACTTGCTTCTGGGTTTCAAAAATCTCAACAGGTCTTGGTGATAAAACAGAAATGTCTTCATCAGACATTGTCACTTCTTTAGTGTTGACTCTGAGAACAACTGGATTCATGGGTGATGATGGTGATACTTTTATGTCACCAGTTTCGATACTATTTGATGCATTTTCTTTTGGAGAGTTCTTATATATGGGGTTTTTTATTTAGGGCAGGTTCATGTACGACTGCTTTAGTCTCAATATTTTCTTCAACAGCAATTGTAGACGGCATATTTTGAAAACTTGTACTGCAATCGTCAACTCTATTAATGTCTTCAGAGGATACTTGTACCGAACATAGCATTGTCTGAGGACAGTTAGCTGTTTGACTATTCTGTTTAAGTTTTGAAGATTCCTCATCTTCGAATTCATTATTTTGGTACATGTCTTGATCTGGGGTTGATGGTGTGGGAGGTAAGTTCATGTCACCTGCAAGGAAAACATACAGTTAAGACAATAAAATTAAACATAAAATTAACAGTGAAAGTAAGTTTTTAAAGGGACATTTAAAAAAAAACACTGGGAAGTAGTTGTTATGATACAAGCATGATTAGTTCCCTTTGTCGGCAAGCCTCGCACAGGATTTCATGTGAGGACCGTAAACACCTACCCAGGTGAGTCATGTGCGATATTTTCCACCACACAACAAGCAACAAATTAACAGGATAAGTAAAACACAACTCAAAATACAATCACAATACAGTTTGATAACAGTACCTACACTATTGAAAATTAGGTTTAATTAGTGATGTAGCCTACTAAGCAAACACTTTTAACATTAGAAAAGGTTCCCGTGAACAACTGTTGCGATCACGGCAACATAACTTTAATTTCCCGCGGTGGAGGGAAAATTGGCTTTCGTCTGGTCTTCCTAATTTGGGACAGTTCCCGGTTTTCTCGCTGTCCTGATCAGTTGAACATTCTGATACAGTAAAACCTCACTAACTTGACTATTTGTGGACTCAGAGTTTGTCGAGTTATCCAGAACACCAATGAATAGATTCATAAAAGACTACTTTTTACAAATAAATTTATTACTAACATGAGTATTTTTACATATTGAGTAAACAATCATCAAAGACATGCTGAACATTAAATGTTGAATTTAAATTCAAACTAAATATTCTTTAAAAATTTTCCTATTTTTGTAGGCGCCCTGTCAGCTGGTGACTGTCGAGTAAGTGAGGTTCTATTGTAATAATAAGTTTATTTAATTTACAATTACAAACTACAATGAACTAAATTTGAAAACAAAGTAGTAAAATAAATAGAAAAAACAAGTTTTTTACAAAGTTCTTTCTTTGGCTCGTCTTTGGATTTGTTCATATGTCGATATTGTAGCACAACGGATTGAGTTATCAAATAATTAAATAACTTACGTCATCAATCCATAAATTTCTGTGGAGTACGCGTTTCAACCATCAGGTAATCCTCAGCTCCACTGTCACTAGGTTGAATCTGTTTCTATGTTGCTTTGTAGCAACAGCGTCGATGTATTAAATAAATAGTCCAAACACATTTTACATTTATCACACATACACGACGACACGTACGAAACATTTAGGTAACGAAATACTATGATATAACACCGTGCGCACGGCTGGACGGGCTCAGGTTTGCGGCTACACTCCGCAAATCAAAGGTTGTGTAGCCGCAAACCTGAGCCCGTCCAGCCGTGCGCACGGTGTTATATCATAGTATTTCGTTACCTAAATGTTTCGTACGTGTCGTCGTGTATGTGTCATAAATGTAAAATGTGTTTGGACTATTTATTTAATACATCGACGCTGTTGCTACAAAGCAACATAGAAACAGATTCAACCTAGTGACAGTGGAGCTGAGGATGACCTGATGGTTGAAATGCGTACTCCACAGAAATTTATGGATTGACGACGTAAGTTATTTAATTAGTTCGATTTGTTTATAAAGAAGAATAGCCAAAGTGCTAGTCCCTATAAGAAATTTCCAAATTATACCTTTGGAATTACCTTTTAAATTATTATTACTAGTGGTTGAAAACTCGGCCAAAACCATGTAATGTACACGTATTGACTATTGGATACTGAAGTAGGCATCCCATTTATATGGACCAGATGCTGTGTCATTTTTTTTATTAAAAAAACATTTAGTTGTGTGAGCCAGTCGCGGAATGTGTGTCTTAAATTATATTTTCTACCTTATTTTTTGTTGCTGACAAAGTTGATGGGTCATAACAGTTGATATAGCTAATAAACATGTGATTGTAATTTCTTCCATTTGTTTGGATTTTCTGTTTATATTTCGTTGTTATTTCGTCACCAGCATAGCAACCCATAAAGCCCATGTTAATTTTTTTATAATTTCAAATCCATTTTTCGAGCTTATTGTTTAGCCTATTTTAATTGTTAACCCTTTCAGTGCTAGGCCAATAATTCATATTTTGTAAGACTTTTTTGTTTGCCTTTTAATTCCATTACCTGTTGTTGAATTTTAACTGTCATGTTGTCACTATTTTATTAATTAGGCTAATTTTGAATAATGACACAATAAGAAAATATATAAGAAAGATAAATCCCGGTATTTGTAGTAAACATTAAATAAAACTTAGTTTTTGTTGTAATTTTCCTGGTTTTCCTATAAATTTTTATGTTCTGATAGCATTATTTGAAACCGAAATCTCATAAAATCAAAAGACATATAGTTTACAATGTAATATTGAATTTAACCCTGATTTAGTTGGACGAGGTTATCGTAATATAGCCATTTTAGGGAAACTAATGTTTTGCAGCAAAGTCTCAGGAACACATTTACTACTACTAAAACTAAAAGATTGCATCTAAATAGTCCGTGACTAACTGGTGCTGCTACCTAGTAACGCATTGAACAACAATCTGCAGCGCCATCTGTTCGCAATCGGTGGCGACAGCTTAAATACAGGTTTTTGACTCCCCAGTCTTCAAGCACAGATAGCCGAGAAGGCTAGGGCGTGTGTCACTTGGCCAGTGGCATTCGTCTGCTCGGGTTCGAATCCCGTCCTGTGTGGCAAATAATTGGTGACCTGTGTGTTTGTAGCGATATACTACAACCACTGTGGCATAGTGAGGTGTTCATAATCCTTGGTTTAGACATACACCTCGAAATCATCGGATTGGGCGAATCTTTTAGCTAAGTGGTTGGTAGTGTATCCTATGAACATACAGGTCACCAATGGCCGTTTTGCTATTTTTTTTTAAAATAACCTTCCTCTCTATATCCCTTAGGGTTTTTTTAAAACAACGATATATCATTTCATAGCACTGAAAGGGTTAAAGGGATTTTGCACATCTACAGGAAAATATCTTTCTAACAGTATACGCACATTTTCCCTGTGATGCACACGAGCTGAGAAAAAAGGTTTTAAAGAAACATGCTTGCCTATTAATATATAGATTATAGAATAACCAATAAAAGTGTAAAACTACTATTTTTTACACATAAACTTTTAACTATATTTTAACCCTCCGAGTGTCCCTTGTTTTGGCCTTAATGTCTGCCTATTTTTTGCTCATTTGCAAGGTTTTATTAAAACGGATCTGAGAAGCTTGAAAACAATGTTAATTATACTGTTCTATATACCATTTTGTTTGGAAAATCATGGGCTTCAATATTATACATAAAACATAAGGAAAATTTGTTTCAAAAAATTTTTTAAGGTAAAAAAAAATATTTTGGAAAATTTTCAAAAAAAAAAAAATAGTTCGCGCTCAATGAAATTGTATAAATTATAGGCCTATAAATATTTGAAAATGGCTATTTTGTTCTAAATTTTATGAGGATTACAAATATATAATAATATAAGGAAGTAGATTTGCAAATAAATAAGTTATGGGCAAAAAACTGATTTCAGTACATAGCGTTTAGCTAAGAATCCATAGCCTAACCATAGCTAGGAATCTGGCTGATAATTTACATCAATATCACTACCTACTTCTTCAGGATCATCAACCAGCCCTTCAAAATCACTTAAATCTTCTTATAATGCACCACGTATATCACTACTTTTGATTTTTAACACTAAAACAATGATAAACGTAATAAAACACATCAGTCATCGGTACGAGGTTAACCAAGCTGTTTACAAATAAGCACGTCAGCTGTCTGCTACAATATTTTCGGAACTAAAATGAAAAGCGCTTAGAGACAGACCTCCGGAGAAAGCTCTGAATCTGACAAATAAAACGATACCTAACTCGATCCAGTTTAATCCGATTTTTTTCAGTCATAGAGGCTTCGCCGTAAACAGTGTTTGTGAGTCGATGCATCGACACAAAACACTACACAAGGTGTGTTATGTGTCGAAGCATCGACAAATAACACTCAAAGGGTTAAATCCAAAACTTTTCTAAAATCTTAAAATATCTACAAATATTTGGGTTAAGCATACACTAATAATAACACAATAACAAAATAAATGTCCAGAATCATTCAAACTATCCATTCAAATGTTTAACTGATATCCAAATTTCTGTTGATATATTTAATAGCTATTCATAAAATTCTTTTAGAGCCAAAAAGTAGAATAAATGTTTTAAGACCTCAATACTCAAACTGACCATATTTCTTTGAATAATAATATACAAAGTGTAACAGGTGTATCACAGATTAGGAAGAAAATGCTACTTGCCTGTTGGTGACAATAGCTCTTTCTTAATACGTTTCACTCCCCTTTTTTTATAGTCCTCGTTTTTCTGTGTTAGCTTTTTTATCATCTCTGACTGTTGGTTTTGCAAAAAAGAGTCATTCACTATTTGATTTTCCAATTGTAGTATTTTTTCTTCCAAAAGAGTTTTCTGTTCTAGAAAGGATGTTTGGCAGTTTTGGCATGCCTGAAAAAAATAATTACAAATGATAATAATTACAAAAATTATAAATAAAATAAAGGACACGATAGTATTTTAGCTGATTAAAAGAATGTCCCTACAAGTTTCTGGTTATTGTTGTATATCAAGTATGTGTATACAATTATAGTAGGCCTATACAATTAATGTTCATTTTTTATAAAATTAAAGGTCAATGTCAAAGTCATCTTTACTGTCACATAACATTTTTTTAATTGCTCTAGCACAGCCAGACAAAACAGGCGACATTGTCAAACCATACTAAAATAAACTAGCTTATTGGTAAAAATAAATACATAGTAACAAAACAAACAATTCACAATGATTTGTCTTCAAGAAACTGATCTATACTATAATAATTCTTTTCCAACAAAAAATCAACAATTTTTTTAAAGATAGGATGATTTTTAAAGATAAGATTTTAAAGATACCTACTAATCCTATTATTAATTTGTAGTACCCAAGCAAATTGTTAAAAAATCGTTTACCTATATAAGAAGGTGTCCTTTCCACAAGATTCAATCTGTGTAAAGGATATTGAAAATCTGTATGAAACCTAGTGTTATAATTGTGCCAATTATTTTCACTGTGGAGTTTTTCAAAATTTGATTTCACATGCAATAAACATTTAAGAATATAGAAATTAGGGACGGTTAAAATCTTTAATTCTTTAAAAAGTTGTTTGCTAGAACATTTTACGCAATACGGGTTTAAAAGTCATAATTCTAAGTATTCTTTTTTGAAGTTTAAAAAGTTGATACGGAAAATGGATGAAATATATTTTTTTCAGGCAGTAATAGGGCTACAAGGCCTTTATTTTTAAAGACATGTTTTTAGGCGAGGTTTATTATATTGATCAGCTTGTGGGCTTCACTCACCTTAATTTGTTAATCCAGGACTCGTTAAAATGTAACACAACGAAGACACAATCACACTACATACACACACATAAAAAATCATCCTTTACGACGTTTTGGGGGACATTTTTGGTCCTGCGTAACGTCGAAGTAAATCCAAGGACGATTTTTAATGTGCGTGTATGTTGTGTGATAGTGTCTTCCTTGTGTTACATTTTGACGAGTCCTAGATTAACAAATTAAGGTGAGTGAAGCCCACAAGCTGATCAATAAGGCCTTTTCTTACAATTAACCTGATATGTCAATCAAGTATTATAAATCAACACAAATACATAACAGATCTCCCAGTACACAGTGTATTAAGTGCTCTTTTCATCATTCAAGTCATCTGACATTAAACATTCTTTGACTGAGACTTTATTTCCTTCGGAAGTCGCAAATTATGTTAGTCGTAACTCGTAACTCACCTCACTTGTCGTTTGTAAAGACTGTTTCAAAAACATCAAATCTGCGGTATTGTCATCTAAACTACCCTTCACTGCTTGTAGTTCCTCGGATAGACTCATTGTAGCCTTCCAGCTGTTATAGTCAACACTGGAAAAATCAAACATCACCAACATGTAGTAAAATCCTGATCCTCTTAATAGCTATTTCCAAACTAGTGCCCTTTCTATTTTTAACTTTCAATTCAACATGCATCAACGAATGCGGCATTGCAAGCGCTTTGAGGCATACCTTATAGCTGTCACACTCACGCCTCACTTTCCTAGTTGGGAGAAGACGACGCTATTCTGATAGGAGGAATTGGTGCGGTATATTTAGTGTTATTGAAAATTTCACAAAAGTAAGAAATCAAGGTGTACAATGTGGAAAAAGGAGTACTAATACAACTCACAATTTGTCTTATTTATTTATTTCATTTTAAGGAGTGATAAATTTTCTCTGGACGATTTTTCAAATATATAAAGCGGTTGTAAGTTAAAACGCACAGAAATAAAAGGCTGGTGGATCATCTTGCGCTTTGGAATGGAGCTCTTTTGGAATAATTTCGGGCATGCCATGACGCATGCGTTACTTGCGTCCATCTGCGTCAAGGTATACGCTTGGCGTACACAAAAACGCACGATTGTGCACATAGTTATTCAGGGTCAAAAAGCCAACAAGGGATCAAACCGATGGTATTTTTGTAGAGTTAAATTCTTGGTCAATGGGGTGATTTGGGTAATACAGTAGAACCCCTCATATCCGGCCACGACGGGACCAAGCTCATGGCCGGATAACGATTTGGCCGGATAAACCAACCTACTATGAAAATGACAATTCATACCTAATAATAATAGGTAATCAAAATATGCAGTCAAAAGTATCATTCCAGCCTTTTCTGGGATTTAAAAAAATAAACATGTTTGTAAAAAGACAAAAAATATTTTTAGGTTAAAGTCGTTAAGCAATGAAACAAGTACAGTACAAATATGATGATTCCAGGTAACAAAAGGTATTAAATGGTGGTAAAAAAGACAATAAATTGGACTTGAAGATCGTTATGGGACTTAAATGGTACATGCATTTCAACTTTACATTCTTATCCATTTTGTGAAATACAAAGATTAATGTACTGTACTAACCCCGCTTTGGAAATAATCAACCAACTGATCAGAGGTTAGGCCTACTAGCTCAATTGAGTATAGTGACACAGCAAATAAATGTATAAACATAAACAAACAGATAAATACTGAGAACAAATTGTTTGACGACTTGAGCAGTCAGAAAGACTAGTGCTTGCATCTAAACGTCTGTAATCTGTGAGAAAAACATTTTGATATTGGCTTCCTGGAAGGGGCCGGATAAACAGAGGACCGGTAAAACCAAGGCCGGATATGAGGGGTTCTACTGTATCATCATAGTCAAATAAAAACATTTAACTTATATGTATAGTGTAGTTATAAATGCAACAAATAAGTGTGTTGCAGTAAACAAGATAAGTTAACAGTACATATATGAAGTATAATCTTTAATTCCAATAAATGAATCAAAGCTGCACTAAGTCTGCTAACAGACAAAACTATCTACGCTTCAAATAAAGTATGCCTAAATTAAAATTACTAAGAAAACTGTCAAATACTAACAAGTTAACTGATTTCCAACTTCCAATAGCCATTCTGTTGTTTTTGAGAGTCCCCCATATTTGGATTTGAAAAAGAATCTAAAGGCAATCAATTTCGTTTATTACCAACTTCAATAAAACTGTAGACCCTCAAAATAAGGTGATCAAAATTGGACAACAGCCATACATTACAGTTTTTGATTACGTGGTCTTTATAAGAATTTAATGTTAAAATCAAACTCAAATGAATAATATAGGCCTATATGTTTAATATGATCATATGAACTTTCATTTTAATCTTAGTCTACTACAACATATAACATAGGTAATGTTTTACTTACATTTGCATGTTTGCTTTCAAAAATTCTGCAATAACCTGTGCTCTTTCTTTTGCACTATTACACCATTTGTTTTGTTCCTTTGTCATGTTGTCTAGTTCAGAAGTTAATAAGTTTTTCTCTTCTTCTAAGTTGTTAATTTTCAAGTTTGCTTCTTGAAGACTGGTGCAGAACGCATTGTGTCTTAAGCACTTTGCATTTAAGGATTCCAGTTCTTTCAGTTTCTTCTGGATTGCGTTGTCTTTTTCTCTTAAAATACGGTTCTTTTGTCTCAAAATACTGTCCTTTTGTTTTACAGTTTTTTGTAATCGTTTTTTTGTTTCATCAATGTCATATTTTAACTTTTCCTTCATATAACAGTAGTCGGAGAGTTTGAGAACACGACATCCTATTTGCGCATTTGTTTTATCAATCTCATCTCTAAGTCTCATATTCTCTTTTTCTAGAGCGAGGTATTGCATTTTCATTTCACAATCCTTATATTTGCAGTGCGAGCAGCACCCTCTCGGAATCTACAAACAAAGTCACTTCATTGAAATACAAATTCAGGCAAACAATATTTATTAATCGACACTGCTTTATAAAACAAACAGTAAGTACAGTATCCCTCCACCAAGCTGAATCCACTTTTTATAAAAGTGGCTTTAACCAGCCCACACAACAAGAGAGTGAAGGTATGCTTCAATAAACAGTGAATGTGTGTTGATTATGGATTAGAGCCAGTGCTAAAATCAACACAGCAATGGCATACCTAATAAGCTAATAAGCTACAGCGGGGTATGGACAAGGACTTAATCAATATTAAATCTAACATATTCAATATTAAATGGGAAATTCACTAAAATAACAATACAAATAAATATGAACTGTTTACAAATAGTTTAATTTTGAGAATATATGATTGAGAACAGATTTAAAAAAAACTGCCTAAAAGAAAATTAAAATTCAGCTGAGTTGAATCACTTTTTTTACTATCATAAATTTGAACCAGAGGGGAAATTTGTTTTCTGTACCAACTGGTGAGCCAATTCAAAATTTCTTAAGACCAGTTGGTTGCTTTTAGGGTTTTGATTTGGGTTTTCTTTGTGAAGGGCTTTAAGGGTATAGCAGCCTTCAAAATGTTGGTTGTTATATATTGTTAAATAACATGGAAATTTTAAATGAACAATTTTTAATTTTCTCTGTAACCAATCAAAACTATGGCCTGTCCCTGT
Source organism: Macrosteles quadrilineatus (assembly GCF_028750875.1). Classification (NCBI taxonomy): domain Eukaryota; kingdom Metazoa; phylum Arthropoda; class Insecta; order Hemiptera; family Cicadellidae; genus Macrosteles; species Macrosteles quadrilineatus. The sequence continues at coordinate 179,594,149 of NW_026542594.1, forward strand.
CAGTTTTGATGTGGTACATGAAGACAAAAGAAAACCAATGTATAATCATGCAGCTCTTCTGCTCATCACAACCAAAATGTTGAAGGCAGCTATATTTTTGCTAGGCCTATATTGTTTTTGTACTGTGATTGGTTACAGAGAAAATAAAAAAATTGTTCATTTAAAATTTCCATGTTATTCTTATGGAGAATATTACATGATGTTGCAAGTTAGTTGGCGATCAAACTTGGCTAATTTATTTATTTCATTTCATACTCCAGGCATAGACAGGCAATTTAATCGACCTCCGTACCTCACCTAAAATTCAAAAATTTTGATTCAAAATGTCCGAAATTTCACTTTGATTCCAAAAATGGTTGTCGCTTTTCTAGGAAACAACCCGTTTACCCAGAAAATCGGAAAAACCCTGAAAAATTTTTTGTACGGGAAATGACATTGTGGGTACTTACTCAAATTAACCGGTAAGTTTGAGCAAGCTGGACAAGAATATGCAAGAGTTTTCAGGATCCGATGGATATTAACGGCGATACGGCTCGGAAAAGAGTTGGAAAATCTAGTTAGGACCAAAATTACCAAAGATAGGTTGGGTTAGGTTAGGTTATCAATAACTTGGGTATTGTTAGTAACCTAACCCAACCTAACCTTACCTTACCTTACCAATCCTAACCTAACCCAACCTAACCTAGTTTTGGTCATTTTGGTGCTAACATAATTTTCCGATGCTTTTCCGTATCTCCTTAAAAATCCATCGGATCATACAAATTCTTGGATATTCTTGTTCAACTTGCTCTACCGGTTAAATTGACTACACACAATGACATTTTCCATCAAATCAATTTTTCAGACATTTTGAGAAAAAAAATTTGAATCTCGGGTGAGGTCCGGAGGTTGAGATAATTACCAAAACACGCTTTTTAGTTTCCCTGTAGTCTCTAACCTAGGTACTCGTTAAACATAATTGTTAAATTAATAGATTAATTGAAAATCAATCCAGGCAAATGGAAATTCGCTTAGTCGGCAGGTTTGCTGCAGCGGGGGTATTTGGGTATGTTATCACACTAACGGACACACAAACGGTATATATAATATACATAGCCTACATAAATAAATATATAGGCCTACTAGCAGAGTAGGCCTACCCGTCCTTCGTACGGGGTTGGCATATAAGTTTAAAATGCTTATTGCAGTTATACTCAAGCTTTGCGTTTGCATTGGGAGAGGACAAAGTTTGATAAAATTTGCTTCTTTAAATTGACGGTATACTAATGGTATTACACATCTACCATAGTCTAATGTTCTACCACTTCACCTAAACAATAAAGAAAAATAAATAATTACGAATTCACAAAATATCACAAATTATTCATGACATTAAAATATAACTGTAAACAACCCTACTTTGACAGTTTTCATTGTGTATAACAGTTTTTTTGTTACTGCTCAGTTCAAATTAGCTGTTTACATAAATGCAAAAAAAAATTACGCCTATAGTGTTACACCCTGTTGGTAAATCTTAACTTTTTAATGCTTTTGTATAGCCTATTAACTTTTTTAGTTGCAACAGCTAACTAAATTCTTCAATTCCCTTTAAATATGAATACTCATAAGGTTAACAAGGGAAACTATAGAGCCACTGGGGCGGAGCCCGAAAGGATTCTTGAATAGTCATTTATTCCATCTTTAACCAATACAATATTGTGATTGATTTTGTCAAAAAATAACTACATCCTAATTTTGGCTACATTGTAGTTGACAATTAGACAATATGGCATGCTATAATATTCTAATTTAGTTCTGAGGTTTTCCAGATTTCCTAAACTAATACACAGAATAATATCACAGTAGCTAGGCCTATAAATTATATCACAGATTGAGATTGGCTGCAACTTCAAAGGACTTAATACCTAGTCACGAATCCGCATAAAACCCGACCTACCTTCCTCACATGCCTAAAAAAGAACTGATTATTTGGTTTCAAAACGAATTGATTTGATTTCATTCCGCATTAGATCAAGTCTGAACAGTTGTTTTCTCTTCTCACTCAGTCCTCACTCCTCACTCAGTACCGACCCGTCCAGACCACGCCTTATTACCATTACCTTCAGTACCGCTCAATTATCCTTAGATTCGTAATCCTAACCTTCGTTTTACGGCCACTACCACTACGGCCACTTAGGAATCTCTCCGACAAAAACTGATTGCATTTTTGGACTCAGCGAAAAATACTGTAAGTAGACATATACCTAAGTATTACATCATATCCCAGTGTAAATACAGTACCTACTTAAATATTTGCCTTTAAAAGATAGGCATAGTATAGCTTGTTTTGACCACTTATGGCTAGGCCTAAACAAATGGGCTGCACTTTAGTTTATACGTCCTACACTCAACCGAATGAAAATATCTATAGCCTATTTATAAACTTAGGCCTATATTATTCGATATATATTCATTGGAATGAGTGTAGGACGTAAACTAAAGTGCAGCCAACAAATGTACCGGTAGCCTAACTGTAAGTTACACTGGTATTGAGCCAGAATGGTCATAATCCATCAAAATGTGTTAGATATAAACAATTAAAACGACAAAATTAGAAGCAGCTGCACTTTACTTGACGTCCTACACTCATTTGATTGTTTTTTTCGATTTGATATTTTCATTTGATAGTATATCGTTTGGTTAGTTAGGTTAGGTTAACCTTACCTAACTAACCAAACGATATATCGAATGAAGCAATCGATTAATCGATATATCGATCGATATTTTCATTCGAATGAGTGTAGGACGTCAAGTAAAGTGCAACCGCCTTAGCGTACTTAAAAACATATGCTATAGACCCTGAGCCTATTATGAAAGATGGATAGAGAAATAATAGGCCTAGCCTAAACTTACAGCTAAGTTATGTAGAATGTTACAGTAGCAACTAGGTTACCTACACTGATTACCTAACATAGAATTAAAATAAATAAACGGCTATACATATTAAACCTCAAATATCTAGCTACAATTAATTAGGTCAATTTTTCATTACAAAATGTATAGGGGGTCTAGAGACAAGCAAGATTAAACAAGCGGCATAACCTAAACTTGAAGTCCAGTTCACAATCACCTAGTAATTTACAGCTAACAAAGCTTTTTCAGAAGAAACTTACCGTAGCCATGGTTAAACCTGATTTATGTTCGTCGACACAAAAAACTTTCAAAAATATAATACAAACTTTAAATTTTTATTCGATAAATACGAACAAACGAACGCAAAACGTATCTGCAGCGGCACGGCGGCATGTCTTCACTTCACTCACTACACTACTCTTCTACTTCTTCTTGTTTTGTCTTTTTTCAAGCTATGCTGAATGCTGGTTGAGTGCAGTTGAGTGGAGATTGAGTTGATGTTTTTGTTTTTCATTTTATTTTTCAATTTTTTCTTATTTGCCTTTTTATAGTGCTTAAAATATTGTAGTGTAGCTTAAGATACACATTTTTCTGATTCGATGCTTTAAAATTCTACTATACTAGGGGTCGTCCAATAGTCGAAAACTCGCAATAACTTCAGTAATTTTTGTCCGAGTTTAATAAAATTTAGCTTGAAGGTGTTAAGGCGTGATAAACTTGAATGAGTTCGCGAGCCAGCATAATCGGACTATGGGAACGGGGTGTTATGGGGGGTTTCATCGGGTAAAAATTGGGCTTTATCTTTTTTGACCCTCAAAACATAACATTTCCCAATTTCTCTTTACACTATTTCAAGGAACTTAAAAAACAAATAATTTAGTATATAGAAGTGTCTTTTTAGGGTTACTGGTTATGAGGAAATTTCAAAAAATTGTAAATTGATTCCTATGTTAATCTTATGGAGAATAATTTAACTTTGGTAGTTTGCTTGTTTATTTTGATCAAACTTAGGAAATTTATTTATTTTATACCAAGCTATTTACTAAAACACACTTTACCCTCCCTGTAGCAGCAAACCTTGGTACTTGTTAAACCAATTGTTATCCTATATATTAAAACGAAACAGGGTTTTTTTTATTTCACGATTCTGAATCAACCACTTGACGGATTTTTATGATTTTTGTGTTGAAAGAAAGATAATTTTGAGAACTAGGGAATGTCGAAGCCATAATTTTAGTTTAGGGTTTCAGTTTTTTAGAAATTAAGTTTAAATTTTCAAAAAGTCTAGCAGCCGACGGACGAGTTAAATTCGTTTTAGTGGTGGTTTAACTAACAGCTGGTTTCTAACTGTCATTGAAATGTTTATGTTACCAGTTGTTTGTAAACAAAAATATTGATCGTCAGAGTTTGCCTACACACTATTTTACTTTAAAATGCAGTTTATTTTCTCGTAAAATATCTATGTTATCAGGAGATTGTGTAATTTTGAACTAAACATTTTAAATGTATAATCAAGTTTCGTCATAAATGCAATCCGTCTAAGTAGTGCTTAATCCTTGAAAATATAAGTGGTTTACGTGTTGATACATATTTTCCTAGATGTTTGAATTTAAGTATGACTGCATACAGTACACATTTTATTCGTAATGAAAATGTCAACCGGTGTAGTAGGTCTCCAGAAAACTGACCAGTAAGCTGCAGGGTGTCAGTAGAAACCAAAATCGAATTATACCATATCATAACTATACCAGTAGTACTGTACGATTCAGAAACTTGATAAAAGGGTAGGCTACATTCCAAAAGTAGACCAAAAGACTCGGATCTCGGATGGGCTGGGCAGGCTTTGCATGTCGGAGAGAAGATACTTCAACTTTTAGAAGTGTATTCCAAGGAGTACTACAAGGTAGACGACCACTTGGAAGACCAAGTAATGAAAGTCATCTTCAGACTGGTATATTCCTGTCTTCCTGTCATCCAGAAATGGCAGGGGATAAATGAGAACGGGAGGCCAGGATCATTTTCTAGATGTTTCAGTAGCCAAGGTGGGTATGCCGATTCATGTCTGGGTACGGAATCAAAAATCAAATCAAAATCTGTTTTATTTCCAGAAATTATTTACAACATATACATATACAAAATACGAACAATAGTCCCGCATAGGCCGTAAAAGACCTGTGCGCGGGACGAGCTCTATTACAAATAGAAATATTCTTTAAAATTAAAACTAAATTAATCAAAATTACAATTAAATTACAATTAAGCTATGAGACAGCTACAGGAACAGTTAATGCTAAGTAAAAGGTATTCGAGTGAATGGAGTTGCAGTTACTGATATCTGTTATCTGTACGCTAAATATTGTTTGGTGTACTTGTGTATTAATTATTGTTAGGTACTGTATACTGAACTGATAAGTGTCTCAGACTGATCGAGCCCAATCTCCGACAGCCAACTGCTTACCAAACGTTTATAAACTGGAAGAGATACTTGTAGATCTCTAATCTCAGATGGTATATTCCTATACAAAAAATTTCCAATATAAAAAGCATTGGTAAGGTTTGCAGACTTAAAAACTCGGGGTACCTGCATACCTACATTTACAGCTCCTCTGGTGGGATAGTTATGTGTGATTGGCGTCAGTATCAAATCTTGATTGGAATAGGTATATACAAGTAAAGTTTTGATAAAAAGTTGACGCACCGAAAGTAATTGAGTGTTTTTGAATAATAAATTTGTAGGGAAACGCCTGTTGAATTGAAAAGCTATTTTAATAATTAGTTTTTGTATGACAAACAGTGGCTTTAAAATATTACTACTAGCTCCTCCCCATACTGTAATTCCATATTGAAGTACTGATTGGACAAATGCATAGTATAACATTTTTATTTCATTAACGTTAAGAATTTCGCGTACGTTTCTAAAAACATAAATTAATTTCCTAAGTTTTGTCTTCAAATATTCAATATGGGGTTCCCATCTTAACCTACTATCCAATATCACTCCCAAGTACTTGTAATGATCTACTCTCTCCAAATGTAAACAACCACAGGTTGAGACACCTAGATCTCCACAAACATGCATCACTAGTCTGAGGTTGGCGGGAGGCTCACTACTTTGTCTGAGGAAAATTGGCATATATTTTGTTTTCAAAACATTCATTGATAATATATTTTGGGAGAACCATTTTTGAATAAGGAACATATCTGTTTGCGCTGCATTGAATGTTTGGTCCCAAGTATTACCTTTGAATATAACTGCAGTGTCGTCGGCAAATAAAAAGAGCTTTCCTGTGATTGGAAGTTTGTCTAAATTATTTATGTAAATCAAAAAAAGGGATGGTCCCAGCGTACTGCCCTGGACAACTCCGTAGTCTATTTCACGTATATCGTACGGTAAGTGATAGTAGGCCTATGCAGTGGAAGGTTGTATGTAGCTACTGGACTCAAAGCCAGTGTGTGTGAATCGGCCACCAAGTTGTAAACTAGCTGTTCTGAATCATATTCAGTTTTAATTGACTACTCGATTCCCGTACGTAGGACGGGCCAACAGCTCGTTTAAATAAAATTCTAATACTGGTAAATGGAAATTCGCTTAGTCTGCAAGTTTGCTGCGGCGGGAGTATTTTTCAAGTTTTTCTTCTTTACTATGCCGTCTGCATCTGCCGTCTGCTGTTGCTCTCGCTCTGCTTGTTTGTTTTTGTTAATTTGTTTGTCGTTTTGGGTTTTGGTATGGTATGGTGATGGAGAATTTGAGTTAGGTTAGGTTGATGTTGATAGGTTTTTGTCATAATCAATTAGGATAGGCCTACTTTGATTTATTTGGTGAAAACTGAAAAGTACTGTGGAGGTTGAACTTGTCTTCGACTTTCCCACGAGGTCTCTTTAAACTTAGTTCTTTGGGTAGAACTTTGTAGGCTAGTTGGGTTGAACAAGGTCCAGAAAATAAACATAATTGTGTTCTGCATAATTGCATTTAATCCTTTATACTTATCATGTCTTCAGTGGAAAGAAACATCAATTCAGAGGCTGAAACCATCTTTCATAGCGATCCTTTTTTAGATAGTGTTGCTAGGTATTTCATTGGAAACAATAACCGCTACAGAGAGAATATAATCATACCCAAATCAATGGGTCCTGTTTACATTAAAACAAATGAAGAAAAAATGATTGAGGCTGCATTTGAAAGTTGTGCATTTAAAACCACAATAAGTTGTGTTGCTGGTAAGTAGAACATACCTAGAACTAACAAGGCAAAAAAGTATATTTTTTACATTTGATAGCAAAACCTTGCTACCCGACTCCAATGTAAAAAGGCTATCGATTTTAATTTAATTTTAGCCTATACAAAGTATTAAATAAACACATGAGTAGGTTTTGATGTTTAAAGGACGCAAATTTATATTTATAGACATACTGTCTTGCACTTTTTAGTAAAACTGTTTTTGACTGGCTTGTAGAAAATCCATTCTACCATGTTGATGAGTTTTTTAATATGTCATTGCACGACTCAATTCTGTGTTTCAAGTAGTAAGTTAATTTTGACAAACATGTTGAATGTGACTTAATTTAGGCTATTTTAAATGTGACACTGTCTATTACATGTATTATGTTTAACGACAATAAAAGATTCTATTCTATTCTATTCATGGTCTGGTGTGAAGTCTAACCTACAAGGAGTTCACCTGTCGGTTGCTTTCTTCTCTCAATAATAAATAATTGAGTGAAAATTTAAAAACGTACGTTTTCAGGAAAAGCACTTTGCAAATTTTTTCCCCTTTTTTCAAAACTTTTATTATTATTTTTATTTCAATTTGAAGTTTCATAAAATGCCCATGGTAACGCAATATCTTTGGTATTTTTTTTAAAAAAGAGCATCTTTAGTGGAAAAACACAAAATCCTGTCACGACCATAACAGACGTTTAAATGAATATTAAAAATAGTTAATATTATTTTTATAACTATGTTTTGCTATAAACTAATTTACTTTTATGACCATTATACAATAAAAAGGTCACTGAGCTTTTGGTATATTTGGTCTTTCTAAAAAAAAATAAAAAAACTCAAAAAATTGAAAAAAAAGCCAATAAAATCTTTTTAAGTTAGTTTAACTCCGAAAAAACTTACCTGAGACCCGAAAAATCGTTATGTTTGTATAGAGGTGTGCTTCTTTTGTGTATAAAACATTGAAATATGACAATATTTTAATTTTTGAAATTTTTATGATAGAAATCATAAACGTGATGGTCAGGGACAAGCGGTACGGTCGTGAATTTTCTGAAATAATCTAAATCTTTCTAAACAATCCTTCAATTATACTGTTAGTTATAATAAAAATAAGTGTTTCAATTGAACTAAACTGTTCAAATTACAATTATATTAAAGTTATTGTCACGACCAAACACACTATAATCCATAAGGCTGGATTGGTCGTGAAAAAACCCGCAATGGTCGTGAAACTTTGGTCGTGAAATTACATGTTATTTGGCTCTGTTCTGGCGGTAGCCCTGCACCTCATGTTCGAGGATACAAAGTGAACTTCTAGGTTAATCTAGCAATTGAAATATCTTAAACAAAAATTAACACCATGTCTACTTCATCGAATGACTACGTACGGTCATGGACACACCAAAATTACAAAAAACACAATCTTTCCCTTATTAATCTTGTAATTCCTCCTTTCAACTCGAAACGACCGGCACTACAATCCTGACGTACACCCCGAACTAGTCTCTAAAACCAACTGACTCCATCGACGCCAGGCTTGCCACTGTCGTGCTCCAAAGTTGAAAATTTTTCCCAAATGGTCGTGACGCCAAATCGAGGGACAGACTTATTTTGTCATGGTAGTCAGTTTGCAATGACAATAAAATTATAATATGCTCCTTTTTTGTAAGTTTAATAACCATTGATGGCATAAAAATATGGCTTTATATACTTCGGCATGAATAATTAGTCTAAAAACAGCGTGAAAGTTGGAAAATGTATCCTAGGGACACGTCATGGTCGTGAATTTCTAGACTTTAAAAATACAAAAAAAAATACCTAGAACCTATTTAAAACCAAATAAATGTGTGTAACATGTTGCCCCCGTCCCAAAAAATATTAAAACATATAATAATAAACTACAAATCCAGTATCTACGAAGTAAAAGGCCAGGGACATGAAAACGTACGTTTTTAAATTTTCACTCAATTATAGCTTGGCTTCAAAATTTACGTACATCCCTACAGTAAAATGACCACCAGAGCTTAGATTGTATTTTATTTTCGGCCCGAACTAACGGCCCGAAGCAAGTTCTCTGACTAACAGACCAACCAAAAAATTGCTGGTAGCCTACTCGCAGCCCTTTAATCATTGTGAGTTTTAAAACCTAAAATTGGTCATTAGGTTACTTTCATCTATCCTTACTGTGTGGGTATGTGTACACAGAGAACATGTTTCATGACAAAATTTAATTTCTGTGTTCAAAAAAAGAGTGAAAAATGACACAAAAGTAGACCTAGTTAAACAAATAAACAGTCCCTTGAGCTCAGATGGTTGAAGAAAGCTTCTTTCTTGGTCAACCCATTGACCCCAGAATTTTTTTGAATTTTTCTATTCAATTTTTTTTTTTAGGTTAGGGTATGTCCTTTTAAGTCTTTTATTATGTAGGTCTATTTCAACTGGATACAGGAATCCATATTTAACAAAAAGCGAAAGTAAAATAATAATCGTTTGTTATTACTACTATTTATTTGCTTGTTATGTTATGTATTTGTTAGCACTCAGTATCCATTATTTTTTTTTTTTAGTACTGTATGTAAATAGTACCGTACCTAGCCATCTTTCTTGTATTGAAATGTAGCCTATAATGGTTTTGCCGTTGGAATGAAATAAAATGAAAATGAAAAAGCAAAAAAAAACCATTGTTAAATGCATTATTATTTTGCAGATTGTTAAAGTGATAATGAATTTTCAGGATTTGGCTTAGGAGCAGCTTTAGGACTATTTTCTTCCAGTGTAAATCCTACAATTGTACCGGGCCAAGAATTAAAAACTCAAAGTGCTCGAGAAATCCTTCGAGAAATGAAAGGCTCAATGCTAAGCTATGCCAAAAATTTTGCAATGGTTGGAGCAATGATCTCTGCTATCGAATGCACAATTGAGTCGGTAAGTGGTTTTGAAATACTCCTTAAAATGTACTGTACCTATAGTCTAAGCAAACATAGCCTGCTGTCTATCTTGTACGGTAGTTAAAGAAGTTAACTTTACAACAATTCCATTTTTTATTCCAATGAATCGGTTAAACTACCTGGTGCAAATGCTCATTCTTGAACTAATGTTTGAATAGTAAAATTATTTGACTCTGATTGAGTAAATTTTTACTTCATGTTTACGGCGCTAGATTTATTTAATTAATTTTCCTCATCATACTGGCATTAGGGGGACAAGCTGGTCTAGTGGTTAGAGAGCGGGACTGTTGGTCCATGAGGTCCAGGTTCAAATCCCGCCAAATCACCAATGGATTTTATCCAAGTGATAATGCCGCAACCCCTAGTTCTAGTCTTAAGTAATGTGAAAAACAATCCTGGGATTGTGTCTAGCATTCTAGGAAAAAAAAAAACAAAAAACGTACCGGCATTAACAACTGTTATGATACAAATATATTTAAGCTTAGATGTAATTCATACTAATAATGACTTAATACTTCCTTAAGGCAAATTTCAGATAAAATAACTGTAACAAAACAAAATAAACTACCTATGTATTTTATACATTAATACTATATTGTAACTTAATTATAGTAGGTAAGCATAGTGAAGGTCTCATAGTAAGACCTGGAACCAGGACGGATTTACTTTTTTGTTTTAATGTCCACAGAGGCCAAAAACACTATCCATTCAAACTCATATACAGGGTAACATAAAGTCCCGCACGGGATTAATATGTTCTTGAGTGACAATGTGAAGTGTCATGTTGTTGATAACATCATTTACATTTCACTCTCGGTGGTGCAAAGTGTCCAACCGCTGTAACATAACGTTGTCACCTACAGTAGACTCCCTCTTATCCGAACTCCTCAGGACCAAAGCCAGTCCGGATAACGGGTTTTCCGGTTAACCCTCCCAGTGTTACTTGACGAAAATTCGACAAGCAGCACACTTTGTGTAGTGTTACTTGTCGATTTTTCGACACGCAGACATCGTTTACGGCGAAGGCTCTATGACTGACTGAATCGGATTGAACTGGATCGAGTTAGGTATCGTTCTTTCCGTAATATTCTAAGCTTTCTCCAGAGGTCTGTCTCTAAGCGATATTCATTTTAGTTCCGAAAATATTGTAGCAGACAGCTGACGTGCGTGTATTTGTAAACAGCTAGGTTCCCCCGGACCGATGACTGATGTGTTTTATTACGTTTATCATTGTTTTAGTGTTAAAAATCAAAAGTAGTGATATACGTGGTGCATTATAAGAAGATTTAAGTGGTTTTGAAGTGCTGGTTGATGATCCTGAAGAAGTAGGTAGTGATATTGATGTAAATTATCAGCCAGATTCCTAGCTATGGTTAGGCTATGCATTCTTAGCTAAACGCTATGTACTGAAATCAGTTTTTTGCCCATAACTTATTTATTTGCAAATATACTTCCTTATATTATTATATATTTGTAATCCTCATAAAATTTAGAACAAAGTGGCTATTTTCAAATATTTATAGGCCTATAATTTATACAATTTCATTTAGCGCGAACTTATTTTTTTTTTGAAAATTTTCGAAATTAGGCTATATTTTTTTTTACCTAAAATTTTTTTTTTTGAAAAAATGTTCCTTATGTTTTATATATAATATTGAAGCCCATGATTTTCCAAACAAAATGGTATATAGAACATTAGAATTAACATTGTTTTAAGCTTCTCAGATCCGTTTTAATAAAACCTTGCAAATGCGCCAAAAATAGGTGGACATTAAGGCCTAAACTATGGACACTTGGAGGGTTAAACCGATGTCCCCAAAAACTTTTTGTGTAACCCAAATATTTGACTTAAATTAAGGAGAGCATTGTATTTAGACTTGTGATCTCTGGTCTCAAATCTTTCCCACGAGAACAGTCGTTTCAGTACCGCCCACTTCCTGCCGTTCTAGTCCGGTTAATCCGATGTGCTGATAAAAATTGTCTGGTTAAAGAGATGTCATTTCTGCCGAGTGTAGTCCAGTTAAGCCGATTTCCGGTGAAAAGGTGTCCGGATAAGAGGGAGTCTACTGTACATTCACATCCTGCAGTTATGGCTCTGACATTATCGCTTCTAATTGGGACAAACTCGTCTACCACTTTGCAGTGATCACAACTGCATATTACCCCTATTGCAGGATAAAACTTGAATAGGGAAATTGAGAACAATCGTCTTTCACTGTGGCCCTTGTTCACTTTATTTATATATATATAAATGGAGATCTACCTATTGTATTTAGTAGTTTAGGACTGAACCTGTTTTAATAATATTGTGTTGGTGCAGTACCGAGGCAAATCCGACTGGAAGAACGGAACCTACGCAGGAGGGGTCACTGGAGGTCTAATAGGTCTGAGAGGTTCGTATAATTTATTTTGTATGGAACACTAAGTACTCCGATATTAAACTGTATGTTGTTGTGTAAAACATGCATGTGGTTTGAAATAATCAAAGCTCTAAAAACCCAAGGAAATTTAGGATATTGGATATCCTGGGAAACTTAGGGATGATAACACAACTACAGTGTTAATACCGTTTGTTAATTAATTCTTTCCAAGTTGATAACTCCTTTTAAAATTTATCAGTGTATTCCATACAAAATTCTTTTGCTGTGTGAATCAATTATCACTTTTTTCTAGAATCCATAATTCTATATCCCTATGCTGTAGTTTTGGAAATACCTACAACTATTTTCTGAAACCAAAGCCCAAACTGGAAGTTATATGGTTGAGAAACACTGCGAATTTAGAATGAATCAAATATTGATCTCCTTTCTTAGTCTTGGAAAATGAATTATTATTACCAGGGCAGTGGCGTAAATAGAACATGGCTTTGGGGGGGGATGGATGAGCACCAAGCTTGCACTCATCGTGTGAACCGGGGGGTCTGGGGGGTATGGAATACCCCCCAGCAAAGCGGGGGGTACGGGGGTCCTCCCCCGGAAAATTTTGAAAAATTAAAACTCCAAACTCGCCTTTTTAAGCATTCCAGAGGTGTAATCATGTTCAAAATTACTCCAAAAATCAACCCAATTGAGGCTGTCTCTTCTGAGGTTCATATGAACTTACCAAAGACAGTTGAACAGAATTAACATGCTCATTTGCATGTACAGGAGAACAGAACAGTCATCTAATTTCCTGGTTTTAAACATGTCCAATATTAAAAACTGGTCCTTTCTTTTGACCAACATATTGTTCAGCAAGATTAAAACAAATACACATAGGCTAATTAATTGATTAACAATTTTAAAATATACACTCTTGAATTCAAAACTTGAAATACACTTTGAAATTTTTCCCCATTTTTCGGCGAGTACAGTTTGCCATTTTAGCTGTCGGTAAAATGGCACCCGGCGACCTATACCATTGATTTAAGATACTCGCCATTCGACCGCAAAAATTAACTTTTTTATTATTGATTTTTTTCGCAAATGGTTAAAGTGTGATCTTGGCGACTTTATTGCCTTTTTTGTTTTATGTTGTAGCACTTATGAACATGAAAAATATAACTGATTAACTGATATGAATATAGATTATGCTGGATTGAAAAAATAACTTTCCAAAACAGAATTGCACCAAATTTATTGAAAATCTACAATGTTTGTTCAAAGCTATATAACAAAATTGATCTTCCTTGGTTTCTTAGCAAAGTCATCTATGACCTCGTCAACAGTGACATCAATTTCTCGATGGATTGACAGCATTGCAAGTCCATTCAGTCGTGTCTGTAACACATTAATTGAATGAGGGTAAATATTGAAAAATTTCCTTTTTGGATAAGGAAATGTATAACTGTTCTTTGGATTACCTGAGCAATAATAGGTTTTTTGTTTTTACGTTTTTAGTAATGAGCTGAATAAAAAAAATTGAATGAGGAGTTTGAGATTGATGAGGGGAGCCCTGCTGTATGCATTTAAAATCCATAAAAGGCACATCTAGAGATCAAGAAATGTCAATTTATGACAAATAAATTACAATATATGCAAAATTATTTCAAATTAAATTGTATTATATTAAAAGTCATATATGCAAAATCATGGTTTTAGGTATTAACAATATATCATCTGTTATGAGCTTGAACATAGCTAAAAGTCTATGCATTAAGGTGTGAAGTCAATGAAAAGCTAATTAAGGGCTAACGCACACTAGCACAAGCTATTTGATACATAAAATGATTGCTCTATTTGATGCGCAATTGCATAAAAATAGAGCAACAAACACTAACCCCGATCAGCGAAACTGAATAAAGTGGACAGTTATACAAATGAAATGATTTTTAAATCAGTTGCGTGCAACGAGTTTTAGTAGTGGTCCAGTGTACGTCGCCCTAAGTAGTAAATTTTTAAATTACAGTTCCACTTACTTGTCCAGTAGAGTTCCTGAGGTATGATTTTATTCTCTTCAATGTTGAAAATGACCTCTCTGGAGTACATGTCGTTACAGGCAGTGTGCTCAGGATTTTCAAAAGCTGGTAGATGGAAGGATACAATGTTTTGTCACATGCATCAAGGCTGGTAAGAGCGGACTTCAAAGCTTTGTGATTTTTTGTTCTGTCAATGTCTTTCCTCCACATTTTCAGTTCCACATAAATGTCATCACTGTTGGATGAAACATCGTTTGCATAGAACTGAACTAAATTGTCTAGCTTAGTTTTTGTTTCAATGTTTTGTTGAAGATCAAACAAGCATTGAAAGCCCTCAAAAATAGCTTTGTGTTTCTTGAATCTTTCTTCAAGCTGGGTTATGAAAAACTCTACGAAAGGAAGGAATAGGTTTATCCTGTAATGACTTTCGACTTGAGCATCAATGCTAGTCACGTCAGTGAGGTCGTTAGATAAACTTGGAGCATTACTCCTATTCTTTTGTTTTGAACACAGTCTAGGAAGTTTTATGTCAATTCCCACATCCAATGCAACAGCCTTGACTTGATTAAACACGGCATGGAACTCTTCCTCAGCATTAGTACGCATGGAATGCAATTCTGATATTATATCCTCGGCCAGTACAACAGCCTCTTTCAAATCTAAAGTTTCCTTCTGCAGTTCTTTGCACAAGGGCATACCAAAAGCGAATATATGTGCAAGAACGTGTACAGCAACACAAAACTCTATATTTAATATAGCCCACTTCAAGCTGTTGGCTCCTGAGCCATCTTTCCAAGATGAAATAATATCTAGGGACTCAAGGACAAAATCAAGAATGTGCATGAAATCTCGAACTGCATCAAACTTTGCCACCCAACGTGTGGCACACAACCTTTTCAAGGTTTTTACTTTTGGGTCTACTTCTGATTTGTCAATCACATCGTTGAGGACAGCTTGCCTTTTGGGCGTATTGAAAAATATGTAACATTTTTCTATTGTACCGAGACAATTGCTTATTTCACGGACCTCACATGCTCTTGTTACGGCTAAATTCAATGAGTGGGCCGCGCAGTGTACATACAAAGCCAAAGGGTGTTTGTCTTGTACAAATTTGTTTACACCATTGTATTGACCAGACATTGCCGATGCCCCATCATAACCTTGTCCTCTTAAACCACTCATATTTAACCCATAACTTTCTAAACTATTTAGAATTTTCCCGGCCAATGCTTTGCCTGTAAGCTCAGTCGTTGGTACGAACTGCAGAAATTGCTCTTTAACAGTGTGGGTGTGGTTTTCGTTTTCTACAGCAACGTAGCGAACACACAAAGAAATTTGTTCTACGTTTGAAATGTCACTAGTTTCATCTGCCAGTACCGAGAAATAAGTTGCATTGTTGACTTCCTCAACCAGTTTACTCTGTATTATATGATTGCAAGAAGAAATAATTTCATTTTGTAACAGAGGTGACAGATATTTAATTTTTCCATTCCCATCCAACATGTCTTTTAAATCTTTATCCCCTTGGCTTCTGTACCTCAAAAGAGCTCTGAAATTCCCTTCATTTTTCTCTGTACACATAGAACTCGTCCCAACCTTTCCAGAGTCCCTGTGACCTCTCAAGGCAAGCTCTTGCCGTCCACATAATATGACAGTTTCAATCACAGGTTTAAGGTTGCGTCTATTTTTAATTATCGCTTCATTGCGTGCAGTATCAACCTGATTAACGACCTCCAAAGACCTATTTTCCAGGGTTTTTTTCAAATTTTTGAAATCAGTAATGCAAGCATTGTGATAATCGGTTTCAGCGTGGTGCTTAAAAACTTCTTGGGCTTTTACCCAGTTTGTGAATTTATGTTTCACCAACGAACCAAGCTCTTGGCTGTTTACTCCTGCTCCATGTTTTGAAAATAAAAAACAAAATCTACAGAAAGCTCCCTCTTCTTTTTCTGAGTAAACTAACCACGGATATTTACTGAACCATGCATATTGAAATTTTAATTTTCGTTTCTGAAATTTTTCCAAGACAGGAAACTTGTAGGTGGAGGGGGGTTGCCAAAATGCATTCATAAGCTTTACTTTTTCCTCATCATGTACCCTTTTATTCAAATAAAGCCCAATGTCATTCCGGTTAAATGCTTTGTGCTGAGTTTCAGTGTCTGAGGTACTTACTGAGGGTGATGAACTTATTGACGACAGTTGAGGTTGGACCGAATTAAGAGGTTCAGGAGGGGGACAGTCGTCCAATTTTCTGGTTTTGAATAGGTCCGTTATTAGACACTGGCCCTTTCTTTTGGCCGACATATTGTGGTTTAAACAAATACAGATAGGCTAATTGATTCACTTCACTTAAACATCTTAACACACAGAACCAGAACTAATGCACAATCGCTAAAAACACTGTAATATCGACTACTAAATAACAGCTCAATAACACACTGATCAGTGGAACGGAGTGGACGGACTACGACTACGACTACGGAGTCATGGGTGTCAGGGTGGGGTGGGCTGAGTTATTTTTAGAAACACGTGCCCCTCCTCCTCCTCAACCCTCCCCCACCCGTCAACAGCGCACTGCGCGTCTACGCCATCGGTACGGCGCGGTGGTAGGGGGTGTTACGATCGGGAAGTGTTTATGTGTGAGTCCAACGGCATAGGCAATCCAGGACTAACTAGAACGCAAGCGCACAACTTGTAGCTTGCAGATATATTGCTACTTCCTTTCCTTTTGTTAATTTAAATTTAAAATAGTTAAGTTTTAGTTAATAATTTTCTCAGCATATACACGCTTAACGGTAATTATGTTGAAACAGCAGTACAGTATTCAAAAACATTTAAATGATATTTATTTTTAGTTTGTATTTTTTTTTTTTTTATTAGTCTTTGGGGGGTGATTGATCACCCTGATCACCCCCCTTATTTACGCCACTGTTACACTATAGTATAGCTGATACCACAAGATTTGCTCAGATTATTTCCTCAATCAAGGGAAATTATCATTGTATTGCCGAGATAAGCTCACGGGTGTCACAATCGTGGAAGACGATTATGGTATCGTGGAGAGCGTGAAATATGCTCACGGGCGTTGTCGCAGTCTTCATCAGTGGAATAGCCTTCCGACTAAAAAAAATATTTTTACAATAGTCTTGCAAGCATTTAGCAAACAAGAAATCATCTGATAGGTGGCTGGTGGGCCGTAGGTTGGAGACCCCTGCCTTAGACAACTAACATCACAGACATCCCATTCCTTTTTTAAAGTTTTATCCAGTAAAAATAGTAGTTGAATTGACCTTCTAGATTGTGCCACTGGCATATACGAGTATTTACACCAACTTAAAATCATGTTTCAGAAACTAACAGTAAACAAGAATACACGCACAACACACTCTATGGTGCTTATTCAACTGTTTTCTTTCAATATAAAATGTTCTAAATCTATATAGATTGATGGTATGTCCAATTCAGTGTCCAATCATCCCATTTAGAGTCCTTGGAGCCTAGACGTTCTAACTCATAAAACATTAAACAACTACAAAGCAAATTTCTAATCTCACAGTATACTAGATATTTAAATTAGGCTACAATCACTTTGGTATTCGAACAAATATTTTGAGGTGGTTAATAGCTCGTCAGTTGCTGTTTGAAAATAAAAAGAATAGCATTGCTCTTGTGGGGGGCAAATCCAAGATGGCCGTTGGCTTCCAAAGACTCCCTTGGAAATACATTCAAAAAAAAAAAAAAAACATTTCTAATCAGATTGGACTTTGAGATTCTCACAGTATACTAGATATTTACATTATTATCACTTTGGTTTTTGAAAAAATATTTTTGGATGATAATTAACTCTTCAGCAGCGGTTTGAAATTATCCAAGTTGGCCGCTAGCCTCGAAGGACTCTTAATTGCCTTCTTTGCAAAGTGATGTGACTCCACAGTTTTTCTGTTCCAGCGGGAGTGAAGGCAGGTGCTGTTGGGGCCGCAGGGTTTGCGGCGTTCTCTACACTCATTGACTACTACATGCACAGTTGAATCTGTTTAGGCCAATCTTTATTGTTTTGTATATTATACTGTTTATGTAATTAGTAAGTTGAATAGCTAAGTAAGTGAAATAAATGTTTATTATGCAGTTTTGTTTCATTAGTTGGACTTCTTCAGAAAAGTGCTTAAACCAGTACCAGTATTTTCAGAAAACTAAACATTTTACACTATAGCCACTCGGAATCCTTGTTTTAATCCATATGCTTTCAAAATAGAAATATTTTTTATACAAAATTGTTTAAATATAAATGTGATCTTTAAAATGTTTATCAAATGAGTATCTCCTGTTACAAGTCCTTATTAAAGAAATATTTAAAGTTTACAAGGGCATTCCTTAAAAATCTTGGTAAACGTCTACTTTGTTGTATATTTTAAAAGTCAAGCTATAGATGTAAATTTCCTTTTCTTAAAGGCAATACTAATTCCAATCTAAAATAATTAAATAAAATAATTTTTTTTCATGTAGGTTTTTGATGTTTTTTCTAAAAGCTCATCCTGAAAACACTGGTACTGATCTTCCTCTTAAAACAAAACTTAAATAAAAAATTCAGGTGTGAAACCTTTACATAATAAAATAAAAGTATCCAAATAGATTTAATTTTTAAAAGGTTTTTTACAGCGATTGAAGAAGATTTAGATATTAGACATAACATATAAACTAACCAAGAAAGCTTGAATGAAGAAGTACAAAAGGCAACATAATGACAAGTCTTTAGCTTATAAATACTAAACGTTTATTTAACTTCCTTACACAATAGGTAGGTACACAGTACACACATGCCAACCACCGAAGTTGCGGCTGCACAACCCTTACATCTAGTGTATCAAATAAAACATTTTTACATTTTAAACTCATAGGAAAAATAGAACAAAAATATATTTCTGACACTAGTTAACTCTTTACTATAATTACTCTCTTGGGCTTGGATAAAAAGCTAATTTAAAACTAAAAAGCTGTAAAAATGTAAAGGTGGTAGAACCGCAACACTAAACTATAGACCTAAATCTATTACATTATTAAAACACTTCATAACCATACAGTAATTTTTCAACACAAAAACTCCAATCGATAAAAGATTACAAATTTATCTTTACACATAATATTAGTAAAACATAAAAGAGATACATGAATAATTAGAATTTCACAAATGCTGCCTTTTGCAGGCTGAGCAACTTCCAGTCTTCTCTTATCATTCCTTCTTGCGCTGGTTTCGGTTTTCCTGTAAACAATAAAAACTGGCATTAAAAACCGACACAATTTTTAACTATTCATTGTAGGGATGGTCAAGTCTCGAAATTTCGGGAAATTTTCAATCTCGTTACACGAGACGAGATTACTTTTTGGCCGAGATTTTTATCGAGACGAGAATAAAAAAAAAAAAAAAAAAAAAAAAAAAATTAAAAACGCCTGCAGAAAGTCAATGCAATACCCGCAATACAGGAGCGTGTTGTAGTTGCGTTTCCTTTTCGAAGGCGTTCTTATTTAATTAATTCTTTTAATGTAAATATTACTTTAATTCTTTAAATGTAAATATTACTTTCATTATTTTAATAATATTACTTTAATAACATTTGAGAAGTTTTGTTAAGTGTAAGCAGTGTGAGGAATGTTTTATTACTATAAAAAAAGTCAAAACAAGTAACTATTTTATAAAAATTAATATTGCTTTTATTTTATGATTTATTTTATTTTAGGATAAGTTGAACTCTATCCTAACTGATATCACCATGTTTCCTAATCGTAGGCATTTTTAATAAGTTAGGCGTGATTAATAAAAAAATGTTATGCTGAAGTTAGGCGTGATTAATAAAAAAATGTTATGCTGAAGTTATTTAATGAAAGATTGTAAATATTCTTGCCTATTATCATTATTTTAGTATTTAAACAGTCATCTAACAATGTTACAAAATCAGGTAAAAATTTCGAACGTGCATTTCCCGTTGTGTATGAGAAGAGAAATCTCGTCTCGATCTCGTCTCGAAATTTTATGAGAAATAAAAAATCTCGTCTCGTCTCGTCTCGAACTAAAAATCCAATCTCGTCCATCCCTAATTCATTGGCATATTTTCCTTTTTTACCATTAAAAAATGGAAATTCACCATTAAATTGAGAATAAAAAGTAAACAATAGATTAATAAAAATGGATTATAAAACCAAAAAAATCATCAAAGATAAAAAGAAAAATCAATCAATCATTGAGATGGGGACGCTACCACCTAGGTGTGTGTTTTAACCCAAATATGAGTGAAGGATGGGTGTAGGATGGTGAGAGGATAGGTATAGCTTTGTTACGGATTAGGATAAACTGTTTAAAGTCCAATGATCAGTAACAGCTGAGTCCAAAGAAACAACATGATTGAATTAAATACAGAATCATAAGTTGAGTTAGAATATACACTATTCAACATTCTCTCTCACATAAAATAAGGAATAAAACCTTACCTAGGAACAATACCTTCACCTTTGTATACACAGTACTAGTGGGAGTACTGATTGATTTTCAGGAGTTAGGAGTTAAATAATGTATTACTTGCACTCGTATATGTTTCAAGTCTTGTATGTAGTAATTTACTGAAAGGAAATATGTTTTCAAAAACATTTAACTTTTAATCACTTATTTCAAGCTTTAATCAATATCCTCGGTCCCAAAGAGTCCAGGTAACAAGGAGTCTACTGTAACTGAAGACAAGAAGACTCTTAAACTTATTTAGATTTGATCATAGTGTTTTCAAACTACTGTAACTACACAATACCTTCTCAGAAAGGATGATGACCAGACGACGGAAGATGCCGATAAAGTCGATAAAAAGATCGACTGAGTGAATGACGAAATCCTTGTCTCCGCTGCGGCGCTTCTCAATAATCAGCTGAGTGTCGTACAACACGAATCCGCACATCAGGAACAGTCCCAGGTACAAGTAGATCTGAGACACACCGAGAACAAACTTTTAGAACATGCGAACCAAATAGCGTTGTAATACACTCTTAAAATTACTCAAGGTTTTAAGTTTATTTAGTTCTTTAAAGGAATCCGTTCACCAGAGCTTTTTTCTTTTTTAGGTTATGGCGCTCGCCTAATATGTTTTAAATCCAATCCTGAAACAAGTAGTTTGGTTATTGTATTAAAAATTAGTACAATCGGTAGTGGAGGGGGTAGAATTGGGGAGATGGATTTTTAGACTTCATATTTTACGGGTAGGAGGGGGGCATCCCCTCTCTGAAACTGCATCCAGAGGCCACTACTGAGTATAATATTACAACTGATATTCAGCAACCAGAAATTCAAAGAAGTTGGCTTAAATGAAGCCTAAATTAAAACAGGGTTGATTCTTTTAACTATAATTGACTTTATAAATTCCTCAAATTAAAAAAACCTATAATTTAAGTTTACACCCTACAAAACAATACATAGAAAGCGGTTATTGTGCAAAAGTGAAAAGAAGTAGAAGATTAAATGGATTTGTGTAGCTTAAAATGTACCAAGAGTTTATGAATGAGTCACTAAATATGACTTGTATGCAAATAAACCTTTGGGTTGATGTAGCACAGATTCTAGCCAAACATAAAATAAATAAATGTTTGGAATTCCGACTGTGCTCCAAACTTTTTAAGTATAACTCAATAACACTTCAAAACTAGGCACATGTTTAAGGAAGATAAATAAGTTGCTTAAGTCCACTGATGCTATTAAGATTCCGTGTTCAGTTAGCACTTTAAGATGTCGTACTACAGAGGAGTCCCGATAATCCGAACTTCGGAAATCCGAAACCAAAAATATATTTTTTATAAAAAAAATTGAAATTTTTTAGAA
The DNA here is from genome assembly GCF_028750875.1 of Macrosteles quadrilineatus. Classification (NCBI taxonomy): domain Eukaryota; kingdom Metazoa; phylum Arthropoda; class Insecta; order Hemiptera; family Cicadellidae; genus Macrosteles; species Macrosteles quadrilineatus. The sequence goes on from NW_026542594.1 coordinate 179,616,456, forward strand.
TTTTTTGAAAACTCTTTTATTAAACTTTTAACACAGTTAGCTGTACCTTGTCCAAGAATACTGTAGCGGCCAGGCGAGATAGACTTTTTTTTATAGAAGGCCTATTTTAGTAAATATTTCACCATTTTTGTTATTAACATTTTTCATTTTCGTCCGCCAAATCACAAAACAATCTAGGGCTTGTGCTTGCGTCCTAAGACGAAAAAAAAAAATTTAAAAAAAAATTTTTAATCCGAAATGGGCCCGGTCTCAACCATTTCGGACTATCGGGACTCTACTGTACCACTAATTTGTTGTGTAACTAAAGAAAAAACTTTAAAAAACCATTGGTATGCACTTGTTTACTGGATGGTTTTTGTCATCTACCGATCTATGACATTTTTTTTTTAGAAAATATGAAGGTCTAATAATACATTTTTAGCACTAACACATGTTGTATTTTAGCATAAATGTTTACAACACATCATTTTGTGTAGAATGTTTAATGGTTTATAAATGAGTCACCAAACATGACTTGCATAAATAAACCCATTAGAATTGCTGTAGCACAGATTCTAGCCAAGCATAAAATAATCAATGTTTGGAATTCCGACTGTGCTCCTGATTTCTATAGTATTCATAACAATACAGTATGACCAGTAGCTAGTCTGTCCCTTGCTACCTGTGCGGTCGGTCATCTTTTGTTAGAACAGGCCTGTTTCTTAAATGTTTAATTGTTTTATGCACTTATTTGTGTTCTTCTGATGATGTTAACTACTGATCAACTCTACATATGTACCTGAAGCTGATGATGGTGTTTTAACCCCAAAACATGTCTTGAATTGACATATTTTATTGAGCTGTGACAGGATTACGTAAGTAATTTAGTCTTACATTATGCCCAACAGCTAAGGGGCTTCACACATGGATTTTAATTGTAAAATGTTGACAGACAAAAAAGAGTGATCAAGGGTTACAGAACAAGTAAAGATCCCTAGGGAACAAGGAATTTTGCCAAATATTTTATTTACAATAAAATTTTAAAAACCAGGGATAGTATAATACCGAAGAAAGTAAAACACTGAGCCAAACTTAATTTTTCATCCGCCTCATTTTCTAAGAAAATAACCTATGACATTCTGATAATAGACTAAGCAAAAACAATTGAAATTTTTTTTATAAATGTTTACATTTAATCATTTAGTGTAATGTAAATGTTTAACCGGTTTAAATACGAGTCACCAAATATGACTAGTTTACAGATAAAACATTGGGTTGCTGTCGCACAGATTCTAGCCAAGCATAAAATAAATAAATGTTTGGAATTCCGACTGTGCTACAAGCTGTAGAACTTTAAAAAATAACTACAACTTTCTCTGGATTCTTTATCTTGTATAATACCAATGCATTATGCCTTAAGCCGTTTTCTATTGATTTGCAATATTTTAGTATTCATTATCACTCTACCCTTTTTAATTCGAAATATTTTAAATCTGCAGCAACATAACAGGAGAAACCTCCTAAATCCAACTTCAGGATAACTGACGGGATATTCGATTACATCATCACAATTTCCTGTTCTTTCATTTGCAAACCGGTAGTGCGGGGTTGGAGTCAGTCAGTACCTGATTTAGGGTTGGTATTTGCAACCCTAACTAACCCAAATGGTCTCCATTTCTAAGGTAGAACTTAACTGTGATCACAGTGACATAATCATCACCCACTATAACCGCAAAATAGTGAATATCTCTTGTGATTACAGGCACATTATAATCGTCACCCGCAAGTTTAGGGAATTATTAATTTTAGAAAATAAAATTGCCATCTAATACAAATTCTAAAAGGATTGTTTTTATGAATCAATACAGCCAATTTTGCATGCGGTCGTAGGCCACGGCCTATACCCATGTTTATAAAATCAAAAACAAAAATGTTTGAGACATCTTTTATGTTAATTCTAACAATACCTTTTATTTCCCAGCAGCAAATGCATTACTTTTTTGTATCTTATTTGCCCCTTGACTTTTTGATTAGGCTTCAATAAAAAAAAATGTGTTTTGATCAATGCCTAGACCAGAACTCAAAAATTAATAACTCTACTGTCTTATCATTTACCTGAAAGATGAGACGAGAGCCGAGCAGGATGTTGGCTAGGGACAGCAGTAACAGAGAGGACAGCAGAGTCATCAGAGTGCCTCCCAGATAGAGCCACTGTCCTCGCTGAGCTGTCATGGCGGCAATGCTGAACGAGGCAAACACCACGGACGTGCCGATGAATGCGGTCACAATAATCTGTGGGTTGATGGAAACAGCCATGTCTAACAGTGGACCCATCCCCAGACCTGTCAACCAGTTACAAATTGTTACTGATAATCTAGTATTTCCTAAACTAATAGTTTTGAAGACGTAATTTAAATGTTAATAACTTACATTATAATCTGTTTAAAAGGTTGTTTCAACTAATTTTATATACTGTGTTTGATAACCCTAAAAAAATTGGAAGATCCACAACTTGTGATCTAAGTTGTAATTTAATTTGAACCTGGTTAAAAATTAACACATGCCTAAGGTCTACTAACTTGGCAGCTGATAACATGGCAATCAGGATTTCTCGGTGAACTTGAGACGATGAAGTTTCACTTAAGTTCCACAGACTTTTGTCAGTACTTATTATTGGCGGTCCAGATAGCAAACCATACAACTCGATAGCTTCAATATTTGTTACACTAAACTAATGTGAATCATAAAAACCGAGAAGTCATAACGACAATCACGCAGTGACCACGGAGTCATGTTGAAGATCGCGCTGTGACCACGGAGTCATTTTGACTATTTAGCAGTGACCACGAGTCATTTCGACTATCGCGCTGTGACTGCGAGTCATTTCGACTATCGCGCCATGACTGCGAGTCATTTCAACCATTGCACCTGACCGCAGTTGTTGCTTACACAATGATGCCGCGATCGCGAATTGTAGTCATGATGACATCGTGTTAGGTTTAGGTAGCAATATTGCTCTACACAAGTTAACATTTAGGATTTATTAAACTAGGCAACTGCTTTTCTACTCATAACCATTTCAGGCCTCAAAACTACACAGATTTTTAAATCCAGTGATAGTCTGTTTTAATACCTGTTTGTGATTAGCTAAGGGTATTATATAATGACACTGATGTTTTAAAGTTAAATTTCACCAGATATTACATTATTTAGTCACACATTTTTTTTTACTTGAAAAATTTACCCATTATTGGTTTTTATAGATCAGTGCTACAAACGATAAACATTGATTTTGTTTGTCTTTTTTGGTAACTGCAATACTCAAGACTTTTAAAACAAACACTTTTATGCACAGGAAAAATCCCGTCCTGTCCCATCCCGAAAATTGGGAAGGAAATAATAATTGCATCCCGCCCCATCCTGAAAATCAGGAAGGAAATAAAAATCCTGTCCCATTACGAACTAAATATCCCCCCCCCCCCTTTGGAACCGCCTCTGAGTCCTTACCCCAACTTTAAAAAAACAGCCAACAGCTGATTACGTTACACTAAAATGTGGTGAGGAAACCTTTTCCTTAAATCACCAAAATTTTTTGAACGGAGTATAGTCCAAAGAAGCTTCATTCTTATCAATCCGTTTTTTAAACTATCCCAACCATTCCAATATAGTAAAAATATAGCAAAAAACCTCGTAAAATTGTCTAGGAAGCTCACGTCAACAATCTTAAAAGATAAGAAACATTTGTTTGAACTATGGTTTTAAATAGTAGACCTATTTTTTACATTTTCACCATCATCAAGATAGTACAATAATGAATTACTCATAAGAGTTAAAATTATGGTACTACCTATTTAGAAAATAGAAATTGTTCAAAAGCTTTTGGGGATTCTTAAGTAATCAATCATTAGGTCCAAGAACTAAGACTGCTCCTCTTAATCATTTTTTAACTTATTTTAATCTACTAAGGTTGCACAAAAAGCATTTTCTGATATTAGTACCTATGCAACTGTGAGTTATGTTATCAGGAATGACAGATAACACATTTGGCTAATTACCGCATGACTAACCAGCTGTGAAAACAATTAGAAATATGTTCATATAATGAATCAACCTCAATATTAAATCCTTTGCCTTTGGTAACACTGTAGATGTAAACTCAATTTAATCCGTTCTAATTAGATAAAAAAAAAACAATTATAAGTATTAATTTTAAATAGGATTGTGATGCTAAAATCTGTAGTTTTTAAACAACTGGTAGATTTAAAATTTTGACCTAATTTATAAACAATATTTGACTGAACAATTAATATAGCCATAGCCATGTGTTATATTAATCCAACAACAAAAACACAATTGGTCAAGGGAAAGAGTAATTTAAGATAAATTTGTAATGGTCACTTGTAAAATCATTAGGGTCTACAAGAACAGTTTCTTCGATTCGCCTCAATAAATTTTAGCAATTTTATTTGCTAATCAGTTTTACATTTCCTATTAACAGTTCCTAATACAACAATTATTGTTGATGACAATTATTGTAACCCAATTAGTTAATATTGCAGTTCAAGTACTACTACAATGGATTTGAATCCTACCTTAAGAACATGGACTAACTCTTAAAATGTTGACGAAGTTTAATTCAATTTAACAGACCCTGACTGCTGTTGGAACAATGTCCACTTTCCTTCTCAGTGGTTTACTTTGCAATGGGGTATAACTTAACCACAAAAAAAGTCCTTTGACTCTACTTTGATAAAATAAGCGTTGTGCAGCAATCAGGTTTTAATATCAACAATGATTACACAACTTTCTATTATTCATGGAATCTGCCGACAATGGGAATGTTAATTTTAAAAATTGCCTACTTTTGTTAATTTTAATCAGCTGTTAAAACGTGTAAAACTGATTCAATCAATCAATCAATCAAATATTCTTTATTCAAGTTTAGACAATATGTCTTTTGAATAGCGTCATTAAACTAACATAAACAAAAAATTATAAACTAAATAATTTTTTTTTGTTTAATCGATTCCAATTGAAAGGTAGAAAAGCAAAATTGTTTAACCTACATAAGCTAGTAGTCTTTCTTATTGTTACCTTGAGACCAATCCATATTTTCTTACAAAAACCTAACTTCAGAATGTTGAATGGCCTAAGACCCCTAAGTTGATATCGAAATAGCATTAGCCTTTATTGATTCTTAGCCATGTTACTTATGGTCTCCAGCTATTGGGCCATGCAGTCAGTGTCTCCGGAATTCTTAGGCTGCAGAAGAAAGCTCTGAGAATCATAACTGGCAGTGGGCGACAGGAGCATTGCAAGCCTATATTTGCTGACTTGGGCATACTCACCATATAGCCTACAGCAACTACATCCTTCAATGTGTCAGCTACGTACACTCCAATGTGCATACCTTTACCACCAGACAGCACGTGCATGCGCATAAAATCATATTGATGTACCCTATTGTAGGCTTAGCAGGACAAGACGCTTTCCCGGTCATGGCCCTCAGACTGACCAATAAGTTGCAGGTTGGATTTAGGAATTTAAACCACAATCAGTTTCAAGCTAGGTTAAAGTGTTGGATAAAAGCTAAAAGCTAGGCCGTATTACTCTCTCAGGGAGTTCGTTGAGGACGACCTCACAGGAATTTAAATCCACCGCCATTAAGTTTATTTAAGTTCTTTTTTTTGTCTTAATGACTATACAAAACCAGACTAAATGGAAGTCTGTACATATTGTAAAATATTAGGCCTAGTTGTATTTTTTTATTGTAAATATTGTCACAGCCTATATGCTGGTATCAAGCCAAGGAGGAGGTAATAAGGTAAGGTAGTATATAAAAGATTATATTTGTGCTCAATTTCAACTATTTTTGTTTAGTGGTAAGCATGGCAGATACCGAGATACCTTATTTAGTTATAGTTTTAAAAGATCTTAACCTTGTAACGATATATCTTAGCCTACCTGAAAAGAAGGCGAATCCGAGCAGGAATCCAACCCTCATCTGTCTGTTTTTGCCATTGTCGGGTGTAGACATAAGGGCGAACAGTAGTCCAACAGCTGCGATGACGGTGAGCAGACCTGCAGACAAGATCTCCGTGTACATGTGGACGTACGCACCAACAGCTGCAGCAACCGTAGACATGGTGAGGCAGGCGTAGACATTCTTCAAGTGTGTACGTACTGGCTCTTCCCTGCAACATAAAAATGGATCACAGCTGTTTGCTAAATTTTTATTGAGCCTATTTTGTTGAGAAATATTTAGATGTTAGGAGTTTGAAAGATTAAGTATCATGATACCTACTTAATCTTTAAAAAAATATAAAAAAAAAATTGAAACTTAATCAGTGACTGTACCCATTGACTACTTCACATTTGGATAAATAGCCAGAGAAAGTCAAGAAGAGAAGTTCTCTAGAGCTTGTAGTGAGAATGAGAGGCTAGCAAGAGAAAAGATTTAGGTTTTACCCTGTCATCAAAGCCAATGATTTTACTCAATTGGAGTTATTTATATGACATAGGTACCAGTAATTATTTGGGTGACTGTGCATGTAAAACAGCTAATTGATCGCACTATAATCTATTTCACTTAAGTCACATTTAATTTTTATCAATTTCAAATCAACTCTCTTGTAAAATGGCGTTTGCCGTGCATGTAATAAATAAATAAAAAAAACGTTGTTGGAAAAAATACAGTAAGTGTTCTGGATGATTTAACTTAAGCCAGTTAATTTTGCACTATCTAAAAAACGGGTTGGGACACAAAATATAAGCATACCTAGTTCTTTGAAGCTACCCAAGAAAAATTTCATATTGATGTTTAAAACTCGACGAGCTCACAAGAGTGACACAAAGAGCCTGAAGATGAGGTTATATAACCTCCAAACCGGTAGCTGCACACTACAAAATTTAGTATCACAGACGTAATCAGGTAATTTTACACCATTTTAATGTCCGAGAAAGATTAGGCCTACGCTTTTAAGCATTTCATTCAGGTAGGCTAAAATGTTCTGGCGAATAAAGCACAAGAGATTAGGAAATAATATAATGTAAGTTACTTAAGATTAGCGTAATCAATGCTGTTTACAAATAATGTCCCTGTACCTAATAAAAATCTGTAGGTTTTTACTGTTTTTAAACACTGTTGAACCTCGGTCTTCAGCAGATGACCATACATTGCAATTTGGAAAAAAAACTGGACAATATGTTAGGATTAAGGGATGAGATAAGAAAAGCAGTAAATTCTCTAATAGCCTACATTAGGCCTAAATACAACATCCTTTAATATAAGAGAGATAATTTGTTTCAAAAGCTTACTCAGAAAATGATATAAAATTTAAAGGCTACTGATTTACAAAGCAAAAACTTATCAACTCAGAATAGGTATCAAGCTCCCAACGTTTAAGTTAACTTAGTGCCTCAAGCACAGAACATTTTCTTCACACTAGGCAGTAGGTACCCTAGGACAATTTAAGTTATTAACTTAAGTTCCAGGCTTCCTTGAGCAAAATATTCTTTCTAATAACATGTTTCGTTTTAAGTTCACTTGGACGGAATTTCAAGATTTAAGTTGGGCCAAGTCATAGCACGAGTCCAAGGCGATGAGCAGGGAGGTTGTAGTTGGTTCTGTTTCTCGTTTCATAGCTGTGTACTTCTTCATGTCACTTAAGATTCCTGGTTGAGGCCAAAATAACGGTTTCTATTATGTAGAGGCTGATTACAGTAGGCCCTACTTCATTGTCTTTGAAGAAACCTCTAGAATTTCCCAGCCAGTCGGCATCATACATGATTTTTGGATCTTTTTTTCTGCAGTATTAAATATTAATACACGTTCCAAGTGAGTATGAGCTGCAGACCCCCAAACTGCTATTACATAGGGTACCTATCGTTGATGGCTTTCAAATAGCCTAGAGCGTGATACGCCACAAGCACAGCTTCTTGCATGCAGACGCTCTTAATTCTCCTCAGAGCTTTCGATAAGTGTCAAGTTAAGGTTTGCTCAAACCGTTGTTCTCAAACATTCATAATTTCTTTTTGCCCACTTGGAAAGCACGGACTTAATAATGAGTTGTTCTTATTGAGTGATAGGCCTAGGGCCTAGCCTATCAGATTCTTGAATAAGGAGGGAAAGTTATAATTTTACGTGTTGTGTGAGTAGACCTAGCCTAAATCAACTTTAAGTTAACACATTGCCCGCTTAAGACGTCTTAAGATGTCCTAAACCCTATCAAAATAGCGGAGGACGTCCTAAGACGTCCTTGTGTAAGGTTAAGCAAATGGTGTTACAGTTGTCACCGTTTTCAAACTAGGGAATTGAAACTCTGTCAGCCCTTGGGGGACATACTGTAGTATTACGTCATTACCGCCGCTTGCAGATCCGCCACTACAGTTGGTGGCGCTCGCGGCGGAATTTTCGAATGAATTGGCCGAACAAAAGCAGCCAGTAGGCCTACCGTATGAGTCTAGCGTTGAACGTTACTACTTGCTGAGCGTGGTCTGTAGTCCTAAATACAATAGAAATCTGTTTTTGCCGCCACTCCTTAGTTCGGGCGCGCTCCGATTTTTTGCGGATTTTTAAGTTTGCGCTTGCCTTTAGGTAAGTTTGCGCTTGTGCTTAGTCGTGTTTGGGCTTTTTACTATCTGTTGGTGTTTAACGAACTACGTCGACTCTCGTTGTAAAGCAGGACATCGCCGCACGTTCTTTGCTATTCTTCAGACCGAAATTGGAAAGCCAATAACACCAATCGGGTTTGTTCGACGCTGAGGGCTGCGCCGCACTGGGTTACAGCCGCCCTTTGACGTGCCGCAGCGAATGTGTTAAGTTACAAGTCACTTTAGAGAACATCAAACTTAGGTTGTAGGCCCTATAGTTGAAAAATGTGCCTTTTTGGTCTAGGCCTAGATATTTACAAACAACCTTGTAACTGTAATCATGCAGTGACAGAAAGATTGAATAGGCCTATCACTACTACGTACAATATTAACCCGATCGTTCGGGGAAATATGCCTAGCCTTGTGGTAGAATATTTCTGATAACTAAATAATCTAAATAAGTATTTATTAATGTATAAAATATTAGTTTAAAGTCAAGAATTGTCATGCAGAATATTGGTCACTGAACTGACATAATCTCTAGGTTTTGTTGCAACATTTATTTTGACTTAGGCTAACTTACAGTTTGGACGTAAAAGATTCTGTAAATGTTCTAGCAACTCTTTCCATTTTAGCGGAGTAGAAAATGGTATGACCCAAATTAACACAAGTCAAACAAAGACGAAAATATCGTAGTAAACACTACCCAAATCACTCCCGAATATTTCTTTCTCAACTCAACACTCAACTAGTTTAGAATAGTTTCGTTTCTTTTCGGTTCTGCTGATCTGACGAATCATGGAAATTGAAGATAATGGTGGAGGAAGATGAGGTTTTGACAGCATAAAGACACGTAGGTCTACAAGAAATTTTTTAAAGAAAAATGACATGGCTGTGGCATTGATTATGTACGTAGTTCAATGATTATTTAAAATTTATCTATACTGTAATTTATTTTACTAATGTCATTGGAATTTACAATTACAAAGTTTAACACTTAATCACATATTTTGTAAGAAACCCCCCAGACAATTGAGGAAATAGTCTCACGCAGATTTCGTAATGCGATTTTTTTATTGATTTATAATTTAAAACAAAGATATAAATAGTTTCGTTTTAAAACTACTGTAATTAATTGCTTGTATTTAAAATCCTAAAAGAGCATGCGAGACTTACTTCCGGTTTTATTTAAGTGCGATGATGTGCAATACCTATAGGTTTTAAATGCAAATTTCATCCCCCTTTACACATGTTTAGTAAGCGGACAAAGATAATAAATACAAATTGATATGTTTTACAATAACTTTAGATTTATGTTAAATTCTTGTTTGCAATGGACCTGAATCTTTAGTTTTAAGTTTTAGTGTTATTATACAATATTTAGCTTCAGTGACTTTTGCTCTGTACCAGTGTATTTTTTTTTTGCAATAAAACGTTTACAAACGTTTACAAAGCTCCCAGATTTGTATTATTATAAAACATTTAAGAAAAGAGCATTTGAGCTGCATGGTTATAATATAATCTACCTTTTGAAAATTATTTTTTATCTTTATGCAACAAAACAGCCAATCCCAAATTTATTTGTAATTTACACTCATCTGTGTTCTTCGCCTTCTCCCTTTTTTCTTTTTTGCTTCGGCCACGGCCTTCGTATCGTGTTTGTTTCGTTCCGTTCGTAGTGTTCGTTCGTTCGGGTTCGGGTTCGGCTTCAAGAAGTGTATTATTGTGTTTCTGTGTTTTTGTGTAGTGCAATTAATTACGAATTACGACAGACTCTTCTAATAATATTCCTAACCCAAGTTAAATTTATTTAAATTTCAATAGAAAATAACTACTAATCAATGCACAATCCCTAAAGTTTGTGATTACTGTTAATATTTAACTAATACCTAATCTATCTTCCGTTGTTGAGGTTAAATTACTCACCAAAATGTCATCGGGCAGTGAAAGGTAATTTACAAAATAATAAATAGGGTAAATTGTATATTAACTTAGGCATAGGCCCCTAACCATTTTCCAATTTCTTTGTCTTGTTGGTTTTTGTTTGATGACTGAACTATTGTCACAGGACATCTTACTAAACTTAATCATGTTAAATTCCATGTTTGTTTTTACTCGTTTTAGCCTAATAAATTATTAAAATGAGTAAAACGTAGGCTAAGTCATTGACCTTATAAATCAACTTAAATTCAGGCCTAAAGGTACATGGAATTAATGTGCTGAACTTAAACTTAAAGATAAACTTTCACGTTATCCTAGGCCTAAGGTATCTTACTTATTTATCTGGATGTTTGATTATTAGGTTTTGGGTTTAAGTTGATTTTGTAGCCCTTTTATAATATAGTGGATATACGTGCTCTAGGCCTGTATAATTACCTGTCAAAACCTGTGAAAATTCCTACTCCACAGAGCCATACACCTACCTGGTTGGAATCTTTGAGACAAAGATAATACTGAAACACTGAAAGCTTTTGAACAGACAAGTTTTACCAACTCATGTAAAGTAAGTTAAAGTCTTTTTACCATTCTAAAAGAAAACTTAAGCCCTATCTTGCTCAACTCCTTTGTCTGCCTATTTTGCTTATTGAAAAGCCCCAATGGCCATTACCTTAACATACAATTAAACTTATACAAAGTTAACCCTGAAATACCCCACAGAACTAAGAAGCCACAGTTCCGTAAATGTCGACCAGTTCAGGTACTTTTTTTTATATAGCTTAGGTCTATGACAATTATCTGAAATGTTGTCACACAGTTTTTGGTTTTAAGATATACAACAATCCAACTATGTGTACCGGTACATGTTACTCTCTATTATTATAGGGACTATGATCCGTCAGAAACTGCTATCATCAGGGAGGTCTATGACAGTGAGAACGCTCATGAAGCTTTTGGTGAAGAGCTGGAGAGGGCACTAGAAGCTGGTTGTCATACAATAATCATTGAACCATCGCGTCTAGGTGATGAGACAGCGCGATGGATAGCTGTTGGAAACTGTCTGCACAAAACAGCCGTAGTTGCTGGTCTAGGTTCCATTGTCACAGGTAATCCTATAATGGGCCTGCTCCTATACCTACTTTTTAAGGATGTTTTTTTATTGCTTATCTTGCTTTTTTAATGGCCCTTGTGCTTGTGATATAAAATATAAAAAAACCCAAGAACCAAATATAAAAACATTGGGTAAGTTTACTTTCATGTTAAAGGGAACATTCATTATTATCGATTTGAAACACATCAGCTGACAACTACGATAAGGATACAGTAAACAAATATTGTTCAGTATCAACAAACAATTTAAAAGACTAGAGCACTTGTTGCTCGAATTCGAGCAATTGTAAGGTATTACAGGCGTTATATTTCAAAACCAATAACAGTCACAATTTCCGATGTTAAAAGAGTCAACTCAAAGATAATGTAATCAATCGCAGCACTCCAGTTATTGAAACTGGAAACTAACTCACTCTGAAAACGAACGCTCACTCCACTTCAGTTATCGAAACTGAAAACGATTGCTCTTGTTTGTATTATGTGTGTTTACTATGATCAGCTGTAATCAATACAAATTATTGGTCTGTTAAAGTAAACAAAATATTTTCTTCACAAGAAATACATTGAGATTTTGATGACCTGTTGGGCAAAGCCCAAAGACTTTTATTACAGGAATTGGTAAAAGGAGGTGTCTATACAAAAAATGCTGAATTTTGACACATCGTTTGTAAAAATCCGTCCATTATTAATGGAGAAGCAGTGTTTTGTAGAAATCGCCTTCATGTATTGTATATAAAGGATATATTATATTGAAATGAAACTGTTCTAAACTAACCTAGAACCTACCGGTACCAAACTTGCTGTAACATTTCAAAATTCTTTGAAATGTTATATCTTAGTTTGATAGCCCCATATGCCTTTTCTGTTATCAAACGGAATTTTGAAACGGTAACTTAGCCACAGCAAGTTTGGTTAAAGTATGTTAGGTTAGCCTAGTTTAGAATAGTTTCATTTCCTAATTCAATATATAAGCTATTATTTTTGCCTAATAAAGGGTAGATCTTACTTTGTAATTTAAATGCATTTCAAGATATTCAAACTGAAAAAATACAAATCGTGAAGTAAAACAAAAATATCAATATATGAAATACAAATTATCGATAATAATGAATGTTCCATTTAACAGGAAAGTACGATACATTGTAAGTTTTTATAATTTATGAGTTTTGCCTACTCAGTAACTTAGCAAACACATATTTCTGAATAGGCCTAAATAAAAAGTTTTAAATACCTGAATGCCGCCTTCTGGTCCAAGGTTTGTCCTACTGGAAACAAAATGTTTTTTGGCCGTATCTCCGTTAATATCCAAAGTTTTTGCATATTTTTGTTCAGCTTGCTGATTGCATTTTTGGATTCAGCGTGGAAAAACTACTGTAAGTAGACATATCAAAATGACATTTTTTATTAGTCCAGTAGGACAAACCTTGGACGAGAAGGCGACAATCAGGTATTTTAATCTTTTTATTTATTGTCAATCAATTGGTCCGGAAACACCACAACAAAAAATTTACGTATTTCTGGATGCTAAAAATTGGACATACCTAGTACAGTACGGTAACTTAACACTATTACCGAAAGCCCCGGTCTGTGAGACCCCATTTGAAAAATAATGGACCCCGCTTAGACACACACAAACCGAAACCCTCGGCCTGTGAGACCCCGCTTTAAAATACACTAACGATGGGCTTCGGAGACAGGCATGTTATGAACAGACAACCTGTCAAGGTCACGGCACCCATGCAAAATGAACAAACAATATATCAATAGGTAGGGGAGGAAAAGGGGGAATAGTATTGGGGGAATGGAACCTCCCAAGTAAACAGTGTTGCCAACATGCGTTTTTGAAAATTCCCGTGGGCCTGTCAGACCGGGGTTTCGGTATTAGTGCTAATTAATATAACCCAAACTAACATTTTTAATGTTTAACGTTTTTTTTTGTAAAGCGTCGCCCAGCACTGAAATCGTAAATTTATCATTTTAAATGTGAGACTAAGCTGATCAGCAAGAATTAATTAAGCAAGTGTCTGAAAGCTCTTTGGTACAAGCTATAAACACTACTTTTCATCTTAAGTTAATTCCTAATGTTATTGATTTAAATTACGAAACTACATCTAAATCAAATCAAAATACCTATCTTTTATTACATACAAAATAGGCAATATTTACAAAATATATTGTAGGCCTATACTTAGGGTTGTCATATGGTAATTTGTAGAAAAGAGGAGATTTTAGCTGGCAGCCCCCACTACAGTAAATAAAAATATACGGGCTAGCAAAATTGTATAGGCCTACCTACATAGCACAAATATTATAGAGAAACGGTATGGGTCATACAAATAAAAAAATTATGTCACTGGGTTGTAAGTTTAAATACTTTTTTATTAATATTTAAATGGAACTGTCAAAAACTTCCAAACCAGTTTTTCCGGCTAGGCATATTGACGTCATTTGTTTATGTTTATTAATCTATACCGTTTCTGTTCAATATTCGTGCTACAATATCAATATTCAAAATATGGTACGCGAAAGCATAAAATTTACATCTTGCTTATCACATCTCACTAAAAATATCAAATAACATAAACAAAACCCTCTCTGTCTGCTAGACTCGGTTCGGCTTTGGTAGGGAGTGAACACGGTTGGGATAACTTTGGACTTTGGACTGGCCGGCAGACGCAAATTGAAGGACTGGGAGCTGTGAAACAGACGATAAACTAAGGACAAAGGACGTTGCTGGCCAAACCAAAGTGAAACTAAGGAATAAAAAAAATGTTGAAAAAGAAAACAAGAGTTTTTCACCACAGTCATTGCAAAACAATATTTGCGAGCCCAAACCTTTATTTTATTCCAAAAGTTCCGTAATACAATGTATTTTAATAGAGAGTGAAAAAAGAGAAATTTCTCACTTTTTGCAGAAATCCCCTGGAGCTAAACTTTGAACGTCAAAATCCGGTAATCTCCGGGGAAATCCGGGGATATGGCAACCCTACCTATACTACAATGAGAAGCAAGTTTTAAGATGACTGTATAGCTAAAACATAAACAAAATTATTCCCACATGTTAAGAACTCGTGCGTGGGAGCGAGCTGTATTATGTTATATGATAAGAAAGAAATGAGAAAATTTTATAAAGTAAAAGGAACAAATAAAACAGTAACTTCTTTCTTCTCTTTGGACACAACGTAAGGAAACAATGAAAAGAAACATCAGTGTTTACGGTGATTGAATAAATAAGATTTATTAGAAACCAGAAAAAGTACCTAAAATAAGAAAGTAAAAAAATTTGCTGTTTGTTTTTCCTTGACCGAAATTCTAGTCAATCGGGAAACATAAATTTCCTGTGATATCAGCATACATAATGGTGACTTTCATGTTGAAAGACAAAGTAACATTTAGACTAGGCCCTATCTAGTTACTTAATTATTGTTTCTTCATAGTGTTACCATACTGCTTATACAATACAAAAAATAAACCGTTAACTCATTTACTTTTTAACATAAAAAATTCTACTATATTTCAGCTTAAGCCTCTTTAAGGAACAAATTTTTTATAAGGAATAATTTAAAAAGAAAGGATAAAAAAGTTTCTCATTAATTTATTTCCAAAATACTATTCTATAATAGGTCTAAGTTAACTGATTCATCTAGTTTATAAAACATGTCAGTTAATCTGTATTACCTAGATGTTATTTTAAGTCTATTTGGTAGGTTTTGCGTGGCCAGACAGTCCAGCCCTGTTCGTACCCCTGGCTTGCACATCGTTGCTGTGCACCGGTCTATACACAGTCTCCTGGCAGATGGACCCTTGTTGTCAGTACCAGGTGAGCAAAGACCCACACTCGCTCGCTACACACGCCTTGGCCTCCTGCTCACCAGTCGTGCTGGTCAGGAAAGACAACTACCGACGGAAAGCGCTACACTCAGCGGTCACGCTTACATCTACACTACTAGTCGCTTGGAAGTTCTACATCAAGTGTATCAAATGACAAGTCTTCTAGTCAGACTTAGTTTAGGTTGTGACAACAGTATAGTTCATCACAGTAGGTTAAGAATGAACTATTTTATCTTAATAGAGAATGAACCTGACAAGAAGTTTTTTGTTTAGTTCCTACGGAAGAGTTTGGCCAGTATTATTGTAAGCAGGATGGCTCGAGGATATTTAGAGAGATGTCAAGGAATTTAAAAAGTTATAAACATTCTTTACTAACCTCCATTTCCTTATATGCTTAATTTACTTGACACAAACATATATACGGCTATGTACAATCCATATTATGTTTTCAATTGACTACCCTCTAGGGTTTACTGTAATCTAGAGCTTTTCTTATATATGTAGGCTATTTATTAGGAAATGGTATTCTTACAGTTAACTTATTTGGCCTGCTTTTAGTGTTTACAAACTCATCCCATTTGTCTCTAAACATATATAAAATACTAAAACAAGTCATGTATTTTTTTACTGTATACTTGAAAATATAGAAAATATTTTTCTGAAGTGTTGAAAGGAGTTGTTAGGAATAAGATGGTTGATATTGGAAGATGTTTACCAGCAGTTATCATCTGAAGCACTTTTGATGATGTTATGGAACAAATTATGTAGCATTTTCTGTTAAGTTTGGAAATGTGAAAACATATATTTGTTGTAAGTATGTCACATATTTCTTTTCATTATGAAAATTTATGTGAATTATAAAATAATAATTTTATTTATGTATAATTTGTAAACAAAGTTTTTTATTTACCCCAGTGTATTCATAATTTTAAGCCGATTCCATTTTGTTGTTAATCATACACCTTATTAACAATGAATTTAAAAAAATCATATACCATTTTGAACCGTAAAAACTACTAAAACTTGTTTGATGTTCAAACCAAGAAATTGCTAATGCATGTTATTGAAAAGTTTGATAGATCAAGTATTTAAAATGTTTCACATCAGTGACATTTCACTGATTTGTTAGAAAATGCATCAACCTCAATTATCCATTATCAGATAATGAATTGTGATTATTTTTGGCAGCAGTTTGGATAATTGAGTGGTATAATGACTTTGTGACGACTGACTGTTTTGATGATATGGTATCACTCCTTCAAGTACCACCATGGTGTAGATAGAATCAAACTTGTCATTTTAAGCTTCTTGAGCCCTGAGAAGACATTCAGTGGTAAACTTAGGTGGCTAGCACAAAGCCACCATACACAAAGGCCATAGTACAAAGCCACCTTTGTGCTGGTGTCCAGGGCAAAATCCAACACCACCCCCTCGCCATCACAGATTAACAGCGCTCACGGTGGAGGAAGACACTGACTGTGCCCTGTGTGATTGGAATTTTCACACAGTGCTTGCTGTTCGGGCTCTTCCTTGCCCGTCACAAGTATATTTCCAGCACAACATACAAAAGGTGAAATGAATAATTCTCTTTGAGATTACCAAACTTAAAGCGGGTGGGCAATACAAATAAATACAACTAAAAATATTTTCTGAGCTGAAAAATGAGATTAGCAGTTAACTTATCCATCAAATTGAACAGGAAAGTGATAAAAATTGTCTCTTAAGAGGTAAAGCATAGGCATAGACTAACAAACACATAAGTATGACTAAGGGAGTATGTTTGGCTACCTGTGGTACTGAATCGCTCGATACAAAACACAAGTTAAAAAATATAGATGTTTCATAAGTTTTAATCATTTATAATTACGTCAGATGGTTAAGCCCATGGATAATAGCATAGATAAAACATACTCCCAATAGACTAGACACAGTACAGTGTGTATTTTATATATATTTAATTAGTGATGTTTCAAACATGTTCCTTTTAATGTTCGTGACTACACCTTAGACATGACATGCAGTCCTTTCTATGGGGAATTTGCTGTATGGTGCATCTATCATAAACGGCGTCCTCTGACAACAAATACTCAAACAGAACTTGTATGGATCATAAACAAATCACGTTGCCCCGAATCCTATACTAATAGCATTATTATATGATTTCGACAATTACTTTTAGCAATGTTAAATAATGTTTATTTTCGGGCCAGCTACGTCATTATTTGTACTGGTTCTGTTCAAGGTTTTCGTGGCCTTGCCAGTGGCGGCGATAAGAACCCGCGGGCCCCCTCGCAAGTTTTTTCGCCGGGCCCCCCTCTCCCAATGATCTTTAACCACATTTTCCCATGTACCACCTAAACTTGCAATTTTGCAATAAACTTGACAAGGCATCTCCCGAGGCGTCATTATCGTCTTCCACGATCGCGGCAAAATCGTTAATACTTCCCGTAGTCATAAGTCATGGAAGAAACATTATCATAGTTTACCGGGATTTCAAATGCAACCAAACCTATGACATCATTATAGATAGCAGCATCATCGTCTCCCGCGTTCACGGCCCAATCTAATATCACGGCCTAATATGTCCCCGCGACCCGTCGGTGGTGACGGTGTAAATCATTTTTCCGTAATCGCGGCTAAATCCTAGATATATCTCTCGCTAAAAAAGAAACGTCGTTATCGTCTTCCGCAACCGCGGTATTGAACATCTGCGACCGCGGAGACATCGTCATCGTCACCCGCGGGGAAATGTTCTCGTCGATATTCGCGATCGCGGCAAAAGCGTAGGCCTAATCTTTCAATTTCGTGAGCGTGATCCTCTCACGGATATAAAAGATTTTACTTTTAATTGTGCATTATTGTATTGAATGCTGAGAAAATCGGCTAGAGCTTGATTTTCTGACTTTGTGCTTGATCTCTCAAGCTTGTAGTCCAGGCTCCTGCTCGGCTCAAAAATCGACATTATAGGCCTGTATTATAAATATCAACCGTTTCCAAAACAACCCGATTTTGAACCGATCTGATTTGACCTGAGGCCCTTAGTAACATGTTTAGTGCGTTCAAGATCGGGTTGCTTTGGAAACGGTAGATTTTTATAATATAGGCCTATAATGTCGATTATCGAGCCAAGCACAAAGTCATAAAATCAAGCTCGAGCCGATTTTCTCCGTATTCAATACAATAATGCACAATTAAAAGTAAAAGCTTTTATATCCGTGAGGATCACGCTCACGAAATTGAAAGATTAGGCCTACGCTTTTGCCACGATCGCGGATATCAACGAGAACATTTCCCCGCGGGTGACGATGACAGAGGCCACATTGGTTATAAATACCCCCGCCGCAGCAAACCTGCCGTCTAAGCGAATTTCCATTTGGCCGAATTGATTTTCAATTGTATTTAAATAACATTAGGTTTAACGAGTACCTATGTTTGCTGCTACAAGGAAACTAATAAAGTAGTGTGTTTTTAGTAAAATATTGATAGCTTACTATAAAATAAATAAATTTTCCAAGTTTGATCCAAATATATCCATTAACAAGCAAACTACAACATTTTACAATATTCTCCATAAGAATAACATGGGAATTTTAAATTTACCATTTTTTTAGTTTTCTCCGTAACCAATAACCGTACAAAAACACTTTGATATACTGAATTGTTTGTTTTTTTTAAGCTCTTTAAGAAGGTTTAGAGAAAAATTGGGAAATTTTGTGTTTTGAGGGTAAGAAGTGAGAAAAACCAATTTTTACCCCATAAAACCCCCCATAAACCCCCCATAAAACCCTGTTCCCATGGTCCGATCATGCTGGATCGCGAACTCATTCAAGTTTATCCCGCCTTACACCTTCAAACCAAATTTCATCAAAATCGGATAAAAATTGCTCAAGTTATCGTGTTCACGGACACATATATATATGTATTAATTTATGTGTTCACGTAAGGGCTGCTGATATATTAAATATTTAAGTAAATAAGTACAACTGAGCACCCAGTATATTATATTTTATAAAAAGAAGTGACATGTTTCGGACATTAGTCCATTTTCAAAATTCAAAATACATTATACACTTAACTGTTGTTTATATTATAAACAACAGTTAAGTGTATAATGTATTTTGAAGTTATGAGTTGTTTATATTATAAACAACAGTTAAGTGTATAATGTATTTTGAAGTTTGAAAATGGACTAATGTCCGAAACATGTCACTTCTTTTTATAAAATATAATATACTGGGTGCTCAGTTGTACTTATTTACTTAAATATTTAATATATATATATATATATATATAAATCTATATATAATGAAGAAAGCATATTAACTCAGTACCCTGAAATTATTTTTATTTTTAAAACTCTACATGTTTCGACCATAATTATAATATAATATTATATTATATTATAATATTTATAATATATAAATATTATATATTTATATATTATAAATATATAAATATGTATAATATTTATAAATATTTAAATATTATAAATAATATTTAAATATTATAATATTTATAATATTACATGTTTATAATATTTTTTTTAAAATTATAAAAAATATTTATAAAATATTTATAAATATTTATAAAATATTTATTTTATAAATATTTTATTTATAAAATAAAATATTGGTTCAGATATGTCGATGACATAATATGTCTATTTGAAGGTACGGAAGAAGAATCAAAAAGACTTTTAAACTATATCAACTCCTTATCAAACACAATACAATTCTCTCAAGAGATACAAGAGAACAAAATAAATTTCCTAGACGTGACGATTTCAAAGGAAAATAGATCTCATAACTTTGAAATTTATAGAAAACCAACTACAAGTGACTGTATAATACCAGCAGACTCAAACCACCCGTGGGAACAAAAGATGTCTACATTACATGCATTAACAAATAGGTTGATCAATATCCCGATGAACAAATCTAATTTCATAAAAGAAAAGAATATAATTAAATACTTGGCATTTAAAAATGGATACAACCCTAGAATGATAGAAAACATGATTAAGAAAAAACAAATGAAAAAGAAGAACAAAATTGTAACAGAAAAACAAAAGAATGATTTTATTTGTGTTCCATATAATAGTAAATTCAATAGAGCAATCAGGAAAACATTCAAAAATTCTAAATTAAATGTAAGTTACCGAACCAAAAACAACGCATTAGAAGTAATTAATAAAAGAGCCAAAAAAGATAACAACCAAGTTGTAACATCAAAATATGAAAACTCCGGTATTTATAAAATTAAATGTTCAGATTGTGAAAAGTATTACATTGGACAGACAGGAAGGTCGATCAATTGTAGATATAAAGAACATGTACAAGCTTTTAAATCAAAGAATGTGACTAGTATGAAAAGTAATGTAGCAGAACACATGCTTAATGAGAATCATAAATTCACTAAAATAGAAACAGATATGATAGTTTTGGACTATGGATCAAAAGGAAATAAATTTGATACAAAAGAAGAATATCATATATACTGCAGCTACAAGAATGATCCAACAAATATAATCAATACAATGCAAGTTAAGAAACAAAATCCTATATATGAAAAAATTTTAAAATTAAAGAATATTTAACACAAACATCAAGAGGAGGATAAATTAAACAACCATATTAACATTTTTATATATATATATATATGACAAAATTCCATGACCAAAGATTATTTTACTATACATTTTAAGAAAAAAGAAAAATCATATGTAAAGATCATCACATGATGTTTATTTGTTAATTAATTTGTTTGTGTTTGAAGTGAGGTTAAATGTTACTCTTGTAAATGGCCTAAAGGTCGAAACATATAGAGTTTTAAAAATAAAAATAATTTCAGGGTACTGAGTTAATATGCTTTCTTCATTATTTATAATAGTAGCCCTTTATCTAAACAATTGTATAAATCTTTAAATATATATATATATATATATATATATACATATATAAAAATTTGAACGAATGGTGTTTTTGGCCTCTGGGGACATTAAAATGAAAAAGTAAATCGGTCCCTGGCCTAAGTCTTACCATGAGACCTACGGTAATGGCTACTTCCCTATAGGGAAATTCGCTAAAACGGCCCTATTATTATGCAACCAATTTTGACTGCGCCTTCACACAATCCACGAGGACAGTTAATGCAACCCACATAACTGATGACAATTCTTTTACTTAGGTTGGTAGATAATTTATATCGATCGGTCAAGTAATAGTGTTAATTTAGTTGTTGTAAACTACTTGAACTATAGGTTTGAACAAATTTTCATCATAAAAAAACGTAGCCTATTTTAATTCTCATATAAATATTGTTATGATAGGGAACCCGTGTGGCTGAGCCTGTCACACTATCGCGGGCCTGTGTGCCGGTAAAATTTACCGAAAATCTCGGTCAAGGATCACGGCCCCCCCTAGCTCGCGGGCCCTGCGGGCCCGCTATCGCCGCCACTGGGCCTTGCCCTGACTGAAATCCGTGATCGCGGTACTTCATCATGATCAACTTGAACGTTCACGGAACGTCATGATCATCATCCACGTTCACGGTAACTTCATAATAATTCCCCACTTTCGTTGTGACATCATGACCACCTCTACATTTGTATTTATTACTAGCTGGCCCGACAGACGTCGTCCTGTCCTAATGTGGTTTTATGTCAAATGATCGTTAATTTTCAAGATGAGCTCGTTCGCATGGCTCAATCACGTCCTGGTTGAAGTTCGTTCGCTACGCTTACTCACCTTTTGGTTGCAAATTAGCTGTTGTCATAAAATCTATATCTATAAAAGAGGAACTATGTATGTGTGTGTGTGTGTGTGTGTATATACGTTATGGACTCCGAAACCGCTCGACAGATTGTAATGAAACTTTCAGGCATTATTAAGCATCTTTCAAGGATGGTTCGAGTGAAGTTTGGTGCAGATCTATCAAAAGGGCTCTGCCCCAGAGGGTTTTAAGTGGGCCAATGTCAGACTTTTTGATCTACAATGTTTACAAATAAATATAATTTAAAAGCAGATGTTTACTTTTACCAACTGTTTTGTAGGTTTGAATAATTACAACACTAGTGTACCTGTTGCTCGAATTCGAGCAATTGCGAAGCATTACAGGCGACTCACGAAGATTATGGAAATACTCACGATCTACACAACAGTTAGATATAATCAAAATCTTTTGTAAATATTTTATCTTTTTTCAAAAAGCTTATCTTGTTTTTTTTTGTGTTTTCTACAAATTTTTTTCTCTCATAGCCGCATTAGGTTGTGTATGACAACGATTATAAATGAAAAAAAATATTTCTATTTCTTCTACTTGGTTGTGTTCTATGACTTTTTCTATTTCCATTGTTTGCAAATTGATTAATTCAATGATTGCTCAAGAAATGTAGAACAGTGTTAATTTAGTTTTATTTTTAGCCTATATAAAATTGTCTAGGATTTCTCGCTCTTTTCCATTGTAATAATTACACCAACCCAAGTTTCGTCTACAGATGCAATATGCCAACGAATATCACCTACGTACAATCTCCAAGAAGTGGTAAAAAAGGCAGAAACCAACCCATACAATAGATATAAGTTAACTCCAAAAGAAATAATTTTAAGAGTTACTGTGATATTAGGATTTTCCACTGATTTTGTAATAGAACATTATATTGCAAAACATGACACGGTGCAGAAGAAAATCCCATTTGAAATCAGAAAAACCCATTGCAAATACTGTACTTCATTTTGACAAATTCAATAAATCACAATTTAAATATTAACAGCTGTTCATTAAAAGTAGTGTAGAATTATGCATATGGTCGTAATGTAAACAAATCTGAAGAGGCAACTTTAAAGGCTTCTGGGGCAGAGCCCCAAGGGAATTTACCTCGTTCCTCTTTTGATGGCTCATCTACAGACCAAGACCTTTCTTAAGAGACCCCTACCAAGTTTCTACGCCCAGCCGTTCTCTCAAATTAGCTGTGACAAAGACCCCGTTTTCCTCCATAAGAATGACATGGGATGGGAATTGAAAGGCCACTGGGGCAGAGCCCCAAGGGAATTCACCATGTTTCTCTTTTGATGGCTCATCTACAGACCAAGACCTTTCTTTAGACACCTCTACCGAGTTTCTACACCCAGCCGTTCTCTCAAAATAGCTATGACAAAGAAAAACAGTTTCAAATTAATTGAATGAACGAAGTGAATTCTCATACTGGGGTGAAATGCATCTTTATGTTGATCGAAATCTCGAGAATGCCTAAAGTTATAAACTTGATGTGTTGCACAAAGATTCTATACCACTTTATCTTGCGACCATTAGTTGTTGAAAAATATTTGTTCCGTAATTATTATAAAATCTTAAAAAAACATTTTTAATTTTGTCCCATAAGATTAACATTATGAGCTACCTTCTTCTTCTTTTTATTTGTTTACATTTTACGACCTACAATTTTGTCGTTTACTTGAGACAAAGAGAACGACTACTCTTTTATCCATAGAGTAACAGTCAAACCGTATTCACATTATAACTCTACAATTTCTAGGATAATAATGTATTTACGAAAATACTGGCAGGAGTTAACAAATTATCTACTAAAATGTATCGCAATTGATTGAAAAATAAATATTTACATGTTTATTCTACAAGCTACGTTTCTTCAGTAGGCAATGCTATATAATAAGTACGACGCGACGGTAAACGATGCCGTGGGTGAAAGTCTACTAACTTTGTTTCCTAACTTGCTAAAAGTTAAGTAAGTGTTATCTTTGACTAATTAATATTAGATAAGATTTCACTATCTAATAATCAATGGTTTTAGTTATTTTCGTTCTGGTTGTTCTAAATTAAATTTCAGTTCTCGCGTCGGTGGCTTTATCTATTCAGTCAGTCATTCAAATGTTGCCCCAAAATATTTAGATAAGTTACTGTACTTTCATATTAATGTATAGTGATATAACATAAGTACTAAGACTTTTTTTATCAAATAAGTTTTTTTCATTTAATATATCTTTTTTTTCATCGGTCGTCTGCAGTTCACTCGCTAACTGACAGAATCAGAAATGCTGCCTTAAGTTAAGTTTAGTCTTAGAACATACTCCTCAAGGTTTAGTGCGTTCTGCTAATTGATAATAAGACGGCAACCTAAGTAGGTTTCAAAAGTTGTTAATAAAATCCTATCCATTTAAATTACGTAGGTAAGTAATGCAATCAAACTGCATTTTAGATTCAACTCAAACCTCATTCATTAAGTTAAGGTTAACCTAAAACAAGTAGACTCAGTTCTGATGAAGAGTGGATGCAACTCAGCCAATGGACACAAGAATAGGCAATAGGAAGGAGCTTTCCCGACTTTGGTCTGAATAAGTGACAAATTTTAGTGAGTTTAATCATTGACTATATAGTCAATGGTTTAATATTGAACTCTCAGTCGACTATGTGTAAACTGAGCTTATGGACCCTTCATCAAGTATTGAACACTAAATACTGTAGGTCAATAAGTGGGAACCTACTGCTTCAAAGAGCTAACTTAGCCCACATAAAATAATGCTGCTAAGGGCCCATAACAAAAGGACTACGCAGATAACCAAGAAGTGAAGATCAAGACGTACGGTACGAGCAGACATGAAATTGGGCTCACAGGTCTTCATCGATTGTACCAAGGCAGTGGAAGAATGGTGAGACAGACAATCAGAATGCTGAGGTAGATAATCTTAACTTCAAAATATAGCATATAGCCTAAACAGTATAAACTTTTGAAGGAAGGCGGTGAAGCGAGGAAGTGCTGTGTCATGTAACGTTGTTTTGTGTAAAGTGTGTCTGTTACATTAATTGCCTAGACGGCCGTGTTGCCTAGCCTAGGTATGGCCTGTCAAGTGTTTTGTTAAAAATCTGTGTCTAATGATGTCACAGTACTATGTTTATTTGTTCATACAACAATCTGTGTTTAATGTGTTTTTCACCGTCAAAGAATGTAGGCCTACGGTAGAAAGTTTAAACTAAGAAAGGTAGGCCTTAATATAACCCTAACTTACCTAAATAGACCTAAAAAAGTAATGTATCCTATAACTTTCTTTTAGCTACTATATATCTGTGTCCTTATAGTAGGCCTACTTAGATTACCTAAGTTACCCATCTTCAGGGGAACAGTTTCGCAGAGAACCTAGCCTACGATAATTTATCAGATGAAATATTTTGTTTAACTTAATATACCCTATATGCGATAACTTATCGTAATCGGTTCACTTTTAGGCGATACAACTTACCGTACCTATTTATCATGTAGGCCAAGGCCTATTTCAATATTGAACAATTTATGCCTAAGATCTTTTTTTAAGGAGACTACACTGTGTAGCCTACTTTTTAGTTTATAATAGGCCTAATAACAAAGGTAACATTTCTAAAAATCAACATGAATCTTTTGTGTATGATTTGTTAAAGAGATAAATTTTTAAATACATAAGTTAGGCTACGGTAAGTTAACTTTGATCTTTTTCATGAGTTTATAAAAATGTAGGCTATTTTCCTTACCTATGTTACCTACTGGGTAAGTTACAGTTCCGCAGAGAACCAACAATAACTTAATTATTTTATCAGATGAATAACTACTTATCGGTTTGATTTTAACTTAACATAATATCGTATGCCTAGGCCTATTGAATTTAAGTTCATCATACATTTACCATAGGCAATGATAAGTTATAAATAAAAAAATAACGTTAAAAAAATCCCACTTCCCAGAGCCATAGGTACACCTACCGAGGTAACCAAACATTAAAGAAGCATTTTATTGTTTTATCCTTGGTTGTTTTGTTATTAGGTAGGCCTAGGCCTATTTGTTTTGTTTCCTTTGGGTACACTTCCATATCTGTTGGCACAAACAACCGAATGAGTAATATCTATCGGTATATACATCGAATTAAACAATCGAATAATTAATATTACTCATTCGGTTGTTTGTGCCAAAGATATGAAATTGTACCCTTTCTTTTTAATAGGCCTAACTTATTATTTATTATTGGTCAAATTGTAAGTTAGTCCTAGACAGTAGTTTAGCCTAATTTCTTAAATAGGTATGAACAAAAACCGTACCAACCATAAATCAATTTGATGTTTAGCGACATACATTGGAAAAAATAATTTTTTTAAAACGAAAAATTGAATCGGATAAATATTGATATGCATTGTTAAGATTAAATGTATTTAACTTACTCATCCGATAAAATATTTGGCAATTATTTAGTATGTCTACATTGAGAAATGATGTAATTTTTAGATGTTTCCTTACAGTATTTTTCACGCTGATTCCAAAAATGCAATCCGTTTTTGTCGGAAAGATTCCTAAGTGGATGTAAAACGAAGGCTAAAATTACGAATCTAAGGTTCATTTCGCGGTTCGGATGGTAATATGGCGTGGTCTGGACGGGTCCGAATGAGGGCTGAGGACTGTGTGAACAAAGCAAACAGCTGTTTATACTTGACTCAATGCGGAATTAAATCAAATTGTTTTGAAACTAAATAATCAGCTCTTAGTTAGGCATGTGGGGAAGGTAGGTTGGGTTTTATGTGAATTTGTGACTGTATTAAGTGTTTTGAAGTTAGGTTCGATTAGGAAGGTAAAGTTTAGGTTATAACGAACCGGCTCATTAATTTATGCTACCTCCAGACTGTCTTTGCACAATTGAAATAGTGGTTGAAACACAACGAAATAACAATATAAAAAATGCTTGCAAATAAAACAAATTGAAATATTTATCTTGTTATTTTTACCTTAAATTCAATTTCCATAGGTAGGCCTACAGTACTTGATTTGTTTCTATATACAGGCTTCTATTCTTCTGGTAACATGGTCCTACAGGTTAAAATACTTAAATAATAACATTGTTATGCATTTTAAATAGTAACATTGTTTTGCATCTTCCCTTAAGAAGGAGTTCCAGATTACTTATAAAGAAAATAATTTTTATAAAATAAAAAAGAATATAAGATGTTTTAACATTAAAACCTAATGAACTATGCATTAAAAATTCAATAAAAATTAAAAAGTGAAAAAACTGTTAGTAAAAGTTTTGAACTTGCCCGACCGGGATTTGAACCAGGGACTCTAGCATTGAACTCCGATCACTTCGCCACTACACCACGGCCATATCTAATCACGTATTGTAACGAAAGCCATTACGAATACGAGAATCTATATAGGTCTCGTAATTGTAAGATAACATTTCCCAAAAAATTGTCTTGCTCGGTAGAACTTTTACCAAACGAAATTCGACTGACTACAACAGTTCCTACAGATTTAATCATTTATTGATCTCATAGGCCTGTCTATCAATGAAGTGAAAAATTTGAATATTTTAAAGAAAATGTCAAGAGGGGTTCACCAGTTAATTAATAATAAAAAAAGTAAGCCATAGATAAATTAGGCCTACACACAATGTTATCGTAGGCTAACTTAAGTACTTTAATACTTTTTTTAATGGTCCTTTACTTATGCTAAAACAAATGGTTGGCAACCATATGACACAAAAACAACATTGATTGTGAAAGGCCTACAATAAACAACACTCTACAAACCAAACAAATGAAAACAAATTTTTTTACTCATGCGTTAATTTAGTTAAAGTTTTTTCATTTTCTCTGTCAATGGTTACTATCTTTTTTAGGCTTGGATTTTAAGAGAATAAAGTGTGGATAACATAAAAAATGTTAGTTTGTCTCTTAAAACACAAATTTTACCAATTTCATATTCCATATCTGGTCAGATCTGGATGCCAGATACGATCAGATCTGTGATGCCAGATCTGAACTAATTCCATATCTGGTTAGATATGGGTGCCAGATCTGGAATATGTCCAGATATGTCATCCCAGATCTGGCCAGATATAGAATCCAGATCTGGGACCAGTCCACTTTCCCATAAGGGTTACTAACACCATTTTATGGCATCAAACTATTGAATATTATTCATAAGAATTCCGAATTAACCACAGTACTCAAATTGCCATTCGCGATAGACCTAGGGTACTCTTGCATTACTTGCTCTAGCTTTTATAATTAACATTATTTCTTCAATTTATGATAGGGCCAGGGGCCATCACATAAGGTTTAAAATCTTGTAAATGTTATGTTTTTTTTAACTTTTATGGTTGATATAGGGGATAGAGTCTTACTGTTATTCAGTGCTCGATTTGGGGGGAATGCAGTGGAACGGAGTTCCGGTACCTCTATTTCAGAAAGATAAAAATATTTGCATAAATAGTTACCTACATAAATAGATATTTCATTACATTTCATTTGACTTCAGTTAAAAAAGGTAGCCTTAAAAAAACTTGAAATGAATGATGAACGGTTTGCTGAATATAAGAAAGAATGGTATAAATATTAATAATTCTCTCAATGCACCGTAACAACGTGGTTACAATGAGGTTTTTACCAAAAAGTTTGCCGAAATCTTTAAAATTTGAATTCAGGGGATTTGGTGGGTAATCAAGACTTGATTCCGGCTAATTCCGGGGATTACCACCGGTTTTTGCGGGTAAAATGAGCAAATTGTGTTGGCAACGCTGGTCATCACTGCCACTGTCGCCGCACGAACTTGCGGCGGGCCGCAGAGGCAGGGTTAAGGGGCACCTACATGGAATTGTCTTCGTTCATTCTCATACGCGACTTCGGAGCGTACTCCTAGTATATAGATTCTGTATTAGCATTAGTCATGATTTGAAATAGTGCCACAGTGTTTCTACAGAGTGCAGCACAGAAAACTATTTTACTTTTGAATAAGTCCAAATGTATTAAACCCCAATCGCAGCACACCTGTGCACTTAACAACGTTTAAATTCTCCAATGTTAAATATTAAAACATAAAAACCTTTATCAAAGTATTATAAACAATAAAAGGGATGACTTTTAAAATTTATGACAACAGCTAATTTGCAATCAAAAGGTGAGTGAGCGTAGCGAACGAACATCAACCTGGAGGCGAGTTAGCGTAGCGAACGAGCTCCAACCTAAAGGTGAGTGAGCGTAGCGAACGAACTTCAACCGGGACGTGATTGAGCCATGCGAATACTTATGAAGTTAAACGGGGCAAAGCCCGTGGGTACAGCTAGTTAAAAAATAATAGTGTTATTGAACATCACAGAAGCTAATTGTTTAGTTGAACCAGCTGTTAAGATTCTTTTAATTCCATTTAAATATGAGTACTCATAAGGTTAATGTTGATTCTTAATTCTAACATGGGAAACTCCAGAGCCACTGGGGCAGAGCCCTTTTGCCAGATCTGCACCAAACTTCACACAAACCATCCTTGCTTGAATAATGCTTAATAATGCCTAAAAAGTTTCATTACAATCTGTCGAGCGAACTTCAACCAGGACGTGATTGAGCCATGCGAACGAGATAATCTTGAAAATTAAGAAGTTAAAAGGGGCAAAGCCCGCGGGTTATTTAAGTTATTTATTTAATTTCCTTTACATTTAACCCTAAACATTTTATTTAGCTCATTATTGGAGTCAAAACAGGTATAGACTATGGATATTGAATATCATTTGAAAATAAACCACGATAAAAAGTATTTAACAGTTCAGTGACTAGTTTGCAAGTATGATTTTATGTTAACGACATCACTACGAAACCTCCATTGATTATAAATAACATGACTTATCAGAAGTTGTATTAAAACTCCATGGAATCACCGCTTTTACGGTATTTACTCAGGGGAGGTATAGAAGAGGCTACGATGACAGCTGTGGGCTTCTTATTAGCTGAGGGAACGCCATTACCATAACAAAACGATCGGTAGCCATCGGCCTCGGTGGTCTTATGGTTAGCGTGCTGGGCTGATATACTGAAGGTCCCGGGTTCGAATCCTGCTGGTAGCATTTACTTTTTGTCCAAGATTTTTTTATTATCAGCAAGTTTGGTTGGTTTGGTTCGGTTATTACAGTTTAATTTTATTAATAAGTCATTATAACATTTTATTTGAGCAAATTCTAGTTTTATTTAATAAACAGAATTATTTTTCCGATTACTAAACTTTTGTTATATTATTTCTTTATCAGCAAGTTTGGTTAGTTCGGTTAGGTTATGATAGTTTAATTTTACAATTAAAAAATAATAAAATTGAATTGAGACATTTATAATTTTATTTTATGAACAGAACTATTTTTGCGATTAGTAAACCTTCATTGCCAAAGTGCTCTCTACTACAGCGCTGTTCACGGAGGAATTTGGAACTAAATGGCTCATTCGTACCTCCCCTAAGTCAGACCCCGCTTTTACAAAGCAGACTACAAGAAACGTATCTCCTCATGATCCGATCGAGTAGGCACTGTCAGTGTCACCGCAGTATGCGAGTGTCAGTGCAGTGTCCTGTCATATTTGTCGTGTTTTATTTTTTATTAGAAAAGTATAATATTTTCTCAAAGTATGGCTTAGCTGTTTTACAAGAAAGCGAATTTTAAATATAAAGATGGATATTGTAACGACCAGCCTTGAAGCGCTAATTCGTAAGTACAATATATTTATTGAAAATGGAATTTGGTTGAAGGGGGTTTTAAATTTAACATATTTATTTTTATGTTACTATTAGCAGTGCAACTAAGTAAAAGCAGCTCAAGTTAAAAACAAACATGATATAGAAGGACAAACCCACCTCATGATTTTTATAAATCGTGTTGGGAGTATATTTTATTCAATTTTATCAATAGGCCTACAATCTCTATACTAGGCTAGGCCTATAGCCTACCACAGATAAGAAACAGAGGATACATTCAATGGTACACTAAAGTGGTGTCTTTATTTGCAGTCTCTGGTGTCTATAGCTAAGTCCCCTTCCGCTCTCCTTTTCCCCCTGCCATCACATACTACTGCGCTCACGCGGTAACTTAAGTTAGGAAGACCCTGTGCGGAGACCTGATCTCAATCCTGTAAACTTATTAATATTATCAGCTTGGCCATGTGTTATATATTTTTATGTTATATTATAGTAGGTTTAGATGAAGCAATAAGTTCCTCTAGCTAAGTTAATATTCAGTTTCAGTCAGCAATTTTAATGCTTGCCTAGTAATGAGAAAAAATAAATGCTCGTAGGCCTTAACCCTAACGTTTTGACAGTTTAAGAGATGCTGGGTCTGTTCTTAATCATTCGGCTGATGAATAAAGCCTTCCCAAAGAAAAGGGTGGTCATAAGTCTGTAGCAAAGCCACACAGTCACAAGTCGTTTCATTCTACTTAAGACTATTAATACAACTTAAGTATGGTAGTCCAATAGTCTATGACTTTACACTCACCTTGCATTTACATTCATCTTTAAGTGCAAGTGGGTCTCTGGAAAGCATTTAAATGTAACTTATGGCCCAGTAACTTAATCCTAAAATAAAGGTAGCCTAATATAAAAGTTGTATAAGTTACTTACAATGTTGAACAAAGAAAAACAGCGTACAAGCCTAAGTTATAGGTCTAAGTTAGTAGGAAAAGAAAACAAGTTTTCAAAATTGTAAAGGTGAAATCATTCAAATAAAAAAAAAACAAAAAAAAACTACATTGACATGTTAGCGATAATGTAAATATGTGATTGTTTTATTGCTTGCCTAACTATTAAAAGATCTCCAGTTTGTTTTATAAGAAACTCCGTGGTATTTTTATGGTTTAAAATTAGATCCAGCAGCTCTGTCAATTATTATTGTACTTTTAAGTGGTTCTACACACTAGTCAAAGTCAGTATCAAAGCTACTGAAGGCAACATCCAACCCATCATTATTTTTTGAAGTCTAAATCATCACGTTACATCCTCATCTTGAAAAAGAGAGTGATTTTTAAAATCTTCATCATGATCTAGTTAATGATTTTTTGTAAATTTTTGTTACTTACCTAATGACTACCCTGCAGTTTCACCATTTAGTGATCACAACCTTTAGTGTGCATAAAATATACCGTCTGTACTCCTTAAGCATAGTCGTCTTAATAAAAGCTTGTTTTTTTTAGAGCGAGCTACATGCAACCAAAATCAATGTTTGGACACAGCAGCTATTGATGCTTTCTGTGGCCTCGTTAATAAAGAGCCAGAATGCGCTCAAACTGCCACTAGGTTTATCACAGCCAAAGTTCACTCTCTACATGAATGGGAAGCACTTCAAGCTCTCCATGTAAGTAGTCCTTTTACTCGATTATCAGGAGCTAGTTAGCTTACCTATGGATTTAAAATCCACATATTTTTTATAATTTTTTGACATTCTTTTCAATTTTGATATCCAGGTGCAACTCCACTTAAAAACAACAACAAATAAATACAAAAAATTAAAATTAATTTTTATTGAATTATGAATACGGTAAAACCTCACTAACTCGACTCCCGGTAACCTGACAGTCCTTGTTACTCGACAGTCAACAGCTGACAGGGCACTTACCAGCTGGCTTTGTCTTACTATTGTGTTTGACTTTTCAAGTTTTAATTGTTGAATATTCCACATTTCTTTAAAGATTGTTTAGGCGTACTCAATATGTTAACATACTCATGTGGCCTAAGTAATAAACTTATATGTTGGTTAACAATTAGTCTGCTATGTATTTATTTATAAAAACCCTTTAAAAATTCAATGTTCTGGATAATCCCCAAACCCGAGAACTTCAGGGTAGGCCTTTACAAATTTGCCAGTTAATGAGGGCTTTACTATTCGCCACAAACATAAGATCTTCCTCAATTTTCTGGTTTAAAGAGTTAGCTAGGCCTAATTGAATAGTTGTCAAATTTGAGCAATAATAACCCAATTGTAGGCTGTAACTTTTCTGTGTATGTGCGTTATGGTCAAGCGACTTTAATGTTTGCTTGAGTCCCTCGGACATCTGAACCATCTGTTGTATAAATCATTTTTTTAATCCAAAGTGGGAAGCTACTGCACTCGTAATTTTGTAAATGAATAGTTTAATCCATTGTATTTAAAAAATAAAACCAAGACCAATACAATGAAAATTTCAAAAATAGCCATTCACCAATGGTTTCTTGGCTTCATAGAAAGCATAAACCTGGCGAAATAAAGACAAGAGTTGCTGCTGTACCCTAAGATCTAACCTTTTTCTCAAGGGGAAAAGTATCCCCACTCCATCCTAATTGGATTTTCACTGAAATAAGTCACACGGTGTTTCCTTAAATATACAGATAGGTGCATTCCCTATTTTAAATTACATCATATTTATCAAGTAGGCCTACTCCTGGTTTGCTACTACATTAAAGGTGTGTTAGTGAAATTAATAGCTTAGAATAAAATAAACCAATTTGCCAAATTTGATCAAAATCTATCCATAAACAAGTAAACTACAACAGTTAACTTAATTCTCCTTAAGAATAACATGGGAATTTTAAAATAAATATATTTTGATTTTTCCCTGGAGGCCTAACTATCAACTGTACAAAAAAAAACTTCAAAATAATAAATTATTTGATTTTTTAGCTCTGAAAAATGGTTCAAGAGAAATTTAGAAAAACTATGTATTGACGGCAAAAGAATAGAAAACTTATTCATAGACAGATTATGCAACTTCGCAATCTCGTTTGAAGTGAAAGTCAAATAACATAGGCTTACTTGTTAGCACCAAATTTCATCATAACCAGATCAGTATTAGGCTTGTCACACACTGCGTCCGGTCCAGTAAAATCGGATCAGGCATGCCGGATCAGGTAAATTCAAAAACCATTAATTAAAAAGCCGTCCGGTAAAATTATTTCGGATGAGAAGCGATAGGCTTCCGGCGCCGGAGAGCTTGCGCATGCGCAGATGACTTTTACTCACCACGTGACAGTGACAGTAGCAGCAGACGTGGTTTTGTGGTGATTGTTTACGCTGTACATTTGGTTACAAAATGAAGTTCCATAAATTTCTTGAAACTATCCGGAAATACTGAAAAAAAATTTTGCTGTCCTCAATCAAACATGGGAACAAGGTATGAAATTCTCCCTAATTTATTCTACTCGCGTTTATACTGTGCACCCACAACCTCTTCTGTCGTCGACGCCCTTCTCTTCCGAATTTTGTTAAAACTATATAATTTCTTATTGGTTAAACACACTCACAGTACCGCTGTCCTCGCATAAACTGGTCGCCTGAACTGGAACGCCTGATGCAGTGTGTGGAAATTTGCCGGATGCGGTGAAAAACACCGGATCAGAATAAACCGGACCGGACGCATGGTGTGACGAGCCTTAGGCCTACTTGAGTTATTATGCTTTGGGACACATATTCATAAATAGCCTAGGCCTATAAATGAATTAGAACGGATGGTGTTTTTGGCCTCTGGAAACATGAAAATGAAAAAGTGACCAGGTCCAGGTCTTACCATGACACTTATGGTAATCAATTATCAATCACTTATGTAATCGCGCAACTCATCCTACACTCATCTCCATTCACACTTGGCTTAAAACACCTACTTTGTATGGTCGCCATTTCATTGAAAAGTATTTAAAAAAAGTATAAAGTATTAATAGCTAACTAGTGGACATGTTGCTTGAATTTGAGCAATTGCAAAGTGTTACAGGAGTTATTTCAAAACTAATACCCTAAAAAATTTACAATGAGTATAAAAGAGTAAACTCAAAGATTACCGGTGTGTAACTCAGACCATGTTTATCTTCGTTATTGATAAACCTAAAGCATTCCGGCCGGTTTTCTCCTTCTCAAAATTCCTCGCTGTACAGACAACACAGGTCATTGATAGAGGGCCAATTGAGAACGAAAAGTCATTTTGGGGTATTGTTAGGGCGCATTTGTAACCTAAAAGTTGAGATTGTCCAGGGTCAGGTAATGATGACTGTGATGAGTTAAGCCTATTGCGCGCCACTGTTCTGTAGCTGCGGTTGTTATCATGATTACGCCTCCTGTCTATGTTTTGTTGTCGTCGCGCATTTAAAAGAAAAAACAACAAATAAACAAATTATAGCTACACAAAACAACAATAAATGCACAAATTTTGAGTTACAATCATGCTAACACGATCCGTCATAGCGACACAAAACAACGACAAATACACAAATTTAAGATACAACCATACTTACACGATCCGTCTTTGGGGTTATGTTTACACAAACTCAAATAGTAAATAAATGTACTCAACAATGCGTTTCATTGAATTGAAAAGTAAATAACAGCAATTAAATTATACAGCTGATCAAAATGTAAACAATTATGTTCTTCATAAGGATAACATGGGAACTTTCAAAGCCACTGGGGCAGAGCCCAAGGGACTTTTTCAAAAATGTAAGGCCAGTTTGCAAATCTACGCGGCACGCTCTTTCCAATGAGACGTCAATGGATAAAATCGGTTAAGAAATGGTGGAGGAGTTAAACCGACAAAGTTTCATGTGGCGTATTAATTATATAGATTCCCTATATGGTAAATTTGCTAAAAACTTCACCACCAGTATCTGAAGTGATTCATGCGGCAGAATTAATCAACAGTGATAAATGAACTTCCTGTTATTTTATATTGAGTATTTTTATTACAATTTCCACCAACTTCATGAACTATTGATTGAAATATTTATTCACTAAGCTATAATCATCTTTTTAGTAACTCTTCTCTGATAAAATTCCTCACAAAGAAAATTTTCCATTGACTATTACTAGCTTAAACAGCTGAGTTGAACATTTGGTCAGAAAGCTTTTAATAAAATTATCATCCCTAACCCCTAATAGATTAAAAAAAAAATAATTGGTTGCTTATTGGTTTACCATTGGCTTTATAAAAGTTGGGAATTCTAGTTTAAGCAATTTAAGCTGCTTGTATATTTATTTGTGGAATGTAAATTTTCTATTACGTAAATATAGTCTCTACAATTTATAAAATTGTTTTCACCTTATTACACAACAATTTAAAATGAACTATTTTTAGGTGCTGGACATGTGCATGAAGAGGTGTGGTGGGAATTTTCATGCTGAGGTTAGTTTTATTAGTTTTCACGTTTTCTTTTTTGTCAACTACATTAATTTAGGTTATTTCATTTGCTATATATTTTTTCTAAGATAGCTTAGTTACCATACCAAACAATCTTAACGACTAACATACAACTTAACATGCAAGAAACATGCAGAAAGTATATATTTTTTACAATCATGAGTTTTTAGAACCAATGATAAAGATTGTTAATCTTGTTTTGTTGGTTACTCATCACATAAATAAAATTATACACAATTTCCTAAAAAAATGTGGAGGCATATTTCAAGTTTACATCAAAACTCATCTTCAGCCTCTATTGTTACTAGATGCTGAAGATGAGTTTTGATGTAAACTTGAAATATACCTCCACATTTTTTAGGAAATTGTGTATAATTTTATTTATGTGATCTGTAACCAACAAAACAAGATTAACAATTATAATGCCATCACAAAAAAAACATACCGGAATGAATCAATGATAAAGAATAATTGTATTTAATAGAATAAATTCAGCGCAATATTATTCTACAGGCATTTTTTTTCAAAACTCAATGTCTGTTTGACAGGTTGGCAAATTTCGGTTTCTCAATGAGTTGATCAAACTTGTGTCGCCCAAGTACGCAGGCGCACACACGCCTGACCCTGTCAAGCGCCGTGTGTTGGAGCTGATGCAAGCTTGGACCGTCATGTACCCGAGGGAACAGAAGATCAAGGAGGCGTACGAGATGCTCAAGAAACAAGGAGTGGTCAAGGTACAAATTACAGGCATTGATTATTAGTCATATATTTATATTTAAAAAAAATATATATGTAACTTAAAGATATATACAATTATCTCTTTCTGGTTTGTGTTAACTTTTTTGATAGGCATATTTTAAATTATTTTTAATTTTGTGCCCATGTGTTTATTGTCATTTGTTGTTTTTATTTCAGTTTTTAATGTCCTTTGTAATTTTGTAACTATAAACCAATGAACATCAACTACTAACAGGCTTTGCCTTACGTGATCAGAATTATTTTCACACACATTATTTCAACCTTATATTTAATTGGAATCAAGTAGATTTTTCTTTTTATTATTGCAAATTTTACTGCACAATAACTCGTTGTCAGCGTGAGATATTTTAATAACTTAGTCGGTAAATTAATAGAGTTCAATTAATGAAACACTGTGATCACACATCTTAGGCCTTGGAGGCATCTTGAATGTGAGTACCTAATAAAGCATGTGGCAAATGAGATGATCCGAGAACGGGTCTGTGATTGGCTGAATCTACGTCTTGCCATATACGTTACCTAAATGGACACGAACTACATTACATGATCTTCAACGATAGACTTTACTGTACTATATGATGTTATATATGTAACAATAACTAACTGTCAACAATTTAGCATGTGAAATGAGAATATATTATTGCTATTGCATTCTGATTGGTAGGAAGAGCCACTAAGGCCAGTGCCAGACGTACAACCTCCCCCTCCGCCACGACACCAGGACTCAATCTTTCAGGACATGGAGAAGTCCCGACTGCTGCAGAAACTCCTGCAGAGTAAGAACCCAGACGATCTACAGGCGGCCAATCGACTTATCAAAACCATGGTTAAAGAGGTAATATATCAAAGCATTTGTTATTTTAAGTGCATGAGTACAGCATGGTGTCAATAAATATGTGTAATAGCTAACTTTACTTTATATTACTGTTACCATTGACTTTGATTGGCGTAAGTAGACTTCTCATTCTATTGTAAAATCTCAAGCCTATTATTGTGTGTGTTTCATGTTGGTAATGTTTAGAGTGCAACCTGTTGTCGACTGAATGCTTCTATCTTATTTAGAGTAGATTTTGCAATTTGGGTTTTACAGGGGTTCGGGTGGTATTAAAAAAAATCAAAACCCCTTCAGCAACCCAAAATTATGTTAAACGTGGTCTCGTGTACTAAAAGTTATTTGAAAATTTAAAGCCATGAAAAAATAAAAGTGATGGAAAATAAAGTTCCAATTAAATTAACGTCTAACATTTCTTGCCAAAACTTTTTTTTTATTTGTCGTATCAAATTAAAATTTGAGTAATTTAGGCCTATTTCCTTTTTTAAAGCTCTTCAAAAAGATGGGCTACTAGATATGGGTTGCTTATTAACAATTTTAAGTTACCCCCAGCAACCCCTATTTGGGGGTAGTGATCAATTTCAAAATACCACCAAAAAGTACTTTAGGCCTACATTACCCTAGTAACCTGTATCGAAGCATGTTTGAATATATGC
The DNA here is from genome assembly GCF_028750875.1 of Macrosteles quadrilineatus. NCBI lineage: Eukaryota > Metazoa > Arthropoda > Insecta > Hemiptera > Cicadellidae > Macrosteles > Macrosteles quadrilineatus. The sequence continues at coordinate 179,655,087 of NW_026542594.1, forward strand.
AGCCGTTAAAAAATTAACCCGGGGGGACTATTATGGGACACCCCGACAACCCCTATATTTATTTATTTATTTGTAGGATGAGCGAAGAGTGGAGATGAAAAGCCGGCACTTGAGTGAGCTGGAGGCGGCTCACAACAATGCTCGGCTGCTCAGCGAGATGCTCGACTCGTACAGCCGAGAGGTCAGTTCGCCGCAAGATCTCGAGCTCATCAATGAACTCCACTCCAGTTGTCTCAGGTAGATTTGTTTAACATTCTATTTTAAAGTTATGAACAGTTCGGTTTGGGTTTAATGATAAATTTGATTACTACCAAGAATTTTAAACTACGCTGAATTTGTGAAATGTTTTGTGACAATAAAGTAGTACGGTACTTCATTTAATTTCTTTCCTGAATAATTCTATCAATGTCTGTAAGATAGAATATTCGGTTTATTTGGATTGATCCTGGGAGATGCAGATAGGCGACCAGTTATCATTAGGCTAGGTCTATAAAAATAAAAAATTAACTTTAATATAATGTTGACTGACCTAAATAGTTACTAGACCACAGTTAGACCAGCTGTAAATAAATCTAAAAAAAAACCTTTTTTACATATCAGTGATGTTGAATAAAACACAGAAAAATAGGTTGAAATCCAACTGATGAAGTGGACTTGTAACAAAATACACAAGCTACAGTAAATGATAAACATTGATATCATATGTGTTTTTCATGAACCTGTGACAGTCAGAAAGGAAGGTTGTATTTCCTTATCAGTGCCAGGCTTGTGCAAGATGAACCATTGGTAGTGTAAAGAAACTGTTAATGAGCTAGTGATTAATAACGTGTTCAGATGTTTGTAGATTTGTAGGTAAGATGTAAGATGTAAGACAAGATTAATTATCACTACACAGGCACTAAAATTTACTAAAACCTAAAAGTCAATATTTACCTATTAATTTAAATTTTTCAGGTACCGACCAAATGTGCAGAAGCTGTTGTCTGAAGTCCACAATGATGAAAGGCTATTCAGTGAGTATTGTTTACTTTCTTATTTTTGCAGATTAGAATTCGGCTTTGTTCAAAGGTTTTATTTGATTGGTTGTGTTTGGTGCTTCTCGGAATGTACTATATGTTTTTCCAGATTAATCTGTTGGTTTATTTATATACGCTAATTCATAGCCTCCTCTAATACAAGGCGACGGCGAGACAATAGTAGTAACACTGCTGTCCCTTCAAACCGAAACAGCTGTTTTACTAATTTATAACGGACGGCATAGGCAATGTTTATGTTTGCTTTTTTGAGATTTTTGTTATTTCTATTGTTACCATGGCAATTGACATGCCAATCCGACATTGCCACACACCAATTCCACCGTCTTGTATCAGAGGAGGCTATGGCTAATACCATTACTGGATTTTTATCCTACAAACTATCTCCATTGCCAATGGAGGTAGTTTGTAGGAAGTTACATCCTTCTTGATACACAAGGTTTTGAGAATAAAAGGCGCTTTAGTATCTTTGAAAGAGGTTCTCTTTCCACAATTAGGTCTTTTAGTCTAGGAATCCCTATTGTGGGAGGCCCCACTTTGAAAGTCATTCTTGAGCTTGGGTAAAGGAGTTTTCATTCTTTGGCTTGAATAGAACTATAATCTTGACTAAAGCTTAAAAATTCTACACCAAAACTGGGGTAGGCTAATTAAAAATGTAAATAAAGATGGTACACCGATATACACTTTATTGTTTTAAATCTTACTAATATTATAAATGTGAAAGTTTGTTTGTTTGAAGTTCAATCATGCATAAACTACTGGACGGATCGGGCTGAAATTTGGCATGATGATGCCTCACGTTCCCGATTAACAAATAGGCATATTCTTATCTCAAAAATCCCTTCGGGCTCCGCCCCAGTGGCTCTGTAGTTTCCCATGTTAACCTTATGAGTACTGTATTCACATTTAAAGGAATTAAAGAATTTAGTCAGCTGTTTCAACTAATAAAGTTGGTTCTATGATATACAAATTATAAAAAGTTATAAGATTTGCCTACAGGGTGCAGCACTATAATATTTTTTTGCATTTATGTAAACAGCTAATTTGAACTAAGCATTAACAAAAAACTGTGATACGCAATGAGAACTGTCAAAGTAGGATTGTTTACAGTTATGTTTATGTCTTTAATGTCATGAATAATTTGTGATTTTTTGTGAATTCGTAATAATTTTTTTCTTAATTGTTTAGGTGAAGTGGTTGAACATTATGGCTATGGTAGATGTGTAATATCATTAGTATACCGTCAATTTATAGGAGCAAATTTGATCAAACTTTGTCCTCCCCCATTGCAAACGCAAAGTTTGAGTATAACTGCAATAAGCATTTTAAACTTATATGCCAACCCCGTACGAAGGACGGGTACTCTGCTAGTTGTTTCATACTTTTTGGTGGTTAAAAATTTTGGTTAACAGTTGTAAAATTATTTTGCAAAAATTTTTCCGACAAGCTGGTGTAGCGGTGAAACACTTAATTCAATTAACGTGATGAAAGAAATTATGGGATGGAATGGACACAACTAACTCGAGTGGCTTAAAACTGGGAAAGTAGATAGAGACGGCAAGTTGTTGACAGCAAGTCCTTGCCAGTTGCCCTTACTTACCAAAGAAATTATCCTACCCTTACAGACAATGTAAATGTATGCGGTGAATGTACCGTCTCTACTTACCCCGTCTATAAGCTGACTTACTCAAGAAAAAAATGTCAGGCAGTTGATAGCACACAAAGAGTTCACAAATTATTAATCTTACATTTTTCACCCTTACGTTTTTTGGCTTGCAAATTAATTGTGTTGCGAACATTTCATATCCTATTAACTCCATACAGTAGCCCCTTTTCTTGTGCTATATACCGCACACAACATAGATTAAGAGAAGAAAAAGTTGTAAGGGAACTTCCCGTCTTACTGCCTACATTTTGTTAATGGAGACTATAGTTAGTTGTGTTCCTTAATGTACTCTCGCCAAGTGCTTTTACCACCAAAAGTAATTAAAGGGTGTTTCTACTTATATATTCATCAACACTCTGTTTCTCTCAGATGAGGTGCTCGCTGCCAACGATGAGCTGGGGGAGGTGATCGACAAGCACTCTGCCGTGATAGTACAGGGAGGGTCAGCAGGAGGGGTCAAGGGTAGTCTACTGGACCTGAGCTCTCCTATTCAGCCTGTACAACCTACACAACCTGCTCAGCCACACGACACTGTCAACCTGCTTTGTGATCAGATCAACACTTTAGGTCAGTACTGTAGTGATAAGGGATCTGCGGGTTATGTCAGGCCTAGCGTCGGCCAGAGGGACTGGTTCAAACCTAGCGTGAGGTCATATATGTAGATTATTAGAGGAGTGCAAGGGGTTAGTTTTGAGTTGAGCTCTTATTTTTGGGATTGCAGAAAGCGTCTGCAAAGATGTGTGATAATCAAATTTACGATTTTACCAAAATTTTTTTAAGGTTTTTCCGTGACCTTAGTAGTTGCTCAAGATTTTGCCAAGACTTAGGAGGAGGTTCCGATAACCAAAATGTTTTACCTGACACTACTTGACGTTTAAAAGTCTGGTCTGCAGACCAGTGGTGAGATGGACCATTGGGATTGAACAGTAGTGAGTAGATATACCTAGCAAAGATGGTGGAGGTAAGTACTTGTGATACCATATCCTGGCAAAAAATAGTCAAAATATGCATTAAATCAATGAATTAGTCATTTTTGCTTGGTTAAAAGCTCTATGTGTACAATTGTTTTTAAGTAAGTAACATAGATTTTGCAACAAATTACAGTATTGAGTTTTGGCTTCTGCCTGCAGATTTAGATGTTCCAATGACTAGTACGGACAGTGTACAGCTGTTGTCGTCTGCTGTGGCTCCCCCTCCTCCACCTCAACCTCTCGGAGATCTGTCCACTCTTGGAGACATCTTCAGCTCCGTCGCTCAACCTGTGTCTTCTTCGTTAATCGCTACTCACACACCACTAAAACCAGGTAATAGCGCAGGGTTGTTCAGGAAAAACCTGAAAATACAGGAATTATAAAAAAATTCTGGAATTTATCCTGAAAGATTACATTTTTATAGATATGCTACATTTTGGACATTTTGTCCGTTGCTCTAAAGATGTTTTTGTCAGGGTGATGACCAATGGCAAAAATAATGACATAGCAATAAGAGACGTGAAGGATGAGGAAGTTGGAGTATGAGAAGTCGATAAACTGTGTGCTACGCATCAAGCTAATATACTCAGTGTAGGAGCCTAAAGCGGGGCAAGTGTCTTCTGAGTACAGACAGAAATAGAAAAAGTTGTCAGTCTGTACTAGCACCAATGTCACAGTACTCGATCATCTGCAGGAATACAGGTCAGATAAAATGGGATCTCACATAATCGTAGTTGGATGATCAAGACTACTATAATATATTTAAAAATCTGAAATCTTAACATTTAGCCTAGAATGTGAACTGTCGAGATTAAAGATCATAATACAATGATTATTTGATCTGTTCCAGAAATACCAGATAAGCCGATGGAGAGGAAGACAGGCCTTGAGGAGTTGGACGCTCTTAGTGAGAGCTTATTGAGGCAGAGTTTACCAACTGTTACACAGCCTCCGCCTCGGTAAGTTAACAAATAACACTTTTTAAGTAATTCAGAATATTTTACAAATTTGCTATAAGTTGGTAGTGCCACGGACTTTGGGCCCAAGGCAGCAATTTCATCGATTCGGACCCTTGTACCTGCCACTACTTTTTATCAGTTCAGTTCACCTTTGTACTGCACCGGCTCACCCCTTGCTTTACTGAATATGTTCCACACACAGATCCGTAGCCTATGTGGACGGCAAATGCAAGGTTTAAACTAAGATGCCTCCACTCTCTTTGATAATAAATACCCCCGCCGCAGCAAACCTGCCGACTAAGCGAATTTCCATTTGTCTGAATTGGTTTTCAGTTAAATATATTTTAATAACATTAAGTTTAACGAGTACCTAGGTTTGCTGCTACAAGGAAACTAATAAAGTGTGTTTTTGAGTAAAATATTGATAGCTTAGTACAAAATAAATAAATTTGCCAAGTTTGATCAAAATATATTCATAAACAAGCAAACTACAACATTTGACAATATTCTTCATAAGAATAACATGGGAATTTTAAATTTACAATTTTTTTAATTTTCTCCGATACTAATAATCGAACAAGAATACTTTTATATACTAAATTATTTGTTTTTTTCAGCTCTTTAAAAAGGTCTGAAGAGAAATCGGGAAATTTTGTGTTTTGAGGGTCAAAAGTGAGAAAAACCAATTTTTACAATACAATACAATACAATACAATACAATATTCTTTATTGTTAATTCGTCAAGAATTACAATAGTGTCAATACAATAGTGAATTGTACATGTTAATTTTCATAAAATTCCTTTATTGAGTAGAAGGGTCTTGCGATTAGCCACTTCTTCAACTCCTGGTGTAGCTTGTTGCCAGTCAGGTCTCTCAGGTAGTCAGGTAGATGGTTCCTCAGCTTGCAGCCGGTGTAGGAAGGTTTTTTCTCCCAAAGAGTTGTTCGGTGAACAGGTAGTGCAAATTTGGAGCCATGACGGGTGTTGTAGTGGTGCAGGTCTTGGTTTCTTGGGGGGTTTATTTCATTCACATACTTTATAGATTCAAGTATGTAGAGAGACACCACTGTGAGGATTCCTAGGTTTGCGAATGCTAGTCTGCAAGTCTGTGGTGGGACAAGGTTGGCGAGGGCTCTTATGGCTTTCTTTTGAAGGACAAGAATTCGATTCATATTTTTTGTTGAAGTTCCTCCCCACACTTGAAAATAATAGTGTGTTTACAGGAGTTTTCCGAGTTTTCCGGAGTTTACCCCATAAAACCCCCCGTAAAGCCCCGTTCCCATGGTCCGATCGTGCTGGTTCGCGAACTCATTCAAGTTTATCCCACTTTACACCTTTAAACCAAATTTCATCAAAATCGGACAAAAATTACTCAAGTTATCGCGTTCACGGACGTATATATATATATATATATATATATAAGTCTATATATATATACATATATAAAAATTTGAACGAATGGTGTTTTTGGCCTCTGGGGACATCAAAATGAAAAAGTAAATCGGTCCCGGGTCTAGGTCTTACCATGCCACCTACGGTAATAGCTACTTCCCTATAGGGAAATTCGCTAAATAGCTACTTCCCTATAGGGAAATTCGCTAAATACTTCCCTATAGGGAAATTCGCTAAATACTTCCCTATAGGGAAATTCGCTAAATACTTCCCTATAGGGAAATTCGCTAAATACTTCCCTATAGGGAAATTCGCTAAAAAGACTGTCACATTAAACAGTTTCAAGATGACCTGGATTACGATTTGCGATAAATTTACCACACATAAAAAATAATATTTAACATTAGGCTAGGCCTAGTGAATTTGTGCGAACATTTAAATAATAAACATCTCATCTAACCCATAAAATGGACTCACTTGAAGATATATAAAGATTAGCTTACTGAAAAATTTATTTCAGGTTATTTTTTTTTTTAAGTAGTGACTTATAAAAACGTTTTACACGTAAAAAGTCATGATAACTTATTGATTTGGTTAATCTGAACCTTGGTTTATGACATGAAAGAATACATCTGTATATTATTCCTGACAAAATTTATTTTATTTTAATGTACACACTTGCATTTACAAAAGTAAGTAGCCTATTCATGTCAAAATGAACAGTGACTTACAATTGGCTAACACTACGGAGTCTGTAAATCATCAGTAAAAAACAAGCTCGATGTTGCTCCAACATTGGTTTTTATTGTCAAACTAACCCTGTGAACATTTTATAGATGCTATTTAATTTGTAATCATTACAATTATTAAAAAAAATTATAGAAATGCTGTGGGAGTTTGGATGTTTTATACTTACAGTTAGTTTTCCATTGTTCCAGTGCCCCCGCCAAGATGTCTATGAACGAGCTGTCGTTATCACAACAGAACTCTCCCCTCCACGTCACACCCGCTATACACTCTACACCCGGCCTTCTAGACAGTGTGGCGTTTGACTTACTTTCTGGTATAGCCCAAGTTTCAAGTTCTACTAGCTTTAAGATAGTGATATTGCTATTAGTTTGCTTAATTTTGTTTTTCCAAGTTTCTGGAAAAAAAGTACGCTCTACCTTTAAAAACTCTCTGGAATGGTTTAGTTTCATTCACTGTTATAAGGTGGGCAATCCTATTTGTTTCTGCAGTGTGTAAATTACCTACTCACCATGTGCTTTATCCAGTGCCACTCTCAATCTTTCAACAATGGCTACCCCCTTTTTGGCCTAAGATGCTAGGTACGAGGCAGAGATTGTTTTTCACTTTGGTCATAGAAAGGCCTCTCTTTACAAAGCAAAATAAGAACTGCGAAGCATGCCCGGAACCGTGTATTTTATTATGCTTTTTCCTCAAAGCAGAACAACGAGCGACGCTGCGACATTGTCGCGAACACGAAACGCCGAGAAACGCGGGCCTGCGGACACATTTACGGATTCATAACGACGATCGCGCCGTGGCCGCGATTATTGGACCGACGATCGCACCGTGACCGCGAGTCATAACGACGATCGGGCTGTGACCGCGGAGTCATACCGACAGTCACGCCGAGACCGCGGAGTCATAACGACGATCGCGCCGTGACCGCGAAGTCCTACCGACGATCACGCTGTGACCACGAGTCATACCGACGATCACGCCGTGACCGCGGAGTCCTACCGACGATCGCGCCGTTACCGCGGAGTCATACTGACGATCATGCCATGATGGCGAGTCATACCGACGATCACGACGTAACCGCGGAGTCCTACCGACGATCGCGCCGTGACCGCGAGTCATACTGACGATCGCGCCGTGACCGCGGAGTCATACTGACGATCGTGCCGTGATGGCGGAGTCATGCTGACGATCGAGCCGTGACCGCGAGTCATACCGACGATCGCGCCGTGACCGCGAGTCATGACGACGATCGCACCGTGACCGTGGAGTCATACCGACGATAACCCCGTGACCGCGGAGTCATACTGACGATCGCGCCGTGACCGTGGAGTCATACCGACGATAACCCCGTGACCGCGGAGTCCTACCGACGATCGCGCCGTGACCGCAGAGTCCTACCGACGATCGCGCCGTGACCGCGGAGTCATACTGACGATCATGCCGTGATGGCGGAGTCATGCTGACGATCGAGCCGTGACCGCGAAGTCCTACCGACGATCACGCTGTGACCACGAGTCATACCGACGATCGAGCCGTGACCGCGAGTCATACCGACGATCGCGCCGTGACCGCGAGTCATGACGACGATCGCACCGTGACCGTGGAGTTCAATTCAATTCAATTCAATTCAAACAATTTTATTCATGCAATTTTTAAATTAAATACATAATCCCTTGTGCCATGCAAAGCACGCGTGGGATGAAAAACACATTTTTATTACTGTAATACATTTCATTTTCTGGCAGCAAACAGTTCATTTTTTTCTTCTTTGTCACTTTACAGAACAGTGAGTAGACATTTCCTATTGCAACAGTTTTAATCATATAAATAACACTTATGTTATAAATAAACAATTTAGAATAAGTTAATAAGAACACGGTTTTTAGAAAGACAATAATTCTACATGCAAATATAAATAGTTATTTATCTAAAACAATGCTAAAAATACCGACGATAACCCCGTGACCGCGGAGTCATACCGACGATCGCGCCGTGACCGCGAGTCATGACTACGATCGGGCTGTGACCGCGGAGTCATACCGACAGTCACGCCGTGACCGCTGAGTCATAACGACGATCGCGCCGTGACCGCGAAGTCATACCGACGATCGCGCCGTGACCGCGAGTCATGACGACGATCGCACCGTGACCGTGGAGTCAAACCGACGATAACCCCGTGACCGCGGAGTCATACCGACGATCGCGCCGTGACCGTGGAGTCATACCGACGATAACCCCGTGACCGCGGAGTCCTACCGACGATCGCGCCGTGACCGCAGAGTCCTACCGACGATCACGCTGTGACCACGAGTCATACCGACGATCGAGCCGTGACCGCGAGTCATACCGACGATCGCGCCGTGACCGCGAGTCATGACGACGATCGCACCGTGACCGTGGAGTCATACCGACGATAACCCCGTGACCGCGGAGTCATACCGACGATCGCGCCGTGACCGCGAGTCATGACTACGATCGGGCTGTGACCGCGGAGTCATACCGACAGTCACGCCGTGACCGCTGAGTCATAACGACGATCGCGCCGTGACCGCGAAGTCATACCGACGATCGCGCCGTGACCGCGAGTCATGACGACGATCGCACCGTGACCGTGGAGTCAAACCGACGATAACCCCGTGACCGCGAAGTCCTACCGACGATCACGCTGTGACCACGAGTCATACCGACGATCGAGCCGTTACCGCGAGTCATACCGACGATCGCGCCGTGACCGCGAGTCATGACGACGATCGCACCGTGACCGTGGAGTCATACCGACGATAATCCCGTGACCGCGGAGTCATACCGACGATCGCGCCGTGACCGCGAGTCATGACTACGATCGGGCTGTGACCGCGGAGCCATACCGACAGTCACGCCGTGACCGCTGAGTCATAACGACGATCGCGCCGTGACCGCGAAGTCATACCGACGATCGCACCGTGACCGTGGAGTCAAACCGACGATAACCCCGTGACCGCGAAGTCATACCGACGATCGCGCCGTGACCGTGGAGTCATACCGACGATAACCCCGTGACCGCGGAGTCCTACCGACGATCGCGCCGAGACCGCAGAGTCCTACCGACGATCACGCTGTGACCACGAGTCATACCGACGATCGAGCCGTGACCGCGAGTCATACCGACGATCGCGCCGTGACCGCGAGTCATGACGACGATCGCACCGTGACCGTGGAGTCATACCGACGATAACCCCGTGACCGCGGAGTCCTACCGACGATCGCGCTGTGACCGCGAGTCATGACTACGATCGGGCTGTGACCGCGGAGTCATACCGACAGTCACGCCGTGACCGCTGAGTCATAACGACGATCGCGCCGTGACCGCGAAGTCATACCGACGATCGCGCCGTGACCGCGAGTCATGACGACGATCGCACCGTGACCGTGGAGTCAAACCGACGATAACCCCGTGACCGCGGAGTCATACCGACGATCGCGCCGTGACCGTGGAGTCATACCGACGATAACCCCGTGACCGCGGAGTCCTACCGACGATCGCGCCGTGACCGCAGAGTCCTACCGACGATCGCGCCGTGACCGCGGAGTCATACTGACGATCATGCCGTGATGGCGGAGTCATGCTGACGATCGAGCCGTGACCGCGAGTCATACCGACGATCGCGCCGTGACCGCGAGTCATGACGACGATCGCAACGTGACCGTGGAGTCATACCGACGATAACCCCGTGACCGCGGAGTCATACCGACGATCGCGCCGTGACCGTGGAGTCATACCGACGATAACCCCGTGACCGCGGAGTCCTACCGACGATCGCGCCGTGACCGCAGAGTCCTACCGACGATCGCGCCGTGACCGCGGAGTCATACTAACGATCATGCCGTGATGGCGGAGTCATGCTGACGATCGAGCCGTGACCGCGAGTCATACCGACGATCGCGCCGTGACCGCGAGTCATGACGACGATCGCACCGTGACCGCGGAGTCATACCGACGATCGCGCCGTGACCGCGAGTCATGACTACGATCGCTCCGTGACCGTGAGTTCTACAGACGATCACCCCGTGACCCGCGAGTCACAAGTTTTTACAGGTACCTGTAAATTGTTACCCATTTTTTGGTTTTTATAGATCAGTGCCACAAATGGTAAAAATTGATTTCGTATGTCTTTTTTGGTAACTGCAATACAGTATTTTTTTTTATGCACAGAAAAAAATCCTGTCCCATCCCGTCCCGAAAATCGGGAAGGAAATAAAAATCCCGTCCCGTCCCGTCCCGAACTAAAATTTCAATCCCGTCCATCCCTAGTGTGTTTATATAAAGAAACTATAGTACATTTAAAGTTTTACTTCTGAAGACCTTGTTAACACTTGTTAAGGTATGTGTATATATATATACGTATTTAAAAAAAAGTTAATTTAAATAACCTGATTATGCCTACCCCTTAATAGTTTTTTAGTTTTTTGTTTTAAAAGTAGGCTATACAAGTTATTGAAATTTACTTATTTTATTTAACTATATTACTAGTAGCCCTAAAGAGTGAATATATATATATATATATACCGGTATATAAGTCATTATTTAGCTTTTTAGTTTTAGCGCTTGCGGACACATTTTGAGGTTTTCACAGGCCGTTGCAGACACGTAGGAACCATTCTGCTTTGGGGTGCTTTTTCAACTTTAACCACAGCTTTATAAATCCTGTTTTGTTCACCAGATGGCCCAAGTGACCTGTTGACCTCGGAGCCACCTCAGTTAAACGGAGATGCTTGTATTCTAGACACTTCTAAGCCAGAGTCTCTGCTAGAGATTGAACAGACTCCTGTTAAAAAGACTGAAGAGAACAAGACTATAGAACAACCCAAGGAACAGATTGTCGTTAGATCCTTGGGAGACGTAAATGTTACCTTGGACAGTATAAAACCTGGTGAGCTTTGAAATTAAGACAAGATTTAAGTTGTGCATGATTTGGTTGATAATATTCTGTAAGCTGTTCTTATTTTTGGCAAGATTGGCATTTTTGGTGGAAGAAACTGTTTAACAGTTTTAAAGTAAAGTGGTTAAAAACCCTCAAATTTGTGTGGATACGCTGGTGCTTGGACCTGTCTCTTTCACACTGTAGTCTGAGATGCTAGTTCAACAAACACCCAAAAGTAGATTTTTCTATCAGTGATTTTCCAACATGAAACTTCTTCTGACTAATTCAGCTTATATTATTAAAAATTTCAATTTGTTGTCAAAAAACCAATTCAAGCTAGTAGTTTTTAATTGTATTAAATGGTCTATACCGAACAGTGTCCAGTGTTTCAAACCTAAAAGTTTATACCTTTTTTTGTGGGAACTTTCAAACTAGTTGTGACCAAAGCCTATGTGTTTTGTTGGAAGAAATTATCTTATGTAATGACCATGGAGACATTACTGATATCGTGGTATATATTAATTTTCAAACGAATAATCTTATCAGATTTCGAAATTTGTTTGATGTTCCTTTTTCTTGAATACTTCTTCAACCAAACTTGCTATTATACAAAGCTATGGGAGTTAAAAATTCGTTGTAAAATGCTCTATTCATCAGAATGAATGATACCTCAACAAGTGAGTTTTCAAGCATTTAAAATTGAATTTATTGACACTAAAGGCAATATGTAAAAGTAAAATTCCGGTCAATGCTTGTGGCTATTTAAAATCATGCATAATATTCTTTATTTTATTGCACTGTCAACTAACAATGAAAGTACTTCAGTATTTTATGTGGATGTTGTAGGCAGTTTACCTCCGCTGACTGTAGTAGAAGAGCGAGGCATCTCCGTCAAGATCCACTTTGGCAGAGACAGTCCTCGGCCCGACGTCTCTGTGTTTGTCGTCACCACCACTAGCAGCAGTCAGTTCCCAGTCACCGATTACCTGTTTCAAGCCATTGTACCCAAGGTATTGTCAGAAGTTATGTGGTACTGATTATTATTGGGCCAAGAACTCTGGGTAACTCATAGTAATTAGTCCGTATATCGTGCTCTTTGTACTCATCAAATGCCAGGATAAGTCAATGATGTTTTTACTTTTTTTTATTTTTACAGCATTGGGGTTGTACTATTTCGTTATAGTTAGAAGACATACTAAATAATTACAAATTAAAATCGTTTGAGCCTTTTTTGTGTTCCTGAAATCTACTGCAGGTGTAGTCTGTTGCTCTGCACACATCTACACGGAGACATTACTTCAAAAACCACTTTTTTGGGGGTTCAGAGGGCCCAAAACAGAATATGTTTGCTCATGGAGGTAATGTAGGTTCTTTAATCCCAGTACTTTTTCATATCAGATAAAGATTTACTTTAGTTACTTTTGATGGGAGCTCTTAACAGATTGTTCATGAGACCAGTTGTCACAGTAGTTTGATGTTTGTAGGGGTGCAAGTTGAAGTTGCAGCCTCCGTCCAGCACTGAGTTACCAGCTCACAACCCCTTCCTACCTCCAGCGGCCATCACTCAGGTTATGTTGATAGCCAGCTCTACGAGGGTGAGTATGGTAGACCTGGAGTAGGTGTGTGCGATGCATCGAAAATGCATCAAAATTCCGATTTGATTCTATGCATCAAATCGCGATTTGATTCAGTGGTGGTCTAAAAACGATTCAATTCATGGGGAATCAGTATCCTTATACGAAAAACGCCTGCAGAAAGTCAATGTAATACCCGCAATTGGATGTTTCCTCTGTACCTTACCTCTCTGTAACTTACCCTTTTCATTCTAAACAATCAGTCATAATCAGTCAATCACTGATTCCAAAGATAACATACAGTAGACTCTCAGTAATCCGGCAGATATAGGACCGTGATACTGCTAGATTAGTGAAAATGCCGGTTTATTGGAATGTTATCAATAAAAACACTTAAAACACGTCTCTGAAGAGCCACGATCGGGCCTGACAACGATGACGTTTCCGTAATCGTAGGAGACAATGATAACGTCTACACGTCCACGGGTGATGATCAGAATTTTGCCGCTATCGTGGAATACAACGATAATGTCATCTAACGGCCAAGGAAGATGTACATGATTTTGCCGCAGTGGCACAAGACAACGATGACGATTCCGTGACTGCGGGAGTGGATGATGATGTTTACACGGCCGCGGGAGATTCGTTGGAATATAACGATAATGTCTAAACAGGTGGGGGAGTTGTTCATAATTTTGCCACAATCACAAAAGACTACAATGATGTTTCTGTGTTCGCGGGAGGTGATGATAATGTCTAAACGGCCGCGGGAGATGTCATGCTTTTCTACTATCGCAAAAGACGACAATGACCGCTGTAGTGGATGATGATGTCTACATGGCCGCGGAAGATAATAAGAATTTTGACACGATCGCGGAAGACTCCCCCTGTCAAAAGACACCTGGAGTGGCGCAGTGCCGGATTAGGGAGAGTCTACTCTCGTTTTGGTGGTGCAACAGCCTGATTTGGACTGTGACATCATTCACAATAAGCCTCCAACCATTTCTAATTCTAGCTACACAACTAAAATACTCTTCTCCCTCTTGGCTTTAATAGTTTACTCTCTTCAACAATTTGGCTATACACAACCCTTTTTTTATCCCCCAGATTTTATATCAATAGAATTCCATACACTCAATGAATGAAACTCATTTATTTTTTAGTTCAATGATATGATTAGTGCTTGGATTAGATTGTGTCTCACTGCTATTTTAGGAGTTGCATTGAAAACCATACATTTAGTGGTTGTGTTTGAATGGATATAACTTTCAAGGATTTTGTAAAATTTTATCCACACTAGGTGAATTAAGGGATTTTTGTTAGATGAACTAAAACACAATAAATGAGGCTTCTATAGGTCCTGAAAAATAAAAAGTTATCAGTCATTTCTATTGATGTAATGTGACCACTATTTTTTTTTTTTCAGGAACCAATTTTACTGAGAGTCGTTGTCAGCTTTAACATGGACGATGAAACCGTCACGGAAATGAAAGAAATAGAATCATTCTCCCTCTCCAGCTCATGAGGTTAAGATTTTCTTCGTTTGTAAATAGTTTGCCGCAAATGCATTGTGAATCACTGCTGTAAAAATGTATAATTATTCGTATAAAAACCTTAACTATAGAATCATTGAAACAAATATATTGGATTTGCAATTTATTTTTATGTAACATTATTAATGTTTATTTGACTGTTTTTGTATACAACTATTAACTAATTATCAAGACATTAAACAGATAATGATTACAAGGAAGTTTGGCTGGCCAAAATTATGTAAAAGACTTGAATTTTTATGAAAAGGTAGAGTAACCAATATATTTTTCACTTATGTAAATGTGTCGATTCGATACTGTCCTTTGTCATTAATGGTGGACCTTACAAAATACTGTGATTTCACAGATAATTTGATAAGATATTTATTGAATAGCAAAGGCTAGAAGTTATGGACTATAAATAAAAACTCACATTGAAAATTAAGATTGATGACCTCTTTGGTGTGTACTTCACTTTCCAACAGGCTGTTTTAATGTATTTTTTATGAATTGTCATATTGTGCTATAATTAGTCATAAAATAAAATACTGTAGCATTGTGATTCTTTCAGGGGGATGTAATATTTGGTTTCGTTTACCTTGGCAAAGCTGCTTCAAATTTTGATATTTTAGAGGCTCAGGAAAAATAAACTTTGTTGGCCGGAAAGATTGGAGTGAACAGTCTATCTACCATTGTCTTTGTCAACTGCAATTATATTTCTAATACTATTATAAAATATGAAGCGTCCTTGGCTGTCTGATTATGTTCAAGTGCCCTGATGTCAACTAAATGCTTCTCTTATGTTAATTTTACACTGTGCGCCTTAAGAGTTAAAATTTGCAGTTAGCGGAAAACTCAAAATAAATATCTTAAGGTGACAACATATCTTGTTTAGGTGCTGTGTTTCTTTGAAGAGTTGAATTTGGAATAACTTCTTGAATTTGAAAGTTGTTATTGGTTATAAATAGTTTGGTTTTCCACTATAATTTTTGTTAATTATTTGAATTAAATTATCTCCTAACTTCCATGTAGGTTCTTTAAAAGAGAGTTACAGTCTTAGAATTATATGTTTTCGTAAACAAACTTTTCAATGTTTTATTGTTTTAAGTATTTACTGTGCAATCAACCATGTTGTCCTCATGTCATTCCATTCCATACCATTGTTGTTATATTGTTTGTTCTAGTTTGTTGATGTATTTGCAAGTTTATGAGAGTTTAAATGTTCATTATAAGATAATGTTTCATGTTTACTTTAGTTGTGAATTATTTTATCATACAGTTATGTAGTGTACTGACAATGAATACAAACCCTTTAAGAAGTGAAATGCTTATGGAGAATAGTCAGACTGGAATTTTGTCGCCGAAATGAGCTTTGTGGGGCCGCCGCTAGAATCGCTTGTGCAGCGGACACGCTACTATATCTCTCTCTCTTTCTAAACCGATTCTTTGTCTCACTAAATCTCATTCAGTCATCTGACTTGACCGCGTGCTTGCGATAGTCTACCTAGCGGTGGCCACGGGAACTAACCAAAATTCAATCCCGGACTGAATTTTTAACAAATGTATTGCGCTTCTTAAGGTGTATTCATTGGTACTGATCAGTGCCACCTTGTGTTTTTTTTAGTTTAGTAGGCTACAGTAGTTAGTTAACTGTTTCCTTTAGATCAACCTTAATTTTATGAATTTGTTCAGCTTTAAGGCATCACTTCTAGGTAACTTTAGTAATAAATTGTTATGAGAAAATGTAAAACTGATATGTTAACGTTTTGTAAGGTTTTTGACCTTAAACAAATTTGTTGTGATCTCTTGTTACTTAATTAAAAAAAAATCATAAACCCCAATCTTACGAGCTTTAAGCTTTATTTAATTGATCTGATAGAATTTGTCTTATCATGTCCGGTCTTGAAGTTGTGTTTGTATTATTTATTGACTAATTAGTTTTAATCTTGCAATGAAACTGAAGTATTAATGCTTGTATACTGTACTTAGAAAGAAATCATCATAGACTAATAATTGTGTCTTCTTTTATATCCTCATTATTTCTTGATTAACTGAATTTTTGGATAATAATATTAAATGAATATAAAATGAACATTGTTTTAAAGATTTTCTATTTACAGAATTTTTTTCTCTAAATAAGTACACACAAGATTTACAAAATTACATATATTACTTTTGCTTCCATTGCTGCTAGCCATTCACTCAAGCTATCTTTGTTTCTCAGCTTTTGTTCTTTAGCTCATGAGCAGTTCCTTATACAGCCTACAAAGTAACTTCATCCTCTTATTTGTTTTCCTTTTTTGGATTTAAAAACCTCCACTTCCAACTTAAGTATTTCATCCTCCAATTTTCGCTTTGTAACAAATCAAGGAGGAAATTCCTTCTTTAACATGAATAAAATGTTAACCTACAAGCTTGAGTTTTCATAAAAACTTCATGTAACTTTTTTAGGACCAAATTGAATGTTATTAACTGTCATATTGCAAAAGTGAAACATTCCTCTACCTTTAATTATTTTTGTTGTTTATTCATAATTAATTAAAAACCATTGTGATAAATTAGTATTTTTAGGTTTGATTGCAAGAGAATCACGTTGATAGCTTCTTCCCTTTAGAAATAAGGGCTTTTTCTTGAATTTGTTGCCACCAAAGTTAGAGAAAATATGGTCTACACAGTAAGAAATGTTATCCTTAGTTAATGGCATTCGATTATTGACAACCAATATTTAAGGGAATAAATCAGTTGCTACATCTTGTCTGTACACAAGTTCAACCTTTAAGGTAATTTCTTGTGTACATTACACTAGATGTAGTGTATTTGTTTCTAAGCTTGTCTCGTGGCAGAACATTTCAGGTGTTGTCCTATTCTGCTGTTCTCAATAAAAATTTTGCACAGGATTGAAAGTGTAAAGATGCCTTGAACATTAGAACCTGGGTTATCAGGGGTAATTGGAGGGAGGGAGACCACGAATAATTTGATAACACGAATGATCTTATCTGTTACAAAAATATATAACAAACCCATAAAACACTGTACCGTATAAATAGATATTAATTTGGCATTTTCATAGCGCGTCTCAAACTTGGCAATAGCTAGCCAATGACCAATAAATCACGTAATTACAAAACAGTAGAAAGTCTAGTAAGCTACTGCAAGTGAAAGGCTACCCACCTATACCGGCGTTTCAGGACAGAGGAATGTCAATAATGATAAGCTATCCATCATTTATGTCCCTGTAGTTGAAAACATTCATATAAAAAACCAATAAAAACGTTAGACAACTAATTTTACGCTCGAGATGAATGTGTTTACGTCACAGTAAACATAAATATTGTCCAATTGACGGCACTAGCCTTGTCTTGTGATTGGCTGCTGCCAACTGCAAACTTTCGCGATCCAGACTTCACTTACTCAGCAGGCCTGCTTCGGCGGGAGTATTATTTATCAACTTTAAACAGTAGCCATGGTTACTTATTAAGTTATCCAATTACAGGCTACTAAGTTGCCATGGTTAATGATCACCCAACAGGGCCGGCGAGAGCCGTCACATGCCCCTTACTTTCCTGATTTAGTGTCCAGCCGCCTCCGTGCCGTTTTGTTACACATACAAAATACATTTAAAAAGTGCATGGTAGTTTGATTAAATCTGGTGCTCACAGTTGCAACTTTATTCCATTCCAAAATTACTAAGTGAACTGAAAAACCATGCTTAAATTTTGTACTATTAGCAGATTACATGTCCAGAAAAGATTTTACATTTGATCGGGCCGGGCCCACTTCAGAGCCCAGGGCCCCGGCCCTGTCACCCAATCACTGCCTACTAAACTTTAACTTGTCATCAGTCTCCTTACCCCAATGAAAGCTATTGTAACAGCTCACAGCAGGGTGTAAGGAGCATTAAGTTCTACAACCTTGACTCCATCTTGGAGATCTTGTATTTATTTGTTCTTCCGTTTGATTTTAGTCAAAGAGCAGGGATGTTTAAAAGACAATGATGTGGGAGCCTTATGCATATCAATAAGGGGCCGAAATTGTTGAATGCCATGCATTTGAACACACTAGGATATAAAAATACAGTAGAACCCCGGTTAACCGAAACGGTTCCATAAAATAATACAGAGCTAAAATATAATTAATACGTAATGTAAAATGCTGTAATAACTTCAGTTGTTTAGTTTGAAGTATATTCTATTCTAACCCATAGCTGAAATGTCTTAACACACAGACAATGTCTTAATAGTTAATAGTAATTGTGTAATATACATAATATTTAGCATGATGGATTAACCAAAAAAATTGGTTATCTGAAACGGTTCTGCCCTCTTATTCTTTATAGTAAATTTATACACCTAACTTTTAGCACCTTTCATAATTCAGATGGTATAGTTGAAGTAGAAAATAAAACACAGACTGTAACAAATTTCACATTATTTGTTTATTAAAATAAACGACATAATTTAACACGGCATCAGCTCGTGCTGGTTCTTCTTCCAAATTTCCAGAGATCCGTGCTCGGGACGGTACTTGACGTTGCAGCCGTCGTTCTCCAGTCTGTTGTCAGCTTTGAGCTGCTCGTACGTATCTCTGTCGTACTTGGTGAAACCCCACTTTTTGGAAACGTAGATCTAAAAAAACATGGTTTGTTATGATTTTTTTAAATTGGAACTTGAGATTGGTAAAATTTTCACCATTGTTCAATAGTTACCAGAAACAGAAATCAAATTCCTCATGTTTTAAATAAGAAAAAAAAAAAAATTATCTTGTTACCACACATTTAAATAGGTTGTAACCTACTGCTTTCTTCATACACTGGTAAAATTATCTTGCTAATATAATTTAACATATTTCTGACAAGATAATTTTAAATTTGTTTGACTCTACATTAATATCAACCCCTAACGACTCCACAATACAATTTTGGTTTAGTTTGTAAAAAGTACATAAAACAATTAGGTTTTTTATACTTTATAAAGGTGAAATAAAATTGAATGTTTAATATCCTACACTCAATTCCATTCATACTTGGCTTAAAATACCTAACTTTGTATGGTCGCCATTTCATTGAAAAGTATTAAAGTAAGTATTAAGTATGATTAATTTACTACATATTTGAAGAATCCACACAGCAGCCTACACAAATAATACATTACCTCAGCAAGGGTTTGATAAAATTGATTAGAACAAGACTAAAAGCTACTAATTTAATGTTCAAAATACCGTATAATAATTGATGGAAAATTGAATACAAAGTTGCACTAACCTTCTGACGACCGGGGAACTTGAACTTAGCACGACGCAGAGCCTCAATGACTGACGCCTTGTAACGGTCGCTGGAGCGGACGCTCATGATTGGCTGACCGATCCTCACTCGGGCGACTGTCCCTTGGGGCTTACCAAACGCTCCTCTCATCCCAGTCTGGAGCCTAAGGTCAAACAATTACAAACCACTAATTATTGGACCAGTAAGTTAGAAAACTATCTCTTCCTTAGTTGAAAATGGTAACAGTGAATTATACTAATATTTTGTGTATATAGGTAGTGTAAGTTTTTCATCTCTTGTGCCAGTTCTGATTCTTGCGCGCACAGTAAGCCTGCTATACTCACAAACAATCCTAAACCACCAATGTTATTTTAAAGATTTAAATATATTAAATCTAAATGGCAATAAAATCATGCCTTCTAGCACAATGCAAGTTGGATGTGGTAAATAAAATAAAAACTTTGAATAATTAAGTTATAACATAAAACTGTTACTTTGCTAAATATAAATCCTGCACCCCCGCTCAAACTTACTCATGTTTTACAATGTAGTTAATAATAAAGAAATCAAGGCAAGTTAACTTACAGTGTGTGTTATGAAAGCTTAATTCCAGTTTGCCGAAGTACCTATGTTATTAACAGATTTCACCCACCTATCAGCTCCAGCGCAGGACAACATCTTGTTGATGCGGATGACGTGGAAGGGATGGAGTCGCATCCTGATGTGGAACTGGTCCTTGCCGCAGTTCTTGACCATGTACTTGTTGGCACAGATACGGCCGGCTTCCAGAGCCTGAAAAACAACCGGAGTTATTGAAATTAAGGACTGCAAATATTTATTAACCAAGCAGTTAACTTTACACTGATCATTGGGTCCGCGTAGCATGACAAGTGGGACTGGAGTAATTGTGTTCAGGGTGTATACTGGCAATATACACTTAATACTGTACACTCATCACAATAAGCAAATTGTAGGTGTTTTATGTAAAAAATTGTTAAGTTCAGTAGATGAAATATTTAACAAAAAATGAACATTACAGTAGACCCCCTCTTAACCGACCTCGTATTAACCGATAATCGGACTATCCGCCGTTGATCGTAAAATAATACAGTTTCATGGTGAGGTAGCCTCTGGATCACTAAATTTAAGCTAAATGGTTTAAGTTACCTGGCTTCGTCAAGTGATCCTTCTTCAGTATTACACTACTATAGAGTGTAATAGTCGATTTAAGTGTATCGACGAATCTAACCAAATTGGTTAGATGACCTATTGACGTTTTTGTTAATCTGAACATGGACTTATTTTCAAGTCCGAAACTATAGTAGTGTAATACTGAAGAAGGATCACTTGACGAAGCCAGGTAACTTAAACCATTTAGCCTAATACAGTTTGTTTTAACCGACCTTGCTTTGAGAGCAGCTCGGTTTAACCGCCGCTTTCTAGGAATCTCGGCATTTCCGCTCCCACGCTGGGCGATGAGAACTGAACCATACGCTTATCTCCACAGGATATGACTAACAATAAGTTATTTTGTGATGATCACAAAAAATATAGCATAACCTATTGTCAGTTTGTCATCATCGTTCGTAGCTCGAGCACATCTGATCTGATTTGTCATCTGTGCAGCAAATTTATAACATCATAAAGTGCGTTACGATTTTGAGAACTGATTATCTTATCGCTGGAGTAAACAAACAACGCAACTTGTAGGGAGGGCAGGGAAGGGGTGTTAACAACTCCAAGGTCAAGATAGTGTTTGTGCCTCGAGCCTCCAGTGAGAGGCTGTAAATAAACGTCCTGTCTTGTAACAAAATGGTCGCTTGTATCTTTAATGACGACAAAAGGTTCTTTACTGTATTACAATGTATTTGGAAAGCATTAATTAATACATTACAGTAGTAAAGTTATTAAAATAGGAATTTTATTGACTCTTGCCTAGTATTAAAATATATTCACTGAAAGTAGGCCTATTTGACTTAACCGTGATTTGTGTTTATTTGTGACATTTCTATCAATATGAAAAAGGAGATAAGAGTAGTTTATTTTATAAATAATGCAAGTATGACTTCAAAATAATGATTATATAATTCCAAATGAATAGCACTTTATTATGTTATGATTTTAGGGATTGCCCGTTTTATCCGACCTTTTGAATCATCCGACCTAGGTCCGGTCCCATTAGGGTCGGTTAAGGTCTACTGTACTAGGTAAAAAAACAAAACAACTCTCAAATAGGTACTCAGGTTGGCCTAACTTACCTCAGAGGAAAGCTGTTCATATTCATCAGAGACAAGATGAACGCAGAGTGGGAAATCTTCCACACGAGCTTTCTTCTTTCCCAGATCAAAGATCCTGATCTTAGGGTCAGGCACACCACGACAAAACCTTGACTTGGGGTAAGGCTTGTTTTTGCAGTAACGATAACTGAAAAATTACAAGGTCAAGTAACTTAGTAGGCCTAACTGATCATCATTGATCAATAGATCCACCAGAAACCAACAAGATCTGTTCAACTAATGGTTAGTTCTCTGTTAAACACAGACAAAAACAGCATTTGACAGCTAGGAACGGCCTTTATTACACATACATACTTTTAAACATTCATTGGATACAGTTCCGCAGAGAACCTACAATATAAGTTTTAGGTACCTTATTATCGCAGGCTGTTTTATGGACAAGAACCGCCAATGCCAATAACAAATAATTTCCTAGTATATCTTAGACAGAACAAAGGATAATAAATTTTCATTAGGCTATTTAAATAAGAATGAAAAAAATGACTGAACATCGACAGTTTAATCGCACTAACTAATCTTAATCAGAACTTTTAGCCTACATGATAAAATCAAAATAGTCCAAACACTGGTTAGGTAGGCCTAATTAGGCATATTAAATGACTGATACTTAAACGGATTAAGTTTATTAACTTACACAAAACACTTTTTTTCCATTAAGATTGTGAGCCCTGAATTATTAGCCTTAGCCATGGGTAAGTAAAAGTGCACATCCCCTGAATTGTGATACTCGAAGTAGGCCATGAAGTTAGTTTACAGTTGATATGGGTTATTTCTTAGTAAAGAAAAAAGAGAAAAATATGCCTAATGACTGACAATTTGTTTACAAAGCTGATATGGTAAATTTATTAGTAAAGAAAAAGAGAGAAATAGGCCTAACATTCCCGAAAAGAAAAATCTACAAAAGAAATTACTTGGAGATAACATAGACGTAGCCTAACTTAGAAGTTCATTAAATAGGTAGGCCTAACTTACTTCAATATTGAACTGTAGTATTACCGATACATTATTTCATACTCCAAGAACTTAACATTTAATAAAATACCCTAACCTAACCAAAACTGTCCATTAAGGAACCAGTCCTTACAATAGTAGTTTACGCAATAATCGTGCAAGGATAGTCTTAACGACACAAGTATAAAATTAAAGACGACCTTAAAGGGTAAAGGGTACGACCATTGCGTGGATATGCGTTGACTCACAAACATTGTTTATGAGTCAACGATACAAGCAAAGGCTCTTGTGACTGACTGAATCATATTGGTATAATTGCTTTTGGCAGATTCTAAGCTTTCTCCCGATGTCTGTTACCTAACTTAGTAAGTGACGTTACGCTTTTCATTTTTTTGTGCCGATCATATTGTAGCAGACAGATCACACGAGTAAACTCAGGGTGTCCACAGAAAATTTGTCATTAATTTCCATGACTTTCCATGACTATCCATGACCATTTACCATTGATTTCCATGACTCACGAACTTTATTTGAAAATTATATATAACATACACACGGATATTACTGCCTAGACATGTAATTTCACAGAAAATACTGAAATTTGTATTAACACTGGAGTAATAAATTTTGCAAAAATATCGTATTCAAAATCAGGAAGGAAAGAATAAATCCCAGCCTCCTCCGTCCCCATAGCTGGCCAAGTTCTCTCGAGCCGCTTTCTTTTTTCCTTCCGATATATTTTTATTATTGAATTTTATTGAGTTTATAGAGTTTCATAAATTAAGCTTTTAACTTAGGAAATACTTAACTTGAGACAACTCCAAACATAACATTATAACAATAGCCTATTTGTATTCCAATTTGAGTTGTAATAATAAAGTTGTAACATTTATTTCAATATACACAAGGCCTAGTGTTGCAACAATATTCTACAAATATTAAATTCAATTATAAGATATAGTATTGTATTGAACTATTACAAACTCAAAACTCATAAACTTATACAACTGTAATAAATTAAATTGTCGTGCATTTGTGAAAAACTGAAAAATCCTGAAAATTGCTACAATAGTCGGGTTACTAGAGCATTGAAAAGTCCCGCCAAATCTATCCATCATTGGGGATTTCCATGACTTTTTGCCTATTTCCATGACTTTCAATGACCAGAATTTTTTTCCATGACTTTCCCTGACTTTCCAGAATGTGGACACCCTGAAATTGATGAAAATTATTCATCAGATTCCTTGTTGGGCCATACGCTCAAAGCTAAGTTAACTTATTGATAAAGTGTGAAAGGTGTTTTTCACCCAAAGCCTAACTAACTTATTTGCAAATCCTCATAAAAATAAGAACAAAGTGGTGTTTTTAAAATATTAATAGACCTACACGCAAATCTAACTTTTTTCTCTTTTTTTTATAATTTATTATTTTGTGAGAAATTTTAACCCCACAAAAATTGTTGACAAGTTTGATATAGGTCCAATGCTTTAATTGAAGTTTTAGTTAATCGAAGTTAAGTTTTTGTATGACTTAGTTGAAGTTAAGTCATATAGGCCCTAAGCCTACAGTTATTGTATTGAACCCTTTGAGCGCCATCTAAAGATGCTTTTTTAACCACTTCCTCCTCTATGGGCCAGCACTAATATGCATATATGTGATGCACCAAATGGCCAGGGCAGAATCAGTGTTTTTGCATGTTTTGGCTAAAAGTGCTATAAAATTTGAATTACTTAAGTTAACATAAAAGGATCCGGTTTCCTTTATTTTACATGTGATAAACTGTATTTAAATATACACACATTGTAGGCCTATAGGTATAAAAAAATTGTTTTTTTGGGTAGGGGCCTATAACTTATAACTACCGGTACCATACAAATCAAGTTGTTTAGTTCATACACTATAAGCTTGTTCAGTCTTCTAATGAGAGTAAATATTCCAATTTTGAAGAGTAGCCTATATAGGCTATTACTTAAATAAATAAATTTACTGTGCCAAAATATATGAAAATACGTATTTGATAACCAACGCAATTAACTTTTTTTTAAGAGATTGGCGGCCTCTTCTAAAATGATCTGTACTGATAAAATGTTAATCGGGAGTGGTCAGGATCCGAACCCATGACAAAGCCATACGATAGGCTGGTTATTTACTCAGTGAGTCTCACTAATAACTAAAAACATCCACTAAATATTAAAAATATGCACTAAATAATCAAAACATGTATTAAGTTAAGTTATTGATAATGTACCTAAACAACAACGTTCAATAACTATTTCAAGCGTAAACACAGAATACACGCTGCGTTAGGCTGTGCCAGGCGGTGTCAAAGCCATTTGAATTGCTCTTTTTCCCAGTCAAGTATTAGGCCTAGACAGTTAAATATGTTTGTAGAAGCATCCTACATAAGTTAGGCCTATATAAAGTATAAGTTATTCTAGTAGGGAGACTCTTTAGCTTTAATATGGTATGATTTTTAGTAGGCTATTGTCAGTTGTCTCATTTGAGCTCTAAATGAATAAAATCTAATTGCCGATAAATCAGCAGTTGGCGTTTTTAGAATATAGCCTAATGAGATTGCCAATATATCGGCAGTTGGCGCTTAACCCTTGAAAGGTATCGACATACAGCATGACGCTAAGGGTAGGGTATCAATACGTGAATTTGACGTACAGAAGAATTGCATACAGTAAGGTATCATCATACAGTGTGACGCTGAGGGTATCAAAACATAAATTTGACTTACTGCCAGCCATTTTGCTATAGCCTACACAAAGGGTATTGACACGAAAGTTTTACATGCGTTCCAAGAAACCAACTAGCAGGGACATAAAGAAACTAGAGATGGGACGTTCGGATCACTTTACTGATCCGGGTCAACCGGTCTCGTTCACCGTCGCGACCCGTTCAATTGAACCGGTCTGTCGACTGTCAGTCAGCCAGCTTTCATGACATAACGTCCCGCCAGAGTTTGTATCGGAATCGGACATCGGTGAACGAAATGAACGAAACACGAAACCGGACTAGGACCTTGACATCAGTAAACGAATAGAGTAATAAATAATAATTCATCCTTATAGCGATGTTTAGTTTTTGATTGTAAATGCCTACTTCAGGCCACATATTAGGCTACTATATTATTGGTTCGAGCCTAGGCTTGAAAGTGCCAATCGTCCACTTCTTGTTCCATTAATTCACATTAGTTAGTTCGGTCCGTTCCGTGTCTTAAGTTGCCATTCCGAACGCAATCGGACTTCTTCGGTCATCGGATCTTGGCGAACGAAATGAACGGAAAGACCGAGACCCGAGACCGAACGAAACCAAAGTAAACTACGTAGTCAACACAGAACATATTTTCTATCCTGTATTATTTTCTAGGTTAAATTAAGTCCATATTGATATTTTAAACTCAATAAATAATGTTTTTATTTTTTTTTA
This sequence comes from Macrosteles quadrilineatus, assembly GCF_028750875.1. Lineage (NCBI taxonomy): Eukaryota > Metazoa > Arthropoda > Insecta > Hemiptera > Cicadellidae > Macrosteles > Macrosteles quadrilineatus. Next base: position 179,681,807 of record NW_026542594.1, read on the forward strand.
TGAGTAAATATATTAAGATACACGACTTTTCTTATAATAGAGTTTCGTTATAAAATTAAAACAGTCAGTTGGTTGGGGTGAACGAAATCAGAATCAAACGGGTCTTTTGAATAAGTGTGACCCGGATCACTCGTTCACCTGACTGATCCGTTCAAATCGAACGGGTCATGACCGAACGACACATCTCTAAAAGAAACACACTACGACCCAACTTAGGCAGCCATCACAAGGCAAATGACTGCTGAGAACACTGCTAGAAGGATGCGATTGAGCAATAAATGGACCAACATTAAGACCTTAAAACGGGCTGGTTACAAAGTGAATCAGCTAAAAACTTCCAATGCCTTGACTTTCATTGGTTAAAATTAATTCATTTATAATCAAGCTTTTGGTTAAGAAAAATCAACTGTGCCTAGTATTTTTTGACCAAGATCATCCTCAAAATACTTATTGTGCAATGGGCTAGGCCTAGATTATTATACAGTCAAACAGAGCTAAGCGGCCTAGTCACAACATTTATTACATTATTCTCATACCTAGAATCTATTCCTCAACGTGTAAACTAACATGGAATGGATCAATTTAGTCTAGGCCTAAGTAGGAAAATTAATTTAACAATGTTAAGAAATTTAATCGAGAATAAACTCCAAGGCCTAACTTAGTTGGCATTATTTAAATCTGTAGCCCTGTTATGGATTTGCCAACTATGAGCAAAAACATCAGCAATTTAGGTCTAAACGAAACAGCTAAAAGTAATTAAAGTGCATAAAATAGTTTCGCCTAGAACTAGTCTGTAGCCTAATGTCTTTCTAATAAACAAGCACTATGACTAGAGAGGTTAGGATTCTTACCATCTAGCAGGGCGTCTCCCCATTTTGCCTGAAAATAAAAGAAGCAATAATTAATTTAATGGTCTCTACAATTGTTAGACAATAAAATATTTAATAAAAATTGAATTTAAAATCGGATTCCAAGAGATAAAGAAATGTTGACACTCACCTCCTTACGGTAGACAAATCCTAGAGGAGGAACTAGGAAGAGGCTTTTTTCGATGAAATGAACTACAGCTACAGCAACAGCAGTCGTAACAGGAATGAGTAAGAAGTTACAAAATGCAGTGGAGAAATGAAAGCCAGTCTATCTTTACACTAAATATGAATGTGTAACAAAATGAAATTATTAAGCATAATATATATAATTTTAGTACGTGGATTTGTTACTTTGTAAAAGCTTTGATTTGAATATTGGGGCTCTTTTTAGTATTTAGTTGAATTTATTAATTATTATAAAGCAAAATAAAATGTTGTATTTAGTACAACTTATAGTGAAGGCACCATCCATTCAACTGAATTTAATGGCAAAATAAAAAACGTACATAAAGTATGTGCGATAAGGGGCCGTCCACACTTCACGGCAAATTTATTAACGTTAAGTCAAAAATTACTTTGTTACCTTCCCCTTAGCATAAAACCTATAAGCACTCGTTAAATATGCTATTTAAAGGGATTTTTATGGAAATCATTTTTAGTAAACATTGAATTGTATAATTTGTAAAAAATATTGTGTTCAAATAAACAGTAAGATATTTTTTACAGGTTACTCTAGTTTAAAGCACAATGTTAAACAATTAATTGACTTCAGCCGGAGAAAGTTGCATATAGAATAACAAAACATTGTTTAAGAAAATATCTGATAGGCTTACGTTATATGGAGGGGGTAAGGGGGGAATATGCTTACGTTATGAAGCCTCACCGGGGGGAGGTAGATGTTAAAAATGACGAAAATGTGTTACGTAACATGAGGACCATTAATAACTCGAAAAAATTGTCAAATTTTAAATAAATGTGTGTAAACCTGTATTTATTCGAACTAGTTCGCGAACCGGCATCGTCGGTCTATTACAAAGGGCTCGTGCCTAGCGTCATGGGACAAAAAAAGTATACTCTATATTAATAAATGATTACAGTGATAGTGATCTCAGTTGCAGTTCTCTCTCAGTCAGCTTGGAATACTGTCAGATACAATATGGACGTGGACACCAACGTTCATTCTATCATGCATTGTGTACTCAATTACTAATTTTATTCTTTTTAGTCAATGCACTTCAAACATAGTCTCACATATTTACTGATGACTCACTCACTTTCTACTTTTGTTATGAAATATATATATATATTATTTTGAATGCATAGCAAAGTGATTGTATTTCATCTAGGGCATTATATATGAGATTAGAAATCATCTTTGTAGTTTTGTAGAAACTTTGTTTTGAAGTAGAATGACTCAAATTGTAACTCTTGTATTTTTATTGCCTGTATTAACTTAATTCCTTTATATATTTATTTACCTAAGACTGAATACAAGATGTATTTACTTAACAGTAATAGACTTGTCTATGCATTATACATGTAAAATTGACGAATAAATGTCTTATGTCTTATGCTTAATAGAATGGGTCCAAGGACTCTTTCTTAATGGAAAAATAATACCTACCATCTGCTGTCCTATTCAATCTGCCCTTCTTCATAGAAAAAGAGTTTTAGCACAAAACTTAGTAAAAGAATCCAAAAACAATACTTTGCTTGCAACTTTGACTACATAAAATTGCTTGAAACTGAATATAAAAAAACTGTTTACTAGAGGCAGAGGTTACGGAATAGGTTTATGTTTATACTATGAACATAAAGCATACTCCGTAACATTTTGCACAAACTCGTAAATGATATTTCATAGTACAGGTGTGAATCTTACAATTTATCACACTGCTAGTGGCACTCAGAAAAAAAACATGGATGCAATGCTTCCTTAGCAGAACATTATGTTTATAATAATTTCATAGCTTTAAGAACTAAAGCAGCAGCACTCAGCAATGCATTAAAACTTTTTCCTTAAAATCTAAAGGGCAAGAAAATATTAACTTAATCTTTTATCATCAACATTTTATTATCAACAATATTTTAATAACAATATAAATATACTGATAAAGACAATGATATTTACACATCATAGTAAATGTACAACAAGCCCATATAAAAAATATCCTTAAAATATGTCCCCTAATCCTAAATACTGAGAGTATTGGTAAAAAAAACTAGTCTAATCTGTTGCGTCTTGAATCTGCTTTCCTCTTCTTATGGGCGAGAAAAACAGTCCAAACGTAGCCGATGAGATTGCTGAAGAGTACCCTGAGCTGGAACATTGATCGATATAAGTTAAATTCTATCTATATTAAATGGTTAACGTTAAGCAAAGATTATTAAAAAGAAACAGTTGATCGTTAACACAGAGAAAAAGGATACAGGGGATACAAGATTATAGAACAACCATGTGCTTTTAGCTCTGTGATGGCCATATAGCATTTTCTTACAGCAGGTGTAGCGTACAGGGTCTTCCTACAGCGTGAGCGTGAAGGGGGAAAGGATAGAGCGGGAGGATGACAAATAGAATTTGCTCTAGACACCAGCGACTAGTGCTAGACACTACTGAAGTGCACCATTGAATGTTAACATCCTCGTATCTTACTTCTCTGTGTCGTTTACGATCTCCTTTATACATGAGCATCACAAAGAACAAGTAAATTTAAGCCATAGTGTAGATTAAACAAAAGTACTCTCATTTTATTGTCCCTTAGCATCAGCTAAGATTGTTTTGTTTATGTCTGATCAAATGGATTTTAATGTTTAATATTCTTGATATTTCAGCAAGCCTTAGAGCTTTAAAGCTGTGAATTAAAAAATATGTTTGAAACCACCTAGTTATTGTTATTTTACGGGACTCAAAATACTTAATTGATGTTACAAAGAAAAAAATAACCTGGAGCTAAGTAGTACAAGTGGTTCTCATTTAGGTTAATATTTTCAGTAAATGTTTCTATAAAGATTGTAGTTCAGACCACGGAATATCAGCTTCCATCATGACAAATCCTGCGTCTTAAGCCGCGTTTAAACCAAAGTCTCCTTCTTAATTTTGGTTTCCTGCAGAGTATCAGTAAAGATCAGAGAAAGTTGATAAAAAAGTGGATGACTACGCGCTTTGCGCAAGCAGCTTGTAGAAGAATAGTGGAGAAGTGTTTCCCCTTCACGCATCCCGGATGTGACGTTGGGCGGTAGCACCACACCGGCTCGCCATGCCCTACCAAAAAACTTCCACTAGTTGCTCAAATTTGTTTAGAGTAAATCTAAAATTTGTTTGGTTGTAAACTTTTTGTTGTCAACTTTTAGTCACCAAAACCGATGTCTGTGATGGCAAAAAGCAAACTCTCTATGTATTTTATATTTGGCTGGTTGACTCGGAACATTGATAAACTATCACTCAGTGGAAATAACAATTCAGAGACTCTTGTATACTTACAATGGGAGGAACGTAGGTTAGGTTGAGCAGCTGAGGAATTGTGATCCACGTCCAGTTGGCCCGTAACAGCGGCCAGTACAGCTGCACTAACTGACTCATGGCCTGCTGGTGTGTCTTGGACTGTGGAATCATACAGTGTTTGAGCAATTAATATACCGGTACCACTAAAATAGGTTACCTGCCTCAGTTTGTGTAGCCTATTTAAAGTTAACTGAGGCAACCTGCCTTCTACTGGTCCCATGTAAATATGGCTTAGCACTAAGCCCTAAGCCTATTTTACAAATTCTCAGTTGATAATTTTTTTAGGTTATGTCCTGTTGTGTTTATTATCGTATATCAATTTGATCGACTTATATGTCTATATTTAAGATAAAAAAGACAAAAATCTGTGTCCTCTTCCTCTATAGCCTACTAATGTAAGAAGAAGTGAAACAGGTGTTGTGTGCAATTTTAATGTCCCAAACTTCTACCCAAGCCACACACCGTTTATTTTAGGTGTGAGCCCTCTATACTAGCTAAAGTCGCACATTATTTATCTTAATATGGATTACATGTGTGAGGGATTCAAACCCAAGCACGTGGAAAGACCTCATTGCTACTCAGTGCAACACCTTAGGGAAATGAGCTACCATGCCACTGTCCGAACGTGACAAGTGCCTCTATAAGCACACTAGCGTTTGCAGGTGAGATTAAACAAACTAATAGCCCGATCTATATTGGGATTAGGCTTTTAAGTGTTAAATCATAGTTTCTTACTGTACCTCAAATCTGGCTAGCATGTAAATCACAAACATCTGGTAGAGTGGAGTGAAGATCAGTCTTTCCAACAGCAGCTGTTTGATGACATATTGAGAGGATGAGTCTGGGGCCACCTGGTCCAACATCTGGTAGAAGAAATGAGGAATGCTGCCTCCGAACAGTAACCTGCAATGTGTATATGGACAATTAATTACTATATAAACTATAAGTATTGGGTAGTTTGGTTTGCTATTGTAAATAAACGGTTTTAGCAATCTGACACATACTCTCTCTCATTAGCTAATTAAAAAACTTTATCATGGTTAACCGGTGGAGGTAACTATTATAATTTATAAGGAAAATAATTTAAGTTGCAATATGATTGAAACCGTACATTTTACAGCGATGGGGTTTGTACCATTTTGTTACGAATTATGTGTTCGTTACGAATTACGAAATGTGTTCTGCACAGTTGAGGAGTTCATGAACTGGAGAACTTCACCGATGTTCCAGTGAGGATTAAACAACCCTCGCAATCCCTGTAATGTTTGACGCCTATTCTATACTCTATGTTCAAGAATAAAGTATTCTGATTCTGATTCTGATTATAATGATCGTAGCATACAACATTTGAATTAAAATCAATCGAGACAGGTTTTCAAAAATCTAATTGTTCTGTATTTTTAGGAAGAAAATCACATAAAACTTTTGACAGTAATTTTTACAGTGATGGGGGGTTGTACCGTTAGTTTAGAGTTAAAAAGACTTTAATACTACATTTAAATAAAAAACTGTCAGGCCGATTTTGGAGAATTCTATTTTACCATTATATTATGGGTTTTTATGGAAAATTCACCATTAAAAATCAAAAAGGACGCCTGGAAATATTATTGATTAAACTCACATACACGAGCACATACATTATCTAAAAATCCCACGAAAACAAGCCCTAGCTTACTATTTGTATATTTTTCTCCTAGCACTAGCACATGTTTGTGAACATGTGACAGTCAAGATTTTGTTATGTTATGTTGATTGTGAGGTCTGATGAATTGGACTTTTGAAAATTGTTAGTTTCTCTTTGGATTGATATTTTATTGTATTCTTACACGCAGTTGTAATACAATTAATTACGAAACATTTTTTATTTCAATCACAAACAGAGGTGTAAAATTAGGAAGAAATGTCTTACCCAAATAGTCCAAACGCTATCAAGCTATCCTGGTCTAACCGTTTTGCCCCACCCATGTACTGAGCTGTCAAATTGGCCAGCATTGCTATGGTGGAGCTGAAACAAAGAAAAAAATCATAGACCTTCAATTTGAACCTAGCTGTAATAGTATATTACGTTACTAGTCCTGAAAATAAGAGTTTACTGGACGAGTGTGGTCGTTCCCGTGCAAGACGACGTCAAGTACGGGATTACTGTAAGAGTTCGGTAAACACATTTTGGACGAGTGACGTACGATAGTTTACGCCATACTACTAAACCTTATATATTAGGTACCACCAACCAAAGGACTAAAAATTACTAGTCACAACCTCTAAGAGAGGTTATGTTTTTGTTATTACAATTTATTGTTAAAATACATTCTCTTGAAAACTTAAATGGGTAGTTCACTAGATTCATTTTTGCTCAAAAACAAGTTTTGGACCCTATTAAGCTATGAAATTTACACACGGGTCTCCCTCATCTCTTATTTAAAAACATTTAAAAAAGTTAAAAAGACTCAGCGACTCAGCTGTAATGCAATGTGACTAGTCAATGATTTTAGAACTAGCGTTACAGCCATTAGGTTAGTCAAATATGATGAACAGCAGCCTCTAGGTTATGTAAGTTGAACATTAATGCTATTTGTGAACTTTTAAGAGGCCTATAATATAAGCTTACTAAGAAGAGAAGGTTCTAAAATCAAAATTGATTGTTGAAGATGTATTTCCATTAAGTTCCTAGAGTTTACTTGATATCTTACATTTGACACCTAAAGTAACTTATAGGTTGACAAAAATATTGCAGTACACATCTCTTACCTGGTTAAGGATTTTGTTTTGATAGGGTTGTAGTAGAGTCCTTCATAATAAGCTCCAAATAGAGTAAAAGCCAACTTGTAAGGTTTTGACAAACTCATTTTGAGAAGATCTAAAACACACGAGGCAACATGTTTATCTTGCATATTAGGGTATTAGTTTATGGAAAATTTTGTGTTTATGGAAAAGAAATGTAGCCCACGATTTCTTTCAAAACTGAATTATGGCCACAAAGTAAATAAGAGCCGTTAACACTTTGTAAAAAACATTAAGGGTTAAAATATTGTGCCTGAATAGTACATTATATTGTCATAATCATAGGCTAGATTGAGCAATAAATTGAAGATCAGTTGGACCAACGCTTCAACGTCACCATCAAGATTCAGATCAACGTGACCTTTCCGGGGAATGGTATTGTAATTCAGCTGTCATTAGTTTACATCAGTCTTTCATCAAAATACATAACTTAAGGGAGATTAAAATACATCAGGGAAATTTCTCTCGGTAACCATCCTAACACAGTTTTTTTTTAGAATGTGTTGTAAGGCTTCCTAATAGGCCCAGGCTAGTTTTATAAGAAATTGTATGTTAAGTTATTAAGTCTTGACAGCCCATATTGACTCGCAATGGCCTGGGCTAGCTTTGATTAAAAAAATACACATTAAGTTTAGGCCATTGGCCTAGCTAAGATACAATGGAACAGTTTCTTGACTGGGCTACGCTAATATCGATTGAAACTATCAATTCAATGAGTAAACCTTCATACGATTTTTTTCATTAACAGCAAGTTTGGTTTGTTCGGTTAGGATAAGAGCTTATGAAAGTTTCATTTTATAATAGGCTAGGCCTAGATATATATTAATAAGCCTAATCAATATTTTAAATTCGATAGTTTCAATCGATAGCCCAATTAAGAAACTGTACCTGCTAAGTTTTTACTTTTTTGACCATTGTTTGAAAAATATATAAAACATTCCTGTTTATTAAAATGGTATAATATTACCTGTTTCCGTCTGTGATCCTATATTTGTTGTATAGAGCAACCGGTTTCAAGGTTATAACCTCATCTTCAGGCTCTTGTTGTCACTCTTGCGAGATCGTCGAGTTTTATAAAGTGACTCGCAAGAGTGGCAACAAGAGCCTGAAGATGAGGTTATAACCTTGAAACCGGTTGCTCTATACAACAAATATAGGATCACAGACGGAAACAGGTAATATTATACCATTTTAATATTCAAGAAGTGATCCTGGACCAAATAACATCAATATTCCTGTTTAGTTTAGAGTTGTCGTTTGTTCATTTACAATTATTCATCATTAGTTCAGTAGGCTAAGGTTAATACTATTTACGTATCCTAGATTAAGACCTTTTCTAAAATTATCAATTATTGAAAAGAACATTATTTTAAACTTAAGGTAAATGTACATAGGCTAGGCCACGAGTACTAGAATTCGTGGGCTAGGCCTACAACAGAATAACGTGTTTTAGTGCAAAGAAATATGATAAGTAAATGAATAGCTGGCTGTATACATATAAGCTTATTAGACTTTATTAAGGTACCTTTAGCAATAGTAGTAAATATATAACAAACTTTAAACTTTTTCGATTAAATCTTAACTAGTTCTTCAACAAGTGTTTGGTTAGAACCGAACATGTGTCTGTTGTTTTGACAGGACAGATTGACAAATTTGACAGTTGATTTTTCTCCTTGCCGATAAGGTGGTCTGAGTATTTTTACCCATGAGACCTTAATGTTCTCTGTGGTTGTCCATTAGCAAACACAATCTTATTTTCGTGATAAGTCAATAGGGGAATAAGATTTTTGTTAGTAAATAACATAGATGTGGTATATCGTGGTGCATGTTGATTTTATTAATTAAAAGTGGGATTCGGGATTCTAAAGATTTGATAGATTTCATGAAATGGTAGGTTCAGGTGACTCTTCTCTGCTTGGGGCAGATTGAATCAAAACGAAGCTAAAGCTAGGAGCTTTCAGTCCCATTGCAAAATTGTGTACCACGTTTTTTTCATGAAGCTTTTACGTTCTTTATGATTCACCATTTAAATAGTAAATCATAGTCATAGATTAAATAGCCTGTTGTATTTACCAGAAACTTATTATTTTGACGGATCTGCTGGAGGAAACTTCAAGATATATGTTTTTCCAACATCCGATGTATTAGATATAGGTACAGAAAAGTAGACAGTTTACTTCTCTTCTCTTCTTAAACAAATACAACAGTTTAAATTTATTTTCCGTAAGAATAACATGGGGATTTTAAATTTACAGTTTTTTTTATACCTCCGTAACCGTTGGGCATACACCAACACTTTAATGTACTAAATTATATCTTTTTAAGCTCTACAAAATGGTTTGGAGAGAATTATGAAATTTTGTGTTTTTAAGGTCAAAAATGGGAAAAATAAATTTCACCCCATAAAACCCCACTCACATAAACTTTCGTTCCCATAATCCGATTATGCTGGGTCGCGGTCTCGTTCGAATAAACGTGTATAAAAGTAAGTTTATATTTTTTTATTATTGCCTCTTGAGTTTTTGACACTATGGTGATGTCATTGACAAGAAGTTGTAGTTCCAACATGTTTTCCTGGATTGGCTAGGTTAAAAAGTAATGTAGTTAAATATGCCACAAATTAACTTTTGGGCAGCAGCACAGCACTCTCAGGCTGAAATTAATCGTCGGTTTGATTCAATTTAATTTGATAATGTGAGTTTTTTTTACAAGAGTATGCTATTTGTTTTGTGGTCGACTAAAACTAGACGTCGATACTACATTGAAAAGCATATATTTCATTTTTCGAATAAAAATTAAGGTTCATCTTGAATTTTCTCTAAAGATTCTATGATTTTCAAAGTTCTTGAAGCTTTCTGTAGACGCTATACACACAATAAACGTATAGTTTGGCAAACTTGTCATTTCCTTCCCAACAATCCGTTGTATACAGGCCCTGTCGACCCACCTCTGTGATGACTTAAGAAATATGTCTTCTCTGGTTCATTTAGGCGTTTCTGTTGAAATTGAGGATCAGTCAATAGAATTGCAATATTAAGAAAAATTAAGAATTGGGCTTTAAAATATTAAGAAATAAGCTTATGGGTTAAGTACCTGTCGGTAGTTCCCATCGTAACTACCTGGTTGTGGTTGTTTGCCTGTTGAGTTTTTCATGAAATGCCAATCGTATCACCACTATTAAACATTTTGTTGCATTTGTCGTGTTCTATATGTATTGTAATGAATAATTAAACCATCAACAAAGCAACTTAACTTAAGTTACTTAAGTGTTATCAACATGCTTACTTGAAGGCGGTGTTTGAAAATGGCATCCTACAAAAAAAACGAAACACAATTGTTACAGTTTTAACTGATTAAATGCAGGTCTAATGTAAACTTAATATAAATGCTGGAAATATATTACATCACAGACTATTATGGCATACTCCAATGGTATATTGCCTGTGATAACTGTCAACATTGTATCTTTAGGCTACGCATGAATGGGTGTGAATTTTAAAAGTAAATTTAAAGTAAATTGAAGGACGAAAAATTTGACTTTTGAAAGTTTTGTGAATGGTTATTAATTTAACACAATAATTATGTTAGTTTTTATTATCTGCAGTAATACTGGAGAATTGAAGATGTACCTAAGGTTCAGTTAAGAAATGTGTTGCTCTCAAAATTTACATCATTAGTCAAGTTTTCAACACTTCCGATCGAGGCTGATGTTTTGGTGTGAATATTCATGTAAAGACTCATGACGTACACAAACATGAAATAAAAAATTATTTTAATAAAAAAAAATATTTCATATCTACGTTTCTATCAGTTTTAAACTAGTAAAATTTATTGAATCCTTTATTGACCTCATCACTCTTTAGATCGTAAATTTTAAGGGTAGCTAATTCCTTAACTTGCCACCAGAGATATACCCCAATGCCATCTGGTGGTAAACCCCTGAACTATTGCAGGCCCAATGTAAACAAAGCAATATTTTGCATTGCAAGAGCTCTATTTTATACAGGTTATTCAATTTAATCAAATTTCTGCTATAGTTTGTATAAATTTTAAAAGATACTTAACATTTTACTATTATATTTATTAAACTCATTCGAAGTTTTTTTTTACTAAAATACATAAAATGTAAATAATGCATTTGCCTCTCGCAGGGATGTAAGTGAATTAATACATCCATATGAGAGTATGATATATGATTTTGTTTAGCGTGCTGGTATCCGTTGCTGGATAAATAATCTCAATTCTCTGCAAAGCTGTGACTCGACTCGCCCGGGTCGAGGAACGGCTTAAAATTAATAATGATAATTTAGAGAAAATAACATAATCTACTGTACTTGTATACTGTCTCCTCTAGTCTCTAGTCCAATCCCACTCCTGCATTAAATCTGAGACAAATCATATATTACAACTGAAGGTAATATGAAAGATTCGAAAGTAAACATAATCACACACATTAGTCGACCTCTTATGTGAGATATCCTTTGGCAATAACTTAGAACAAACATAAATTAATTTTATAATGCAAACTTTTAAACGGAAATTTTCTTTCAATAAAAAAAGATAATATTTAACATGAAATCTGATGACAATACGACGTGGTAAAGTAATCCAAATTTCAAAATCCAGAGAGATTTGAGTTTACAAATATTGGGTAAAAAAATATTTGATTTAATTTAATCAACATAATCATAATGGAGGGGCTTATCCAATATCTAGGAATAACTTATCGTCTAATATATCTATCCTTGTTTTGTTTTCTAGATACTGTAGATGTTTGGATCTAGTGTAGGGTGATGCCCAACACATAGTATTACGACCTTATTGATATTACTAATCAAATAGATTACTTTATTATTACGCATCAAATTTACCAAATTGATATCTTTGTCGTCCAACTTCAAAGTCTCAAAATAATGTAGGCCTATTGCTTCCTAACGTTTTACTTCCTTCTGTAGATGTTGTGTGCTAAGTTTGTTTTTTAAACTACAAATTACTGTATACATTTCGAGCGATTTATATTGCTTTAGATTTGGTCCTATTAACATTAATTGAACAATTACATTATATTTATATGTAGGCTATTGCTCTTATATTAACACTCCATAGACGTGTACTTACTAAATTAAATAGTACAACGTAGCCATGTATATCCACATGACGTGACGTGACAATCTGTTATACTTTTGAGCCTTAAGAGGTTAAGTTTCGGTGTTTTTTGGATCCCATGTCTTCCGGGTTGAACAATCTTCTTAGGAGATGACAGATTCACTTGTTTATACCAATAAGTTACCTAATATAAGTATATTTACTAAACTAGATTTCGTTTAAAATACTGCGTGCATTGATTGAATTTATATAAATGCAATTTTCAATATCCATGGTAACAAAAATAAATCTTTTGTTTGGAAAACTATGACGAAAGCGATAAACCAAGATATTATATTTAAGTTTATGAATTAGTAATTCAGTATTTTTTACTACCTAATTTAAATACCCCCGCCACAGCACACCTGCAGACTAAGCGAATTTACATTTGCCTGATTGGATTTACACTAAAATGTCTCCTTAAAAATATTACATTTATTCCCTATTTAAATAACATTAGTTTAACGAGTACTTAGGTTTGCTGCAACAGGGAGGTTTTTTTTTGTAAAATGTTAATAGTTTAGTATGAAATTAATGCATTTTCCAAATTTGATCAAAATATGACCATAAACAAGCAAACTACAACAGTTTACTTATTCTCCATAAGAATAACATAAAAATTTTAAATTTACAGCTTTTAGAATTTTTCCGTAACTATTAGGCGCATAATAACGCTCCAATATACTAAATTATTTGTTTTTTTAAGCTCTACAAAATGGTTTGGAAAGAAAATGCTAAAATTTTAGTTTTTAGGGTAAAACATTGGAAAACCCATTTTTTGTCCCATAAAACCCCCCATAAACCCCTGTTCCCATAGTCCGATCATACTGGTTCGCGAACTCGTTCGAATAAACGTAGATTTAAATGTTTGTACAAAATTTAATAAAAATCGGATGATTTTTGTTTGAGTTGTGCTAACGGACACACACATATATGAATTTGAACGGATTGTTTTGTTTGGTTTCTAGGGGCTTAAAAACGAAAAAGTAAATCGGTCCTGGGTCCAGGTCTTACCATGAGTAATAGCTGTAATAGCTTATTCCATATAGGGGAAATTTGCTAAAAATGTAAAAATCATACAATTGTTGTTGATCAAGCTGCTGTATAATAGGAGTTCATGTTTTTGGCGTATTATGTTAAGTATACGCTGTTGAAGTGAAATACAACATTTTTAAATGTTTTTTTTGTTGAGAAATTTATATGCACGACATCAAGTTTTAATAACAACTTTTACCGGAAATCTGAGGAGAGCCTGCAACTGTTTGGGGCCTGTGAGGGTTATAAGTACCACAATAAAACATCATGCACGGTGTTTAGATTTGTATATAACTTTTCAATAAAGTTATGGTGGAACTGACTGTAGCCTGCTATTTAATAATTATGTTCAAACGTGTAAACCTAAGTTATACATCAGGAATAGCATTCAAGCAACAAACATGATTTTAAGATATTTTCAGAGTGAGCAGTCCGAAGATCGATGGTGGTTAATTCTCCCTTAGTCAAATTTCAGTCCGTCACACATTATACAAATTTTTTTAAAATAAATATTTATAGATTTAATACACATTTTGCCTCTGAGGACATAAAATCGAAAAAGTAAAACTATTTAGGATTTAGCTGCCGTACTATCTACGGTAATAGCTTATCCCGAGTTATTATTTGCTTGAAATTAATTATTGCATTTGTATGAGTGAACAAACAGTACACTATCGATAACCAGACAGTAGAATAAAATAACAAACAGTAGTAGAGATCAAAGATCTAATTCTAACCTTTATGGCATGGCGAATTCAGATTGGACTGACGAATTTGCTTGAAACGCATGAATAAAACAGGGAGCTTAGATTTCCCGTTCTCCCTGTGAGCTACCACCCTGACAGCAGTCTACCTGGCTCGCAGTCGTGGCTTACGTCCCCAGTATTAAAACCTTTTCGACCCTCCACTGTTATTGTAATTACTGTAATTGTCGTGGCTTTCGGGACGCAGCCCAAGGATGCATATCTTAAACTCCTGCTCTAGGTTTTGGACCAAAGGAGAGAGAAAGAATAATAAACTGGCCATTCAGCTGCACGGCTTTATAAAGGATCTTTTCCCGAGTCACCATAGGCTTGTTTGTTAATGTTAACTTACTCATTGAAATATATTTTTAAACCTAACACTGGACATCTTTTAAATTTAATTTACTACTTTATCATCGGAGATTAAATGACGGTGTGCCACGTTGGTTAATAAACTTACTCTAGTGTTACCATTTCCTTCGCTCAGGAACAAAAATAGTTTATAAAAGTTGAAACATTAAGACATAAAATAAAATAAAAAACTAGAGAACCCGTGCGGCTCAATGAGCCGCATAGTATAAAACATAACGCCGAGGAAAACGTTATGCTTAAATTCGAGTAATTCTAGTAACATCTTAGAGTTGTTTAAACACTTGTTAGAAACTAATTTGTATTTGCGTCGTCAAGGTTCACCTACATCTGCTTTGAATAGGCTAAGGCAGCAACACCATTGAAAGTTGGTTAACGTATTTCTACATATAAAAACATAAGGTCTGCCAATATTTGGTTTACTCTTACTACTTGTACTTATCATAGTCAAGGCATTATTATAGTTTCTAATAAATCTTTTGAAACATCTCGATCTGTCAGTGTCAGAAGTAAACATTTCTTGCATGCATTAATTTGATCTGACATTAGGCAAGTTTACTTTACCACCGTAACAACACTCTGTGCTTCGTATATTTTATAACTTCCAAAGTCAGTTGCATAACAGAGCTGGAAAATATTATTCATCTCACCAAGTGAATGTGTATCTGGATGGGTATCTGTTAGACCAGGCCTCTCTTTTTCTAATCTCCGCATACGCACAAGATATCTTATTATTAATTGTGTCCTCTTCCCGTGTTAAATATTTCTTCGAACTTGAGGCATTTTCTGTTCTTCCAACAAAACTGATTAACTGTTTAACTTGGTCTTAACCTACTGAATATACAAACATAAATATTTACTCCCAAAAAGCTAATAAGTATCTTTTTATAAACAGCTGTTTTTTGTTTTTAAATTTGTTCCATGTATTTCTTATGGGGAAACCCCGACCTTTGAGAAGGCCTCACGCCCTTAAGAGTAGGAATTTTAAAATTCTAAAACCTTATTGCAAAACTACATATTGAGACGAATCTTTTGATACCTTAAACGTTGAAATTGGTCCACAGATAAGGGAGAAGTTGCGTTAACAAAAAACGGCTTCACGTATTATATATATAGATTTTTGACATTTTATAATTGTTAGTAAAAATGAAAGTGTTGAAGGTGTAAATACCGAGAAGTTTAAGTCTACAAAGAAAAGACGTTAAAAACAAAATTTCTCAAAAAACGAAATGCAAAGGGAAGGATCACTTACATCAGCGAATCAGGAATCAGTGAATCAGTGAATCTGGTCTCAGGTGAACCAGAAAGCACTTAAATTCTGATTTCATTATGCTACGTGGTGTCATTATTTATGCGTCATCTTAAGTAGAGTTTTATAGCCCATAAATGTTGCACGATTCAATCCCAGTCTATTAGTTTCCTGTCACGAGTATTTGTCTTTATTCAATCCATTATTTCATTCAGTTCTTTGTATCGTATGTGCGCGCGGAGTTCACGACAAATTCCAATCACCAGAAAATGTTTTGTTCATAAATTGTTGTCAAATGTTTGTCTTTCGTGAAAACGGAGTGAGTATTTCGTATTTACAGTGTGGAGAATTCAACTATAGTTAACTGTTATCTATGTAAAAATCGTTTGTTTCTTCTTAAAGCATTGAGTTTTAAATTGGATTCGCTCATCCTCAAATAATATCAAACACCGTAAGTTTGTTTGAAGTTAATATTTTGAAAATTTACCGTCCATAGTCTTTACTACAGTAACTAGATTATTTATTTTTGATTGCACCTTGACGCTTGAAGATGACTTTGTAGAAAGTCGAAACTAGTTGCGACAATAGCAACAAATAGGATTACTACGAATCAGGTAATTACACCAATTTAATTTATTTTTGATTTAGTGGACTCAAGTTAATTGAATTGATTCATTGTGAGCGATTATGTATGTAAATTTTACGAAATGTAAGTGAATCATGAAGAATATAAATGTATATAATTATATTTTGTAGTAGCTAGAAATTACCAAGAACTAGCAATTAATTGAACAGAAAAATCTCAATTTAAATTATTCTAAATCATCAGATTTTATTCAAATCAACCTAAAGAGTATTGTGGGTGTAAATCCTTTTAAAATTCTACTAAACAAGTTAAACAACGCACTATGATGTTCATAA
Source organism: Macrosteles quadrilineatus (assembly GCF_028750875.1). Classification (NCBI taxonomy): domain Eukaryota; kingdom Metazoa; phylum Arthropoda; class Insecta; order Hemiptera; family Cicadellidae; genus Macrosteles; species Macrosteles quadrilineatus. The sequence continues at coordinate 179,698,421 of NW_026542594.1, forward strand.
TTAGGGCAATACTCGTATAACAACTGTGTCTTTATTGATTATGTCTTAATAACGTTGTATTAATGACTGTGTCTTAGTGACTGTGCCTCAAAGACTACGTCTTAATGACTTTGTCTTAATGACTGTGTCTTAATGACTGCCTCTCAATAACTGGGGAATGACTCTTAATTTATGTCTTAACGACTGGTATAATGATAGACATCAGACAATCTTGGTATATTTCCACAAAAAAGTAAATAGGCTTAACCTGAAAAATAGAAACACCAAATATCCTTATGCATTTATACCTATCATTGTTAAAAAGGCTATAACAAATTTTATAAGCAAGATACAAAAAAATCTGTTTTCATAGAAATACGCAGAATAATACAAGGACAATTTTAATATAGTCCGAGTTTTTTTTTAAGTGGCTTAGTTACTTTTCTTTACAGCTCCAAACTCGAGCGTTTAAACGTTACCCTCCGAAAGTGTGTAAAAGACAACGCCAACAAGATTTATCATCAGTAATTATGTTTGTAATTCCAGTTAATCGGTCATTAAATACTATGATATCCTATATCAGATATTGTGTTCTATAAACCAAAAGGAGTGGAAAAATTAAGTTGGTACAAAAATAGATGTGGGCCTAGTGGGTCATAAAAATGTACATTGAAATAAACTGGAACCAATCATATTAGTTCGTAGGTGAAGTGACAAGTTCGGTATTCAACGGTTGAAAGGGGATGGAAGCGCAATTTATTTAAGACTTTGATTTACGCAGTGGCAAGTAAACAGACCCCTTTCAGTTACCCAACGCCAGAGATAAAAGCAGAAGATTGCCAATTTGTATTTACGTTCCATATAGAAATTGCATTGGATTTAAATTTACAGAAAGGATTTCCCCCTAGCAACAGTATTTGATGCGTTTCAGCACACGATTAGTTTGGTTGGACATTTTTAAATTTGCAGATATTTATTTTACGTGTATGTAAAAACACGAATATAGTTGTGCGATTGATTCCGTAAAAAAAATCTTTTAGCGAATTTACCTATGGGGAAGTAGCTATTACCGTAGGTGGCACGATAACACCTAGACCAGGGACAGATATATCTTTTTTTCATTTTGATGTCCCTAGAGTCCAAAAACACAATTCGTTCAAATTTGTATAGGCCTATATGTAGAAAAATAGGGCTAATATATATAAAGGAAAATTGAACATTGACAAACTGAGTACCCAAGTAAAAATTATTTATTAAGATATTTACTGACTAGTTTCAGCTCTAAGGCCATTTTCAAAGTAAACAAAATTCTTAATAAAATATGTAAATCAATAAATAACATATGACATTATACAAATTTTCTAGCTTTATACGTTTTGTCTTCATCGATTCATTTATATACTATATGATATGTTTGTATTTATTTTCATTAATATTTTCTCAATTTTGCTATTGTTTAATACTATATTTGATTATTTAATTTTGGAACCATTGTGTTTAAAATATTCGTTTTGTTGTTTTTGTAGTTCATATGAATATTCATTTCTTCTTATACATTCAGTTTTTCACTGTCTTTTTCAATTTCTAATAGTGTTAAATTTTCTTAAATATCAGTGAATTTATGTTTGGAATTTAGTAGACGATCTGCAAAATTTGATTTCATTGACATTTTGTTCTTCGGTTTATACGCTTGTATGTGTTCGTTGAATCTAACTTAAACATTTTGATTGGTTTGTTCAATGTAGTAGGCCTAGCTGTCACAGTCACAGCATTTAGTTTTGTACATACCAGATGCATTGTATTTTATGTTTGCTATTTGTTGGTTTTATTGTGTATAATTAAAAAAAAGTTATTTTTTGTTCTGTAACTTAATTTGATTGGAGTGTGTTTGAATGTTTTCCTTATTGCTTTGTTAAAGTTTTTGTTTTATGGGACGCACCCATTAATTTCTTTTCTTCTTTTTCTTTAAAATTATTTTATAAATTTCATTATAATTCATTTATTTTCTTAATTTTCTTTTTGATCATATTGTGAATCATTTTCCCCCTATATCCATTTTTTTCTAACTTTTTGAGTAATCGACAAACGAATACATAACAGTAGAAATTGCCTCCAAATAAATTTTAATTGTTTCAGAAACGTAAAAGTAAATGACAAATATCCATCGAACGACGATCTAACAAATACTACAAATGCTACTTGCAGAATATTAAAGCAACTCCCCTCCGTTTGATTTACCGATGTAACAATTTATATTTTGTACGTAAAAAACTTGAGGCCATTCCAAGAATTTCTTATTACCGTTATAATTATAATTAGAAACAGGTCTGTATTACATTACATATTACCGATACGACGCAGCTGAAATTCGCGCAGTTTTCAACAATGTAGTTGCCATGACAACGGAGGCATGCGCATCACAACAACCCTTACAGAAAAGTACATGTTTTAGTTCAGTCGTTGTTCGGTACTGTTGTGGGAAACATCGATGCAAAACTTGGCTTTGCTTCCACTACGAATTGTTAGGTAATTTATATGTCAAAATAAGTTTACCTGTTATATTTGTAAACCAATGTTGGTTTCGGGCAAGGCAATAGTTTTTATAATTGTTTATAAAATAATTTAAACGTTAGTAGATTTAAAACCTAATATCTGGAAAAAGATTATAAGTTGTAAGAATGTTTTCTTTAAAATAATAAATTTGTATATTTAACCAAATAGATAATTTATTGATTAATTTTAAAAGTGAAGTAGTAGAATTGTAAACAGAAAATACGAGCTAAATAAATTTTCATGATAAAACCTGCATGAACTAGAATGAAACCACGTAAAAACGCTTTCAATAATACAAGTAAATAAATTAAGGGTTCCTGTGCATTATAAGATACTGTAGATATAATTTAAAAAATATTACAGAACATGTAAGCTTTATCACTTAATATAAAGTAGAGCCCAACTGGATGGAGCACCGGACTTCTGTCCGAGAAAGAGGGGGTTCAAATCTCTTAAATCACACATGAATATTTTCCATGTGACAATGCTATACTGTAACTTGTAGATTTAAGTAACCAACCTACAAACTTTAGATCCAACCATAAAATAAAAAATAAAAGTAGTTTGGTTGAGGAGAACTTATTCATTATTAGAAACCTCTCCTAGTGAACAAGAACAACTAAATACCTATAATATTCTATATAGGATTTTCAAATCTTGCCAACAGTATGCATTTTGAAACATACATTTGTATTTGTCTCAATTAGTAACATTTTAGGAGGTTTATTATCATGCTAGGAGCGAGACACAAAATAATAAACATAATTATAACTTGTTTAGCTTATCAGGAAAACGAAGGTTATGTAGCGCAAGAAGTATTAAAAATTTCTGCCTAAATGGATTGAAATGGTTTAAACTGTTGAGCAAATATATTCTCTCAATGTTGATTCCAGCATCAGTTGTACTAATTGCTGTAAATTGGCTAATTTACATCTGGCTAACATAATTGGAATGTTGCAAAGATTTGATTTAATTTAGGCCCTTATCGGACAACATAATATTTTAGTTAATATTAATATTTAGTTTTTGGAAAACTTAAATATGCCTACTACGTAATTAGTAACTGTTGCTTGTAAAAATAAAAGAAAAAGCTATTAGGCTTATTGTACATACTTTATTTCATTAAAATCTAATTTTTATTAACATAAAAAATCCAAATCACATATAGACACCGTATTTTTCTAAAGGAATAACACTATATGAATGATCTGTGTTTCAACGTAGCCAACATGTTCAATAATTAGGGCTCGGAAATGTAATAAATGTTTTACATCAAGCGTTAATTATTTTATAAATAAATGTTGGTTAATACAGGGCATTCGGTTAGTGGAATGAGCGAGTCAAAATAACACCCAAAATAAAATCCATCAAACTTAAAGAAACTTAAATATTTTGCATTAAAATGTTTTTAAATTGATGGATGTATATAGATAGATAAAATACAGTAGTACATTTCATCACTAGGGTGTAAAGTGACTCTTTTCGAACCGAGCTCAAGTTTCACGACCATGGCGATGCCGAGGTCGGAAAATGAGCGAGAGTTGAAAAGGCACTATTGTCGTGTTTCGTCTTGTTGCAAAATTATTTACCAAGCTAAGTTAGAAAACCAAAATACTTTTCATGTAAAGATAACCTCTCAAAACGACTACCAGCTTGTTGTCAATTTTGCTAATGCAAATAAACGGCTGTTCAGTAAGTGATGACGATCATCTTGATGTACATTTTACCATCGATATGTCGAACTATTTACAATAATGCTACAATAAGCTAAAATCAATAGAATCAATCGATGAATAATTCGATGCATGCGATGGCTTGCAATCGAAGCTTACAGGTGCATTGTCCCTGAAGCGACTCTTGCGATAGTAGCTGAGCGATAGTAGCTCAGCGATAGTAGCTCAGCGATAGTAGGTAGCTAACCATGTCATTGTCCCTGAAGCGATTGTTCTAGAGTGATTCTGTATATTAGTTTGCTGACTTTCGAGTGAATTGGTGCTATGAGTGCCATGACACCTCCTAATTTTAAAACGTTTTTACTAGCTCGCTTTTTTGTCCGGTACAAACTTTGCAATAAATTTTAAACTAACTTCCCGACGAGCTAGAGAAATGAAATTAGAGAACTCAGCTCACAAATGGATGACAATGTAATACTATAACATTTAATTTTCATATTTTCCTTGGGCTAAGCCCCATGGGCTTCCTAATTTTCCATGTTTACATTTTGAAGTCAGCCGTAAATACTTAAATTCGACAGTTCGAAAAGCTTGGGTAGAGGTACAGGTTCTGCTCCCGAGAGATTCTAAATGTAAAATAAGCAGTTCAAAGGAAATATAAAACATATGACTTCAGATAATAAGGGTTTGGTATGTATTAACATATAAAATAGATTTAACATATTTACACATTAAAGACTAAAAAGTAGAAAATAAATTATAAATAAAAATCCTTTTTTTTTAAATGCCACGTTTTTAAACGCACTAAAAAGTAAAAATAATTTATAAATATGTGGAGGGAAATACTTAAAATATTTAAAACTAAAAACGTAGGGTGCATGCAATAGATAATAATAGTTCAATAGGTAAAGATAATTGTAAATCAGCATGCGCCCACGTTTTTTTTTTAATCTTACAAGTATTTATTCTCCCCACATATTTATAAATTATTTTTTACTTTATAGTGCGTTTAAAAACGTTGCATTTTTAAAAAGTATTTTCATTTATAATTTATAATAGTAGCGATTTAATATTACGTACATATCTGATATCTTCTTTATGGGTAAAAAACAGTTTTGTTTTCTTTGAAGACATTACGAGCAAAACAAGTCTATACACAACACGAATCGCTCAGCGACTGCGACTCTGACTCCCCTCAGAGCAGACCCGCTACAGTCGCTGTGTTCAGCCGCTAGCCGCTCCAGTCGCAGTCGCGTCAAGGACAATGGTCCCATTTGAAACAACGCTAACCAGTGCTCAGCTACTATCGCTGAGCTACTATCGCTCAGCTACTATCGCAAGAGTCGCTTCAGGGACAATGCACCTTACAACTGCTGATTTTTACTCCCTAGGGACTAAAGCGGCTTTTTACTTCAAGGGACAAAAGATGCTTTAGACCCGCAACGTATTGGCTGCAGTATGACGAAAAAGATTTTTTTCATGTACAGTATAGCTGCGGCAAGGTTATTTAAAATTATACTAAAATAAATAGGTCTATATTTTATATAATGAATATTATACTAAATTTTGTTTATATTCATGGGTAAAATATTTGAATTACTTGAAAGTATTTAAGTTATGATAATTCGTTTGGTATAACCTCATTTGAATCGACCTTATTACAGTGCCATACGAATTTATTAATAATCCATGAAATCACATTCACATATTTTACATAAAAATTTCCACAAGGCAACTTTCATCCTCACATTTTGAGCTGACGCATAACAAAAGTGTAGCTATATCAATCATATACGACTTGCCATCTTATTTCCCCAATGGTCCCTTGATCAATTAAGTTTCTTCTTCCAATGTTTAGTTGTATATATTTTTAATCATTTATATACTTTTAAAATTTAAAAATTATTACAAATAATAACATGTTTTCAGATTTAGCAAAAAACCATTACTAGCTGCGTTAATCGTATAAACACAATAATTCAGAACTTTTTATTTGTGAAAAAAAAAAAACCATTAGTACTGTAGCAATGTTAAGAACATAATTATTTTTACTTTAAATGCTGTAGGGTGAGTGTGTTGCTAGCCCAGTGATTGGCGTCTCGGACTTGTGTGCCGGAGAGGCGGGTTCTATTCCCGGCAAACAACACAACAGAAATTGTTTTGGACAGTTTTCCCAAAAAGGCGTTTGACTAAAAAATCTTTCCCTATAAAAAAATTCCACGGACTCTTAGTGTTAAAAAATAGAACACTATACACGCCACCTATAATTACTACACTAGAGTCGGCGACATTTATATATATATGGCTTTTTTATTTATTTTTAAAGAAAAAACCCATTATAAAAAATTCAAATTTTTTCCACACAACATTGTTTATGAAATTAAATAATAAAAAAATATATAAAAATTCAATAAATAATAATTCTAATTGTAATAAATTACGGACGATTGTAGTAAACAAAGTTAATGCACAGTGGACAATATTTTTAAGACCGACAAAATTGCGAATAAACTAACAAAAACATGGAAAACAAATTCAATTCGTTTTACTTTGATGCTAGAACCACGTGTGAATCATATCATCGGTGTTAAATTGCGAAACAAGATTTGCGGCGGCGAACATAAATTCAATTCATGGTTATAGGGTTAGACCACGTCTGTGCCACTGTAATGCAATGTTGTAGCCTACATATTTTATACGCTACTGAAAATATTTTCAGTTTTTTCAATAGAGTATTGTGTAAGAGAACTTAGGGGGTGAGACTGGTAGTTGGAACGTGAGCCTCAGATCTGAAGGTGCCGGGTTCAAATCCAGCCAATTATGAATGACTAGTTATGTACCAATGCGTGCACAGTGGTTTGTATCCCACCTTCTGTAGGTATAAGAAGAAAAATGTTCTCTCATGAAAGTATAAAATTCTCTGTGGTGAAGATTGCCTTGCACTGAAACTTATAAGATAACTACTCGCCTTTGGCTCGCTGGGGGCTCCGCCCCCAGGCCCCCTAGCTGTTAGTCGTCATTAGTAGATTAGAGTTTAGTTTTTACAATGCAGTCAGAGAAACAGTCAATATTACGTAATATAAAAACAATTTTACGAATATATTAGAAGAGGTTGACAAGTTAATTTCATGCTCCACCTAAAAGAACCCCTTATAAAAAAATATATATTTTAAAGTTGCTGCAAGAGAGTATGTTAGCAAAGTATTTTTACAACTGAGTTTTTGGTCAAACGAAGTGATAATACCATTGGGGTTGTAATAGCGAAAATCGATATTGAAGTAATAACCATTTCACGAATATATTATAGTAGATTGATAAGTTAATAAGTTGATAATAGTAAAGTATTATTATGAAGCAAATAGATTATAGTAAATATTCATGTATATATTTATGAAAATAGATGAAGTTATTTTTGTTTCCCTGTCAGTTAGCCACAAACTGTATGGCATATCCAGTTCCGCCACGAGGAGGCCAGGAAACGTCGGAACCATATTTAGGTACAATTATTTACAAATGTACAAGTTAGTAAACTTCACTAACTACTTAAAGAAATATATACAACAACTTAACTACTAAAAGAAGAACAAATATATACAACAACGGGGACTTTTGATAAGGCAGGCCCCTTATCGTCTTTGTTGATGTTATTTTCAATCAATCATTCGAATCACTACATAGATTTAACTCTGCTAAATACAGCAAACAATATAATAGACCATTAAAAATAGCTATATGAATACGCAAAGGTATACCATATTAAACAAACTGAATTTGATTATACGCACATGGAAAACACAGAGCTGCGGCGAAACTGAAAAACCTACGAATATTAAGGAAAAGAAGACGAAAATTATTGGAAAAACTAATTAATTTGAACAATAAGAAAAATGTTTTGTTCCAAACTCAAGGCGGTGACTGCAAAACAAAGAACTGACATGAATCTGCTCGTTAAACAGAGAAATGTATACCGAAAGACCAGACATTATAATAAGCATTGAAGTCTGTTTTAATTAAACAATTTCTTCCCTCTTTAATGTCTAGTTAAGCAACAAGTCTAACCCTTCCATTAGTGTCAAATAAAACAATTCATTAGTAGAAAAAATCAAACAGTGAAATTAATAGTTGCTTAATTCAAAATAACTTTGTGTATAGTTTTATATATAGTCTTTATATATAGTTTTGATGTGTTTTAATATAATTTTCAAACGATGAATGCATTTAAAATATAACTGGTTGTTTGGCTTAAAAATAACAGTCTAAAATAATAACATCCTTTTATGGGCAACCATTTATACTACATTCAGCTCTAAAATACAACCAAAATATAGTTTGCAGGTTTCTCTGATCGCCATCAAACAGAGGGTTTTATAAAATGATTTTACATTTGGAACCAGTGAAAGAAGCAATTCGTTGCAAATATTATAATAATTTATCCGAATTTCGGTGCCGGTAACTATATTGGATAAGAATAATTTTAGTTGGATTATTTTTGTTAGAAATTTATTATAAGGTATTTAATTTGACTTCTTATTTGCTGCACTCTTTTACTCGATATTCAATAGCCGTTGTCATATTTTTCTTCGATTTTTGTTGATACAGGCCAGGCAAAATAAGGCAAATTGTCAGGGTACGCCTCATTTCCCACTTAAAAATTGTGATTCAATCTTATTCAACTTGATGTCCTTAGATAGAAATTTTAGAAGCCAAATAAAAGATTTTTTAATAAAATCAGCAGTTTCTTAGCAAAATTATAAAGAAAAATAGCCACAATTTTGAAACAAAATATATTCTTTAATGTAGTCTGTTGCTACTTTGAATAGTATACCAAATTTCATAATGGTATCCATAATAGTTGTAAAGAAATAACTTTAAATACGAAAAAACAAAATGTTGGACATCTCGCTATTATGGAAATGTTGGAAAAACTTTATTTTAATCATTTTCGTTTTATTTTTACCTATAAAACCTAACAATTTGAATTAAAAAGTAAAAGCGAATAAACAAAAATTTCATTATCCAAGATAAAAGTAATTCCCATGCCGGGAATCGAACCCGGGCCTTCTGGGTGAAAGCCAGATATCCTAGCCACTAGACCACATGGGAGCTGGGGATAGTTACATCCGTGTTAAATTACCACATAATAGTATATTTTCTTCAACAGTTTATAATTGAATTAAAATTGAGTTCCAATGTATTCAATTAAAATTATTAAATTGCTTAATTATGTAGAAAATTAGAGATGTAGAAATTTAGTATTTTGATTTTAAAATATACACAAAATGCACCCCCTTTATCAAAATTGTAAATTGTTGAACATTGAAACTTTGGCAAAAGATGTTTTCTAAATATCCCAACTATTTAAATATGCTTTCACTAATTTTCGTCCATATGGATTCAGTACAAAGTAAAAATAAGTTGGTAGGATTGAATCTCCATTTAATATTTTTTTTTTATATAAGCTAGCACTACACAAGCAAACTCCAACAATTTACTTACTCTTCATAAACATAACATGGGAATTTTTAATTTACAGTTTTTTTGGAAATTTTCTCCACTAACATTAAACGTAGGCTACAACAACGCTTCGATGTACCAAATTATTACCTTTTTCAGTACTGAAAAATGATTTGAAGAGAAATTGTATTGTTTTACTCAAATAGTTGTAGGCTTACAAGCTTACAAATATTTTCTTAGATTTTCCATGAGCTAAAAGTAAATTTATTTGATCAGCTGGATAAAAATTTCATTTGGAAATTTTGTATAAAATCCCTAGCTTAAAAATCCTCTCTTTTTAATGTTGAATAGTGGTAATTTTTTCCATCATTACTGTGTAATGTTGTACATAGATAATTTATTCTCTTAACTTAAAATGTAGTTAATGTTAAAGCTTACCTGAATTTAGGGCCCAACAGAGTCAGAAGGGTATAAATATAATTTTAAAACACCGTTAGTTATAAACTGAAAATATTTCATGATAAGGTAGGTAGAAAATAATTTATTGCAGGTGTAAGTTCAAACAATGATTGGCAAGAGTTTTATATGTACTTAAAATTACATACGTTTTTACCCTCATTGACATTTACGTCCACATAGCATGTTCATGAAAGATTAATTTCACTACGTTGAATCACTGAGTCGAAACTTTTAAGTGCCTACAACAGCTGATTGTTGTTTAAACAGGTGACTCAAACCTCTCCGCATCCATGCTATCACACCGAATTCTGAGATTGCATTGTGAGCTGTAATTTTATTTATTTGTAGTTTAGTGATCAGTATAAATTTGCAGCAATAATAAAACATGTATTTTGTATGCAATTGCTCCAAGTATACATGTTGCTTTGGGCAGATTTCAACAATTTAAGACTCCCTTATACCAACAATAATTTTTTTCAACAAGCATTTTTGATAAGCTTCAAATATATAATATTTATAAATTATAAATAAAAGTGGACTTTATTATGTATTTTTCTAGCTTCGTTTTGTAAAAGATTGATTAATTCGAGGAGCTAACCAATAACCATACACATTAAAATTACTCTAAATAAGGAAAAAATCGTCACTCTCAGTTCAGTAAAGCATTGCCAGATAATACACACACACCAAAACAAGCTTAATGTATAACAATGGACTGAAAATACATACAGTCCGAAGTCATTGACCCCACTTAGGAGAACAAAGTAATGGTTGTGTTGTGAAACTCAAGTGCTATTGTTGAAATTAAATCTCCAACTTAAATCCTCAATTTCTGCAACGTTTTCAGCAGAAACCTTCACATATCCGTTAATTGTAAATACTAAAGTTTCATTAGATTGAAATATTCAGTGAGTGTAAATGACTCATTTTGTATGTGTAGGAATCGTTTGCTTACCGAAACCTTTTGAATATTTAATCGCAACGAAACTTGTTCAATCGATTTCTTTCTATGATTGTGTGTAGATGGAATAATTTGTGGCTTCACCGTATTTAACAGAGAATTGTTAATATTTTACCAAACGTGTTTCCGTTCTAGAGATAAAAGACTAATTGTTCACAATAATTTTTTGGTTAAATTTGTGCAAACATTTTTTCAGTCATGCAATATGAAGGTAATTAATTATTCGTAAAATAATTCGATATTAATCGATAGATAATTATTGAGTGAAAACTAATTAAATCTTTACAAGTGAATTTCCAAGTGTATTTGAAGTTTGTTGAATTTCCTTTATAAACTCAGCGGTTAGAGTTTCCAATTTATTAATATTAAATAATCTCAAACACCTTCTGGGCGGCTGTGCACCTTATCCATATCCATGTTAACATTTGTTCCTTTTTCTCAAAAACTAGATAGCTGACTCTGTTTTTTTTTTTTACATTTGAAAGATCTAGTCTCTTTGCACATGTGGAATGTATAAAATAGGCTATAATCTTTTGAGTTTTTGAATTTTTTTATTATAATAAAAATATTCAAAAAAAATTCAAATAAAAATCTATACATATTTATCAAGTTTGTATTGTTGGTAATTATAATGCTTTTATTAATTCCAATTATGTATCTAGGCAACATTTATAAACACAAAAAAATAAAATTGATATTTTTAGTGGTTATTGAGAAAAAGGAACATATGTGCTGAAAAAATTAACTTTCGGAAAACCACAACATACGGGAGGCACTGTCCAGCTGAAAGACAGCTGACATACTCCTAGGAAAGAATTTTATATATTAAATTTAGGGTCCATAACTTAATTATTTTTGGATAAAAATTTTTGGCTACAAAATAGTAATATAAAACATTTTTGAAAAAAAATTGGTGCATTGACCCTCTTCATAGTTAACAATCCATTTTCTTTGGAATGATCAATAACAAAAGGTAAAAAAACATTGCTCAAGGTTTGCTATATTTTCTATACATGGAAATATATTGATCACTGAACTCTTGCTCTCACTATTGATAAAGTATTTCACTTTTAGACCAAAAAAGAAAAAAATACAATTCATGTAAATTCGTGGCATTTCAGTCTTAAAACCTCACTACAACTATGGAGCTGGTAGTTAAAGGCACGAATGTTTAGAATTATGAAAAGAAATAAGATAAACACCAGGAGAAAAACATTGTTTCAATTATCATAAATATCTACCCACTCTACAAACAGTTACTGTTGGCAAGTGCAGATATACAGCATACAATATTACCACTTTCTGTGCAAATTTTGAACATAAAATTATGTAGGTTTCTAACATTTTTCCCCTTTTGGTGAAACCCTTTACTGGAGATTGGCTCAGCGACAACAAATAAAGATAGTAACATTATCAAAACTAACCCTGAAATTTGTGCTAAATTATCAGTTATTATTTTTCGTTAGGTTGTGTAAACATCTAATGTGTAATTATGATTTACCGTATACAAACTGTATGGACGCTTAGATCTTTTATATTTATATTGTATATTTCTTCTAGTTTTTATTTATTAATTTTTATAGTTTTAGCGAATTTCCTATATAGGGAATAAGCTATTACGGTAGGTCTCATGGTAAGACCTAGACCCGGGACCGATTTAATTTTTAGTTTTGAGGTCCCCAGAGGCGAAAAACACCTTCCGTCCGAATTCATATATATATGCATATAGAGTTGAAAACATTATAAACACATTAATACCGCTTTAACACATTTTAATTATCAACGACTAGTTTCAACATTAAGGTCATAGTCATGTTTACATTTTAAACGAATACAATAACAAATAATGAAAGTAATAAATACAATCATATTTTAAGCTAACTTAGAATTTATAGGACCTTGATATCTTCTTTGTAAAATCCTTTGTATGTTGTAGCGTATTCTAAAGTCTTTTTTAACAATAATAAAAGTGGACTGTATATGGGGTTGTTAATTTAATCTCGACAACAGAAAACAATGATTGACTTTTGGTTTAATTTTGACACTGAAATATAGTTATGTTACCACAATGATGTTATAGAAGTCTTGAAAGAAGATCTGGTCGAATTTTGTCTCGTCAAGAAGATATTCTTGATGAATGTCCGAATGTTCTCACATTACACAGGATTTAGAGTCAAATTAAAAAGGATTTATTAAATGCACACAAAAGGAAAGGATAAACGAAACAAGTCAAAATAAAAGAGGAGGGAAATGAACAATGCTACACAAAGAAACTATTTTACGAGAAAAAACATTGCATTTGGAACCAGAATGTTTAATTTTTTTTTAAAATTTGATTGTTCTATTGTTGCGTTTGTATTTTGCAGTATACTCTTTCAGTCTCTCTATGGTTGCTTAGTAGTTAAACTCAGCACTCTTTTTATAGTATACCCAACACATGTCATAGAACCAAAGTTGAATATATCCTATGTCCTACAACACCCTCAGTAAAACATCTCTCCTCCACTGATAATTGATGAAAGAAGATGGAGAAACAAAAATATAAAAGTTTCTTTCGCTTTTTTTAAAGGCTAAATAGATTCTTCCAATAAAGGAAGGAAGGTCAGAATTGATAAAATTAAAACAATTTAAATTTACCAACACATAAAGTTTGTTACTTTCTGTGGAGATTTAGTAGATACAATAGAACTGGATTTCATAGCATCGACGTACACATTTTTATATAGAGAACGCTAGATAGCAATTTTTTTTTTAAAAACCTAGACAATGATTGGTAATAACCTCCATACCTACTCAGAACTAAAATATATAAGAAACCCTGTAAAATATAGCCATAAAAGAAAGAACTATAAAGTAGGAAACTGTAAAACTCTGATTGCATTTTGTTTTATAATTGTATTACTCAGAAAATTTGTGTCGAAAGTAACAGCTAGCAATGTTTGTATCAAAATAGTTAAAGACTAATTAATTTGCTTGTAGTAATTTTAAGAAAACTGCTTTGTTTAAACAAACCAGAGACAATAAGGCACAAACAAAGGAGACAAGGTGAAAAATTAAGGCAGTAAAAGTATCGTGGTGAAGATAAGCATGCGATCCTAACATTAATTTGAATCTTAAAATAACAAATGACAAATCCAACACCATTGCATGTAGCAAAACCTTGCTGTTATTTATTACAAATCAGTGAAACAATTAACAAGAAATTCTTTATAACAATTTATTAAGTCATTAATATTTCAAATATTTACTTACGAACTTTACAGTTCTTAGAATTGAAAAGATTCTTTTTACAGTATCGTTAAATTACTTTACAGCTTTTGTTACTTTAGAGTATAGGTTTGGACCAATGAGGTTAATGGATTGAGGGAGAAGAAGTAAAACTGTAATGGGACAACTTAAATTGATTATGCAATGAGTGAGTGGCTGGAACAATGAGTTGTGCATCACAATCAGTGTCAATGAGAGGTTATAAACAAAAACCTCTCTTAGATGTTATGAGTATTGATTATTAGTAATTAAACAACATAGGTCTTACAACAACAGGGCCAGGTCTTACCACAAGACCTATGGTAATAGCTTATTTCCTCTACGGGAAATTCGCTAAAAAGCCCCCCCAACGACTCCAAGCTTTTTTTTCAAACCCCAACCTATTTTGTCAAAGGGTGGTTTAACGGTGTATTTTGTTAAGGTAAGGAATAAAAAAGTAATTGTTTTTTTAATCAATAAGATCAAAGCCACACTGTGAAAAGTCTGTAAAGTGAGCTTAAAACGACCCGCAAAATAAACAAAGAACGAATATTGGTTACATGCTGGGAATGTTAATAAGTAGTTAACAACATATTTTGACGTAGATTTCTCTTGTTTCACAGATTAACACGAATATACAGCTTCATAATCTCTTGTAATTATATTCTTTGACCTGTAATATTTTCAAAGTAAAAATTCAAACAATACTAATTCTTCTTTGTCATGAAAATAGTGTGGTGTTTGTAAATTTAACGTAATTATATATCACTATTCAGTATGAATAGCGCATCTATTTGACGTGTAGTGTTGACTTAAAAAAATATTTTTGTATGGTTTCAATGGAACTTTATGAACAAAAATTGTTGATAAGTTTGGTTGAGTTGCTTATTATTGTCCTCGCGTACTTTTAATAAAAGCGTCTATAATAAGGTAATGGGTTTCATGTAGTTATATCCAGACTAGACAATTGATACTAGTTAACAGATGCTATGGTTCACTAGAAGAGGCCTTGGGAGGAGGGAGGTTGGTTAAACCATACGTGTAAGAAAGGAACAGTGTTTTACAACACATTCTTCTTTTGTAGTTTTTATTATTTCTTAAAATCCAACATGGAATGGACGGCCTGTTTTCGGGTGTAGAACGATAGTGTAAAATAACAAACATTTTGTTAACTCGTTTGGCTACATTTAATGTACAGTATAGCTGGCGATGTCTTGTTTGGCGGCTTACATAGTTCGTGCCATTGAAACAAACACATTTCTCTGTATTTGTAGGCTTGTGAGCCCGAAAGATGTTTAATTTGTTACCAAACATTTGGATAAATTCTTCTTCTGGCAAAAAATAAATTTCCTTTGCTCGTTTCAAACGGGAAATTGTTTTAAAAAGCGCCTTTAAAAATCTGGAAAAATGACAAACTATAACTTTAATCCAGTTTGTATTCCTAAAGAGCTGAATGAATGTGTAACGGTTCGTATCATTCAAATAAAATAATTGCTTGCCTATAAAAGGATTTATCGTTTTATATAATTATTTTTAACACAATTACCCAGCTATATATTTTTTAAATTTATTTGAAGTATCATAAAATACATTCATAAAAAGTTATGTTTGAATTCAAGCGAGTATAAGTTTTAGTGGCCGTTTTTACTTTTTAACATACTGTACTTGTGTTATTTGGCAATCATATAGTGGTAAGGAGTTAAAACAATACCTTTTGAATAGCCGTTAGAGAATATAAATCTTTAATTAAAGACAGACTTCAACGCTCATTATGTGTCTAGTCTTTCTTCTATACTTTTTTCAGTTTGATTTATGGCAGTTCTTTGTTTTGCAGTCCCTGCTTTGAGTTTGGAACAAAACATTTTTCTAGTTGTTTTAATTAATTAATTTTTCAACAATATCTGTCCTCTTTTCCTTGAATTCGTCGTTCTTACAGCTCCACTAATGTTTGTTTCAGTGTCGCCTTAAAAATGAAAAAAAAAAATATTTGATACGTCACATGTTTGACCTTATAATGTCAAATCAAATCAAATATAATTTATTCCATGAAAATTAATGGTTACAGAAATTACAGTAATTCTTAAAAATAATGGAAGATCCCCACATAGGCAAAGCCTGTGCGTGAGGAACGAGTACATCAGTCCATCCATATTCCATAGTCTAAACATTGTCACTTAGACAAGCTGCATTTACAAAAGTAGGAGAAAAATCATATTACCAGGAAGCCACAGCAGATAACGTTAACACTATGAAAAATAACTAGCAAATATAAATAAAATGAAACATCAAGTTAAGAAAGTATTTAGTAATGATGTCAAAAATCACTGGGAATGTATATATATGTAGTTATTTTTTAGTAGGGAGTAAGATTATTAAATAGTCCTAACATTTTCAGAGTGTTACAAAAAACTTTACATTTTTTCTATGAGCTCTATGACATTGTTAATCAATCATTTTGTTAACCTAATGTTTCTAAATAGTTTTAATGAACTTAGTCATTTAGTCCATTTCATTAATAACCAAATTTGAAGGGATGGTGTTTTGGCCTCCGGGAACATCAAAACGTGCAGTAGCCTAAATCGGTCCAGGGTGTAGGTCTCACCATGAAACCTACGGTAGTAGTTTATTTGTTGAAGGTATTAATATATTTAATGAAGCCCTTGTTTGTTTGAACCAATTGTGCTATTAGACGAAATTAAGTTGATTTTAACAGTCATGGACCAACTCCCATAGGAGGCAACAAAATTGCAGCGCAACTAATTCGGAATAACTAACCTAAGTCTTACAAAGGTCAATTTTACATCCTGAAGTAGTCAAAGGATGTTTTATCATCACAAAAGGGGATACATACACAATTTCAAACACAACCAGTCTGAACATAACTTGACAAAACTCCAACTCCGCATCCTATTAGTATCGGGCGATTTGATTGCAGAACCACAAACATCTGGCACAAATTCAACTTTCAACACTTATGTGATAAATATAATAATTTAACCTGTGCACAAAGTGGACTGTATTGACTGTGTTAAAATGGTCACTAGAAATTTGTTAGATTCATGTGTACGATGATTCATGCCACGAATACTAGAAAAATACATTAGCCATAAGGTAAATCCATAGATCCTATACAAATTGGCTTAAAAGTGAAACATGAATAGAAGTATATTTTATCAATAGGTTCGAAACGAAAGTAACTCTTTTTGACACAAATTTAATAACCGGGGTGGAGCATTTATAAAATGAGCTAGGGAACAGTTATTTATGCCTGCGTGATTAACTGCACCCGCCTAATTAGCTTACAAAAATCCAATATGTACTTTACTTTGAAAATTAGCCTCAAAATAATTACATACGAAATGCTGCTTCTGTTATACAATAATGCTGTACAATAAATTATATATATTTAAAATATTTTAAATTACAGAAATATATGTTTGTATTAAAAATTCCTCTAAATTTTTCAAGGTCGGAAAATATAAGAAAATAAATAACGAAGTAAAAAGCAGACAGGCGTACTGTTGAAGAAAATATTTTAAGAAACCTTAATTTTGTAAATGTTGGTTTCCGAAAAAATTGATAAATGCACAACTCCTTAAGAAGTCTAGTAACCATACTACATGTCGATTTTTCAATCATGTTTATGTATTTACAGTAGGTGCTATACAAATTCTGACATGATCATCAACTCATAGAAAAGTTGTTTGAAACAAATAATTTGTATTCAACTCATAACTGAACCACCAAGTAAATGATTGAATTACATTGAAATTACAACATAACGAAGGAAAAATACAATTGAGTTATATCCCATTTCAGTATTTAAGTTTGAAATTCGATCCTTCATCACTTTGGATGCAAAACAGTAATCCATTTGCCATTCCAACGCTAACAAGTCCGTTCTCAAATTGACATGTACAAATATTGTTGTCGGGGCGTGGTGATGGAACTAATGTAATTGATGTACATAGAGTTACAATGCAAACTGTAGTTACGCTTTACAATTAGGGGATTATATAACTAATAACTTTAATGTAGTAACTTCGGTGGACTGGGGGAATTTCAAATACTCTATATTTATGACAGTAACGACTTGTAGAAATGGTCATTGGACAATCCCAAATGGTCATTGGACATACCCAAATGGTCATTGGACATACCCAAATGGTCATTGGACAATCCCAAATGGTCATTGGACAATCCCAAATGGTCATTGGACAAACCCAAATGGTCATTGGACAATCCCAAATGGTCATTCAAGCTGGATTTAAAACATGAGAAATTGAAAATGAACCTGTTTAAAATTAGCACACGTAAATAATTTCCAAATTGGATTTATTGAGTGAACCTATTAAGCGTGTTGCTGTTGAAAGATTTTTATTTTCGTTATGTTATACCTTTAAAGCTATAAGCCAAACGGATTAATAATTATATAGTAGAACTTGTCCTGAAAATCTTTCACGACCTTTTAAAATTTCACTATTACAAAAATGTTATTATCCCGTAGGCCTATATATATATTTAAATTTTACATATAATTTTTGTTTGTAATATTTCTGTGTACGATTTTAAGAGTGCTGAAAATATTCGTTATAACTTTATGCTGAAAAATTAAATAAGGAGATTTTAATAAACTGCACTAAAATATGTCAAAATAAAAACCTTATTTAATAATATAAATGGTGTGACAAAGGCATGGATTAAGTTAATATTAAACTGTCAGCTAATCGTTTTTTTTGTTTGTACTTATAATTTTGTTACTATGAAAAATAAAACTGTTTATCTAAAACTCTTATTTTATTTCAGTTCTATCTAACTTAAACTTAAACTTACTAACTTGAACTATCAACGAATTATTCACGTTTTAAAGTGTTCACAAATCAGTAAAATATTATCAGTAACGTAGGCTGATTTGACTCACGAAAAAATATACAAATAATTCGAAGTTGTACGAGACATCCAAGAGAAGTAACACAATTAATAAATCAAACTAATTGATACAGACCGACTCAGAAAATACCTCTACACAATAAAACCAAGAAAATACAGTTTCACTGCATGGTTTCATAGAAGCCAGCTTTCCAAAGGCGAACGGAAATAATAAACAAAACTCAGATGATGATGATGAGTAGCTATAATTTAAACTATGTTATATTAAGAAACCCAAATTGGAACCTTTCCCCAGTGGCATCAACGAAATGAAAAATGATTTCTCTTTAAATGAAGCTATTGCTTTTGACATTCCGTATGCCTGTGACCAACAGCATCTGGACTATTACGTGACCGCTATTTTCAAACAGGTTCATTTTCAATTACTATTTTTTTTATCAGGCTTGAAAATAATCATTTGAGTGTAAACCCAGTGGTCACTTAACGGTAAGATAATAGGATTACTTGACCGTAATACAGGTTAGTTTTTGCCTTGTATTATAAACAGACTATAAGATTGTAAAACTGTAATAACAAAAAACGTGTCCTTGTGAAGATCTATGTAAAGTTTTTAGTATTAAAAATGATACTATTTCCGGCTACAATCTGATAAAACGAGCTATCCAATCCAGTTGTCTGAACATTTTCGGAGTTAAGTACATCCTGAAAGTTTACAATCTACCGTCATTGGTGCTCTAGGAGTGTTTAATCTTCCGTACGGTTACTACTCCTGATTCTGGTATAATAATGATAAAGGATAAAACAAACAATTATTGTATCTGGCCAATATATATCAGTATGTAAAAAAATAAAAAAATGTTACTAACCAAACAATAAGAAATTAATATTTGTGGAAATATGACAGTGAATGATTTTCGTGACAAAAACAATGAATTAATTAAGTTTCCGTTGAATGAATGTCACTGCAGGGCTGGTATAATTACTCAGTTTTTACCACACACTGTTGAAATTAAATTTCAAATACATTTTCGTAGTTTGTTTTAAAACAATCATCAAAGCATGCTTTGTAAAGAGCAAGCCAGTATGGTTGGTTTTTTTATAAATTTTATTTATTAAATGCTGTTTATTCAATTGACAAACTTATATGTGAAAAAACTAGTTCCTTAATGGTTTGTTCTGTGATTTAAGGGATTAAAGTTATATAATGATCAAAGAAATACGTAATGCACAGTATATATCAAATGCACTTAAAATACAAAATTGTAATGTTACCAAACGAGGTTAATTATTTTATTTTTACTGAATTGTTTAAACAATGGAAGTACCAGAGTTTATGTAAATGGCTAAATGCTTAACATGTTACAACCAGTCTGACCAACCAAACAGATTTGTGGAACCTAATAAAGACCTTAAAGCGGTCAACCCTATTTCGTAATATCATTAGTACATTTCTCCATTGTAGAATTTGTTTGGGATGAATTGAAAGTAAATACTCAGAGTGAAATTTATTAATCTCGCAAATGTTTTGTCGGCTTTTCCAGATGTGGATTTATTAATTGATGTGAAAAAAAAGTTTCTTCCTCAATATGCAGTAAATGTAAACGGTTTACAATGGTTACAATCGGATCAAGCGAACTACAACAGTTTATTCATCCTCCACATGAATAACATACCATTTTATATCAACATTTTTAAAAATATTTTCTGTAACCATTAGGAAAAAACGCTTTAATGTACTAAATTATTAATTGTTGTTTTAAGATCTACTAAACAGTGTAGTAAGAAATTGCAGAATGTTATGTTTTGGTGGATTTAATGTTAAAATTCACATTTGACACCATAACCCCCCCCCCCCCCCTAAGACCCTGTTCCTACACTCCGATCATTATAATTTGATAACCCGTTCGAATAAATGTATATTTAAATGTTTGTACTGAATTTAATTAAAATCCAATTTAATTAAATGTGTTAATTTTAACTCGAGCTATTTTGTTTATGGTCACATAAATGACAAATATGTAGGTTGTTTTTGGTCTCTGGGAACATCAAAACGAAAAGGTAAATCGGTCCCGGATCTAGGTTTCACAGCGAGACTACGGTAATATCTTATTCCCTAAATCGACAATTCACTAAAGTAATACATTTTGCTAGTTGTAATGACAAATTAAACTACTAATTTTAATTCTGTGGCTTTGTTTTGTATATAAAAACAGATTGTCATCGTCAAGTAATGTAGAAGATGAATATATTACATTGATATTAAATAAGAGAAGGGATCAAAATGTTTTAAGAATCTCATTTAAGTTCGTGACCAGAAATTGCCAGGTATGAGTTATTCGCAGCTCTATATAATTTGCAGAAGTGGCTAAGTAAATTAACTCAAGAATAGTAAAATGGAGGTCTTATCCTAATTGTGGTGGTGTTTTTTATTCCTGTTAATTGCCTTACACAAAACGTCCAATTTTATTGTATTGTTTCCTAATTAATTAGTCTATTAGTTGTCGTAAAGGAATTAGAAAATAAATATTTCTTGTTAGCCTAATCGTTTCTTGGAAAATATTTAAAATAAATACTCGAATACAAATATTTTAATTTGTTATTAGTAATACAGTTATACTATAAACCCACTTAAATAGATTTTCCTTAGTGACCTGATTTTAAATGTTTATTAATAGGAAGGTCTCATTGTAATGCTGGTATGAACTATTTAAATAACATTAAGCCACGCCACCATAACAACTATTTTCTGTGGTATGACATTCTAAATTTGTTACGTATCATTTACTTAGACAACTCTCACAAAATTCATTTTGATACTTGATTATGGCGACAATTAATTTTTAATTGAGCATCAGTAGCCTAGATATAATTATTAATTTAAGTTAGCTTAATTTTTGAGCTCTACATTTTCTGCTAATGCTTAGTTTCGAGGCTTTTAGTTTACTGTAATTCTCGAACCAAGTGTGGATCTTAAAGGAATTATAACAAAATCCGTCATAAATTAATATGATAAATGAAATGTTCATGGTACTGGTACATTGTGTATATCAATTACATATGGTTTGCAATAGATACAGAATTTCAATTTAGTGAATATTTGAAGAGCAATCTTGGTATAGTGTAAGTTAACATGATTGCCACGTTTTCATGTTAAATACTGTAAATTTATTCAATGTAGCTGTAGTTTTATTTTTATCAATTTTTTTTTGTTATTTATTTGTATATTTCTTGAATTTTTACAGATCTGGGTAACCTTGAACGTCCTTTAATGTAAGTATTACACCCAATTAATGTAATAGATTACTGGAAAATACGAATCTGAAGTGGAATACTTAGCTTTATACATATTTAAATAATTCTAAAATTGTATAAGTGGGTGAAGATTTAAAAAGAAAACTTTTATAACACAATTACAACTTTAACAAAGAAAAATCAAATCAAACGACCAACAAAACCAATTAAGGTTTGGAAAGCAATATTGTAATGTGTAAAAAGGAAAGTTCTAAAAATATTTACTCTTTTTAATTATTTTTTTTTAGGAATGTCTAACAACTAAACACATATGATGACCTAAATTTGATATTAAGTAGAGAAATGTAAGTTTTAAAAAGCTATACGAGATTTGAAACTGGGGAAGTGGACATGTGAGATATTTGTAGAGATGAAAAATATCAATGTAAAACTCGATTCCCCAGCGATCACAATTAATTCATGTATTGCAATAGTATGTTCTGTAGTCCTGGACTCTGCAATACAGACTAAGTTTGGATAACCATTCATTCATTTAAAAGATTTTTTCCAACCGCCAACCCTAGGATGAGAATTTGTAGGAAGTTGGGGGGGGGGAGTGGGGGGTAGTAGCTTAAAAAATGTTAAAACAACAACAAAGGATTAAATAAAAAAGTATTTAATTAAAAATAACCTGATTAAACAAAAAATTACATTGTATTGGATTTTATAATCACAATACAGTATCATATTCTCTAACGATCGTTCCGGCTAAACCTTTCAGCACTATTGCTATGTTCAAGAGGCTTTTAGAAGCGGTTCAATGAAAGGCGCAAAAGCTTTATTTTCATGATTCATTCAGTTCAATCCACTGAGCCTTTTACACCTCTAGTGTATGTAAGCTCTTATATGCACATTCTCAGTAAGTTCATGTGAGTTTTGTGATGGCTTAGTACAGTTCGATCTAGAAGTATTTGGACGTTTGAAACATTTTTAGGGTATCTTAGATTAAAATTTCGATCCATTAAACTTAAAACTTCGTCTCCAAAATATCTTATTTAGACAAATGAGTAACAATAACTGTAATTGAAGCTAACATTTTGGGGGCAATATCTGATATTTATTTGTTTGGTTTGATTATTATTATAGTTTCTAATGATTACGAATCAATACGTATACGTGAGTTGTAGAAATATTAAGTTTTTGCTGTGAGTTCCTTAAAAAAAAACTTTCGCGTAGTATGGAATTTTACAGTTTTGAACATCTTCCCTTAATCTCCTTAATTTGGTACAAACTTTTCTTTCAGTTTAAAACATTTCGTTAAGTGAACAAAATTTGTGCTAAGAGTGACAATATTTACAAATATGGTTATTCAACTAATTTTAGATCAACTAAACATAACAAGTTTTTTATTTAACTAATAAGGTTTAAGTACCTTACCAAGTTAAGTTTAAGTTCCTGGACTTTTCCAACACACTGAATAAAGTTCAATATCTTTGTTTATACCATTATTTATATCATTCTTTATACCATTAATATACCAACACAGTTTGCGTATATACAATGTGATTCCACTTTATGCTTTGATATCTAGGCTAATATGGTACATTAACGTACAAAATCCTTGTTTTTTGTTTGTGCAAAACTGCCTTGGTTATTTAACGGATAGTAACCGGTTTAAGGGGCTTGAATGGATGAAAAGTTAATTTAACAGATAACTTTGACCACCTAACTTTAAGTAATCCTTAAACCGGATTAAAAATATTAAGATGAAGGATAATTGTTTGTTCAACTACTATTGAAATGACCTGATCTTAGTTCATTAGTTTAAAAGGTCTCACGCATATTTCCTGGGATTAAATATAATTTTTTTGTCCTAGGACGTTAGGCACAAGCCCGGAATTGTTTTTCACATTACTTTAGGCTAGACCTACACAACAGTTTTTAGTTACATTCGTGAACCTTTTACTTTGTAACAAAGAAAGATCAGCTTTAACCTATGTAAAACCAGGTGACCAACAAAATAGATTATTTACAAAACCATGCACAAAAGCGGTAATAACTCTTATGCTGAATTTCCGTGTCTGTCAGAAACAACCGTTTGCAGAGTGGGCAAAACGTTTATGTTAGTAACACAAGGATTGAGCTAAGTTCCTTATATTTTAATTATAAAATGATTTTATTTTATTATACATGAATTTTATTTTTTTATGTTGCTTTCATTGATTTTTATTGTTATGAAAAACTAAAAACTAATCATTTTCATTCTCATTATGCAGGTAAACATATTTTTTAATGCAGATTTCAGAATCGACTAGAACTTTCTAAACGACTCTTTCAAAATTTCCAATCTTTTTCATAGCTTATGTACTGTATTCCCCCTAAGGCTTAAAGTTGAACCTTGATTATATATGGAAAACTAGACCTACGGACATTTCAATGTGACGGCTGTGCTAAATTTTTCACATTAACGGTCGCTGCAGCTATTTACATTTCCAACGGGATATTTTATGTTGGATGAACACGGTATTTACACATTAACTTTCACTAATGCAACAAAGGGTATTTACAATAATCGGTTAATAGGCCCCTGAATATGTGGTTTGACCTAGAAATAATTAGAACACAGATGAAACCATTGTTGTTCGATAGTGAAAAGTATTGTGAATAACATATCAAAAGTCTCCAAAAATATCTTTGGTGGAACACCACCATTTTTCCAAAATGGCGGCCAGATCCAGTAGTTTTTTGCTTTTTATTGAAATTCTGACTTTCCAGTCAATATTGGTGAAAAGTCGTCAATACATTTAATGTTCCTCCTGAAATTACCTTTAAAATGATACCAAATACATGTACCTACAACAAAAAATAAACCCCGTAGAAATAATAAAATATTTCAAATAAAATATTTTTTTTAAATTAATGTAATAGTCCAAGCAAACTAAAAAAACCCAGACACAGGGATCGTATAAAAATTTGCAAGTAAACATTTTATGGTTTTATTTTTATTGTTGTGGTGTGCAGAGTGACATACCAAAAGTTGCAAAAATCAGTCCACGGGAAACCCCTAAATTAAGGAAAAAATGGCGGCTTTTCCCAATATTGGACAAATTTTGCAACAAAAGATACCAAATGTCTTTTTGTACATATTTCGAGATATTGACTTGGAACCACGACCGATATTTTTTATTGGATGGTCCGTACTTAATTTCAATAGGGGACGCTTTTTGGGCCACCATCTTGGATCAGCCATTTTGAATCTGCCATATTGGATATAAATATTTTTTAATGTAATTATAGTGTTGTGACACATCATTATGAACTAGATTTCCACGCTTATTTCAATGCTGAAATCCGTTTTTAAATAAGTTTATTCGTTGCTTAAGATATATTAAAACGAAAACTCTCCCCTATACATCAGTTATGGACCTATTGTAAGTTACTTTGAAAATGTGTTTGGATTATTTTTTATCCAGGTATTATTATTGCTTGCAGTTCGTTCTAGCCTTAAAATATTCAGTGATAAAAGATCTTTCATTTTTGTTAGCTTTCATTTTGTTTTATTTATATTTAAAACAGACTAGTTATAGACGAGGTACAAACCCCAACACAAAATTAAATTAAACTTTTTTTATCAGTTTTTGTTAAAAGATTTATATCTCGGGTTGTTAATATGTTAACAAGTTCATTCTGGTATCAAAGTACTCAGTAAATGTTTGGCTTTAATTTTATTGATTATTAAATGACACATGACAAATTTAAAAGAATCATGACCTTCAATGAACTATTGAATGAATTATTGTTATTTTGAAATTTGTCTTTAGTTAAAGACATTTATCCCCAATTCTAAATAACTCCCAATAAGGAATCCATAGCTAAAATAAAAGTAAATACTTGAACGAATAGCTATGACGAGTTTTTCCCGTTTTCACTCTGCACAACACTACAAAATAAAACCATAAAACGTTTTGTTGAAATTTTTTAAAGGCCATATCCTATATTTATCTAAATATAATTTCCAAGTTACACAGTTACAGTTATTTATAAGTACAGTTATTTATAAGTAAGTTAGTCATGTACCATCAGTCAAACACCACTCCCAATCTGTTGGATCTGCTGGTGAACTATTTCCACGCCATACTTGAACCTGATAGTACAACCTTAGACTGTGGTAGTTTTCAATGTGTTTTTAAATTGTCAAAGTACGAAACGTCCATAAGAAATGTATGGGGGAGAGTTTTCGTTTTTATATATCTTAAAATTGTAAAACGCTATTTAAAAAACTGATTTCAGCATTGAAATCAGCGTGGAAATCTAGTTCATAATGATGTGTCACAACACTATAATTACATTAAAAAATATTTATATCCAATATGGCAGATCCAATATGGCTGATCCAAGATGGTGGCCCAAAAAGCGTCCCCTATTGAAATTAAGTACGGACTATCCAATAAAAAATATCGGTCGTGGTTCCAAGTCAATATCTCGAAAAATGTACAAAAAGACATGTGGTATCTTTTGTTGCAAAATTTGTCCAATATTGGGAAAAGCCGCCATTTTTTCCTTAATTTAGGGGTTTCCCGTGGACTGATTTTTGCAACTTTTGGTATGTCACTCTACACACCACAACAATAAAAATAAAACCATAAAATGTTTACTTGCAAATTTTTTATACGATCCCTGTGTCTGGGTTTTTCTTAGTTTGCTTGGACTATTACATTAATTTAT
This sequence comes from Macrosteles quadrilineatus, assembly GCF_028750875.1. Taxonomy (NCBI): domain Eukaryota; kingdom Metazoa; phylum Arthropoda; class Insecta; order Hemiptera; family Cicadellidae; genus Macrosteles; species Macrosteles quadrilineatus. The sequence goes on from NW_026542594.1 coordinate 179,725,592, forward strand.
AAAAAATATTTTTATTTGAAATATTTTATTATTTCTACGGGGTTTATTTTTTGTTGTAGGTACATGTATTTGGTATCATTTTAAAGGTAATTTCAGGAGGAACATTAAATGTATTGACGACTTTTCACCAATATTGACTGGAAAGTCAGAATTTCAATAAAAAGCAAAAAACTACTGGATTTGGCCGCCATTTTGGAAAAATGGTGGTGTTCCACCAAAGATATTTTTGGAGACTTTTGATATGTTATTCACAATACTTTTCACTATCGAACAACAATGGTTTCATCTGTGTTCTAATTATTTCTAGGTTTTGCTATTTATTTTCTTATTTTAAGGCGCCTATAATATAACCATTGACAAAAATAATAAAATATAGACCGTCAGCGGTTACCATAGGTTCTGGCGCATACCGCTGAAGTACCAAGTAGTTACGGCATACGGGCTACGTAACTACACGGCGCTCACAGCGGTGTGCGCCAGAACCTATGGTAACCATGGTAGCCACTGCACGGCTGACAGTCTATATTTAATTCGTTTTGTCTATGATCCCTTTGTAAGTACATGAAAGCTACTACAAGTGTTTTTGTTGTAGAGTAAATCAGCATGATGCATTAAAACAAACAGTAATTTTCAAACTTTACAAAATATGGGATTATATTTTTTTCAATTTTTCAGTACCCCCCCCCTCTCCGGGAAATAAAAAAAAACACATGCACTCGATACAAATTATTTATAAAAAAACAATATTTCTGTAGGCAAATAGGTATAGATTGTTCGGTAGTGAAAACAATAAAAATCCTCCATTATATTTGGGCGTTGTTAACTAACAAAAGTAAAGAAAAAAATAGCCAAATATTTGTTTATAGAGGAATAAAAGCGAAGGTTTTAATCAAAGATAAAAGTTTTTCCTATTTACATTTTCAGGAACGGATTAAAGATATTTAAATACTGTTTAAGCTTATTTAATAAATGTTTAGCTGCAAGGTAAATATAAATATAAACTTTTGCATTAGCGAACTACAGACTTTACTCCCACCATTGTTTTGTTTAGCTTCCAAACGGTAATTTTGTGTGGGAGAGGGAGGATATTTTTTAACAAACTTAGTAAATATTAAAATTAGTTTTTGGGTAAAGTCATAGCCTAGTCCTCATTCATTACATTTGAACCTATCTATTCTTTTTATTACATCCCGATGCTACATTAATTATGCAGTAATGATTTTTATGGTATCTTATTAGTAACCAATAGTCAATGATAGTATTCAATATTAAATCCATTATTCATTATACATCACGGAATAAAAACTGTTTCAAGTATTTTCCGCGCAAGCTCCCATGTGGTCTAGTGGCTAGGATATCTGGCTTTCACCCAGAAGGCCCGGGTTCGATTCCCGGCATGGGAAGAAACTTTTGACTCAACTGGTCTTTTTGATGAACAAATCTTACAATTGAATCATGTCAGCATTATTAGTTATACAATCTTAAACAAGTTTTATAGGTTTATAGTTGTAACACAAATTTATGATATTCGATAGTAATTAACTAGAGAGTCTTGAGATTAATTTTTTTAAATTTGTATATGTTAGGTAGGGAACAATTGAAGAGGAATAGTGGGATTTTATTAATTAAATAACGATAGTCAATTTATTTAGTGATTATGTTTTAATAGAAATTACACTCTTAACTGTGGGTTGGAATGTGTACACATTACTTGTTCGCATATATTCGTAAGTGTTGATTTCCTAAAAGAAGCAAAATAATCGGACAGCGGATTAAAATTTAATACGAAAATCACAGTTATATTTTATTATAGATGAAACATCCTCCCTAAGTACATTTCTCATCTTTATGGAACAGCTGAAGCTAATTGTATTGTTAGTTCTGTCCGGGGAACTTTAGAGGACGTGTTTTGTTTACAATTCGTTTCTTGTTATTTAAGCAATTTAAAACCTCGTTTAACCACATATATAGGTAATCATAAACAATAACTCGTACCCTAGTTGTATAACCAAACAGTAAAAGACAAATTATGAAATTAACCCAAAAATAATATAAACAAAACTTCGTCGACACTAACGCCCAGTGTCACCGGACATAAACTAGACACGAAAATGGAGCTTGAAAACTTACAATGGGATGAGAAGTCTATTCGTGGTTGGCCAGTCTATGATTTTATTCAACTTTTGTAAAAAAACAAACATAAATCATAAAGTAAATATGAACACACGGCTAATTGATGTTAAACCTGCAATATCAATACTCCTTGAACATAACGAATATAAAAGAAACATGTGAAAGCAATACCCAACGAAAAATTTGAAATGTAACAGTTCAAACTAACTTAAACTTAAAAAATCTAATGGCGAACAGAACGTTAGGAGTAGACTACACATAGCCAAGTTAAGGCAAACATAAATAATTTTACTTCACAGAAATATTTGCACCACAGCCAACCTGCAGACTAGCCGAATTTTCATCCTAATTGACTTGAATAGTTCATTCCCTATATGGGAAATTCACTAAAACCGTATTCCCACATACATTGTGGTTTTCACCATTTTCAGCTGCAGGTACATAATTAGACGACTGAAAGTAGCATTTTACAATCGTTCAAATCCTAATACTAATTTATTTATTCACATCTACTCACAAACATTCACTCTTCACATATAACAATAATCAATATGATTCAGCCACAGATCAGGATTATGTCCCTTGACGTGTTAACCTCAGCTTAGTGGTAACTACATTGATTGCATCGTTAATGCTGCTAGTCAAAATAGCAAAAAAAAAAAAAAAATCAAACTATTTTCTTATAAACCGCTCGGTTAGCTATTCAAAAATTTTCAATCAATCATTGTTACCTACTTTTACTACCTAATGCATTTTGCAGGATGTATAGCTTTGGTCTTATATCTTAAATTGGCATTAATTAACTTATTAACTCATTACTGACATGTTGTTTAAATAACAATTTTTAATTTAATGCAGGTTTGAGTTGGAACCAATAAAAAGTCAAAATAACTTTTTTGGAAAGTGGTAATGTTTTGGTATTTAGTACATTGAATAGTTAGAACATAAATTTGCATTGTCTCAAACAGGGCCAAGTTAGTATTGAACTGTTTGATTGTTCCACTGTAATAAATTGGTCAATAAACCATTTTAATTTGCCTATTAATTGGATATTTGGAAAATCAGCTGTTTAGCTATTAAAAAAATATATATAGCCTTTAGAAAATCTGCTGTTTAGCTTTTTTTAATATATAGCCATGTTTCTTTGGATTTTGAAACTAGCTTAAGTATTTACAAGATGCCAATTTATACAAAATAAACTGAAGTAAGTTATGCTGTCAACGAATTTTAAATCTTTGATGTTTATTTCATATTTGCATTGTTCAGTTGTATTTTTAACAGTAATCTAATTTATTACCCTTCATATAATGAAGGTAAAAAGAACGTCAGAAGCCAATACTGTTGTGCTTTATAACATGTCCCTATGTACACTACGCAGACTGTACCTTATCCAGACATGATCCAATATTATATGGTGCTTTTGTACCTTGCCTTTGATGTCAGCTGTTAACGTAAACCGAGGTTGTAAATAGATTATTCCTGTGCATTATCGTGTGCAAAACCCCTATTTTCTTATTTTGTACTCTTCGTGATCCCTATTCCATTATAGATTTATCTTAAAAACGGTTTTCAATCATTTTAAAACAATGAGTTAGATATGTTTGCAACAAGTTGATAAATACAAAGTAAAATGCATAATTCATATCTTCACCATCAAACAAACTTGTAGTGTACAAATGTAAGCCTAAAATGAAAATGATCCACAAAAGAAGTATGGAACAGATATTGGTTACATGCAGGGAATTGTTATGAGTGTACAACACGACATTTGGACATAAATTTCCCTTGTTTTGACGTTAAAAGTTTACAGGTCCTTAATGTAGGTAGAAAATATAGTTTCATAATCCTTGTACAACAGGATATTGTTTAACATAAGGATTTTAAAAACTCATATCGTAAAAAGTATTATATCTATTTTAATTCTAAAAGTTATGGCTAATGCCTTTCAGGATACATTTATAGTACAGAATAGTATACATTTATTCATTCCAACCCATCACATTAATTTATTAATATACAATATACAATGGCAAGATGTACCTAATTAAACCAACAATCAATATAATTGACATTCAAATAGTTTGCTGTGTGATACAAAAGTTGATAACTGTGTAAAATAAAATAAAATATTTCTTACAATTATAATTATATACGGCACTATAATTCTAATCAAAATTGACTGTTTCATCTCTTTTGTATAACAATTTTAAAACATAAGTAGTAGTACAGTCTTTCAAAAGGTATTTGTTAAGTATATTATTTAATTAACAATGATTTTTGAATCTTTATGATCTATAAACTTAATCTGCAGTGACAACATTTTACAAGTAAAGTTGTAGTTAAAACGACATAAAAATAAACTATACAACATCCACCGTAAAAAATAAGACGCATATATATTTGGGTTGGTATTCTACTTTGAAAAGGTACGTAACTAATCTAAAATAAACATGAAAAATATGTACATCAGAGTATGTGACATAAATAAAATCACTCATGGCTAGGATCAAGCATTGTTGATGCTTTTCCCAAACCTAAACAGTGTTCGTTAGTTTGCTGAAGTGTTTTTTACACAAATCACCATCGTTTGTTGTCTTTTTGAGCCTTGATTTTTAACAAACATGTTCCATTGCACTTATAGGATTCATCCCAACAAAATGTATCACAACCAATACTTTTTATACCAATTAATGACTTGACGTGCCGATTTTGAATGGATATTTTCAAAGTTTACTAACTAAAACTAGGTTTCAGAAATTGACAGTACAGAGATGGAACAGTTTTGAATAAAAATAAAATCGCGAAAACAGGAAAAGTAAAAGATAAGACAAACATTTATCTTTTGATTAATGGAAATTGTAAGGAAACGTTATTAATTCAAACTGATCGTAGTGAATAAATCAGATCACCAGGATGAAAAATGTACTTTAAGGAACGCTAGATTATAAAGTCAAAATATTTAAGCATTTTTTTTCCTTTTTAAATTCTGTAGTTTTAAAAGGTTTATTTGATTTAAGAATCCGATAACCTATTTCGTAAACCTCTATCTTACTGGCACTTCAGAATTTTGTTTCTTTACTTTTCTAAAGATAAGATATTTTTCACTAACTGGGCTGTTGATGACAAATTAATCTAGTGGTGGTTCAAATTAAAATTCATTATTTCATAATAATTTTATGGGAGATAACATAAGTTTCAATAACTTTTGAACCATATTTTTTCAGCAATGGGGGGTTGTACTGTACTATGTTGTTAAGAACTATAAGGACCATCACATACTAATTTCAATCAAAACTGGTTTTTTCAAGGATACGATTTTCTTTTATTTTATTTTTTAAGGGAAAACAACATAACTTAACGATAACTTTTGAACCGTTATTTGTTATTATTTTTATGGAGGTATAGGTTTAACAGTTCCAATTTTCCCATAGTATGGCAACTGCGCTGGATGGCGAATTTTCTTTTTCTTCATGAAACCAAATTATTTTTTTTCGTAATGTAACGGGTGCAACCTTTAATCGAAAAGATAAACTAAATAAGAGGAAAAATCTAAACGTTACTAATAACAATTTTATTTAAATCCATGACCGGAAATTGCCAGGTATGAATTATTTGCAGCTCTATAAAATTTTGCTGAAGTGGCTAAGTAAATTAACTCAAGAGTGGTAAAATGGAGGTTCCATTCTAATTGTGGCGGTGTTATATAATCATCGTAAAAACCTTACGATGAATGTCAATTACGTATACGATTTCCTCAATGAATACTTGTCGTAAAGTCTCTTTAAATTTGGTAATCCTTGTAAGACACGTAAAAAAATAAAATCATAAACATTAAAACATTTCTTTGAATGTTTGTTTATAAAAATAATAAAAATGCCTCTAAACTTAATTGTTTTACTGATTAATTCACGAAACCCCCTTAAAATGTACAACAGCTTTATCTTTAGCTATATCGCATTATAATATTAAAATAATTTTTAGGAAAGATTAAATTTAAATTTGAAACTTTATATTAACTGCATTATTGAGACTTAAGCATTACTGGTATAGGCATTAAAATAAACCTCAACAAACGCAACGAAATGAAGTATTCGAACTGGTTTTACAAACTCTGAATTTGACATGTTAAATTTATGAAAAAAAAACATTCTAAATTAGTTAAAAACTTAAAACAGTTATGATGATAGCTCATTTTCAATTAAGACCTTGTAGCCGGTTATAATAAATGTGTTACGTTGGCTTAATTTTTGAGCTCCGCGTGTACTAATTTTATGCTTGATGCAGACACTAAATTGCTTTACTCTAGTAGACTTAAATACGGCCATTTTGAGGACTATTTTATAAAACGTCTTATGAATATAATTTAAAGCTGCTGTGTTTAATTGATTATACATTCTATTTATTTATCTAAATAAAGCGATGTAAATAATTAAAAAATGTCAATCTTAGGTAATTTCTTATATCGAAATATTTTGTATTGTGCAAAAGAAAAAATAAATATGCTTTCATATTTTCTAACAATCTGTACTCTCCTATGAGACAAGATTTAACCAAAATTAGCTGACTGGTTTGATTTCAAGGGATGATAAGGTTAGACAAACCTTCGGTGTCATGTTATCCCTATACATTTATTTTTTAAATCATGTAACCTCTTAAAATGTCCATATTTCTATACTTTTTTTGTTATTCGTTGTTTCCATTTAATCGATGGAATGCCAACTATTTCTAATGTTATTCTTTTCATCAATTTCTGTTGGTGTTATTTTTGACTGGGACGGTGGCGTCGTCCTGTAATCTAGCTACTAGGACGTCACAAATTTTGGATATTTATTCGCATGCACTGTGGATGCGATACTCCTTGTGTGGATTAACTAGTGATTACTACGACGATCTGCAGTACTATCCTGATAATTAGACCAATTCGTTAATTACAAGGAAAAAATGTGGTTCGGATTCCACTATAAACTGTAGGTCCCTTTTTTGCCATTGGCTGTATGGGCTATTAATTAACGGCTATTAAAAATATATATATATATAACAAAAATCTATATCAGTAATGCCATTATGTTCCAATTCTTAATTCTAAAATAAACAATGTGTCAGATTCAAGAGCTGAAATATCATGCTCATTTTAAAGATTTGAGCTAAATTGTTTTAGCACGACTGCTACTGCTGTGTTAAGCGGCTTTTGGAAGCGGTTCAATGAAAGCTCTATTTTCATGTTTCATTCAGTTTCGTTCTGGGAACACCTGATCCTTTTACTCCTCTCGTCACTATATAGTTTATATATACATCTATAGATTCAATAGCTCTATGAGTTTTTGCGATGGCATTGAATATACAGGTAGTTGTGGAAGTGGTCAAATTACTAGCATTATATTGTGAGCTTTATGAAATTTTTGGCTAAATAATTTCTATAATCTGTGCTATTATGCAATTGAGGTGGTGTCTGTTTGGGTAGCTGTCACGTCTATAATACTAACTGATACAGCCAAAATTAAGTACAAAGATGGTCCACATATCTAGGAATGTCATAGGCCAATTCACTTCCCTGAGTTCCTCTTGGGCTACGCCCATTGGATATCCAAAGTTTTGAGGTGAGATTTTGAAAAGTAAATATTAATTGGTCTCCATGGAATCATTAAGAAAAATACACAATGTTTACCTTTGCGTTGACGTTTTAATATAAACCATAAGAACTGATAAATGCTCATTTCCCAATTTCAGACAGCTGATCGAAATAAATTAAATATATTTTACACAACTATGTGGTAGGATTATTTAATCTAAAACTTTATGATGGATTATTTATTTTAAATCTATATAAAAAGATTATGACACTGACTTTTCTTGGAGTTGCGAAGCACGGGTACAGCAGCTAGTATGTTATACAAATAAGTATACAACAACAAGATTCATTCATAAAGCAGGTATAATCATATTATTGTTGTTATGAAGAATACTACATGTTTTTTAGTAGTCTATAATTGATTACCGAGAAAAATTGTACAACTGTTAACACTGTTGAATATTTTTAAACAAACAAAAAAAAACATCTTGTTACTAGAACAAGTTTCTTGTATAATACTTCAACTAGCAATTACACATGTAAGCATTGCTAATATGATAGTAGGTAATGAAAGGCGGGTTCAAGCAGAAGTTGAGGGTGAGGGATTAAATTTGTATGGTCAAGTGTTGAAATAACTCGTACCAATACCTGGAATTCATACCTCGTACCTCGCTAGAAAAGACACTTCACTATAGGCCAAAGGTAAATCAAAACTTGATCAAAGGTAGGTTAAAGGTTAGTCAAACGTAGGTCAAACATAGATCAAAGGTCAAAGGTTAAAGATCAAAGTTCAACAAACTCGTACCAATTCTTGGAAATCTTCGAAATTCCAGAATTTAATCATTGACTATTGCTGGAATTCATACCTCGTACCACGCCAGAAAAGATCCTTCACAATAGGCCAAAAGTAAGTCAAAGCTTGATCAAAGGTAGGTTAAGGGTTAGTCAAACGTAGGTCAAAGGCCAACAAACTAAAACAACAATTGTTGGAAATCTTGGAAATCACAGAATTTAATCATTGGTAATTCCTGGAATTCAATCCCTCGACTTCGACCCACGCCAGAACCACCTCATCCCTTCACGGACCACGAACTAATTCCTAGAAATCCCAGAATATAATCAATGGCAATTCCTGAAAATCCCAGAAATTAATCGATGGCAATTCTCAAAATAAAATCAATGGCTTAAAATTTAATCCCTCACCCTCACTCTGTGCTCGAACCCGCCTTTCATTAACTACTTACGATCACTAACAAGGATTTGTCATAGGACAAATCTCGAAATCCCACAAAACATGTTTGTTTGTCGTGTAAACTATTGACATTCAAAACGAGGCATCGTTACAGTAAATTATGATTTGGCAAATATTCGGACATTGTTTGGTTTTCAGCCGAACAAAAAGCCTAACTCGTGTTTGGATCAGATTCGTTGTAATGTATTTTTTTGCTGCAAAATTTCGTTATTTTTTAGATGTATGTTTTATTAAAAGTATGTTTACTTTTATATATAATGTCAAGAGCTTTCTAAATACTAGTTAGGACTTATGATTACAAAACTAGTATTTCGTAGTAACTGTTTTGTTATAAATACATATACAAACGTAAAAGGAAGTTTAAAAACTCTAATTTTAATCAAAAAAATTGGTTGTGATTTTTAACTTCTTGGTAGTTTATTACTAACCATTTGAATCATGGTTTGTATAACTGTATTATTTATACATTTAATAGGTTGAAATGTAATATGCTCAATAGGTTCACTATAAAATAACTTATTCTGTAGTCAAAAAAATTCTATGGATGGAGAAATCTAATTGATAAAAAATGTCCTTGAGAATTTCAACTAGCTATTATTATATTACGATGTATAATTTTATAAATCTGCTGGAAAAATTATATTCTTATTTGAGTCTATGACAATTTAATAACCAAAGCAAACAATTGATGCAAAGTTTATTTTGGAATTATGTTCCTTATTAGTGGAAGAATAAGATTCAAACGAATTTTAAAATACGATTGACAAAAGGGTAATAGTAAAAATTTGTTAATTGAAAAAAAAATAAAAATTAATTTCATTTCAAACGTGAAATTAAGAGTTATTAAAAATACATAAACAATGCTATAGATGCTTTGTAAGTTGTTTACTAAGGATTTTCTGTTTATAAAAGTATAACAAGTACAAAGTAAACAAAAGTATGACATATAGAAGGGTAACTTATAGTACAACAGAAGACAACAATAGAAGAGACATATTTGTACATTATATGCCAGTAGGGTTTTAATGGGGAAACAAAGGAAATTTACGGTCAAATGTCGTGTTGTACACTCATAAAAATTCCGAGTGCGAAACCAATTTGGTAGCTTGTTATTCTTGTAGGCTTGGTCTGGAAACCACAATGCGATTGAGATCAAGTATCTGAATATTTAATTAATATAACTAAGAAGATTGGTTACAGTATTAAAACAAGTTACAAAAAATAACTCATTTTCCTTTTTTAGAACTGATTGTCCCGTCTTTAAGTTACTTCTGTAGTTTTGACGAAATTACGTATGTGGGTTACTAATCCATGGCATATCCAGGTATTTTATATACATAGTTTTAGAACTTTTTGATTTTTAGTACAGTAGTAGTTTTCTCATTAAATCCATAAAATAACGGAAAATATGGTTTTTTACAAAATAATTGCTAAAAATATTTTTATTACAATTTAGTATGTTATAGTCCTTAAAACTCTAACCAAAATGGTGCAATTCATATTGCGGTAAAATTTACCGTATCTTTGTGATTTTATTTATACAATTTCATAGTCACTCACACCACTTACCCATTTTTAGGGTTGTTGACGAGCTAATGAGGGAAAGTATGTGTGTCTTCTTACTGAGAGCGTTTATCCATTTCATCATTATTTTAAGGGTTGTTGACGAGCTAATGAGGGAAAGTAAGTGTGTCTGCTTGCTGAGAGCGTTTATTCATTTATCGCTAAGAAAGCTTGACTGAATTTTTTTACCAAACGATGTAAATAAAGGTGACACAACAATAGTGTATTTCTAAAACCGCCACGCAAATGAGGATAATTTATGCTAAATTTCCGTGCCTGTAAGCCATAACGTTTGTGGAGGAAATTAACATTTGTTCGCTAAACAATGTTTTGAACTAAGTTCTTTATCTCTTTACTTCAATGTTTTAGAAACATTATTGAATTTACGGTTTTTATTATCTTCTCCTCGGTGCACTTATCTAAGCATTTGGTAGTTCTGCTTGTTTACATTGAAATGTCAACGCAAAGATAAACTAATATTGTGAATTTTCTCATTCTTCCATGGAGACCAATTAATATTTACTTTTGAAAACCTCACCTCAAAACTTTGGAAATACAAGGGGCGTAGCCCTAGAGGAACTCAGGGATGTGAATAGTCCTAAGACATTCCTAGATATATGGACCATCTTTGTGCTTAATTTTGGCTGTATCTGTTTAGTACTTTAGTCGTTACAGCTGCACAGATAGACAGACAGACACAACCTCAATTTTATAATAGTTTAGATATAAAATAAATATGGAATGTGCAAGTATTGAATCATGGTTTGATATAGAAACGATTTTATTAAACTTTCTATTAAATGGATACAGTATAATTTTGTTACACAGCTTGGCTTACTGACTGAATACAAGTATAATATTGATCTCTCATGTTCATTTGGAAGTTTTTCAAAAGACACCCCATATTAAAACAATTATATATTTTTAGTTGGATTCAGGGTCTATATAAAAAAGTTTTTAAAATAGTGCATTACGTAAACGTTATATCAAACTGTAATAACAATAAAGATGGCCTGTAAAAATAATTTTTCCTTTCAGTTTATAAAGTTCAGTCAAGACTCCAGTCGATTATTCCATAAGGAATAATTTCTCTGTGTCAATTACCTCTAATGGCAGGAAGTTATTAACAGTAGTTAATGACAGGAATGTCTTAGTACGAAGAATAATGCACATTAGGTTTCCTTTATTCCAGTTTCTCTTTAATTACACCATTTTACACTTCAACTCTTATTGAACAGTATTGTTGAACATTGTTGTTGGAATTAATTGAAATTAATGACGTTTAAGTGGTGCGTTATTATTACTAGAATATGCAAACATTAATCATTTAAGCCAGGTAGTTAGGGAATATTGTATTTCTACGACAACCAGGTACCGGAGATTTAGCAAACTTAAAAAATAGAAAATAAGGTACTAGGTGTCATGGCTTAATAATTCATAGTTATATTCATATACATGTAGGAACTCGATTAAAAATTATTTAATTTATATGAAATTATGTATACACATGTAAAAATACGTTTATACGAACAAGTTTGCGAACCAGTATGACCAGATCATTAAAAATAGGGTTTTTGGAATAAAAATTGGGGGTTTCTCATTTTTTGCTATTAAGACAAAAAACTTTGCAATTTACTTCTGAAACATTTTGTAAAGCTCAAAAAAGTTTAGCACATTGAAGCATTATTGTACGTTAAATGAACATTATTAATGAAACAAATTATTTTATTTATTTAATTGAGCTGAATAAACCTATATACATGACTTACCAAAATTGTATGTTTAAAAAAGTGAATACATCAATATGAAACCAAATTATATATATAGCACCTTAATATAACACATTTTTGTTTTAGTAAAAAAATACTCGAAATCGAAACTGAATAGTTCAGTTCCTCATACTGGAACTACAAATTCTGTGACAAGATAATTTTCTAATAGTGTAACCAATGAATACACAAACTATAGTTTGTGTATTCATTGGTGTAACTATCATAAGAGAAATTTGAAAAAGGGTGAAAGGAAAACCCGTAATAGAGAAAATTCCCGCTATAAATATTTCTTGAAAATTAACTAGAAATTCTTTGATAAATCAATAATTATTGTCATATTTTTGTGTTTAAACGCAACTTATCCGTTATTTATTGACTAACCTTTTGTTTGGGGTGTACAAAATAAAAAAATGCATTCTCCACATGAAAGCATTTTACTTAGATTTTAAACTGTGAAGATATATAAAACATAATTGTACTAAGGATTATTTGATTTGAGTTTTTTAAATACACAATACCAAATACCTATTTAATCATAAGAAATAATAAACGGAAGTTTAAGTAAAACTACTAAGACTAATCCATAAGCTTAGCTAAAAAAAAAACACTTTTATGTAAAGTTGTTTTTTCAATTTATATCTAGCAATGTGATAAAAGTACTGCTAAATTACTAGTGGCAAGACCGTCTCTTTCGCTCCATCAGTTTTAAAGGTTCCAGAGCAAATGTTCTGTGATTTAATCTCAATAATAGAGATGATGTTTTCTTTTTATGATGCTTTTCAATCCTGCAGTTTTGAAATTCAAATTTCTAAGGTTAACAATTTAAATACAGGGTGGTTCTAAATTATTGTTACACTTTTTGAAACTCAATACATGAAAAATCATACAACCTATCATCACGGGCTGAGAATCAATTTAAAGAGGAGATTTTAAAGTTTTATTTGACACCACTTTGATAGGCATTGCTGCAAAATTAGCCTCTACAAACATTTTTAGATTTTTATGATCTATATTACTTATTTAATACGCAAGCAGGTTTTTTTGTGACAATTACTCCTCCGAAACTACTGAACCGATTGACATGTTTTTGGTGTCATTGGAAAGAGCGTAACGTGAAGTTGTGCAGGAAACATTCTTTTTACGGAAATGATTAGAGAGTGAGGCCCTGGGGCCCTTTAAAGTTTCGTATTTCTCCATAAGATTAACGTGGGAAATAAACATTGTTATGGAACTCCAGCTGTTGTCAGAAATTAAAAGTGAGAATAAGAATATATGTTAATTGTAAACAGTCAATAAGTTTGCTAATTTAACAGTTTGCTACAAACATTACTGACTTGGTTGAAATGAAATATTTACTATTTGAATTTGAGTTGGCGTAAATATTACAATGGAAAAAAGCGAGAGAGCCTGGATAAATTGATGTACTAAGAAGAAAACTGAATTAAGACTGAGCTGCATATCTTATAGTAATCATTGAAAGAGCCGATTTGAAAACTATGGAAACATAGGAAAGTCATAGAACGCCACAAAGAAGAAAAAATAGAATAAATGTTTTTTTTTTTAGAATTAATCGTTATTATGGACAACCTAATGCGGATATTGGTAAGGCTATTTGTAGAAAACACTAAAACAAGATCAGCTTTTGAAAAATTATAAGATATTTACAATAAATGTTTGATTATATCAATCTGTTATGTGCATCTTCTTTATTTCCATAATCTTTTAGTCGAATCTTTTAAAAGTAATCAGAAATTATGACTGTTATTTGTTTTAAAATAACGCCTGAAATACTTAGCAATTGCTCGAATTTGAGCAACAGGGACACTAGTTTTTAATTAATTACACACTTCTACCTCTCTGAAACTCAAAACGTCATACTGTATGTTGAATTGTCAACAGTTCTAATTATACCACTAGGGGCCAATTAGTTCTACAATTTACCGCTCAGTTACCGTTGTTCACCATTATTGTAACTGCAAGGAACACAAGGAACATAAACAGCTCTAAAGAGTAAAAATGGTTCTGTGTTTTAGAGTTTCATTGATTGTGTAATTAATTAAAAATCGTATTTAAAAATATAAATTGTCTGTAGAGGCTAATAATGTTTACCAAAGATGTGTCAAACAAAAATTTACAATCTTCTCTTCCAATAGATTCTCATCCCGCCAGTGATGATATAGTTTTTCATTTATATAGGCTAGTTTAAAAAGTGTAACAATAATTTAGAATCACTCTGTGTTGTACCAAATGATACCGTGTTAAAATTCTGGTAATCACTATCTACAACTCACTGGAATAAGCTATTAAGGAACGTAACAAGTACAAATACGAACAAGCCAACAATTTATTTTTATGATGCGAAAGTAAAACCTTTCGTCAGGTATGTATGGAATATTGGTGGTAAAGGTTATTTCGATTTTATAAAGGTAGAAGCTCGAAGTAGAGTGATTATTTTACATCCTAGATAAATTGTAGTATGATTAGATGGATCAAACACTTTATATATAATAGGGTAAATGCATGTGAAACGTGTAAATGTATTGAAAACCGTTTGTGTTTCAATAAAATCCAAACTACATTCAATTGCTATTAGAAATACTCTGGACACATTAGTTTTACTTTTAAATATTAAAAGGTTTCAGTAATCAAGACTGAACTCATTAGTTACTGCAGAAACCACCAGTTTTGATAATTAATAAATATTAAATTAATATCTACATGAATCTAATTATAATGATGCAGGAATTAGAAAATCGTAAGCCATACTTTAATAAATTGTTAGATAAATAATATTATTTTTGCTGAAACACACGTATCTGTATGTAGTAATTTTAAATACTCAATATTTTTGTGTATCATAAATATAAATATCATAAATTTTATTGAGCTAAATATTACGTATATTTAAATTTTAATTACCACCTCAGTAGTTAATATTTCAGAGAAATAATATACTAGCCTACCACATTTAACAACCAATTTAAGACATATATAGTAATAGGCTGTAAATGATAAAGCTTTAATGATGTAATCTTAAGAAATAGTCATTTGTTTAACTAGTGTGCGAAGTGGCTTGAGAAACATTTCCCTCACGTGCAGCAAAGGCACTTTGCACTCGCGTTACACATTATATTCTCCTACAGTTACTATGCAACATATGAATAATTTGTCTCTCAAACACTATACAATACGTTTTTAGGTTAGGTTAAATCCAAGCGTCCAATGAAATGGGAAACACTTTACCAGCTGATCGTAGTCGTAGTATCTTTAAGTGTTGCCAACATATTTCCAAGCATACACGTATTACGTGACTAATAAAAGCACAATGTTTTGCGTTGTTTGGTTGGAATTCTGGAGTGCGGCAAAAGTAAGTAAATGAAGCAATTAGCTACTTTGCGTGCTATAATCAGTGCAAGGAATCTCACTTTGTCAGGTAACTGTAGGAAAACGCACTTTTACAAGTTTGTCAATGTCCATAGTAGTGGTATTTTAGTTGTGTTTTGACTTTTTAAGAGTACACCGCTTTATCTGTTATTGGTATAACCTCATTAGAAGTAGTTTAGCTAGTGGCACAAAAAATGTTGAGACAAAAAAGTTGTAAATGAGACAATAAGCAAGTAAAGCTGTAATATGTTGGCACGAATTCATGTTTTGTTGTCCAGAAAGATTGTGTATTATAAAAGGAATTTAGCTGATCAGAATGGAATAATGGAAGATGGTAAAATATTTGAAAGTGTATTTTAACTTTGCATATATTTAATACTAGCACAGTTTGTATGTTATAGATGTGTACAAATAATTATCAAAAAGGTATTGGTGTCCTGATTCTTTTCATTAGTAATTACCTTCATACAGCATTTTAAAGCTAGTTTCACAATTTGAATGCTTGAATATATTACAAATTCAATATGAGTATTTTTATGTTATGCTTGTTACTATCAAAATTAACTATTTTAGGTACTAAGGTAGAAAAGAGCACACAGAGATAGATAATATATTCGACCAATATATATGTTTTTAAAATCCTCCCGTACAAAGTAAAATATTCTAAACATGTGCTATTCTAAACTTACAACTTAAAACTGTCTTACAGCCATGTAGTCACACTTTAGGCCTTTTCACACCGGCGTACTGGACGTACTGTACGTTTGGTACGTTTTTTTTTTACAAATCGCTGTCCATGTTATCATATGGGCTCGTTCACACCGCGCGTACAGAACGTACTGTACGTACAGTACGTACGCGATGGTTTTGTGAGAATCGCTCGGAGAGCGATTTTTCTAAATCGTACGAGGCGTACGCGAGCTCGCGCATGCGCAGTGGTCACACCAAAACCACGTGCTCAGCCATTGTTACTTGTCTGACTGCAAACGAACAAGTGTACGTTTTGGAAGTTTCTGTGCGGTGTGAAAGGACCGCGTACTGTACGAACTGGCCGTACCAAACGTACAGTACGTCCAGTACGCCGGTGTGAAAAGGCCTTAAGACTGCCCCACTATTATTGGAAGATCTACGTTTAGCTTAATCATCAAAGCCATATTAACATTTTATATTTAAGTTTGAAATTCGATCCTTCATCACTTTGGATGCAAAACAGTAATCCATTTGCCATTCCAACGCTAACAAGTCCGTTCTCAAATTGACATGTACAAATATTGTTGTCGGGGCGTGGTGATGGAACTAATGTATTAGATGTACATAGAGTTACAATGCAAACTGTAGTTACGCTTTACAATTAGGGGATTATCATGACAATAACCTTAATTGATTCCCGTGGGCTGCTATCATTACAATGAACTTGATATCTGTATAGACTTTGAGATGTAATGAAGATAATTGACCATAATAAATTCAATTGAATAGTGTTGTAATTACATTAAGTGGTATTGATCAAACTACCTTAAACAAATTGTTTGAGCATTGGAACTCAAATGGGAAAGACTTATCATTCTGTTAAATGACTCTTTCTCTTTGAATATACTTGAACAATTTGAAATCCTGTCACTCATAAAATACATTAATTGATTTAACGGAAAGTCCCCTCTACAACGCTCACATCATGGCACTGCAAAAAAGCATGTCTAAAACCTTTTCGATTGTGCCAGAGGTAGTATTTTGTAAATTTCATGTTCCGGGACATTGACAACATAATATGCCAACCAAACATCCCAGGTCCACAAAAGCTATAACACTGTAGTCAGAATGGTGTAATTGATGACTTCTATGGTAAAAGTTTAAAAGTCACACAATGTGGTCTGTTAACTAACACCCTGAAATTAACAAATACAATAACCAGCAAAGGGCAGAAAATAATACAAAAGCAACATCAAAATGAAATAAAATAATACAATTGAACAACATTTTCACATTGATTCTAATAATCATTACAACTATTATAGCTATGGATGATTGAAACTGCGCTTATATTACCACGTTGCCTGGATCTGACTTGAATCCTTCAATACCAAAATAAGTTTTCACATCTGGCGGAAAGATTTCTCTTAACTCGTTTTTTTCTCTATTGCACTCCAGTACTATTTCCAATATTCTCGTACTGTACTGGCTTTCGTCAACTCTGGAATATTCATTCTCTTAGTAAATTCATTTTCGCGGCCTAAATTGGAATTTTAATCAAGTGAACTGGGAGGAATTCACCCTGAAGTTGGAGAATTCCATTGAGTTTATCTCACACTCTAATAGCAGCTATGGTTGATAAAAATATATTGTTTCGCAAAAATACTGTTGTTAAAAATATTAACGGCTATTAAGTAATTCGTTTTCAAAAGACTTAAATCACACAATTTACAATTAATTAATATACAATAAAACATACACATTCACAAACTCATTGTCATGAGTTTTCAAAAAATGGTGTAAATACAACTATGATGTAGGCTACATGTAATAAAGAGGTTAATTTCCCCAGGGGTAACAACATAAAAATGGGATTTTTTGAAGGAAGATATTGCTTGTGACTTTCTGTATGTCTGTGTCTAACAACAACAGGTTGTCCAACGTATTACCCCGGAGATGTCAAATAAATTACCCAGGAGAGTAATATGTTGACCAAAAGTTTTCAAAGCCATGAGTGTTATGAAAGGTTTTTAAAAGTGCATAAGTGTTTAATTATTACAGAATGGGTTTTTGTTGTTTACTGCTAGTTCAAAATATTTCAAGTATTGTAAATAAAAAAAAAAAAAAACTTTAAAACTGCTACAAACTGTAGTAAAGCTTAGACGTTATCAAAAATAAAAGGTAACTTAAGTGGCTTAGTCAATCTAGAATTTAAAAAAATTGAAGGTGGAAGTTGAGCAATACTAACTTCTTATACAAACTACCAAATTTAAAATGAAATAAAGCAAAGCTAAGCTGCACGTTAAGTATTTACTATTTTATTCCATCCATAAACAAGGAAACTAAAAGAGTTTATTTATTCTCCATGAATATTTTCATGTTATTACATGGGAATTTTAAATTTACAATTTTTGGAACGTTCCCTTAACCACTAAGCGCATAACAATGCTTTATCATACTAAATTATTTATTTTTAACTGTACACAATTCTTTGGGAAGGAATTACAAAAATTAGAGTCAAAAATGTAAAACTCCCATCTTTATCTTATAAAGCTCCCGATAAACCCCCGTTTCCATAGTCCGATTGGTAAACACCTTAGAATATACTTATGTTTTCATGTTCGTACCAAATTTATACAAAGTTGGAAGATTTTTGCTCGAGTTATCGTGCTGATGGACATTTATTTACGAATTTGAACTGAGCATGTTTTCGGGCTCTGGGAACATTAAAACGAAAAAGTAAATTGGTTTCGGGTCTAGGTTAACCCCGAGCCCTAACGGTAATAGCTTATTCCTTATATGGGAAATTCGCTAACCATTCCAACTTAAGTATAAGTACAAATTTATCTTTTTGTAATTTTCTCTTATGAGTGACCTTTGTATACAAGGACTCCAACAAGTTTTAATAGATATTTTTGGTTCTGTAAACATTGAGTTTTGTTGTCAACCTGATAAATACATACGTGAACTGACAGTTGAAATTAAAACAGTTTATCACACGATTCGAATACGAATTTAAGGTAGTAGTAACCTGAAGTTAAGGGAATAATTACTTCATAGTTATCCGTAGCTCTACTCAATTTGCAGAAGTGGCTAAGTAAATCAACTCAAGAGCGGTAAAACGAGGGTTTCGTGATTTCATTCTAACTCTGGCCATGTTTTATTTTCCTGCAACGCGTCTTGTAAAGGTTTCACAATTCTATTTGAAAATAATCTCGAAAATGACTACCTGATTTCATGGACCACTTAAAATCGTGAGTAGGCAATAAATAAATTTTAGGACCTTTCGAAAATAGTTTTTCCATGGAAGATCAAACAGTACTATTCTTAGTTAAAAAACATGATTTAATAAACAATAAAATTTCAAGCAATCGGAACCTAAACAATTATAAATAATGAAATAGTACTTTGTATGAAAAGTAAACTGCAATATATTTCATTTACATTAAATCTTTATGGTTGGTCCAATTATTAATGAAATTATTTATTTTACCTACAGTCACCCGACAAAGTTGGCTTCCTTGTGCTGTTTATAGTACAGAAACCTGCTAATTGCTGCATATTTATACTTTGCCGTACGGTTTATACTTTGTCGTACGGTTTATACTTTGCCGCACATCAGGATTCCAACGAAACAACACAAAACAGCGTGGTTCTATTATGCACGTAATCCGTGTACGCTTGAAAAAAGGTTGGCAACACTTAATGATAATAATACTATGAGCAGCTGATTGACTATTATAACTACGATTTAACCTGTCATTTCGTGTTTATCGTTTCGGTATTACTGAACTTTCTGGACTTTCCTTTTAAACGTTTTTAAAACATTCCTACGATCTTAATAAACAAGAAAATACCTTTAAAGCATTTTTTTTAGGCGCGGAAACCACTTCAAATTACAAAAACATACGGAACTATATTATCAAAACGCGGAGCACATTTCTTACCGAGGAAAAATCGCGGAGTGATACGGACCGCGGGTACTACTTTCTCTAGGGCACCATTTGTGTTGCCAGCTGAACCTTAAAACGTGTTGTATAGTGTTTGAAAGACTAATTATTTATATGCTTTGTAGTGACTGTAGGAAAAATATAATGTGTAACACGAGTGAAAAAGGCCTTTGCTGCACTCGAGATCATTCCACACTCGCCTGCGGCTCGTGCGTAAACATTGCTCTCGTGTGCAGCAAAGTGCCACTTTCACCACTAGTTACACAAATAACTATTGCTTGTAAGAATCACTCACGTCAAAAAGACCACAAATTACATAAGAATCACGTATTTAATGGTCGCGATAGTCGTCATAAACAAAAAGTAATCATATAAATCTATTTTTAACTGTCATAACTGTAATTAACTTTAACATAATTTAAAGGGACTTTATGACTCGATGCCCCTTGATTAGTGTGGACGCTCTAATTGTTTAGGGTAATTGTGAATTCTGCCCTGATGAAAATTACTTCGTTCCCATGATTACTTAATTACGCTTTCATTTCGTTTGGTTTCCGCGTTACTGTATTTAATTTCCTAAACTCTTTTTGCTTAAATTTTTTTTATTAAAAACTATGCACATTTCGTTTTACTAAAAAACCTTTGATATATACGATTTTGAAGGAAAAAACGGACTGGAAGTAAAGGTAAGATATTTGTAAAACATTCGTGCCTCTTAATGATGGAATTATAGTCTTTGACATATTTTCAATTGGTTTTATATTCGAGTATTACAAGTTCATCATATTTTTGAATCACTTATGAAGTTGTTACTTTTGATTAAATAATTTATGAAAAGTCCATGATTAAATGTTTTAACCGTTGAAATTTGTAGTCAGACTAAAATAATATGAGAAATTGCAGTATTTTAAAGGCCAACTGTTCAATCTTACGGTTTGCTTATGAAGCTTGATTCTCTACTGCAAAAACAAAATATTTAATGAGAGTGTTTACAAATTTGCTGCTTCAAATTAAATGGAAATATTGGAATAAATCTGATATCATTCTTCCTTAATAGCTTGTTATCAAAACTGAGTTGTTAAAAATGAAATGACAAAAAATACTACTTTATTGAAGCTAGCTTAGCATAGCCCTTTCTTACAGTTAAATATCATTTACATTGAGCTACAGCGTTGAGGAAAAAGCATGTTGGATTTTCATTTCTGTATTTTAAAAATAGATTGAAGGGGAATATATCTTAACAAAACAGTCTTAAATAAAAATAGATTAATATCTTGGGTGGTAAAATTTACTAAATGCAAAGAAAATTTAAATGAAGAAATTCAAATTTTTGTACTCTATAACCAATTGCATTTGTTTTTCAACGTAAGCAGTGCATTGATAAAATGGGACTATAAAAGATAATATGGCAATATATTTTTTTACTCAAACGTAAAACAACTTTATAGTTTTGTTTCTTACTGAATTTTTCGTTTTCAACACAGTCATCATCGCTAGTTAAAACAAGTTAAAAAACCAATTATGACTACACTTTTACTCGTAAGTTCGGTAAATTCATCTGGACAAATATTATTCAGAGTCTTAATACAGACCAACTGTACAGTTAATTTATGTTTTGAATTGTCTTAGCTAGCGATTTAACTGTTATTTATTTAGTCATAGTTTGCAATCAATACAGTTTGTTGATTTATGATGGTTCATTAACAGTTGAAATTGTTGAAACAGTTGAAAAACAGTTATCCATATTCCAACAAAATTAACGTTCACCTACCAACGTTCAAGGAGAAAATGACTTCTTTTAACACCAGTGGAAATTCGTAACAGGGAACAAAAGAGGCTTTTAGTGGAAAGCGGTAAATACCCTACAATTTTAGTAGGTGTGGTAGGGAAAAAAGCTCCTTTCACAATGAAGTCGAAAACGCTACTAGGCAAGAACAGCATACCAGTTACCGTATTTCCAAAATGCTTAGTACAATACAATTGGTAAATACTATAACTTTAATTGTAAATAACACTTAACAACCTAAGCTTGTTTTACTTCTTAACAACCGTAGGCCTAAATGTACGAAATAAAAAAAGTATTTGTGTTGTTCCAGATCTGTGGTGAATAGTGGGTGATGTGAGTATTGTAAATATTTATCTTGTTCTATTTAGTAAAACAATCCACATTACAAAATCTACTAAACAGCTAATTGTATATCAATAGTGTTGATTTTTTAATTTTTACAGTTAGCTGGTCCAGCTTACAGTAGATGTTCCGGACAACTAAGAGAAAAAAATCTTAGCTTTATAAATGATAGTGATCTTGCTTAAGAACCTTATGCACCCTTAAAATTTCCATCCTTAATTTTGCTGTGTCTATAAATTAAATTACATGTTGTTTGCTGCCAAATAAAATATAGTATTGCACATTCGTTGAAGTAAAGATCGTTTTAAAAATAATATTTTTAAGGCTGCAAGTTTTAAAGGAACGATACCTAAACAATTAATTGCATATTCACATGGTAAAAGCACTTATAGAGTTAAACAAAAACAAAAAAGTTAATCTTGCAAAGAGAACATTTTGCACAAAAGGGGATGATTTTTTCCCGCCATATTATAACCCTCTTGGGAGTTTAACGACCTCTTGACGAGCGTTTATCGGCTTCAATCTGGTATAAATCAGCTGATGAAAGATATTATAAAGATTGGATTACCATTTCCTCATCGTCATCGTCATCATCATCATTATCGATATTGTTCCTTCAATTATGCTAATAATCATGACTACTTTATAATACATTCCTGTATCAAAGTTTCTTACTTTGCTCACCATTATATTTTCAAATGTCTAAATTACAAGCTTCGCCTAAAAAAACAAAAAAAAGAAAACTGTGCAGTTTCCTTAAATTCCCTTTGTTTACTGCAATTCAGAAATGGAATATAGTTATAACTACAATACTACAATAAGAACAAAATAATTATACGATTATTCTAAACTTCCTTTTTCATTTTGGGCTGAATAAGTCCCAAAGAATATAGTACTTTTTAATACTTATGAGTCACGAGTAAAAGTATTGACTATTGGATACTGAAGTAGACATCCCATTTATATATTCGCTGATTTTTATTAAGAAGAACGTATTTGTGTGAGCCAGTCACAGAATGCGCTAGTATCTAAAATTCTATTTTATACAATTTTTGTTGTTGCTGAGCAGGTTGATGGGTCATAACAGTTGTTATAGCTCCCCATAAGTCATTCAATAAGTTTGACTTAATAAACCGGTTTGTGTATTCGACAGAATTTAGTAATTTAGATCGGCACAATCTGTTGGTGACTCACACCAACTAAGACAATTTTTATAAAAAAATCCGAATACAAATTTAACACGTGGATGGAATGTGCAAAAATGTTGCACTCGCAAAAATTACATTAAAAAATTTAATTAAGATAAAAGAGCTGAGAGAATCAACATTGGTTTTAACCTGGTGGAGTGTTAAATATAGTTGGAGGTATTGGGGCCATTAATGTATTGGCTGTATGAGACTGTCATGTGTTAACACTCCTTGTAATTATTTTCCTGATATACTGTATGTTGCCCTTAATACTTAAATATTAATCCCAGTAAAAATACACACAGTACATACTGCATAAGCTAAACATTAAAAACAGTTGACAATAATTTATAATCCAGTAACAAGGAAACCACTAACACAAAGAATACATCCTACGTACTAAATATCATTACAAGATCTCAACAATAGTATTTTTTTTACCTTATTTTGCAATTTTGATGAATCCTTTGAAAATGTTTTAACAAAAGGTACGTGGGATTGTACACTCTATTTTTGGACGTATTTTACACGAAAATGTAACATAAACAATGTGGTGCCCTAAGGCTAAGCTTAGTTTTACATTAATGTAATGTGTGTCTTTCAACAAGAAACGTCCTGTGTAGCATGTTTTAGTTTAAATGATTTCATTTTCCTTATGATGTTTATAATTTATTAGTTTGTTACCGTAGAGTAAAACACAATTTACAGCACTGACTTTTTATATAAGACACTATATTCAGACAAATGTACTCTCTGAATAATTATGTACATGTTAAAAATATAAATCTAGGGTATAACAAAACATTAATTATAAATTATTATTTTAATTAATGAACTGTGCAAGTAAATGCCTGGTAGAATTGTTTTTTTTTTCGCAGAATTGACTCTTTTTGTGAAACATTTATTTCTGTTAACTACTATGGTAATACTTTATGCATAATTAAATAGGATATTTATTAACGAAGCCCAAACATAATTGTACAATTACAGGAATCACAAAGAAAATTGGTATAGTATCAGTAGAAAACTGGAAAATAGTTTATATTTTATTAAACTTTGTATTGTATTTATATTTAGAAAACAAAAATGAGATGAAATTTCGTTAATATTAATTTGTATAATTTGAGACTGGAAATTCACATATTGTATTATTATTTACTAATGATTGGTTGTGGATGGTGGAGATGATACATGATTTTTGGTTTTTGTTTTGTTTTTAAAATTAATAATACTATGGATACGAATATTAATTGATAAAAAAAGTCAGATAATGTTCTACTCACCCTAATGGATAAATGAAGTACGGAAAATTCGTTTGTCAATACGAAATGTTTTGAAAGACTTTATGTTGCGGTTAAACTGTTAGGAAATATATAACGTATTATTAGTTGATATTACACTAATATTTAACACTTTTAAAACCAGAAGAAAACTTTTACTTGATATATTATTATGAATAAATAGAAAACATTTAACTAAAAGTATCTTATGACTAATGTTCTGAAGGGTATTAAATTATTATATCTTTCCAAAAATTGCTTTGTGGATACTTAAAACAGTCGTAATCATATTGAGAGACTATCTTCAGGCTAATTAGTAGTATTAGCTCATTAAAAAGTCGTAAAAAACAATTTTCCCAATTATGATTCACGCTACAAAAAACAGGTTACACGATTTAAATTATCTTTGAGTTTAGGGAAATTGAAATGGTAAAAGTGTACGATTACAGATATAAATTTGGTCGTTATGACTAGAAGACACTTAATTCTTCAGTAATAACTTTCCTTTGATAAATTCCCATGTTTCAGTTATCAAGATTCTGTGATGCATTCAAACGATCTACTTAACGGTAAAGATCTGTCGCTCCGTAACTCATCGTTAAAATGGTTACTTTCAGTTTGTTTGTGGCACCTTTTAACTAATTTAAATGTAATAAAAACAGTTTGTAATGTGCAATGAATTCGGATTTTAAAATGGTTTGAAGTTACTGTTGATTGTTAAAACTTCAATCAATGTAATAAATATTTTAAATCTGATTACAAAAAGCCATTCAATTGAATGTTCGTACACTTAGGAGAAGGTTTATCGTAAATTTGATACTTTTCATTCATTCAAACATGACCTTTCATTCAAGTATGCGGTCAATAGGTGTGCTGATTGCGGGTTTCTCAAAAGTTTGTGATCCCTATTATCTTTAGATATAGATTAATGGATTAATTTAAGCAAAAGAAGTTAAGTACTACCAACCAGGTCCTAAGTGATGAGATTGCAAATTTGTCGTCTAACAAAGATAAAGGTAGGTAATCAAAAATAATAATTAATTCATTTGGTTACTACACATATCTTTTTATTGCGAAATCTTAACTTTTTACCGTCTGGCAATGCTTGAATGAGTTGGTGTCCCCTTAATGTTCACGTAAAACCTACATTGTTCAGTTGATCTTTTACTATTGATTCTTAATGATAGCCAGTACAAAAGGATGGTCTAATTCGGTCATAATAACTTCAAGAAGCTAATGAAAATGCTTACAAAAAATACACCCAAGTGTTATTTAATATAAGCGTGGCTACACTTTTATATCTGTTGGCACAAACAACCGAATTAAAATATCGACCGATATATCGATTATTTGATATATCGTTTGGTTAGTTAGGTAGTTGGTTAGTTAAATTACGATATATTCGATCGTTTCATTCGATATATCGTTTGGTTAGTTAGGGTAGGCTAACCTTACCTAACTAACCAAACGATATATAGAATAATTGATATATCGATCGATATTACTCATTCGGTTGTTTGTGCCAACAGATATGGAAGTGTACCCATAAGCGTTTCTAAGCCCTTACTTCAGCTGATCCTTGATTAAATAATGTATAATCTATGCTTACAGATGATGCTGATATTTATTTCGTGCTGCACAAGTCTGAATAGATATGCAAATTTGTCGTGTATACATTATTCAGTTCTATACAATCCCTAATGGTTCATGCATTATACTCATGATGAACAAAGAGAATATTTTATGCGTAAATTCCCTGTTATCACTGAAGATATTGAATATTTCATATTCTTCCATACAAATCAGTCACCTTTTAAAGTACAATGATATATTGCATTGTTTTGTTGACTTTAAATTTACGTTACTTAAGATTTAAATTTAATAATTATGTTATGTATTATAATTATGTAAAAGGTAAAAATGCATGTAACAAAAAACAAATAGATGTTTGTGTTACACTAATAGTGGATGTTCTTGAATAGAGACGCATGTAATCAAAACTCATGAGAAGATTACCAAGGATATCCTCTTAGCTTGATGAGTTTATCTTGGTTTCTGTTTCTGTGTTTGGATCTTTGGAATACATTAATTTAATGACCGTTGTCATCAATGGTTAAACAGAATTTAGTTATTTTAGAAGGAGGAAAACATTTCTATACTATATAGTTTGAATTGTATTATATATACACTATACAGTGTGACAAAAAAGTCTGGAAACGGCTTCATATCTTTTTAGATAAATTCGTCAGAAAATTCAAACCTTTTACATCAACTTATACCGGGTGTCCAAAACCACCCGTACACCCCTTTCAAAACGATGGAATCCTTTTCTTACAAACAAAAAATAATACAGAACTAGCTAAATTGGGCACGGTCTACCAAATGGTGATAATTTCAAATCCAAAATCACACAGGAAGTGGCTTTTTTAGACCGGAAGTTGACTTTTTTAAATGTAAACTACCAATTTTGATTACAGAATCGGATTCTACGTTGAAAAACACATAACTTTTGTCTAAAACATTTTTTGAAAAAAATTGTTTTCTACCTCAAATCCCCCATTAAAGTCAATAATCTTTGGTCATTCATGTGTCAAAGTTACTCGAAACAATAATAGGGAAAAACAAATAACAAAGATTACATAAAGACATATGATGAATAGAATCAGCTGTTCATTGTAAACACCTTAGCAATTGATTAACAGCTGGTCTACACATTGCTTAGTTTCATTTTATTTTAAAAATAAATAATTTGTTTTTACATTTAAGGGGTCAAATGTAAAAATAAATTATAAAAAAAATTTAACTTAGCAATGTGTAGACCAGCTGTTAATCAATTGCTAAGGTGTTTAAAATAAACAGCTGATTCTATTCATCATATGTCTTTATGTAATCTTTGTTATTTGTTTTTCTCTATTATTGTTTCGAGTAACTTTGACACATGAATGACCAAAGATTATTGACTTTAATGGGGGATTTGAGGTAGAAAACAATTTTTTTCAAAAAATGTTTTAGACAAAAGTTATGTGTTTTTCAACGTAGAATCCGATTCTGTAATCAAAATTGGTAGTTTACATTTAAAAAAGTCAACTTCCGGTCTAAAAAAGCCACTTCCTGTGTGATTTTGGATTTGAAATTATCACCATTTGGTAGACCGTGCCCAACTTAGCTAGTTCTGTATTATTTTTTGTTTGTAAGAAAAGGTTTCCATCGTTTTGAAAGGGGTGTACGGGTGGTTTTGGACACCCGGTATGTATGAAAACTACTTTTGCAAGCATTACCATTTTTTGACCTTCACCAGGGGACGCACATGAGGAGTAGGTACATATTCTTTAAGGTAAGCATAGGTTGATATGCACATCATTTTAAAGGTATTGTCAAGTGGAGTTCATTGCTGGAAACCGCGTCAAAAAAGGTTCATCCGTTACAAAATGGCGGCAGTCCAAAGTTGTTGCGGAATATACCTGCAGAGGCCTTAGTATTGGTAAATACCCGTATTCAACATTAGCTTGAGAGCTGAAATTGTATTTTAAAGTCAACTAGCTCATAGACTAAAATTATTCAATCTTAAAAACAAATTTAACCGGGTTTCAGATTTCCCGGTATAGATTTAGGTCACCCTATATATATTTTTTATGAGGATGCTATTTTAAATGTCATTTTAGCTAATAACCAAATAAACCATATAGTTTATTTAGTTGTTTAATGTATTACTTATCGAGCAAGTCTTTCAAGCATGAATCAATCAGCTTGTATACAGGAAAACATTCTTGGGCTGGAATAAAAATTCAAAATATAACAACTTTCAGACTGTCATAAACGGAGTAGAAGGAGTTATGAAATTTAAGATGTTTTAGTATGTATCACTATTAAAAACGAACATTGTGTACTAATTTCCTTGATCAAAGGTATAAATTATTTTGTAGGTACTTAAAACAGTCTTAATCATATTGAGAGACTATCTTCAGGCTAATTAGTGGTATTAGCTCATTAAAAAGTCGTGAAAAACAAGTTTTCCAATTATGATTCACGCTACAAAAAACAGGTCACACGATTTAAATTATCTTTGAGTTTAAGGAAATTGGAATGGTAAAAGTGTGCGATTACAGATATAAATTTGGTCGTTATGACTAGAAGACACTTAATTCTTCAGAAATAACTTTCCTTTGAGAAATTCCCATGTTTCAGTTATCAAGATTCTGTGATGCATTCAAACGATCTACTTAACGATAAAGATCTGTCGCTCAATTCATCGTTGAAATGGTTACTTTCAGTTTTTTTGTGGCACCTTTTAACTAATTTCAATGTTAATAAAAACTGTTTGGAATGTGCAATGAATTCAGATTTTAAAATTGTTTAAAGTTACTGTTGATTGTTATAACTTCAATCAATGTAATAAATATTTTAAATCTGACTAAATAAAGCTATTCAATTGAATGTTCGTACATTTAAAAGAAGGTTTATCGTAAAATTGATACTTTTCATTCATTCAAACATGACCTTTCATTCAAGTATGCGGTCAATAGGTGTGTGGCTTAGAGGTTTCTCAAAAGTTTTTGATCCCTACTATCTTTTTATATAGATTAATGGATTAATTTAAGCTAAAGAAGTTAAGTACAGTACTACCAACCAGGTCCTAAGTGATAAGATTGCAAAACTGTCGTCTAACAAAGAAAAAGGTTTGGTAAACAAAAATAATAATTAATTCATTTGGTTACTACACTTCTCTTTTTATTGCGAAATCTTAACTTCTTACCGTCTGGCAATGCTTGATTGATTTGGTGTCACCTTAATGTTCACGTAGGCATAAATCCTAAATTTTTCAGTTGATTTTTTACTGATTCTTAATGATAGTCAGTACAAAAAGATGATCTAATTCGGTCATAATAACTTCAAGGAAGCTTGATTACAAAAAATACATCCAAATGTTATTTGATACAAGCTTTTCTAAACACTTACTTCAGCTGATCCTTGATTAAATAATGCATAATCTATGCTTACAACAGCTGATATTTATTTCGTGCTGCACAAGTCTGAATAGATATGCAAATAGTCTTGTATACATTATTCAGTTCTATACAATCCCTAATGGTTCATGCATTATACTCATGATGAACAAAGAGAATATTTCATGCGTAAATTCCCGGTTATCACTGAAGATATTGAATATTTTATTTTCTTCCATACAAATCAGTCACCTGTAGGCTATAAAGTACAGTACAATGATATATTGCATTGTTTTATTTACCCTAAATTTACATTACTAAACAATTTAATAATTATGTTTAAAAAAAGGACAATGCACGTAACCAAAAACAAATAGATATTTGTGTTACACTAATAGTTAATGTTCTTGAATAGAGAAGCATGTAATCAAAACTCATGAGAAGATTACCAAGGATATCCTCTTAGCTTGATGAGTTTATCTTGGTTTCTGTTTCTGTGTTTGGATCTTTGGAATACATTAATTTAATGACCGTTGTCATCAATGGTTAAACAGAATTTAGTTATTTTAGGAGGAAAATATTTCTATAGTATATAGCTTAAATTGTATTATATATATATATTTTGTGAGGAGGCTATTTTATACATGCCATTTTAGACTATAGTTTATTTAGTTGTTTAATGTATTAGTTATCGAGAAAGTCTTTCAATCATGAATCAATCAGCTTGTATACAGGAAAACATTCTTGGCGTTGGAATAAAAATTCAAAATATAATAACTTTCAGACTGTTCTAAACGGAATAGAGTGAGGTATGTCATTGAAGATATTTTAGTATGTTATCACTATTAAAAACGAACATTGTGTACTAATTTCCTTGATCAAAGGTATAACAAAGGAATCCATTATCCTATACGCATTTAGCAAAACATCTCCTTTATAATCAGCTTTAGGAAAATGCAACATTGAATGAAAGCGAGTAAGTAATCGCATTAAATGCAAATTGAAACATTTTTTTCCTGTGGTTGCCATGGAAACTAACAGTAAGTTTACTCCTGATACGTACATGACAACTTTGAAGTTCTGTGACTAAATACCAAAAATAGATACTGTAACGTATAACAGCTAAAATATATAAACTAGCCAATGTCCTATTACAGAATCGATCTTAACGTCGAATACAATTTCAATTTTGATATTTGTTTGCCGTTATGATGAGATTGAGTAGCAAACATTCACACGATCGTTTTTCACACTATATCATGAGTACAGAGATT
Organism: Macrosteles quadrilineatus; assembly: GCF_028750875.1. Classification (NCBI taxonomy): domain Eukaryota; kingdom Metazoa; phylum Arthropoda; class Insecta; order Hemiptera; family Cicadellidae; genus Macrosteles; species Macrosteles quadrilineatus. The sequence continues at coordinate 179,756,717 of NW_026542594.1, forward strand.
CTACTTATATTAAAATAATACTTTTGTACATTTGCTTTTTACCATAACATACCTGCACATTCATGGTAGAAGGAAAAGAATATCGGGCTACATAAGGTAAACGTTTGTTGTACAGTGAGAAGGAAGAAATACTGAGGGTTAAGGGAAATAGTGAGACAAACACAGTTAGACACATACACGTTTGTCTCACAAGTTGTAACCTGTTTTGTTGTACCAAGGGAAGTAATATTACTTCTCTGTTACTGTGCCAAACCTCAACTAATTGTCTTACGGTTTGCTTTAGGCTACGTTATGTACGTTAGTAAAGCTCTTGGTTATGCACTGATGAAATGTGCTTTGATTATTTGCAAATGTGCTAATGTCAATGTACCACAAACTTTATAACTTATCAAATAGAAAGGTTTTTCGTTTTAGTACGAACGAGAGCTCGTCCCGTGGTCGAAAACTCGACCAAAGTATGTATTTTACAATCTTCTCTATTTTCATCCCGCATTGTAAATAAAACATGTGATTGGAATTTGTTTGCATTTTCTGTTTATATTTTTTTGTGTTTTTTAACCATCATAGCAACCCATAAGGCCCATGTACATAAAAAAAATCAAATTCATTTTTCGTGCTTATTTTTGAGCCTATTTTAATTTATAAAGGGATTCTGCACTTCTACGGGAAATATCTTACATTTGGTACCAACCGCGCGTAATTCGGTCTTGTACTATGGTCAGGCAAGCTTTCGTAAGTTTTGCAAATGTTGTTTAGTATAAAAAATGATAAATATTTTGGTGTAGCTTTAATGGTTACAATTCTATAAAACAAAATATATTATAAAACGATTTTCAGTTTAAAATCTGTTACCCAATCAAGTAAGTTGATAATGGCTGAGTTGAATTTTGATTTCGAATGAAATTGATGAAGATAGAGGGTTTTTAAATTATCTGTGAGGTAAAGGAAAGTGAAAGGAATGTGGTAAAATGATTTCCTAGTTTTAAGCAAATTGTGGCTGACACTAAACCTGTCGTGCCTTATCTAGAGTTGTATTTATTGAATTGATTCCTCCAAAAGTTCTTCTTCTTTAAGTTTTATTGATATAGTGAAATCTAATAAAGCTATGACTCATTTGACGAGTCAAAATTGATTATCATCGTAACATATTTTATAGTTTGCAAAAGAATGTTGGAATTTTACACGGTCGTTGCTCGGGAACTATTATAGATAAACGATTCTTACGTAAAATTGAAGAGAAAAGAAAATAGATTTTTCTCATACTTTGATAAAATTTGGAGCAATTTATTAAAATTTAGATTCTCATCAATCTCATATGAGCGTAAAATTAGCAAAGTCTGTATGCTTATAGTGTGATGGGTTGATCTGACGTCTTAACTGAATTTTGTTGGCACAAAGACTCAATATTGTTCCGAAAACATCGTACACTGTCGAATTAGTTATGTTCATCTGAAGACTTTGTTCGGCAATAGATTTTTTTTGGGGCTTCTAATGCAGATTTGTAAGATTTCTTTGACTTGATTGTCAATTGTCACTTGTTTTTAACCGGCCAGGTGAATGTCCTTTTAAAACATTATGGTACCACGGAACTCATTAAATTCTTTCGTCAAATTTCTTTATCAACAAGTAGTTTTAAATTTACTTTAATTTAGCAACCAATTTAGACTCAGCGAACCACAGATTACAATGCCATCTGTTGCGCCGTAAACATCGTACTGGCGATTTTCGTACCTCCTTAATTACTTATTCTACGTAATGATATATCTAAAAGTGTTAGGAAACGTATTTTAAGTATAGAGACACGTACTATAATAGAGCGACAGTCTGCTTAGACTCGAAATGCCAGACGAGACCCGCCTCGTTGGCTACGCCGACGACGTCGCTGCTCTGGTTGCAGGCAGAACCGTTGAAGAAGCAGAGCTTAAACTTGGTATAGTGATGCTCCGTGTCAACGAGTGGATGCGGGACCACGGCTTATCGTTGGCGGTTGAAAAAACAGAGATCGTGATCCTAACCAAGAAAAGAATTCCCACCGTCCTTCCTTTGCAAGTAGGCCATGCCCAATTGGAGACAAAGCCGTATGCCAAATACCTTGGTGTTATGATTGACAGCAAAATGTCTTTCGGCGAGCAGATAAAGCGAACTGTTGACAAAGCCGCTAAGGGAGTTGTTGCCCTTAGTAGGCTTATGCCAAACGTCGGCGGCCCCCGCTCCTGCAAACGCCGCCTACTGATGTCTGCCGTCCAATCAGTACTCTTGTACGGCGCTGAAATCTGGGCCCACGTGCTGGAGAGGCGTGTCTTCCGTGACAGGCTCTCCCGTGTTCAGCGTCGAGGGGCCTTGCGAGTTGCTTCCGCTTACCGCACGGTTTCCGAGCCTGCAGTCATGGTGATTGCCAGTGTCATCCCCGTCTTTCATCTCGCGAGGGAGCGACAGGCGATCTACCGCAGGAGACCTGAAGTAGATAGAGAGACTGCTGCCAGAGAAGAACGCAACCGCAGTTTCGACCGCTGGCAGCGTGAATGGGAAGCCGAGTCTCGGGGACGTTGGACCGCCAGGCTCATTCCTAGCATCCGACCATGGGTGGAACGGGAGCATGGTGAGGTTGGGTACTACTTGACTCAATTTTTTTCGGGTCACGGGTACTTTCGGGCCTTTTTGCACAGAATGGGGAAGGCTGCCAGCTCAGACTGTATGTACTGTCCAGGCATTGCAGACACGGCTGAGCATACCTTCTTCTTCTGCGACAGGTGGCATGTCCGCCGAGCCTCCTTGATCTCCGAGATCGGCGTCGACATTACTCCCGACAACATCGTTGGAGCTATGATACAGGGGGAAGGAAACTGGAACTGTGTAAAGCAGTTCGTTGAAGCCATACTTCGGGATAAGAAGGTCGACCTCGATCGGCCTTAGTTTTCTGAGGAAACCAGAAGGAAAGCCCTAGGGGCGTAGTACAAAAGGCCTAGCCCGAAGTAATGTGCGAAACAGTTCCAGGCTAGTGTCCTAGGAGACGAGGGGTTTTTTTAGCCGATAGTCCGGGGACAATGAGCCCGCGGGAGTCCGGCACTACTGAGTGGCCATTGAGCACCTCATTTGTGCGTAAATGCATTTTTACCTCCTCCCCATAAAAAAAAAAAAAAAAACTATAATAGAGCGAACATGTAAAATCATACTAAAGTTGTTCTGTATCTGTTTGAAAACAGTTTCCTTAATTAGATAGAAAAAGTCAATATTTACTAATTCCTAATAGCAAATTTACTAAAATGTACTAAATCCATTTACATAGGGTCAAAATGTGATGAGGAATGGACTCCAGAAGTTAATAAAATGCGTTTATAATGAGCCACTTTTTTAAGATAGATATATTATTTTCCCTAATAATGCATTAGAATTCATATATTCGACCCTACAATACAAAAGATTGTAATAGATATGCTGACATTACTAGGTATTATTTCGCGTGGGGAAATCTGTGTGAAAACCAATTTCAAGGTTATCACTTTTACTATTATTAGAGGAACGATGGAGACAGCATTCTGATTGTCGTCTGATATTAACTAGTTTTTCACTTTCTGGACAGTATGTATATTTTTTACTAATAGGTATTTTCATCTCACTGTGTCTAGAGTGATATGCACCCTCAATAACTCTAAAATACATCCTAAAGTAAGATACACTTATTTCAACTACAAATTAATTTTTTTTAAACAGTGAAGTAATAAAGATATCCTTCATAAGAGATTTAACAAATTAAATTCTGAAAACACCATATAACATTTTGCGCAGCATGAACTTCTACTGTGGGTCTACAAATGTTTATGTTTCATGTATAACCGAAAGTATAGTTAATAAAATGTAGAACCATCATGTTTTTGTCGTACAATAAAAACAGTTTTTGGTACAGAGAAAATCTAAAGCTTGATGATTCGAAACTAGACCGACCATCCTTGATCAATTAGGTTTTTAATAAATGTTCGTGACCAAAGAAGCAGAATGTTTGATTATTTCATCATATAAAATCAATAGGCCTATAAATTAAAATGATAGTTCAAATGATAAAATAGAAAGGTCGGTTTTAATGGAGCATTTTGAAAAATTGTAATGAACATTTCTCATGTAGATTCTCTTTACTATCAAAAGCAGAAGGGAACGTCACACACGCCGTTCACTCTATAAGTCTAAAATTAAAAAGCTTTAGTAATTTAATAATCTTCTTTGGAGATGACTTGATTACGAAATAACTATAAGTCTTTAATATTCTGAATGCTGACCAACATTTTCTTATCAGATACAAGTTTTAAAGTACACATGTATTTTAAATTTATAAATGTGTAAAACATTTCTTATCATAACTAAATTAATCGGAGATTTTTATAACAATATAAAGTTCCAGCATGATAGAAAATCGAAAATTAGTTTAATATGTCGATGTAGGGATAAATATTAGTTGTAAGTAAATACTAGCAAGATTCTAGTTGTTTAACAAACATTAATGTTAACCTTAACTTTAAACAAACTTTAAAGTACAGTAATTCTATATCTTTTTCATTGTAATTTAATGAATTGTGTCATAATATAAATTACAATATAGCCACTATTACTTTTCAGCATTCTAAATAGGTTTATAGGCGTAACGTTAAATAAGTAACATACACGATCTAGAAAAACTTCATCAACATATATTGTTGCTAAATTGTCATTAAATAAAAAAAAACGATGTTTATTAAAAATTAATATCACATATTACTGAAATAAACTATTTCAGTTTATGGTTTATGGTTTTTTTTGGAGATCAAGGTCCACCACAAAAACTCGATTTTGTAATTGTCTTAACATATGCAAGTCCGCGACAGAGAATACCACAAGTAAATGCTGCAGTTTTGAAGGGCTTCATGTAAAATACTAGCCACCTATTTAGACTATAATTTTACTTTTTTTTTATAGTTTTGTGTATTTGTATTACACTTTCAATATTCAATAACTAATACATTTAATGGTGTTAAATTCATAGAGTTAAAAACCTTTCTGGTTTAAAATAACAAAATATTAACACTCATAAAAAAGTAATGATTTTCTAAGAAATACATAAAAACATACTTTCTTTTGTATCCCGTAATGAGCTGTAAACACAATTGTATCAGCTTATTCTTCCTGAAAGTAAAGAACAAAAGAATTTCAGGACTCGGGGCATTAATCATATTCAACAGCCTTTCAGCTACTTTATCCTACAGGCATCTTTCTTGTTATGTCAACTGGAAAAATAATCACGTTTTCATCACAATTGCGAACGTGATCTAACTGATTATGGAATAGATCTGTAGGATTTGGATTCCTAAATGACTAATTCAAGAACATGTAGCGTTTTGTAAAACCTTTATTTTATTGTTTTGATTATTTATCATGGGAAAACTATTGTTTAGTTTACAACACCGTGTCTTATTTTGTGAAACAACACACATTTATTTAGCTACAACATATACAAAAAATACCCTTCGTCTGAGAAGCCTGCAGACTTAGCTAATTTCAATTTGCCTTATTGGATTTTTAATAGTTTCCTTAATTACGCCTGATTAAATAATATAAATAAATAAAAAATATTAAATAAAAATATCAAAAATAAATTAAATAGAGGCAATATTAAATGTTTAACGAGTACCTAAGCTTTATGATACACGGAAAAGAAAAGGTGGGTTTTGTTTGTAAAATTAAATGGTTTAGTGCAAAAATACATTTGCCTGCTGTTGCACATACATAACTTTGGTTCATACATAACTATCGGTCGTTGAGTCAAACACTTCAAAGCAATCATTGTGGTTCGAATCAATCAGCTGTTATTCAAAACAAACATTCAATTTTGGCACGATTATCATGGAAATATGATAACCTAAATTTAACTTGAGTTCGTTTTATTTATAACCCTCATTTTATACGCTACTAAATAAAACCCCATAATAATAATGCAAACATAATTTGAAAACAAAAATAATAACAATACAACAATGAATGTTTCGACTATTTATAATCGAATAAATCTTAATCGATTTATGACGACCGAGAAATCAAAAGTATCAAAAACAATGATTTATTCAGTACTTGTATGATAATGATCATCAAAACATATGTTATTATCCAAAGAGTAAAAATAAGAACTTGTGAATCTCAACACATGTGTCAAAAACAGCTGTTTTTAAAGCAGTATGACGAAAGACACCGTATTGTGTCATATACTTATATAATACGTGAAGGCGATTTATACGAAACAGTACTCCTTCACGGACGGAATTTTACAAACGATGTGTCATAATTAAGTTGTTTTTTTTTTGTGTAGATGCCCCCTTTCACCAATTCCTGTAATAAAAATCCTCTGGCTTTGCCCCACAGGCCATCAACATCTCAATGTATTTCTTATGAAGAAAATTTACTAGCCCAGCTTTTTAATCAATCTAACTTCAGTAGTGGAATTTGTCAAATGTCAAGATATTTTGCGTCATGTGTTGTTGGTTGAATATAAACAAACACTAAACAAACAAGTGGGATAGTATTCAAACATTTGAATTCTGTTTCAATTGTTTATTCGTCTGAAGTAAACGAAATCTTTTCTTCATAAGAAATACATTGAGATTTTGATGGCCTGTGGGGTAAAGCCCGAGGACATTTAATACAGGAATTGGTGAAAGGAGGCGTCTACACAAAAAATACTTAACTTTGACACATCGTTTGTAAAAATCCGTCCATTATTAACGGATTAGTAGTGTTTCCTTCACCTATTATATATAAGAATAACAAAAATTAGGTGCCTAGAGCTAGGGTAAGTTTTACATTGGAGTCATGTGTATCCTAAAAAAGACTATCCAATATATATTGCATAAAAAAAAATTTCTGTTTTAATTATTTCACTTTTTAGTTTGGTATATTAGTTATAGTTAGCAATAGCAAATTTACCATAAAAGAGCTTTATTGTAATTAGTGAAATACATTTACAAAACCTAAACAATTTTTAAAATAGTTGAATCATTTTAAGTACTTTTTAGGAACGTCAGGACCTAATATAAAAAGACGCCTGATCTATTAGGCCTACTTCTGGAAAAAGGGGAAAAAATATTTAAGGTGAATATTTGGCCTCCAAGGCAGATATTTCAGATAAGTTTTTATTTCCGTAAGTAATGTATTTGGGGTCGGTTTGTTTAACATGTTTGAGTGAAACATATCATTGTTACACATCACACAACAACGAACATGCGATGCGAATATGAAACTTAAAAATGTTTGTTGGTGATGGATAAATTCATTGAAAATTGAATCCTTTTGATAAGAAATAAAGGGATTCTCAACGATCTGCTACACGTGTTCTAATCGTCTTCGTTTTGTTTACATAAACATGTGTATTGAACTATATTTCTATGCTCTTCCTCCCACTATCTAATTCAATTTCATCCCTGCTATATATTCAAGTCACATTTCCTCCGTTTAGTTTTTAATTTGAATATATATTGTACTTTGTCCATGTACAATGAAATTTCCAGAATTTTCATAATAAGTAAATTATACAGCAGCTGATGATAACAAAAACCTATATACAACCCTTAGCAGAGTTACCAAATTTGAAAAAAAAATATAATAAAAAAATAATTAACACAAACTTTAATGTTTTCAAGCGTCACATAAAACTTAGTTTGAATATTATTCATGAAGTAAATCTACTGGAAGTTAGAGTGTAAATTTTAGTCATTAAAGAGTACAAAGAATTATGGAGTTAATGTGTGCATTATTCTCTTCAGTAAATGCTTCCTGTCTTTAATGACTGTTAATAACTTTCTGCAGTTTATAGTAATTGACAAAAAAAGCTTTTGTCTTAAAAATAAGCGGAAACCCAACTGAGCACCTAATTAAACTTTATACAAGGGATTTAAAATTTATTCAGAAATCAAAATAGTTGGATTTTGCTTATATATGGTTAAAACTAATTCAAAATAATTTTTTTTGTAAAGTTTAGAAACATTACATAAAAAAGACAAAGTAAAAACACATTTAAACTGTTCAAGCATTCTTCAAATGTCACGATTTGCTACAAAGTTGACAGAAAAATGCACATAAAAAAACTAATGGAGACTAGATGTAGAATGAGCACTGACAGTCATTATTTAAAAACGTTTATTTTGTCTTTCATATGTTCCAAATACTATAAAAGCCTCATTTTCAAGATTAGCAACTACTAGGCTATATTTTATTCATGTTTGTATTTCAAAAGGCTGTCATAATAGTTTCAAAATTTTGTATTTTGTCGTGATTATTTTTTGTCTGAAGAATATTATTTCCATCTATGTAAAGAGATAATACTGTTCAAAGAAATGATAGTAGGTATTTTTAAGCCAAGTATGAATGGAGATGAGTGTAGGATGAGTGGCGCGATCTTGTAGTCTTGTTAGTGACTAAGGCCGACATTCCTTAGACACAGCTGTTAATTAATAGCCCATACAGAATGCACACTACTATTTGTAACAGATATTTACTAGTGATATGACCTAGTGGTGGCGCGTTGACTTCACTCCCTGAGGACCCGGGTTCAAATCTCACCAATCACAAATGACAAATGGAGTTTATCCACGTGATAATGCCACAGCTCTCTAGGACTAGCCTGAAGTAATGTCTTGAAACAGCACCGGGCTAGAACCTAGCGTCCTAGGATATGAATGTGGGACATAAGAAAATAAAGAATTTATATTGGTAGTATTTATATGTAGGGTACGAGCTTAATAAAATAAATCTGACAAGCCATTCAGAAACTAGTTATCTTTTTTCCATGGCAACTTTCTTAATGCATTGCTTAAAACCTAATAATTAAGTAAATTGAATAAATACTAAATATGTTTAATAGCTATTAAAAGAGCACCGCGAAGAAAGGGAGTCTAATGGGCGCATTATTCTTCTTGCTAAAGACTTCCTGTCTTTAATGGCTGGTAATAACTTCCTACTATTTGTGGTAATTGACTAAGAGGAAGCTTACAGGGAAAGTAGTCTGCTTAACACTGATTAGGCAAATTTATGTTAAGATAAATTATGTTAAACGAATGTTCATCAAATCGATAAAGATACCACGTTTAATTAGTTTTGCAATAATGTTACCAAGTAAGATGTAGAGAAATGTTTTTTATCCTTTACAAAAATATGCGATATTTTTTCAAATCGTCAAACGTTTAGATATTCATAAATCTTCGGATTTTCAAAAAATCTGGTTACCATCTTTTAAAAAAAGTTTCCTACAGTCACATGACAAAGTGGGCTTCCTTGCACAGATTACAGTACAGAAAGCCTTACTTTGGCACACAGTTTTTACTTTGGCACACAGTTTTTACTTTGGCGCACAGTTTTTTATATGGTGCACACCATTATTCCAACCAATTAACACAACAGCGTGCTTTTATTAGGCACGTAACACAACTACGCTTGAAAATAAGTTGGCAACACTTAAACGTGAATGGTTTCAACTCACATAGCAGTCATCTTCAGACTATTAAAGATGTTTTCTCGCTTTATTCGAAGGTCGTCAATAGATAATAAATGACAAACACGAACACGTACACGGACATAAATAGGAACATTTAGGATTAAAAATACTGAAATGGTAGGCCTACGGGACACGACGTGATCAGGCGGGAATTATGTCTCCCGAATATTTTTAGAGAAGAATATTTTTTGCATACAGTTGCCTAACAATGTACATGTTCTCTCACTAATTTGAGAAAGCAAAGTGGCCAATTCGCTCATCAGTGAGACAATGTTAACATTGTCTCACTCTAATTACTCTCTCTCACTCACTCCAGATTTGCAACGTGAAGGCACGAAATAGTGAGCGCGTAACATGCAGACAAGTTCGTATGCGCGCGAAATACGTTGGCAGTACTGGCTGTAAATCAGCTGGTCAACTGTTGTACTGTTGTATCATTAAATTTCATATTAAAAGTTCACGTGTGTTTAAAAATATGTTACGTTTCTTTACCAATTTATTTGTTTTATGGTAACTGTAGGAAAAATATAATGTGCAACTCGAGTGCAAAGTGCAATTGCCTCACTCGAGAAACCATTCGTGAGTAAGTATTTCTCTCGAGTGAGTCAATTGGTCACTTTGCTCACTAGTTGCACAAATAACTATAGTATAGGTGCATCCTGACAATTTAGTGAATAGATAAATCCATTAGGTAGCCTATATATTATTTAGATTCACATGAACCTGATTTGTGCTTTAGAATCATGAAGTACAAAGAGAATATTTTACACGTGAGTTCCTGTTACCTTTGAAGATTAAATTGGAGATTATATTGAATATTTTATCATCTCCCAGGACAGTTTTTCCTCTTTCAGAGAAATTAGGCTATCACCAATTAAATTGAAGAATTATTGAAAAAAAGTTTCCCTGAAATACGCTTTAAAAAACTAATAATGATAATTTGACCGTATCGCGTTACTTAAAATAGATTTTAAAGAATCAAAAAGTGTATTTTTTGTGTCTCAGATACGCAAATTTGTAAATATTGACAAGAATCCATTAACTGTTTTGGTCCTTCTTCAACATGATTTTTACCGAACCGTTAAAAACTATTAGGATATTGAATTAATCGTATCTTAAGTTAAAAAAAAGCTAATTCAAAACACTGAAGAATCCTATACTCTAATACGAGCAATGTTTGCTTGTATGCTTGCTTGCTTGCTTGCTTGCTTGCTTGCAGAAAGATCTCGAAAACGGCTCCGACGATTTTCTTCAAATCTTGTAAATAGTTTATTTTTGGCCTAAAAACGAGTTTCATGCAGTTAGAACTGCCAACAAAAATCTAATTACGTAGAAAAATGAAACTGAAAATCACATTTTTTTAACATTAGTCTTATGGGTTGCTAGGTAACCATGTTGGATGAATTAAATAACAAGGATAAAGTAAACAAAAGACTTGAAGTTGTAGCATGTGTTCATAGTAAGCCAACTACCCACAGTATACTAGCAAATTACAAATACAGTACAAAAGGAAAACATCACTTAATAATTAGCATAATATTTAGCAAAGATTATACTGAAGATTACTCGATACATTGTAGGGAGTATGTTTTATAGTCTATGGTTTTATCTATGATTGTAGTCAAGGGCAGCAGTGCGAAGTCTGGGATCTGTTTATGACGATTAGATTAGATTAAGGTATCTGCAATCCTAAAATGCTATGGGAAGGGAAGGAAACAGGTCCGCGACATAGGAAGTGGTGAAGGAAGTAATAAAGGCAATCATAAAATGCTATGGGAATAGAGGGAAACAGGTCCGTGACGTAGGGAGTGATGAAGGAAGTAGTGAATGCGAGCAGTCCGGAGTGTGGGGAATGTTTATGACGATAAGATTAGGGTATCTGCAATCCTAAAATGCTATGGGAAGGAAGGAAAACAGGTCCGCGACGTAGGAAGTGGTGAAGGAAGTAGTCAAGGCGAGTAGTCCGGATTGTGGGAACTGTTTATGACGATTAGATTAAGGTGTCCGCAATCTTAAAATGCTATGGAAAGGAAGGAAAACAGGTCCGCGACGTAGGAAGTGGTGAAGGAAGTAACAAAGGCAATCATAAAATGCTATGGGAATAGAGGGAAACAGGTCCGTGACGTAGGAAGTGATGAAGGAAGTAGTGAAGGCGATCAGTCCGGAGTGTGGGGAATGTTTATGACGATAAGATTAGGGTATGGGCAATCCTAAAATGCTACGGGAAGGGAGGGAAACAGGTCCGCGACGTAGGAAGTAGTGAAGGAAGTAGTCAAGGCGAGCTGTCCGGAATGTGGGAACTGTTTATGACGATTAGATAAGGATATGGGCAATCCTAAAATGCTATGGGAAGGGAGGGAAACAGGTCCGCGACGTAGGAAGTGGTGAAGGAAGTAACAAAGGCAATCATAAAATGCTATGGGAATAGAGGGAAACAGGTCCGTGACGTAGGAAGTGATGAAGGAAGTAGTGAAGGCGATCAGTCCGGAGTGTGGGGAATGTTTATGACGATAAGATTAGGGTATCTGCAATCCTAAAATGCTATGGGAAGGAAGGAAAACAGGTCCGCGACGTAGGAAGTGGTGAAGGAAGTAGTCAAGGCGAGTAGTCCGTAGTGTGGGAACTTTTTATGACGATTAGATTAAGGTGTCCGCAATCTTAAAATGCTATGGAAAGGAAGGAAAACAGGTCCGCGACATAGGAAGTGGTGAAGGAAGTAGTCAAGGCGAGCTGTCCTGGGTGTGGGAACTGTTTATGACGATTAGATAAGGGTATGGGCAATCCTAAAATGTTATGGGAAGGGAGGGAAACAGGTCCGCGACGTAGGAAGTGGTGAAGGAAGTAGTCAAGGCGAGCTGTCCGGAGTGTGAGAACTGTTTATGGCGATTAGATTAAGGTATTTGCAATCCTAAAATGCAATGGGAAGGGAGGGAAACAGGTCCGCGACGTAGGAAGTGGTGAAGGAAGTAGTCAAGGCGAGTAGTCCGGACTGTGGGAACTGTTTATGACGATTAGATTAAGGTATTTGCAATCTTTAAATGCAATGGGAATGGAGGGAAACAGGTCCATGACGTAGGAAATGGTGGTGAAGGCGAGCCGTGTGGAGTTTGGGAATGGATTTATGCATCTCCAATACTAAGGTGCTTTCAGAGTGAACTAATGATTTTCCCCGAGCAAAGCTCGGTCCCCAGGTACTCATCTCATAATACGCGTATTCGTCTGTTAGTACTAATATAGTTATTCAGTGTACAGTATACTACTAAATCGTATATAATCCAGTTCTAAAAGATTCTGCAATCGTTTATGCGTTCATAATGTACAGTAGGCCTAAAAATATTCTATTGCGAATGTCTGATACTTTTGTAGGTTTTAAATGAAGATTGTATTAATACAGGGAGCGGCAGAAATATCTGACGGTTTTCAAGCGAGTAAAGTCCGGCAGCCGAGTGGAGGGGGGTGGTGGGGAGCGGCTCATTCTCAAGGCCAAGTGTGACAATTTTATTTTAGTCGCCATGGAGCAGTGGACCAGTATACATCGCACGTTTGCCGTTGAGGCGTTTTTTAAAAATGGCGATTCTGTTGTTGGTACGCAACGTAAGTTTCGGAGGCATTTTAATGTGCCTCGTGGGGAACCTATCCCATCCCGAAACACCATCAAATTGTGGGTGGATACCTTTAGATCACAGGATCAACTGCAAAACGTAGGCCTACAGGCCGTCCAAGGCCAGTGAGGACGCCTGAGAACGTGGAGCGAGTGCGACAAGCTGTGCTAACGAGCCCGCATCGCCCGGAGCGTAGACAAGCTGCTGCTCTTGGCATGTCTGATCGCTATATTCGACGAATTTTGCACTCAGGCCTTCACTTTCACCCGACAGCGATTGTATTATATCTTCTTCTAAACGTCACATATTTGTTTTGAACATTAGGGATATTATTATGTATACACTGTATATCTTACATTTATTAATACGTTTTTAATAATGTGTTATAATTATTAAAGTTAATAATCTTGTTATACAGGGTGGGGCAGGGAAATATCCCCACTTTTAAGATGGCACTGTGAGTAGTATAGGTGTACTGGAGGAATGGGGTTAGGCTCAAATGAAGCTTTTGTTTTGGGAATTTCTAAAAATATCACTATCAGTAGTAGATATGGCTTGTTCGAGTAAGCAATGTGCTTTTGCACTCGAGATGTTTTTTTTTTCTTTTCAAAAATCAGTCTATTGTTGCTGTGCAGCTACCATTGGCTGTCGAGTTATCGGGTGGCCTGTCACAAAGCTGTTACAATTTGGTGTGGGTGAATTACTTTCGTGTATGTAGTGGTGTATTGCGAAGGATATTTGGAGCTCAAAAAACCGTCCGGAGTCCTGAAAACATTGACCTTGTCAGAATATCGATTTTGCAGTCTCTTCAAAGTTCTGCTTGTTAAGCATGCATCCGCGCTGGCATTGTCTAATCGTACTGTGCCTCGTATTCTCCATGAGGACCTACACCTCCATCTATACAAGCTTGTAGTTGCTCATGAACTCACACAACGGGACTGGCAACAACGAATGCAGGCATGTGAAATCTTAATTGCAGGACTACCTTATGCTGCTCGGGTTTTATTTAGTGACGAGGCACACTTCCATATTCCTGGAGCGGGTAAATAAGCAGAATGTGCTCTATTGGAGTGATGCTAAGCCTAGGGTAGTTCAAGGAAAGACCCTAGATGCCTTGAAGGATACAATTCACCTTGAATGTTGCCTCTTTCCACAACACATGCTTCACAAAGTTATTATGAACTCCAGAACCAGAATACAGCAATGCATTTAAGATTAGGGACACCACTTGCAGGATATGCTGTTTAAAACCAAGTAAATTTATATTAAAATAAACTCCCAGATGTAACCTTTTAATCTCAATAAAAAGTTTGGTTCTAACATTTTTGGTTGTCTTTTAATTTACCTTTAAAATTAGGGATACTTCCCTGCCCCACCCTGTATTAAGAAAACGTGTATGAAAAGTGGTTGTCGAAGACAACGTCGATTATTTCAAAGTAATTACATGATATTTAATAGAGTCACAATTTAATCAAAGCTCAACAGAAGATTACTAAGAACATTCTCTTAGCTTGATGAGTTTATCTTGGTTTCTGTTTCTGTCTTTAGATCCTGGAAATGTATTACTTTTGTGGTCGTCCTTACGAAGGGATAAAATAATTGTGTTAGAAGGAGATTTTAGAATGTTGTAATTGCATTACAGGTTTTTATTTTGTTGGGAAAACAGTTTTGAATGATATTTTGAACTATTATTTATTGAGGTTTCATCACATTACAGTGTGTTTATCATATTTTATGTACTTTACAATCAGTCCGTACCTAACAGAATACCCTGGCTAAAATATTTATTTATACTAATCTAGAGGTTAAATACCTTGTAACCAACGCAATCCTTGGTAGTCTGGATGGCTACCGGTTTCGATACACTTATGGTGTCATTGTCAAGCCTTGACGCGGTTGTCGCTTATATTAGGTCATCTTATAAGGCTTATAAGGTCTTCAAAAGACATAAACGAGATGAGTGAATAACGAAAACGAAAACAAACAAACATGGTTATTGACTAGTGATTTTTTGTCCTTTAGTTGGTGGTAATATGTAAGTATTTGTACAGGTTTAGTAGTATGGCGTAAACTATCGTACGTAACTCGTCCAAAATATGTTTACCGGACTCGTATGGTAATCCCGTACTCGACTTCGTCTCGCTCGGGAACAACTTCTCTCGTCCGGTAAACACTTATTTTCAGGACTAGTAAAGTAATATACTATTACGAACGAATAATACTGTATGACCATACAACTCTAGGCGAGGCTGTGGTTTGTACAAATAAAATTGGGGGCTATGTAAGTGAAAATGAGTTGGAAGGAAAAACATAGAGAAGGCTTAGGAGAGAGAGTACCTATATAGAGGGATAGAGATGGTATACGGCATTCTCACAAACTTTAACATGCTTGGGTGTGTCAAACATGAGCTAATTGTCATGTATGTGTGCTTTACGTTTATAAACATGTGATCTGTCCCCTAATCTTTGTATCCTGTAATATTGTAGAGCTAAACGATATGCTTATAATTATTACTATTCTAGAGATTAAATACCGTGTTGCCAAAGTAATCCTTGGTTGCCAAGGTAACCTCTAGAATAGTAATTGCTGAGTAACCTGGAAGGCAATACTTCAAAAATAAAGTTTGTTTATAAGTTTGCTATGGACATTATTTATAAAATGTAAACATACAAATATGGGAAAAACATTAATTTTAGTTCCAAATGATAAACGTGTTAATGAGGGGTTAAGAATTGCATTGCATCTCTTGACAAAATAACCCTAAAATGTTATCAAATCATGCCTTCAATGTAAAGTCGATTTGTATAAGAGAATACAAATGAAGAATGTAAGAAATATGGTAAAACTATTCACTCCATTTATGCAAATTGTGGTTGACACTTTGCTCCTCTCTTCCCATTTCAGAGTCAAATTGATCGACCTATTTCATTCAGTATAACTTATATCAGCCAATCTCAATAAAAGTTAACACATTTTTAATACTAGCTATGTAAGCTTTGACCTTTTTTGCTAAGAATTCTTGTAGACAAAAAATAATAATCCGTGTTTAAAAGGTTATATACAAATTCACCGTTATATTGTAGGAGATATATGGATAGTTTGTACTCTTTAAAAAAAATATACGCCTTAAACTTATATGTGGATTTTCAACAATACACAATACAAGTTTTACAATTATAGTTTTTATATCACGTTGATAACTTGTAATATTTATAAATATATGCACACCTCGTGTTTCTTTAATCATTTACGTTCAATATGAAATTATTGACACCATGAGTAAATAAATATAGGAATATGATCGCAAAAGGGTGAAAAATATAAATCTTTTTTCTCGAGCAAAAAAAAACATAAAACAAGCAGATCAAAGACGGCCTGAGTTCATTCAATGATATGTGATGTTGCTTCTACCATGGACTCATTGGCCTTTTTATAGTGAACACAGAGTAAATTTGATTTTAACCATTGACATTTAAAAAAATCAATCATTGAAAAATGTAATTTCTTAGACCACAAATTATTGCGTGGATAAAAATAAATAACTTCTTGATCAGCATTGTACGTGTTGTTAAATTTACGGAAAGTAAATGAAAGATACGTCTTACAACACTTAACACATACATTTACGCTTATACTGTTACTCACAAGACGGTAAATATACAAAAAAGATGGTAAGTGGTGATCGATTTCGAATGGACACTCCAATCATCATCAGACCCAATAGGTGAATTTGCGAATAGGGATTTGCCTATTGGGTCTGATGATGATTGGAGTGTCCATTCGAAATCGATCACCACTTGCCATCTTTTTTGTATATTTACCATCTTGTGAGTAATAGTATAAGCGTAAATATATGTTTTAAGTGTTATAAGACGTATCTTTCATTTACTTTCCGTAGATAAAAATACATCGACCGATTAATGCGATCATTTTTCATATTTAAATCATAGCAAATCATATTGGATACGTGTAGTAAAGACTAAATACCAACAACGTTTGCAATTTTCTCTATGCAAAATGATGACACTTAAATAGATTTGATTGTCGTATTTTCATGTTTCTGAAAAACTGAAAGTGCAGAGAATATTGTTTTATTATTTGTTTTGAGAAGCACTGTTGAAACCCACTTCATTCATCAAAACAATCATACAATTTAATTTAAACTCGAGAGTGAATTTCACCTTATGTCGAGCTCCAAGGTTAGTATTGAAGTTAAATTAAATATCATGAAAATACGGTATGACAATAATTTTTTTGTCAAATAATTCATTTCAAACTTGCGTTTCTTTCTTATTTACTGAGTATTTCACAATAGCTTTCAATTGTTAGAATGTTTTGATATACAACCTCTTTACACTGCCTACATGGATGAAACTAAAACACACCGATGGATGACTAGGAACAAATTGACTGTCGTTTCTATTTTCACCACTATTTGCTAGAGTGCAAATCCTGGTCTCCTGTAGCAAATAAATCAAACAGATTTATTGTTTAGAAGCCAGAAAACGATTCAGTGATTTTTCACATCCAACACTATTTTTGTTCCATTAACCTTATGAAATATTCATCTGATATTTACTTTTTAGCTGTTCGTGATACTTTCCAATTCTTTTTAAATGTTTAGGTTATAAATCAGTAAAGTTGAAGGCAATGTAAACAAATAATCCATGAACTTAGAATTATATGTTTACTATAAAAATTTAAAATTCCCATGTTATTCTCATAGAGAAACAGTAAACTGATGTACTTTGCTTGTTTATTGATATATTTTGATATATATTTTGTAAAATACATTTCTTTCATACAATATTAAAATATTTTACTAAAATAACACTTTTCTGTTCCCTGTAGCAGCGCACCTTAGTATGGACTCGTTAAAAATATATTTTTTTTAAAGTAGGAAATACATCTGTCATATTTAAAGAAATATTGTGAAAACCCAATCAACCAATTGGAAATTTGATAATTTGCAGGATTGAAAGCCCCGAAAATATTGTATGCTATAATTCGTTCAGTTTAAAAGCTGTTTAGATGGCAAGAAATGAACATCAAAACAACGTCAATATTCTCTTAATGCGAGTGCGGAAATTTACTCTAATACCTGTGACGATGAAATAGAATTTAGACACTAGCACATTCTGTGACTGGCTCCCACAACTACATTAGTTTTTATTTTTAGTTAGGAAACAGATTTTGCCACCTGCTTAATAAAATGAGAACTTACGGACTACTATACTGTAATGAATTTTTACCGGACACCAACTGATAAAAATTGTCATTGAGTGGTTACAAACTAAAATATAACCTCTTTTAGAGTAGTGATTGTTAAGTCCTTTAGTCGTTGGGTTACATAGATTATTTTTACAGTTTTTTTTATTGCTAGGTTATTTTAGAGTACTAAGGCGAAAATATTGTAAGTTACTCGTCCAAAATGTGTTTACCAGACTAGTTACGTTATACTATTACGGTTTTAGCTTAATTATACACAATTGTACCTATTGGTAGAGGAACAGTTAACTGTCGGATAACATAACAGGAAAACTGCCCTACAATTTGATCAGATATCAACATTTGTGCAGATACGTTGACATTCGGGAGTATTATTTGGAGTGGGAAGCTCTGTGTAAAAACCAATTTCAAAGCAATCACTTTTACTATTGTTAGAGGAATGATGGAGACAGCATTCTGATTGTCATCTGATCTCAACTTGTATTCGCATTCCGGAAATCTTTTCCAGACTGATGGTTTTTATTATTTTCGGCTGCGTTTAAGCATTGACCATTAATATTCAATAGTTGAATATTAATGTTCAATATAAATGTAATAAATATTTATTCTGCTTATGAAAAATGTGCATTTTTAGTGCGAGGTTATGTTCAACCAACAAACACGACACGAGCAAATCTTTTTTTCTATCTGAAAGACACTGTCACTCACCACCACTACACGACATAAACTCACAAATCCAAAGACAACAAAAGATTGCAATCATCAATCTAGGTAGCCGTTGGTTATAGGAGTTTACTTCCTACATCTTTATATGTTATTGTTGTTGTTCGTTACACTTCTTTTTTATGCTTTTAGAATCAAGTCGTGCTGCCCAAATACTCTTGTTATAAATAAGTGCCTGCCACAAATCGCATTAGAGCTAGTATAATAATTTTGTTGTACTTTAAAGATAAAAATCTGTAAACTTTGTTTGTAATTTTGTGAATCTATTGGTCCTCACCGACAAGTTTTGTAAACTTGGCGAGGCCGTGCATGTAATATCTTGAATAAATATATTTGAATTTTAATTTGAAGGTTTTGAGTGCTTAAAACGCCTCTTTTAATGTCTACATATATTATCATAATAGACATTTATTTATTATCCAATACAGACGGAATACTAGAAAAAGACATGCCAAGAAAAAACTTATGCTGGAAATACTATATTTATTTTCGTTCAATATGTGTTAGACAAAATAAAGTTTGCTTTCACAGGATATTGGTAATGTCTATGATATTTATAATTTGTGCTGGGGTGGGAATGCATCAATATTCACGAAATATAAAAATCAAACAAGTTTTACGGTATGTAAAAAATAGGGTTGATATTACTAATTAATAAACTGGATTTTTAAGTTACGTATTTGTCTTATAAATAAATTAACTGGAATCATGCAATTAACTAGAGAACTATACACTCTTATATTTTCAAAGTAGAGATATTTGATGGTTTCACAATTTAAATATATATCTATTTTAAAGAAATACTACACCTACATTATTTATAAAATAGTTAAGTTACATTTTATTTGGTGGTTGCCTTTTGTTCTTTATGTTGTTTTTATAGTCAGTAATGCACATTTCGCCTTATTGAAGCATCTTAAAGAACAAAAGACAACAACCAAACAAAGGTAACTTAATAATTATGAAAAGATCTTGAAATTAAATAACAGTATAAATGTTATGAAATATGTTAAATCTTTGTTTTTTGTTTTAAATTATCATGTATATATATATAAACACATATTGATAAACGTGTTTAACGTTGGATTATATTTTTATATGGAATTTATAAAATATTCTTAGGTACATTTTGTTATCAAATACTCATATTTAATGTAAATAAAATGGAATAATGTAAGAGAAAGTAGAAAAGTCAATTTCAAATGGAAAAGGAAAATTATAATAATATATCTCAGGAAGTTTCTCTTTGCTATCAAAAGCAGAAGGGAACGCCACACATGCCTTTTACTCCGTAATTCTAAAATCAAACACTTTTAGTCATTTAATAAGCTTCTTTGAAGACGAATTAATTAGAAAATAACAGTCACAAAACAGCTAATGCCGTGAATTATGTCTAAATTTCTTTGCAGACAAACTTGTTCAGAAAATGTAAAAAAGTTATAGCCATTGTATGAGTTTATTCTTATTCTCTGGATTTACTTTATTAAATTTAATAATTAATATTTTAATTACTCATTAAAAAAGCTATGAGTTGAGCCAAACTATTTGTCAAAGTAAGCTAATCTATTGTTTGTCGTAATTATAACTCGTTGATAGTGCTCGACTTCATAAAATGATGAAATTAATAAAAACATAATTGTTTTTGACATAAAGTAATAGTAAGCTAAAAAAATTAAAAAAAAACTTGTCGCAAGTTTTCTTAAAATAATGCAGTATTACTAGCTACTTTTCATCGGCGTGTTGTTGTTAGACTAAAAATATTTTATGATTACAAAGTTAACTGTCATAAAAATAAAAAAAAACATCATCCTGAACAATTAAATACATTGTTTTTAAATATGTAGTGATATATGGTACCATAAAAAATATTTTAAAAACAAATTATAATTAGGGAAACATTTTGTTATATTTTTAATACATATCAATAGGCTACTTGCAAAACTGTATGTATTCACCACAACTGCAGTACATGCTGTTTATGCAGTTTTATATACACAAGAGTCGTCCAGTGGTCGAAAACTCGACCAAAAATGTAATGTACAGACTTCTCTATTAGTTTTCACCCCTCGCTGGAGGCTAAATAAAACATGTGATTGAAATTAATTACATTTTGTTTTGATATTCTATTCATATTTCGTTGTTATTTCGTAACCAGCATGGAAACCCATAAGGCCTATGTTAATTTTTTTTAATTAAAATTATAATCTTTTGTTTATTTTTGAGCCTATTTTAATTTATAAAGGGATTCTGAACATCAGTATGCATAGATTTTCCCTGCGATGCACATGAGCTGAGAAAAAAGGGTTTCAAGAAACATAATTGCCTACTAATATCAATCAATCAATCAATCAATTTATTTATTGAACAATATATAGATAAATATGACAAAACTACATACTACATTCCTGTGGCACAATTTTAGCCTACTACTATACTTTACCTCAAGCACGGCATCAGGCAGAGAT
Source organism: Macrosteles quadrilineatus (assembly GCF_028750875.1). Classification (NCBI taxonomy): domain Eukaryota; kingdom Metazoa; phylum Arthropoda; class Insecta; order Hemiptera; family Cicadellidae; genus Macrosteles; species Macrosteles quadrilineatus. Next base: position 179,778,242 of record NW_026542594.1, read on the forward strand.
CCAAACACTTGGCGTGCAATAAATTACAGCATGAATGTTGAAGACAGTGTTATAGGCAATATCAATGTTAGGACTTAGGATACGGTATAACATTTGCATACTCAAGCAGTTCAAAGCTTCCAAACAAAAAGCGTAGTCATAGTTTCAACCAGTTCATAGTAAATAACCAGATTTTATACTTGAAGCTAATATTGCTTACATATTAGAACAACAAGCTTTCAACAATTTGATGATTGTTTATTGAAAACAAAAATATAGGAAAAATAATGTTCCTTGCTAACTCTTCAAAGACATAAAACTTCGAGAAAATATTTGAACTATGAATAAAGTAGTACAAATAGATATTTAAAAAAATATAAAATATAATCTAAAAGAATAATACTCATGATGTACAACTAATGAGTAATATGTAATATCACAATGGTGAACGCCACAGCTTCCACCTAGTAAAAGAAACAAAGTGAAAGTATGAAATACGTCAAGATTATCAAATACAATTATTTATGTACTATCAAAAAGCTGAATAAAAGTCCTCCCACTAGTGTTTTTTTAATTATAACTATTATTTAAGATGGATACGTCACTTAGGTGCATATCTTACCCAAATTTGAGTGAAGGATGAGTGTAGAATTTTGTGAGATGCCTCACTCAGTGAAACAGCTGGGTTGACTAAGATCAGCTGTTTCATCAGTAGAGACCAATTTATTAAAAGCCTAACTATGAAGTAGAGCTGGATCCAATTTTGAAACATCAATGAGCTACATATTTTTCTCAGAATCGGACCGATGGCCTTTTGAATACCAGGCAAGCATAATAACCACTCAGCTACTCACCTAATTGAAAGCCCATTAGTTTTCCATCTCATGTTAAAAGTGATCCTTTTAGCAGTGGTTTGTCATCATGTCCTCCCTAATTACTGACCATGCGAGTTCATTTACCAAACTGTGGTATCGCGAATGAGACTTCAGTAAGAAGATTAAATGCACATTCGTTTGAACCAGGAAACATTAATTACCAAAGTTCAGCTTACGTCGTTTAACTATGTTAAAATCAAAATGAGTAAGTAAGGTGGAATAAAATTTATCAGTATGGTCAGTTAATATTTTAAAAATACAAAATGTTTTTTATTTATTATAAACTGTAGTAAAGAAACATGATTAATTATCCGCAGCGTAAACCTTTTGTGTTTACTTAATTTTAAGGTAGTTCTATAAAACATGAAAACACGATATAACTTACAAAGCTAAAAATAATATAGAACATTGGCGTTTTTGTGGTTCGTTAAAAAATTTAAGACTATAGCTTTGAAATTATCTTTTTTTGTATATTTTTGCAACGAAAAGTAAATATCCTAAACTAGTAATAAAGTAGAGTTAGGAAAAGAATGCTTGTGTGGGATGGACCTTTTAAGCTTTTTTATCGTTAAATTTGATTACAGTTTTAGCAATTTAGTCTTTCTTATTGAAACTTAAAGTATACGTAAGGTATACGTTTGAGTATACGTCAAAATAAACAAATAAAACGGTAATTACAGGCTTTGCTGAAGATAAAAGTCGGATATAATGTGGATCCAATTTTTTAAATCTTGAACAAATACATTGATTAACATAAATATAAGCAAAGGCCAAGCTAGTAAATTATGTATTTTAAAAATGTAACATAGACTTTAATTATATTTTGGACGGCATTTTGAAAGTGTACATAGATCATATATATAGATCCAATTTATCGGAGTTGTCCTTAGATGAGATATATACCACAACCAACTGACGAAAGTTTATTTATTGCAGTTGATATAAATAAAAAAAAAAACATTCACAATATAATCGGGACTTCTTCACGCTGGCTGATTGATGCTATTACAATTTTTTTTATTACAATTCATGAATGAAAATTAAATGATACGATAAACTAAATATTTAGACAGGCAAAAGTTAGGGGTACACGGCCCTTTCTTACACTTAAACTGTACGTAAATATGTTTTAACAATTACTTTAATATTCAACAAAATGACATCTAAATCATAGATACAGAAAATAAAAAAAATAAATAAATAATAAGAATGTGAGTGTAAACAAAATGTCAGTTTAAACAAAATAATAACTTTAAAAGTATTACCTTTAAACTGACAAACCTGTAGAAATTATGTAAATAACTCTTCGGAATTAGAATGCCTTCTATTTATATCCTTTGGCATTTGTAATATGAAGCAGTTTAAGTTAAATGTTCTACCAAAGATTTGCAGCATTCATATAACCTATTAATCCGTCAGTATGTTACGTAATAAATCACGTTAGCTGTACAACGACAGTATATCGTAGTACATCTAATTAATACACTTAATTAATCAATGAAATCTTCCCCTACAGTACATTCAATAACTATTAACACACATGATATTCTCTCTCTTATGGTAAAGATTCTGTACATAAACAATCGGCATATTTGAAATACTGTACATTTTATTTGTCTTAGGACGCTAGGGATTGTTTTCCACATTACTTCAGGCTAGACCTAGGGGTTGTCACTTAGATGTAACTTAGTGTTGTGGATTATCACTTAGATAAAATCCATTGGTGATTTGGCGTGATTTGAACCTGGGAACTCTTGGACCTAAGTCTTGTGCTGTAACCACTAGGCTAGCTCGCTCCCTTACTAACTACACACTACTAATGTATGAAATAATGCACATTAGTAGTTTCATTAATCTAATAATATCGCAAACTAACACAACTTATAATGATGCATTTCTCCTGAATGTCAATTTTTCAGCTTGGAATTAATTATTGAAAGGTAAAAGGGAAAAATGGATTCTATATGCTTTAGAGACTATTAAGCTAGATTAAAGTTGGATAGGCAAGTTATAAACCCTATTGTCCCACTCGTTTATTTTTATAGCAATTTTAGCTTAGTACAAATATATGTTTTATCAACCAGAAAACTTGGCAATCACTCATGTTTAACATGTATATTTAACAAACCAGTGGCAAAGCTGGCAAACAACATGGCAAACACAGTCCTGTGATTACTTTACAAATCAAACATCACCATTGGTCAAACCTTATCAGTTTTAATTGAATTTCTAACATTTAACAGTGATTTTATATTTAGTATAAACTCAACCAACGGCAAATGAGTGTGTTATAACAAAGAATTACAAATAAATGGAAGTGAATTTTAAAATGTCTATGCTAAACAGGGTAGCAAATAAATGAAGTCATTTTGATGCAACAAAATACGAAAAAATAAACCACAACATACCTCTAAAAATGGCGACAGGTTTATTCACTACCATTACACAATATGTATGTAGCAATACACATTTACACATTTCCCTGCGATGCACACGAGCTGAGAAAAAAGGTTTTAAAGAAACATGCTTACCTATTAATATATAGATTGTGTAAATTGTTAGTTAAAATATTGAACATGCAGCCCTGCCTGTTCTAACTGTTGTTCTTCTTTTTTAGGTAGATCACTGACAACACACCAAAAAAACAACACACGTAAGTTACATAGGTACATTAACGTTTTAATGATTAACATTCATATTATAAAAATTTTTGGTATTGGTGTAGTAAGGGTGGTACCTGAGGCAATGTTTTATGAGATTATACTGTAACAAGGTAGTTCGAAGCCTACCTTAATGTGTAGGTACTAATTCACTCAGTGAAGAAATATGTCTGACTATTTCAGTTTACTTTCCACAAAAATTTAATAAAACTCTCTTAGAAAACAATAACAATGAATACTATTTAGGGGAGAGTTTATCGGTTAATTGAGTACATGAATGGACACAAGTTTAAACATCGAACTTAAAATAGTTTACAATACCTGTTTACAGAAATCCTTTATTGCTGATTTTGGCAACTAGTTTCGGTTCTTTTGAACCATCTTCAGACCTCAAGGTGTCAAGTAATCACTTCATTCGAAGGTCGTTAACACTAGTCTAGACTTTACCTCAGCCCAGTTACGACCGATTGTCAATGTCCCTTCGTGTTTTTGTAATGTGTGTCCGTTCCATGTAATCGTGTTTCGTATATGTTTTATTTATTAAACTCTGTTTGTTAACAACCTTCGAATGAAGTGATTACTTGACACCTTGAGGCCTGAAGATGGTTCAAAAGAACCGAAACTAGTTGCCAAAATCAGCAACAAAGGATTACTATGCAGTCATTGTAAACAATTTTAAGAATAATACAGTAATCCGGAGGCTAAACGACTATTTTAAAACTAAACATCTAAGTTACAACGAAAGCTCTAAACTAGTTTGAGACAGTTCTCAGAACTATCATGATTATAATACACGCCTACACGAATCCCTGCTACACGAGTACTCGTGGTCTTATTGATGGAACCGACTTAACACTCACACCCTGGCTCAGCTCAAATCAATATAGTCTGAAGTTTTAATGAAAGTTAGCTCTAAACATGTTTGAGACAGTTCTGTAATGTACCGTGATAATACACATGTTAGCTTAGATCGACTTCAACTATACAGGGTGTAAGGTCCCGCACGGGCTTAATATTTTCCAAACGAGTACAGATAAATCAATAAGATTTGGTACATCAACACCACACATAAAAATCTACTTTTTTTAGGAACCATCAATTTTCTGTCATATAATGGGAACATCCCGCTAGGAGTCAGAAGGAAATCTTAAATAGAAGCATAGGTTGATATGTTCATCAAATGAAATACCTTTACCAGCAGAATATAATGCCGCAAATTTGAACTCACGCACAACTGAGCCAAAAATGTCAGTCGTTCAAAGATTTCTTGAATCTGCCATTTTGAATCTTTAACGACTGCCATTATTCACTTAGTCAATCTTTTGAGGTTGAATTTACGGCATTGTAATCTACTAATACTACTACCTTTAGTTTGATGTGCATTTCGACCTATGCTTACGTTAACGTTTTTCTTTCGATTTATGGCGATAATACCCTCATCGATGTATAAAAAAAGTCTTGAAATCGCATACAAATTCTTAAAACACCATAAAATACCGAGTTTTCCAATATTAATGTCAGTAAAAAAAATTTTAATGGTGGCCATTTTTGAAACAACAGAATAAATATTTTTAACGTATGTTATGATTTCTTTAGAATGAAGATGCGATTTTAAGACATATTAATTCTTTGCATTTTCTCTCTAAGCTTACTCGCGTTGTCACATACCTAATAAAAACATATTCCTAATAACTTCTGAGCTAGTGTTGTCTTTGAATAGTTGCTAAACCCACAAATTTCCATAACAACATAACTTTATTCTTTTGTAAAGCATTTCTCCACACGAAAATATTCAAGGAATTACTGCAAAGCAGAATTAGTTGCTTAGGTTTAATTACACACGTAAAGCGTTGTCTCGTATCGCATGAGTGAAAGCAGATTCTTGCTTTGTAAATTTCTATGAAACCGTCCACAAAACTTCAGCTGAGGTTTGTCTTGAATAGTAGTATTCTTTTGAAGCGGTGTATGGTGTGTTTTGACAAATACTTAATGTAAACTATTTTGAAACTTGAATTGAAATGTTTGGTAAGCAAAAGTAATAAAGGATAATTTCGTTGTATGTGAATAGTAGTGAAAAGTATGAAAGGGAAATTAATCTATATATTAATTTTGGGAAATTAAAAGTTCACAATAGACGCAGCAAATTATCGTTGGACTTTTAAAAACGGTTATAACTAAGGCATCAGCTGGTCTTAGCAACGAAGCTTCATAAGCTGCACACACATCCCACACTCATCCTTAATTCATATCTGGGTTGAAATACATCCAGTTGTGACTCCATCTTATATAGAGTAATATTGACTAACTTTGAGCCATTGGTTAATGTCTAAGCCGTTTCAACCCATATTGTCCTTGTTGTATTTTTGTCTTTTTTTCATGGTGGCATTTGTTGTGAAATCGGATACAATCGTTATTGTTGACTGTAAGATAATTTCTGAATATCTGTGATAAAGGGTTTTGGAAAAATTATAGCGTATTTGTAAAACAGGAAGGGTTATAAGTTTATTGTAAATTTGGTTAAAATTGGACTGTATGATCACTATTTCGTGAACAGTTTGTTTAACTATACTGAGTAAAATTTAGTTTGTGTACTTAGAGGTTTAATTCGTTTTAGAAAATAGTTGTTTTATCCGTGATATACAACAGGGCAAGAATAAAAAGAGAATAGTATGGGTCCCTAAATATTCTTTAAAAATGGTTACATACCTAAAATATAGATTAAAAAACTAAATATCAATCTTTCTTACCACTTATTTCAATGAAACGCTCTTGTCTATTTGCATCAAACTATGTGGTGGAATCAAAACTAACAACTTTAAACATCTATAATGAAAAAAAAAAATAAATAACTCAGAAAAGAAGTATACATAAAAACTATAAGTAAAAAATAAATTTAACAGCTAATGCATCTAAATATATTAAATTTGGTTAAATGCGACCCTTCAATTTAGGTTCGTGTCGTTAGGGCAGAGTTTACCGTAAGACTGATATTTTACGGTCAGTTTCTCATTTAGACCTTTCATTCAAGTATGCGGTAGGTAGGTGTGGCTTACTCAAAGGTTCATCATCCTCGTTAACTTAATATAATTTTATAGATAATGATACGTCAAAGATTTGCTAATTGTTTCATATTTACTACAATATCAATTAAAATATTGTTTATTGATATGTCTTAAAATAAAAATCAAAATTGGTAGTTTTCACTGTCAATGAACATTTATTTACAACAAATGTATTTTTAGATAGTTGAAATTACCAGAAGTAAGATTGTAACTTCAGGGAGAAACTTATGGTTAGCTAAAGTAATTTCTTATCGCTTTTGGCGTCTTGAGTTTAGTCGTGAACTAGTTAGTTGGTAAACTTTCTAAAGTCAAAAGATAATACCATTTACTTCCTGCTCTTACCATACTGCATACAAACTAAATTACTTGTATTTGATTTATGTACGCTAGATAGATATCACACATATTATGAAATAGTATTTTGGTTGCAATTGTTTTTCTTGTGTCAGATATTATTTTAACTTAATGATTAAAACAATGACTTTTTATGAAAGTAGACAGGATAAAAGTTATTTATTAGTTGATTTATTTATTTATTCAACCTGAAAGTTTCATTGACTTATTTGTGAACATCTTTAATCGAAAATCAATTGCCACAGAATAAATTCTCATTTTGGTGTTTCCTGATGCAAAGTAAATACGAATATCATTCCTTTGATAAAAATAATGTATTTAATTGTGTATTATGTATTTAATTGTAATACTTAAAAAAACTAATTATAGAATACCATTCTTGGTTTTGCTCAACGCTTTTAATCGAAGTTTATTTGTTTGTAAATTCGCAACAATGTTTCCATTACGTCGCTTTGTGTATAACATTTTTCACTGTAGATTAAAACCCTAAAATGTAAAATGTTTAAAAAAGTAACATTCTATTTATTATTTTTTATTTGAACAGGGGATGAAAAACGACAACTAAAGCCCTCCCTGAATTTTAAAGGGGACCTGAGAAAAAAAGAGGAGAAAACAAAATCAAAGATGCAAATACACTAAAAACAGAAAATATGTAGACTTATTTCCAAAAATTCTACTTAAGATGTTATGTTTCAAAATGTATCCAGCTTTGAACTGCTAATAGGGATCACATTTAGGTGGAAACCAATTACTAATAAAAAAGATTTGCGGATTCAAAATGAAAGATATACACAAGAAGTAAACACTAAACAACTCAGCACTACAAAAACTCGGACCATTAGCATTAAAATAATCGTAAAAAATATAAGAACTGTTGCAGAAATAATCGGCGATTCATTGTTTAGATGTTGGTTTTGGATGACGAAAAAGTCAACAGAAATAAACATACCACCGCAGACAGATCTTGCACGCTATTTAACTGTTCTCTTATTACAGGTATATTTACCATTACATACTTAAACATTCAGATTCAGATGAGAGTGTTTATTTACAGCCAAATACTAATATTAATCACTTGCACAAATTGTGGGTTAACTTAAACTAACTGTATAGTACAAGATCATGGTATACAACCTGGAAATAAATAAATATATAGCTGGATATAAAAAATAATATTCTGTGTATGAACGAGTACAAATACGAATTAAATTAATATTGGCCTAACTCATGGAAAATATCCTAAGTTAAAGAAATTATAAGTTTTAGATTTAAAGAACCAACTTCAAGTAATCGAACTGTTGATAAAGTTAACCATCAAAATTACTTTTTTTCCTAAAACACAAAATTTTACCTAGTCATGATTAAAGGCTAATCTATTGTATGGAAACGATATCATGTGTCATTTTGAGTATATTTTTTCATACTAGTATGGATAGTGTAAGGATATTACACATTTTCTCTTGAATTCGACGAGAGGGGTATACAAATTTTCTCTTTGAGTAACAGGCTTGCTACATCCTCACATAAAGAAATTGGAAGATAGAGGCTACATGTTTCCCTCAGATTCAAAAAGTCAATGGTTATATACAACAAATAAAGTTGTAATCTTTCACATTTATGTCTTAAACAAGTCGGCTGTTTCAGTTAGCCTATAATTAATATCGTTTGCACTAGTTTGTCATGGTGTTTGAATTCTTTCTAATTATTGTGAATAAAAGTCAACTACACGAAAAATGTTCTTTGTTTTTACACTAACATAGCATAATGCAACATCAAGTTCTATAATACTGCACCTGCTGCGATATGCGCTTATAAGATGAAAATAGGTTACCTGTGTTAGCGGTACTTAATAACACAGACTCAAAGGTTAGCACTTTAATTAAATTTACGTTTAATAATTGCATGTTGATGACTAAAGGCTGTATTATGAAAGGTTGAGGTAAGAAATGGAAGAAAAAGAAACTATTACCATAAACTAAAGTATTAGAGCATGTTCTGTTATTGCGTAGAAATGCTTAGAATGTACAGGGGTTCCAGTTTACGTGTTAGTTATTTATAACTACTGCATATTTCATAAGTACAATGTTGAGTTGGGATTGATTGGTAATTTAAAAATTTCAAATACGACTTTTATCAAAGTACCTATTCATCCTTGATGTGATCAAGGATGCATAACAATAAACGAATCTTATTTGCACAGTTTCCCATTAATTTCCAGTTCAAAGCTGTGAGGTGTTTTCATGTGACTAGTCATTGTCATCATAGTCAATTCTCGTCATTTCTGTGGCTTCTATATTAGACCTGGTGATTGGGTCCTGTTCGAACTATTGTTTGATGGTATAGCGTGCTTTTTGTTGTGGGATGGCTATTGAGTACATCCAAACGATGTCGGAAATTTGGTGATTTTTAGTGAAACCAAATAAACTAGTAAAAATAATTTGTTTTGTCGATCAATCGTATTAAAGCTATACGAGGAATTGTACAACATGTTCATTTTTATGACATTTTTCTAGGATGAAGAAAACTGTGATAATCTAATGAGAAAAAAGGAACACCAGCCAATCGAATACAATCCATTTTTACAAATGATTGTAAAAAACAACTTGCTTTCACACTTCTACTACTTCTACGCTTCCACGAGGAAAGTATTAAGAATGTTTAGAATACCTGTTGCATCAATCAAACCTTGTTGTGTTGTAAATAACTGCAGTTGTTTCGTGCTGCTAAAAGCACATCTTCAGGTTAAGAAAGCTAAAACAGTTTACTTTTCCATGTTTTTAACATTCTTAACCTGAAGATGTGCTCTTAGCAGCGCGAAACATCTGCAGTTACTTATAATTGAAGGAACAGGTAACCTAAACATTTTTAATTTTGCAAAATAATCCAGATGCTAACATATAATGTAAGAGGAAAATCTTTTTTGTAGGTATCAGTATCCATTCATACTGTAACCGGGTAACATAGAAATAGACAAATTGCTAACACCAAAGAAATTTGAATGAGGGAATTGTTTTTGTAAAGCTTTACTCGAAGGTTAATTTTCTTTGGGATATTGTTTGTCTATTGTACCCAGAGATACTTAATGGACGACAGGGTTAGTTTATTTCTGGCTGAAATGCGTCACCTCAGTATAAGCCATAAAGTTAGATTTGTGAAGACAATTTCTGAAGTTTTTTTTAAACTATTTTAAAAAGTGTCTCGACAGATTATAATACTTGATATATTATGTTAAGCAAATATAAAACTATCAATATAATAAAAATGGTACGAACCTAGCTTCAAAAGACTACTAAATTACCACCAGATGCAAATTTTAGTTTATTACATGTTACAATATGATGTTTTTATTCACTGGATCTAATTGCAAAAATAATAGGCTTACAAATAATTTTACACTTTTAACACTTGAAACCCATGTTACGATTTGAATGTGATTATTAATGATATGATTCTATGCAAACTCAAGTGCTTTCTACTTGTTTGCTATTTCACTGCAGACAAAATAAATTGAATATTCAATGGTTCGTGACTTTTTAATCAATCCAATTACCTATACATTTTTTTCGAATGCAATATCTAGAATTTCTTACTCTAACAACATGCTAAAATTAAATTGTTTTATTTATTTAAGCTATCGTTCGTTAAAACTGTATCAGTTTTTAAAACATGTATACGACAAATGGAAGACAAATACTGCAAGATACAATGGGATTTATGGAAAAAACACGATAGTAGATCCATGAAAATGGAATAACGTTTTATAGCAATAAGCATGATGATAATATTTTTTTAGAAAATACATTTAGCTTTATGTGATAGGTATATACGTAATACAATATCTTCAATAAATTGGGGAGCGAGCTGGACTAGTGGTTAAAGCGCAGGACCTCGGCCCCTGAGGTCCCGAGTTCGAATCCCGCCAAATCACCAAGGGATTTTATCTTAGTGGGCCACAACCCCTAGGTCTTGGGGAACGAGCTGGCGTAGTGGTTAGAGCGTGGGACTTCAGTCCCTGAGGTCCCGGGTTCAATCCCCGCCAAGTCACCAATGGATTTTATCTAAGTGATAATGCCGCAACCCCTAGGTCTAGCCTGAAGTAATGTTAAAAACAATCCCAGGCTCATGCCTAGCGTCCTAGGAAAAAAAAACCCCTAGGTCTTGCCTGAAGTAATGCGAAAAAATCCCGGGCTCGTGTATAGCGTCGTGAAAACAAAAATTAAATACAAGTTTCATTAGATATAAATAATATTGTATTTGTAAATTTATTTATAAAAAGGTAATAACTCGGGAAACTCTTTTTTATTAATAAAGTAGTTTAAATTTCTAATCAAAACTAACCCAGTTTAACGAAATGAAGAAGCAGCTTAAACAGTTGATATTTTCAACGAAGAGCCTGAAGCGGGGACAGAGATTAAAAAAGAGCATTCATTATTATTTTCTTCTTCCCTTAGGGATTAGAATCCAATACGGTTGATAACAAGGTAACAAGAATTAAATAATGAAATACGTTACACTTTTATTTTGACGTTGATTCATGTTTTATCAGACATTAAGTTTTTCAAGGGAGTATTTGCAGTATTCACGTTAATTCTACAAAATGAAAATTTCTAATTACAACGGAGATAGTAAAGTTAGGTATATGTTAAGCTACACAACGTCTCATATTTTTATACATAATTGTCAGCCTGATTTATGATTAGGCACAACTAATTATAACTGTTTTTCCACAAAAACTTCTAAAAGTACCATAACTAGAGCGATTGTGCAGACTAAAATTTAATACTTTCGAATAAATAAGTAGGAATGGCACGTCTGCCATATAATGTTACCTTCGGGAAGACATTAGGTTCCAAGATTTTTTTTGTAAAAGAAATGCTCTAATGTTAAATATTGGTTTAAATAAAAATGCAGGTCAGACGTATGTAATCGTACAAACATTTACATACTAAAATGATACCTTTAAAAACTAAACAAAACACTGGTCAACTTGAGTATTCAAAAAAGTCCATGCTTAAAAAAACACATAACCTCTGGCTCGTAATATAACTGTTGACTCTAGCACTGTGAGGTGCTTATTACTACTATAAAATAAGTAGGGTTATTAGGCAGTAAATTAAGATTACTTAACTACCCTCACCTATAATTACGTACGGGAAGGTAATTTACGAAAGAGTGGTCAAACGCAAAGATACCACAGTTATAAAATCAAGAGGACATCCATTTAACCATAAAACGTTGAACATCAAAGTCTAGTTAATAGAGTCAAATGAAGCTAAAGTTGTATTAAGAAATAAGTTAAAGGACTGTTTGTCGGGAATGGCAATTTTATATTGAATATTATAATTTTATATTATATTGAATATAGCTAATGGAAATTAGCTATTTACATTACAAGTGTAGTAAGAGCGTTTTTACATCACGCAGGTGAATGTTGTGAATAATTTACCTAAGTGATGTAAACACGCTCTTGCGTAACGTGTAACGTACAAGATTTTACCTGACCCAACAATAAACAGGGGGTTACATACAATATTCTTTATTATCCATTTCACTCATCTTCTAACAGTAACGTTCTTTTACAAACAAAAGCTAGGTTAGGAAATACTTAAAACATTACAATAACATTCAAGCGCACAGCTGATTTCTAGCGTTGAACGTCGTTGGCTCCATAGAGGTTTTTTTAAGTTAAGCACTCAATGTTATTTAAATGGGTTTCATTACTTCACCGAGTGAGTTTTTCTAAACTTTACATCACTCGCGAAGTAAAGAAGTTGTATACATCACGCTTTGGATAGGGAAGTTTAACATGGCGGTTTAGGTAAAGATTATTTACAGTAAATGATCAAGGAAATCATTAATATCAAATGATAGATAATACAAAACCAATGAATTAATTGTGTTTTAGGGCTTAAAAACGTTTTAGTTATATGTGATGTGTAGTTAGTTCGATTTGTAAAGTTCAATTCGATTTGTTAATGTATGTTTATAAATTTATTTAATTGAAATCCATGTTTATAGCCCCTGAGCTGCTGGATATAATGGAAAACTAAACTACTTACGTAATCCTGTCACAGCTCAACAAAATATGCCAGTTTTATTTTATCGTAATTTGGTTCGTGACGTGCTTTGATAACATTTTTGATGATGTTAACAACTGATCAACTCTACAAGGACCTGAAGCTGAAGATGATGTTTTAACCACGAAATATGTCCTCAATTAACATATTTAGTAGGGCTGTAACGGGATAACGCAAGTAATTTAGTCTTACTCATTTATTTAGTTGCGTGACTGTAAACTAATCGATTGGAAAACGTAAACAAACGTTGCGAAGACTGAGTGGTATCTATTTTTAGTTCAAAGTAAATTTTATGTTTATTTCCAAAAGTCGAAACTTGCCTCTTCAAAAGCCTTGGACGATGCCTATGTGCCTCTTAAAATAGGATACAAAACTTAAAAAAAGTTTGACTAAATGTGTGTCTCTCTATATATGACTTTTTTATTTTTCAAATTATTTACTGTTATTGGTAATGCATTACATAATAATAATTATAGATTAGATTTAACACGTTTCCTACCAGTCGTCACACTCTGTATGAGAAGTCTTGTGTCTCATGGTACTGAATCTGTTAAATAGTTAAAAAATAATCTATACGTAAACTCTTGACGGTTGCGTCGTATCTATTCGATGTCGAAACAGAATTATCCTTAACTACAAATATTTTTTTTGTGAACAGTGACGACCTTCTCAAGAAGCGACAATCTTATTGTGAACCCTGATGACGGTTCCGGTGTTGAACCAAAACTAGTTGCTCCGCAACCATTTGGACTGCATAAAATACTTAAACCACTTATATCGTAATAAAAAATATGTTGCATAGCAACAGTTCACTTTTAAATTAATCTTCATAGAAAAGGTGTATCAAAATTAGCTGCGAGAAAATTCAAATTTTGGACAAAATGAGAGCAAAATTAGGTCCTGTCGTGACAGCGGTGATGTACCTCGATAAGAAGAAAGGAGTAAGCGTCTCAGATGTCGCTGACTTTCTACGTCACAACTACGGCCTCAAAACTCTCCCGGACTATAAGAAGTCTTTGAAACTAGCAGTAGAAGAGGGATTCTTGACCGTCAGACACAACCGCTTCTACCCTGCACTGAACGAGGACACACTCTTGGAGGCGCGTAGGAGACGGAAACGTTCACTAAAGCGTCGAAGAGGTAGACGTCACGACGACAACGATGAGGTAGTCGTAGCCCGCGGTCGCAGACAACAAAGATATCGGTACAAAAGGGGAAGCCGTAAACAAACGGGACGGAAACGTGAAGCAGACAGTGAACTGATAGAGGCTCGACGCAGGAGAAGGTCTATTAGCAAAAGACTCCGGAGGAATAGCATTATCCAGGCTCGAAGAAGACGTAGGTCTATAAGACGTCGCAGTGATGATTCCGACGATCTCACTATGGCTCGTCGACGCCGGAAGAGATCCACACGACGCGCTAGGAGGCGAGATGACTACGATGAACTCATCATGGCTCGTCGTCGCCGTAAGAGATCTACAAGACACGCTAGGAGGCGAGATGACTCCGACGAACTTACCATGGCTCGTCGTCGCCGTAAGAGATCTACACGACGCGCTAGGAGGAGAGATGACCTAGATGATCTCACCATGGCTCGTCGTCGCCGTAAGAGGTCTACACGACGTGCTAGGAGGAGAGATGACCTAGATGATCTCACTATGGCTCGTAGAAGACGCAGGTCTCGTAGAAGCACGCGCAGACGTCGAGGTCGCAAACACGAAGAATCATCTGTTCCTCAAGATCAAGCTGGAGAGTCTTCCAACAATCCTCCAGAGCCGTTGGATCAGCCATCGCAATAATTATATTTTGTCGAATTTCCTTTTTGTCATGTCCCATCGAATAAATTATCGTCCTCTATGCTTCTAATAGTTGTGTATTTAGACATAATGTAGTAGTTTAAAGAATTGAAAAAAAGACATGGGGGTTGAAAGATTTAGTTGTAGCTCAATAGCACTGACCATACCTTGTCTTTGTGTATAAGGATTATTGTGTTTCATGGTCTTGAATGTGTTAACTAATTTCCTGTAGAATATATTATAAAATAATGTATTTTGAAAGAGGATAATTATCGAGGAAAATATTCAAACTAAAAACAGTTGCAAAATAAAATAAAAATAAAAAAGAAACACCAGATGCGTAGTGTTTAGAAAGTAAACTACAACTACGAACAGTATAAATCCTTCCTATTTACCTTACTGAGATATCAATTACTGAATTACAAATACTGAAATATCAATCAAGGAAGAGAGATGTGACCCTCTCACAGGTTATAACATGATTAGAGACATCAGAAACTGAACATCAAAAGCCTCGCTCTAGGCAATATGTTTGTAATTGTAATCCATTCTCAATTTCAGGTGACTCATATATTGTTAAGAAAAGCCCTTAAATCCCCCATTAAAAGGGAATGTCAGAATTAGAAGAATTCGTATCAAAATCAAAGATTATTTTCAGATCTGCATGTTTTGCAAGAATATCCTCAAAGTACTAGCTGTCTTTTGGAAATATAAATTAAAACCAGAATACATTTGTGTTAAATCTGATTTGGTCTAGGTTTGAATTTTATTAAATTCTTCTAATGATTATAAATTATAAAAGAAGATTAATTACCAAAAGAGGATAACTAAATCAACCAGGAAGATAAAGAAAGGTGGTGAAATGGCTTCCTGGCTTCATGCAAATTGTGGTTGACACTGTAGAACCTTTCCTCTCTATCGGAGTCAGTTTTATTTACAGTTTCCCTTAAACACGATTATTCTCTTTTGTTAGCTTTGTTCTAACCTATAACACATATTGAAAGAATATTTTACTTTGTTTTAATTTTATCCCAGCTAGCTTCGGTATTCGTAAAATGTAGTTGTGCTAAATAATAAATGTAATAGGCTATCAACATTTTAAAACACAAAAAATTCAGATTTCAATATTAAGTAATTCTGAAACTTTTAGAACAAAAACATAATTAATAAAATTACCCATATACGTGAAACAATGTATATTCACAAAGAAAAAGACATATTTTACATTTAAACTAAATGCTCCTATGATAAGCCAATTCTTATTTAATGAAAAACACTTGCGATGTAATATATTTGTGTACTTGTTTTTCCATTTATCACGTTTGCATTTGAAAATGGAGGACGATTATTTAAAAATTTTCAGGCAGATAAATCGATTGATGTCCTTTTGGTTACAGTAATTTTTCATGTTATGATACTTAAAATTGTTATTTGTAATACCCATGTAATAACTGTTCCAAATAACAATATTAAATTAAAATTTTCAGATCTAGTTTATCTTTGAAATAATAAAATGCTAAAATGTCTCATCATAATTGCTTACATCATCATATCAGTCTGGATATAAGGTTTTATTGCATTGAATTAATTACTCACTATTTCTGTTTTACTTGGAGAATCACTATTGATAATGCACACAGGCTTAGGTAGTGAATTAATGTATAGAACGGCATCCATTATGTTTGGTCTGCGATGTAACGTTCACTACAAAGATCAAAGTGATCACTATTAATAGATGGACGTCTAAAGGATATACTATACAACCATCATACTATACTAAATAACTTAATAAACTACGGTATCATGTGTGTGTTGTCTAGCCTTTAGAAAGATAATTATCAACATGAAGATATAAATTTAGAAAAAAAACAAACAGAACAATGTAAGTTTTAGTAATAAATATGTAGTATTATAAAAATCTAAGTACCGATGATTTTTTAACATTAGCTGTTCCAAGGTAAAACTTTTTAATAATAAGATCGTGCATATTGTATTCAATTTTACTGTTTCATTCTATACTAGCAGAATAACTAGATGGTTAGGCTGTAACAAATCACTAGTTATATGTAGCTATGTTAATCTCAAAGTAAGTTTTGGGGCTAAAATAAATTCTTTTGTATATTAAAATGCAAATTTGTTAAAACAAGCTTATTTTTCAAAATGTAAACTATTTAAATGATTTTTTGTCAACCAAACTAACTGAGAACAGCAATGGACTAAATTTGTACATGTATTGTGACGGTTGGTAAAGTATGTGAACATTTTTTAGAGAACTTTCAATATTAACTCATGTTAAATGCTAATTGGGACTAAAAAAAGCTACAAATGTAGTTGTAAATTACCTTTATCGCTTTCAATACTATATTTGAAACAGGAAATTTCAGAAATGTATAAAATAAACACGATTCTTTTCTTGATCAGCTTTAAAAAAAATATAGTTTGAGGTTCATTGTCAATCGCAAGGAAATACTTCTTATTCGAATAAAATATATAAATAATGATATGGTCCACTTGCGTTGTTAAGGGGGAAATGTACTAATCAATGAAGTAAAATAGATACAGTATGTATAATGACATCCTTTTATACAACTTACTACACGATACGGCTAGCTGTGAAGTCCAGCTCCATTTAGTAGTAAAGGCCAGTAATTTTGTAGGTCATATAATACAGCACTCGTTGACCACGAGTTTCATAATTTTAGACTCCCATACTCTCAAAATAGATTATTTGTCTGCACCAACTTAATTTTCAATCTATACCTACCTACCATACTCCAGTAAAAAGTCGAATAACCACTTCTTTTGTACAAGTCTTGTACACTTCTACGAAGTTTTTAACAAAGTCTAAAATTAATAAGAAGCTATTCCGACCTCGAAAAGAAATATAACCATCCCTAGAAGAATGGTCGACTTCCATTAACTGGATGATGGTTTGTAGTATCTGTTTACGTGTCCTCTATTAACTAACCTCCAAAAGAAAGTGGCTTTTAGCTTTAGGTAGAGAGCTGTAAGGCGGATAAGGTCTTATTGTATGATCTAAGTAGAGTCAGTTTTTTTTCTTTCAGTGGATACTTAAAAAATGGTATATACTAAGGTCTTATTTTACGATTTAAGTAGAGTACGTTATTTATCTCTTTCAGTGGATACTTAAATACCCCCGTCACAGAAAACCTGTATATTAAGCGAATTTCCATTTACTCATATATGAATTTGAACGGATGGTGTTTTTGGCCTCTTAGGACCTCAAAATGAAAAAGTAAATCGGTCCCGGATCTAGGTTTTACCATGTGACCTACGGTAATATCTTATTCCCTATATGCGAAATTCGCTAAAAAGGGTTATATACTATCTTCATTTCTAATGAAGTATAGGAAACATGCTGTCTAATGTTGCGGGTTTCTTAGATAAACTTTCAATATTAAACCAAATTAATACAATAACTAAAGCCAATGGGAAATTTACAATCTGCATGTATCAACGTATGTGTAATAAAAAATATAAAAAAATAAACCTCAAGATACATAAAACCCCAAAAGCTACCTAATAAAAATATTTTATTTGTTTTATACACAAATGAACCTATAATGCGTCAAACCTCCAACTAGACGGTAAATTGAAATTTATTGCAAACACAGAAATAATACTTCAAAACCAAACCATCAAGTTATTAATTATATTTGCTAATTAAGTGTTAGTGAAACAATTCAAATTGACGGTCTATAACTGAAAATATTTTAAATTCATTTAGTAAATCCAAGTTTTTTCATTGTGAACAAACCTTTTATCAATACTTTTAGAACTGAAGGAAGTACTCACTACATTACCAAACAGACCTTCATTGTGTAAAACCTTCTGAATAGATAAAGGAACAAATTGTCAGTATTTTGTCTTTCTTCGCCATTTGTTTGAGTTCTCAACCTCGATCTCTTATCGCACACAAAGCTGCTTAAACACTGTAAATCAATGGTAGTGAAGAAAGAAACGATTGTCTTTATATATCCTTACTATTTAAATACATTTTTGTCATACTGCAGCAAAACAGCCATTTTTGCATGTGTTGCGGGTCTAAAGTAGAATTTTTACTCCCCTGGGGAGTAAAAATCATCTGTTGTCAACTCATTTGTAAATTTTGATTGAAAACAATTGCATGTATTCAATATAGGTATAATAATTTAATTGATTGTAGTTAATGATTATCTTATTGTAAATACTTCGACATATCGATAGTATAATGTACACTGACACAATCAATGATCGATTTAGTAATGATTGAATCACTTACTAAACAGCTGCTTGTTTTCATTACCAAACTAAATTGAAAACAAGTTAGGTAGTTTTTGAAGGTTATTTTATAAATGAATACTATTTTAGTTTTGTAACATAGTTTGTTTAAATAACGGTGAAGTATGACTAAAAATATAGTGCATCACACCGTAAAAAAGTGTCTTTTCAACCCTCAGCCATTTTCGGGTTTTTTTGTCGAAATTATTCCCTTTAGAGGGCCTATAAAACTAGGACAGTTATGAAATATACCGGTACTATTAACTTTTCAGAAATGTGTTCTTTACCATTAGGACTCATGAAAATTGGTTAGATTTTTGGGTTATTGATATAGAGAACTAATAGCCTGTCTGAAATAAGACCTAATAATGATATACCTACTAAAATAGCGTTTTTGTTTAAATTTATTATGTTGAAAACGTTAACTAAACTGATAACAATACTGAAATATTTTTTGGGCAGTTCGGAAATACGACAAAAGCTTGAAATTGTTTTAGTTTATTGGAATAATTTGTGCATGCAATGTTGTTTTTTTTTTTAGATCTAGAACTACACAGTATTATTGAGCGGAGCGAAGCGAAGCTCTTATACTACACTCCTGCTTTTGTTGTACAAATACTCCTCCTGAACGGCTCAAGCGATCCGCACGAAATTCAGCACAGTCATAGTAGCTAACCATGGGAAGGTATAAATCTGAAATCATATAAATCGGATCACAGGGCTTTTCCATACGTAAATTTAAACTTTTGGAAATTTAACATGGGCCCTAGGGTTAATTGGTTGCCACGGCATTATTTGCGAGATAATAAAAAGGTAAACCAGAGTTGCAACATATGAGCGGAGCGAAGCGAAGCGAGCGAAGCTCTTATACTACACTCCTGCTTTTGTTTTACAAATACTCCTCCTGAACGGCTGAAGCGATCCGCACGAAATTCAGCAGTCATAGTAACCAACCATGGGAAGGTATAAACCTGAAATCATATAAATCGGATCACAGGGCATTTCCCTACGTGAATTTAAACTTTGGAAATTTAACATGGGCCTTATGGGTTAATTGGTTGCCATGGCATTATTTGCGATGTTAAGTGCGATGTAATGTAATGTTAAGGTAAACAAGAGTTGCAACATATGTTGCAATGAATCATCTAAATAGTACATTACAAAAATACCGTACCAAGAAAAGGGAAGAACAATCGGATTAATATCATTGAGCATAATTTACTACAAAATGAATAACCAATAATTAGTGTCGCCGGAATACGGCTAATGCACCATTGACTTTAATCCAAATAGCTATTCCATTTACGTGAACCAAATGTAGGCCTACAATTGAGTTTGTATAATGTATACTGCAAGTATACTTTACATTTATGTGAACTAGACGTACCATTCATAATGTAGTGCAGGCTTTGAGTGGATACTGCAATTAGGAATACCATTAATGTAAACCAAAGATACCACTGATTTTGGATACTGTAAGTAGACATTCCATTGACGTGAACCAGACGTGCCACGTGCTTGACTTTGACTTTGATTTTGACTTTGGAGAGAAAAGAATTTATTTATTAAAATAAACACATCTGCCTTAAAAAATAAGGTTGCAATGTCACAGAAAAGAATACACACTCAAAATATTGAAGGATTATAACATCTATTAATACTGATTAATTTTTATGTTTGCCATATAAATGATTTCTCATTATAGCTAATGAACCTCTTAATGTTTCATGGATAATAATTTTCAAAAAGGATCTGTCCAAATCATATTGTTTCCAAAAGTTCACAAAATATTTTAGACTTGATATATTAGGCACTCCATTTATGTGAATCAAATGAACCATTGCTTTGGATCCTGCAAGTAGACATTTAATTTTTGTGAACAAAATGTACCATTAAGTTTGGATACTGTAAATGAAATGGGCATTTTATTTATGCGAATCAAATGTATCATTGATATTGAATACTGCAAATAGACATTGCATTTAAGTGAACCAGAAGTCAGCATACGCTTTGGATACTGTAGACAGACATCTTATTTTATGTGGTGAACCAAATGAACCATTGACTTTGGATACTGTAAGTAGATTTCTTATTTATGTGACGCAGGTACCATTGATTTAGGATACTGGAAGAAGACAATTTACGTGAACCAAATGTACTATTAAGTTTAAAGATACTGCAAGTACACTATTCGTTTACGTGAACCAGACTTACCATTTACTTTAGAACCTGTAAATAGACATTCAATTTAAGTGAACCAGGCGTACCATTGACTTTGGATGCTGCAAATAGGCATTTTATTTAGGCGAGCAAAATGTATCATTGGCATTGGATACTGCAAGTAGACATTTAATATATATTAACTTAGAACCAGATGAAACATAGACTTTAGTTCCTGCAAGTAGACAGTTCATTTACGTGAACCAGACTTATAACTTATGCATAACTTTGAATACTGCAAATAAGTTAGTCATTCCATTTATGTGAACCAAATATACCATTAACATTGGATACTGCAAGTATTTAATCTCATTTACGAGGAACATATGTACCATTGACTTTAGAAAAGTATTTGATTAATATGCTAGCTCCGCTCAATAATGCAAGCAGACAACTGCATTGTACACCTTGTAATATATGTATTTGGTTAGGTCTACCAATATAAGTTTTTGTATAATTTAAAACAAAACAAAAATCTTTGATATTAATTGTTTTGAATCCTATATAGAACTTTTCATTCATAACGGTTTCATTCTTAACCGTAAACAATCTTTCGTTGAACGGGTTTTACTGGTTTACATCCTATAATAGTAAATTAAAATGACCAAAAAATAAACATTGTAAAGCGAAGACTGTACAAATACTAAAAAATGTATATTGTTCAATTTATTTAGTAGCTAAGCAGTTCCTTCTTAAGCAATATTATTTGACCAATTAATTAAAATGTCCCCCCAAATGAACCGTCTTAATAGTGGTTCTTGATGATGATTATTGTTTTTTGCTTAATGCAACGACTAATGAAATCAACATAAATTATAAAAATCTAATATTTTTGTTCCTTACATTTGTGGGAGCTGAGCTGAAATCCTTTGTTTCAAATAACTCACATTTCAACAATAGCTTTTAAAGTACCACATGCGTTATGATCAACTGTGTGAAATATTTAGCTTCAAAATGAAACCCATTTGTTTGACGGTTGATGACAGTCAATATACCCTGTAATATATCACATGGATACGTCTACAATTCTAAAGTCAATATCTTGTTTGTTATCAGCATTGTTATGCTCCGTTGTAAATAATTCATTTTTTATAGCAACCAACTGAGTTCTAACTACTTAAATACTTGAATATTTAAGCCCTCAATACCATATCATTCCACAGAGTTTGCTAATACATTAATTTATAAGGATTATGTATAAATTTAAGATAATATAATAGATATCTTACAGAAAGTCTTTTAACCACCCAAGCCTGAAACAAGCTAAACTTGGATGCTAGAAGCAATCTCAGCTAGTGTAAAGCATGAGGAATGGTCTAAGCAGAGAGCACAGAGAAGGTACAAAAGTTTCTTTAGCAGATTATAGCACATAGTAACATTCGGACAATTAAAACAAATCTTTATAAAAAATATAGTAGTATTTCATTTTTAGCAATTGGTGGACACTGACAACGTCTACTGGAAGCGGGCAACACTTCTAAAAGTGGCCTTTGGATTGTCTACTCCCCAGCTCATTAAGTTACAGCCAAATCTAACTATTTAGAAGCAAGACTCCAGAAACATTGGTTTTGTCCTATACTACAGATTATGGGTTCCATAGTTTGTGTCTATACCAAAATTTAAAAGCACTCTGGCAAAAATTTAACACAGTTTATACAGAAGTAATTGCAGTATTGTTAAATAAAATTTTTTGATATAGCTTACCTTGAGAAAATTTATGTAATTCAAAACCTTTTACACGGATTGGGGAAAATATTTCATTGTATTATTTTATTTATGAAACAAAAGTAAGCACAATTCGTCAGAGGTACCCATGGTAGGAAAGTAAACCTTTGCCACAGGAAATTATGAGTTTGAATGAAGGATCACATCCCTAACTTACACAAAGCGATAAACAGCCACTAACTCAACTTTATGGCTTTGTTCAAAACACCTGATTAGTGTTACACACATTTGGTAACATCTCGTACATAACTACAAAATGTAGTGATACATCTCCATTTGTTCGTTTTAAACAAGAAGAATGATTTTTTGATCAATGAGATTAAATTGGTATTACATTTGCCTAATGAAGTAACCACGTGTCTATAGAATAATGTGTTCCGAACTATCATAACCTAATTTGAATATATAATTTGGTGATAGGGAAATATTGCTATCTATTGTAATGAATAATGTCTGAAATGCTGTAAATTAACAAGAAGGCAGCAAAAGGTTATTCAAATGCAACAGTATTTTCAAATGCATCATTGCTTGATTTCTTTTTTTACTTTAATAATGTTATAAACAGATTTACTGAGGAAATAATACTGTAATTGCATTGCCTTTTGAATAACGTAACTAACCATCTAGTTAATATTTAACCGATACAGTGACGTAGCCAGGGGGAGTCCTGGGGTTCCGGACCCCCCTTTCGGTCTTAAATGTAATTTTTTTTTTGTTAAATTAAATGTAAAATTATATAATCATACTGTATTGACGTTGGGGTTGATTATTTTCAATGCCAATAAAGCTAAAAAAAGACCGTTTTAGGGCCTATATTTTTAAAATATTTCCCGCACCCCCTTTTTTTTACCTGACCCCCGGTCGGTCGACCCCCCCTATTTTGAAATCCTGGCTACGTCACTGACCAATAGCAGCTTTAAAAATTTTAAACTATTATTTAGAGCACTTTCCATTGCTTGAAAAATAAAATAAATCTGTATTCTGTCAAGTAATAACGCAACATTAAAGTATGTAAACAAATAGAAAAATCTATCCATATATTAATTTGAAACAGTTTTTCTTTGTCATAGCTAAATTGAGAGAACGGCTGGGGGTAGAAACTCGGTAGAGGTGTCTAAAGAAAAGTCTTGGTCTGTAGATGATCCATCAAAAGAGAAACGTGGTAAATTCCCTTAGGGCTCTGCCCCAGTGGCCTTTGAATTCCCATCCCATGTTATTCTTATGGAGGAAAACTGGGTTTTTGTCCCAGCTAATTTGAGAGAACGGCTGGGCGTAGAAACTTGGTAGGGGTCTCTAAAGAAAGGTCTTGGTCTACAGATGAGCCATCAAAAGAGGAACGAGATAAATTCCCTTGGGGCTCTGCCCCAGAAGCCTTTAAAGTTGCCTCTTCAAATTTGTTTACCATATGCATAATTCTACACTACTTTTTAATGAAACAGCTGTTAATATTTAAATTGTGATTTATTGAATTTTTCAAAAGTACAGTACTTGCAATGGGGTTTTCTGATTTTAAAATCTATATCTATACTTATTTAATACGCAAGCAGGATTTTTGTGACAATTACTCCTCCGAAACTACTGAACCGATTGACATGTTTTTGGTCTCATTGGAAAGAGCGCAACGTGAAGTTGTGCAGGAAACTTTCTTTTTTGGGAAATAATTAGAAAGTGAGGCCCTGGGGCCCTTTAGAGTTTTGTATTCCTCCATAAGATTAACATGGGAAACAAAAAGTGTTATGCAACTCCAGCTGTTGTCAGAAATAAAAGTGAGAAGAAGAACAGATGTTAATTGTAAACAGTCAATAAGTTTCCTAACTTAACCGTTTACTACAAACATTTACTGATTTGGTTGAAATGAAATGTTAACTATTTGAATTTGGGTTTGGGTTGGCTAAATATTACAATGGAAAAAAGCGAGAGAGCCTGGATAAATTGAAATCTTTAAAAGATAACTGAATTAACACCGTGCTGCATTTCTTAGTAGTCATTGAAAGAACCGGTGTGCAAACTATGGAAACATAAACATAGGAAAGTCATAGAACACCACCAAGGAGAAGAAATAGAAATGTGTTTTGTTTATAATTTATAATCGTTATTATGGGCAACCTAATGCGGCTATAAGTAAGGCTATTTGTAGAAAACACTATAAAACAAGACCAGCTTTTGAAAAATGATAAGATATTAAGAAATTTTGATTATATCGATCTGTTATGTACCTACATAATGAGTATTTCCAAAATCTTTGAGTCGAATCTTTTAAAGTTATCAGAAATTATGACTGTTATTTGTTTTAAAATAACGCCTGTAATACTTAGCAATTGCTCGAATTCGAGCAACAGGGACACTAGTACTTATTTAATACGCAAGCAGGATTTTTGTGACAATTACTCCTCCGAAACTACTGAACCGATTGACATGTTTTTGGTGTCATTGGAAAGAGCGTAACGTGAAGTTGTGCAGGAAACTTTCTTTTTAGGTAAATAATTAGAGAGTGAGGCCCTGGGGCCCTTTAAAGTTTCGTATTTCTCCATAAGATTAACATGGGAAACAAACATTGTTTTGAAACTCCAGCTGTTGTCAGAAATTAAATATTAATAATTGGTCTCCATGGAAGCATGAGAAAATTCACAATGTTTACAATTGCTTTGACATTTAAATGTAAACAACTGTCAAATGCCTATTTTACAATTACAGACAGCTGATCCAGAAAAATAAAATAACTATGTGGTAGGTTTATTTAATCTTAAACTTTATGATAGATTATTTATTATAAATCTATTTCAATGATTATGAAACAGATTTTTCCCGTTGCGAAGCAAAATTAAAAGTGAAAAGAAGAACACATGTTAATTGTAAACAGTCAATGTGTAAATAATTATCTATGTTGTATTAAAGACGTGTATAGTTTTGGATGTTGGTTTGTGTTTAATGATATAAGTTATTAATTATAGAATTTTTATTTTAAGGATTTGGCATATGAGTAAGCCTATGATAAATAACACCATTTCAGAGTTCTGCCAGTTTTTGAGTAGAGTTTAAAGTAGCCTGCACCTTATTGTCTACAAATTGGCTAAATAACTTAGGTACGGTACTTTATAAAAGTTGACATAGCCTTTTTACGTAGACTGAAATTGTACGCCTTTTCCCGTCCATGGGCAGGTTGATTGTTATAAATTAACTCTTTAAACTGGAATAGGATTGTTATGTAAATCGTGAGTATTTCCATTAGTTGAATACTAAAAACCACCTACATTTAGTATTTAGTATTTACCTGTATTTAGTTGACTCTTTTAAAATCATCGGAAATTATGACTGTTATTAGTTTCTAAACAAGTTATTTGTTTATAAATAACTCCTGTACTTCTTTGCAATTGCTCGATTTCGAGCAACATGTACACTAGTCGATTTTATTCTGCATCGTGTCATGTTTTGCAATATAATGTTCTATTAGCAAATCAGTGGAAAATCCTAATATCACAGTAACTCTTAAAATGATTTCTTAAGGAGTTAACTTATATCTATCGTATGGCTTGGTTTCTGCCTTTTTTACCACTTCTTGGAGTTTGTACGTAGGTGATATTCTTTGGCGTATGTATCTGTAAACTTGGGTTGGTGAAATTATTACAATGGAAAAAAGCGAGAAATCCTGGACAATTTGATATAGGCTAAAAATGAAACTGAATTAACAATATGCTACATTTCTTGAGCAATCATTGAAATAACCGATTTGCAAACAACGGAAACATAGAAAAAGTCATAGAACACAACCAAGTAGAAGGAAAGAAATATTTTTTTCATTTATAATCGTTATTATAGACAACCTAATGCGGCTATGAGAGGTAAACATTTATAGAAACACTAAAAAACAAGATAAGCTTTTTGAGAAAGATAAGATATTTACAAAAGATTTTGAATATATCTAACTGTTGTGTAGATCGTGAGTATTTCCATAATCTTCGTGAGTCACCTGTAATGCTTCGCAATTGCTCGAATTCGAGCAACAGGTACACTAGTTCTAATATTAATTCTGCTTGTGCGTGATAAGTGTTCCCACTTAAATTCTAGTAAATTTATGGATTGGCTAATCTGTGCGTTTTCTGTTAGTAATTGTAACATCGACATAATCAAAGCATGTAGCTCAGTAGCTTCCCCATGAAATCTAATGGTGTTTGGATCATGTTCCCTTTAATTAGGATAAAGTGACTCATAGAAGTGACCAAATTAAGCCTCATAACCGACCGCTTTGTGATTTTGTCATTAGAGTTTAATTAGAAAGAAACCTGTCAACTCTAAACATAGTAGTTAATTACATTTGAACTTCTTCACTTTTCGATGGACATCGTTTTAATATTACTAGTATTCGTTCACTGGTTGAAAACTTGACCAAAAATGGAAAACATGCCAAAAATGGCTTCTCTATTTTCAACCCAAGCTGTAAATAAAACATGTTTATAATTTCTTCCATTTGTTTTGATTTTCTGTTTACATTTTGTTATTTTGACACCAGCATGGCAAACCATAAGGAAAATGTAATTTTTTTGGAATCTCAAATTCATTTTTTGTGCTTATTTTACAGTCTATTTTATTTTAAAAGGGATTCTGTACGTATAAAGGAAAATATCTTTCAAACAGTATGCATAGATTATCCCTGCGATGCACACGAGCTGGAAAAAGGTTTTAAAGAAACATACTTGCCTATTAATATATGGATTAAATATAGATTAATGACACAAAAAGTTGAGTTTGACTCATTTTACAGGGTGCGTTGTAAATGGATAAATACAACATATTTGCTGACCTTATAAGGTTATTTACTAGATGCTAATTATATTTCTTTTTACATAGGCATATTTCTTGTTATTCTGTAGTTGTAATTAGCAGCTGTTAAGGAGGGGTTACACCACTTAACACGATGACTTAGGGAAGAGGAGATGGAATTGACCGGTCACTTAGCGTTTGCTTTACTTTGTTAAGCTGTTAACACACTATTAGCTTACACACTGTTAAGCCAGCAAGAAGGCCCACATAATGCGTGCATACATTGTGCGTACGTCCCCAAACAACCTAGCAATATGTTGCACTACATTGGCGATTATATATTTCCCAGCAGTATCTTTCTCAATGGCTAAAAAGCAATCTGTGGTTTCATTCAACACCTAACTACTATAATGATAATATGAAAAATAAATATGTAAAAAATCGTATACTGATTTAGTACCTTATCTAAAGATACGCTTTAGGCGAGTAGCGATGAACAAATTCGATGAACTATGAACTCATGGCAGCAATGTTGTAGGTTCGAGTCCCGGTGACACCACGAAAATGTAAAAGTACAGTTTATTCTTGTATTGTACCGACTAACCCCTTGCTTTGCTTCACATAATACATGCACATGCTTGATGCCCTAGAATACGGGCTATGCTAAGATCGAAGATGCCACAAATCTCTTAAAACTAACCCTATACAAAATAATGACGAAAACGAGAAAATAAATGAATTAACAATTAGTTAATTAAATTATAATAGCTAGATCAGTTGGATATGTAAGAAAATTAATAAAACGTAGCATAAACGTACTCGTCACATTTATTTTGGTGAAGATTTTACAAAATACTGAGGATAAATTGGTGAACAAAAAAGTATTAAAACGTTATTTTAAAATATCAAGCTATATGAGATTGTTTTATAATGCGGGTTGAAAAGTAGAAAATTGGCAAAAATTAAAATGGTAAAAAAGGAGAGAGAAAAATTAGGTTATGACTCACCCTACATACTGAAATCAAGTGGGCTGAACTCAATCCTCTTCTAGCTAGAGTAGAAGATCATCAGCTTTTTTTTAGTGCTCATGAAAGGCAGGCATTGGACAGGATTATGGAGTATGAGGGTGCAGTGGAATTGCCAAGAAATAAAGTTTGAAATACTAAACAGAGATACTTCAGTGCAAAATTGCATTATCGAACAATATTTTAATACAGCTTGTACACTTCTTTACTGAATTTCAAATAAAAACGACCTTAAATTGGCATCACTGGCATCCGTGTTTCAAATCTGCATCAAAATTATTTAAAATTTAAATTGCATCAAATTAATATTAAAATATTTTAATATTAACATTAGCATTAGTGATTGAGATGATGTCACCAATTAAAATATAAAAGCTGTATTTCAATGCATATCAATATAGTACATGTGGAAAAGCATATAAAGCAATGCACTATGAGTTACATGATAAAGTACGTGAAATATTTGAGCAGCGAAATGAAAGCCATTTGTTTGAAGGTTGATAACAGTCAACATACACTGTACGATAAATCACATAGATAGGCCTTCGTCAAACAATTCAAAAGGCAAAATCTTGCAGTATTGTTGTGATGGTTTTTAATCCAAACAACCATTCAAATCAAATTCATTATACAAACAATTGCTTTATACATCTCTACTGTTTACTGTATTTTCCTTAATGTAAGAAACATTTAGTACGTTTAAGAGTAAATTAAGAATATTGACGTTTTTTAAGTAAGAGTCAAATGTTCAAGTTCAGTTGTAATCTATTATTGTAGAGCACCAAAAAGATCCCTTTTCCTTCATTTTGTAATAATCTCTTTGAATTTTCAGTAAATATTTTGTAGGAAAAAGTCTCATTACTTGTAAGATAACAGGGTTTTCACTAATGTTGGAATTAATAAATGTAATAAAAGTTATAACCCAGGCCTAGTATGAACACGTCTTACCTATCTGAAAAGTAATACAAAGTTGAAGAGCCATTTTTTATCAGCAAAACAAAGGCTTTATATGTTGCATTGAAAGGGCTTATATCTAAACCAAGGCGAATCGGGACCAATTAAAGTTATTAAGCTTTCAGCTGTCCACCATGGCTAGTTAGAGTTGTTGGGTTAAGTTGCAATTTGTGGAGATTAGCTTAACAGAGAAACATAGGTCAAACATCATCCAAACATTGAATATGTCGTATGTAGTTGCTAATTATACTACGGTATTACTTACTACATTGAATTAATATG
This sequence comes from Macrosteles quadrilineatus, assembly GCF_028750875.1. Lineage (NCBI taxonomy): Eukaryota > Metazoa > Arthropoda > Insecta > Hemiptera > Cicadellidae > Macrosteles > Macrosteles quadrilineatus. The sequence continues at coordinate 179,808,290 of NW_026542594.1, forward strand.
ACCATGACAACAACTATATCAAAACGCAAACTATAACTGATAATACTTAAGTTGGATATTCCAGATAACTATTGGAAATTTCTATGTATGTTCACCAATTTCTCTGTGATTCTTTTACCGATCAGCGTGGTTCTACTACAAAAAAATATTGCCACAAACAAATTGAGAACCTCCTTCTTTTGTTGGTAGTGGGGAAGTCAGTTGAAAATCTTTGAATACAGCTGATATAATAAAACTTCAACAATAATTAAAAAAATGCCTCAACCGCAGCAAACCTGTAGACTAAACGAATTTCCATTTGCCTAATTTGATTTGCAATTAAATCTATTTCAATAACATTAGGGTTAACGAGTATCTAGGATTGCTGGTACAGTGAGGATAATGAATTGTGTTTGTAGCAAAATTTTAGTGTTTTAGTGGCAAATAAATACATTTTCCAAGTTTGATGGAAATCACCCAAAAACAAGCAAACTACAACAGTTTACTCTGTATCCATAAGAATAACATGTTAATTTGAGATTTACATTTTTTTATTTTCTCCAAAACCAATAACCATACAAAACCACTTTAATATACTAAATTATTTGTTATTTTAAGTTCTTCAAAATGGTACGAGAAAAGTCGGAAAATATTTTGTTTTAAGGGTAAACATGGTGGAAACCAATTTTTACTGTATAAACCCCCCATGACCCCTGTTCCGATTATGCTGGTTTGCGAACTCATTCAAGTTTATCCTGACCTACACTTTCAATTCAAATTTAATAAAAATCGGTTTTGAACGAATAGTGTTTTTAGCTTCTGAGGACATCAAAATGAAAAAGTAAATCTGTCCCGGGCCTAGTTCTTACAGTGCCATCTACGGTAATAGCTACTTCCCTATGGGGAAATTCTCCAAAATAAACTACGTTAATGAAAAACATTCTATTTTACACGATAAAAATGCCATTCTTATTATTTTTTGAATAGTAATTTTACCTACTTTAAAAGTCAATATAGAAAAAAGAATTTAAAATTAAGCAACATAAAGTTTATTCAAACAGCCATAAATACTTATATCTTGTTGTATAATATACTTTGAAAACAACCTTTAACTTGTAAATCTAGTAAACAATTTGTAAATGGGGAAATACATCTTACAAAGTTAATACAGGTTATAAGGAAACTTCAGTAACTCAACTAGATTCGCATTCTTGTGCAACAGGAAAACGAACACGTCAAATCCTCTGTAGAGAGTTAATACTATGAAGTAGAACATTAATGAGGTTTCAATAATTCAGCTTAAGTAGAAACGTTGATGAGCTCCAGGAAAACCAAAATGTCACCTTTCAGAGTTAATAACTTTTAAGTGGAACGTTAAAGATCCTCTATTAGACTGAATGTGATTTCATTTGAACCAAGAAAACTAAAAGAACCGAATTTATATCACTAATACTAGTCCTTTTAAGTCTTTTAGGAATCAACAAGATTATGCTTAATATATTAAGTATCGAAAAAGGTTATTGCAAAAATAGATTATTATTGATTATATTGTTAATAGTTACAATAATAGATTGTGTTTTAGGATTGCAATCAACATTATTCTTGATTTTATTGTTGGATATTAATTCATTTCCAACTATCATAAGACTATTAAAAAGGTTTAAATACCTGCTATTAAGCAATCCATTTAATTGCAGTTGCAACTAGTTTCGACTCCTATGTGGAGTCATCATCAGGCGGTACAAGGACTTCTTCTTTCTTCATATGAAGAGCGTCATATTTAACAAGTAAAAATAAATAAACATTTACACACGACACAAAACACGTTACGGACACGAAACATTTACTGATCAGTTACGACAAAAGACGACGCTAACCCGACGGAGTTTAAGTCCAGACAAACTCATGTACCACTACCAAATTTAAATGCAATAGCGTTACATTTTGAAAAGAAGCCATAAAGACTACTACTGTTGTTTATGAAAATAGTGCCTGAAATTGTAGAATGTTACTGACCACTTCCAAAATTAGGGAAAGTATATGAATTATTGTAGTAGCGTGCCACACTCTACTTTACGTGAGGAAATTCCCATTATGTAATGTCTGGGGAAAGAAACCATTACGGTAACTAGTCCCTGGAGGGAAATTAGGAGGTCATGCATCTTATTCGCTATGAATTGTTGCAAGGAAATCAACAATGATCATTTTGTCCAGGTAATTTTTAGATTGGCTGGATAGCCAAGTGGTAATCGTGTTCGCTTTTAAGTTGAATGTCGCAGGTTCAATTTCTAGCAGACACGATTCTAGACCTAGTTTGTCTAGCAAAGGCTTTCAGTTAATGAAATATGCTACCTTTAAAAGTTTGCATTAGATACCAACAATACAAGGGTATAGGTTATTCCCATACAAGATCATAAATTATTCCTAACACGTAGGAAAGGACAAACACAAATGTTGTAAGACATTTGATAATACGAGATACATTGAGATTGAGATAGAATAGTTAAGGGTGCTAAAGGTTACCAGTATTATTTATTGTTATTCACTATTATGTAATGCATGTATACGTTAGAAGAAGGTGTATAGATGGTAAAAACTCAAAATATACAACAATCTTTAGGTCATTAATTTGCTGACAGCTGTTTGGTTTCCATGCGTGATTGGAAATCAATCCAAACTTCATAGTGGAAGTTTGTTCAAGCAGTTAGGACAACTCTTGAGTTAATTATACACACGAGCACACGCACACACATGAACTTATGGACACAATGCTGTCAAGTTCAAGATTGGCTTTTACTCAGATCCCTTTATGGCTTTGACATTGTTGTACATTAACAAAACGTACGTTGATAATGCAAGGTTTTGAATATATTTCTACATTTCAGCAAATTAACTTTCAGCAATGCAGAACATGTTTTAAAAGAATGTTAGGAATAATTCAGATTAATTTGATTTGTTTTTTAAGTACACACTTGCGTTGTATCGGGTTTTATAAAAACAATAATTACAATAATAATAAGCTATTGTAGTAAACAAATTTAAATAATATATTATGTTATAACTGTTCAATAATGATTTTTATGAAAAGAAACTAACTAAAAGCTTGATAGTATTTTCACTGAAATTTAACTCAAAGATAACCACGAATCCATAAAACGTTTGTAAGTAAGTTAATATAATTCCTGAATTATATGGTGAATAAAAAACAACTTTGTGACGTAAGCCTTCCTGAAAAACATAAGTTGACGCAACTGAAAGAAAAGGGAAAACATCCATTGTTTACGGTTATAACTTTTCTTTGAATGTTCGTTTGCTTTAACTTGAAAGTAAAATTCACTCAAAGGAGATTCATATTTACTGTTATAACTTAGTCGTCCCACGCATCACTGGTGACATCAACAAATTTAATAAGTTTATTGCGAAAATAGGAGCTTTCATGTTAAATAATTTAACTCGTAAGTTGACTGATATAAAATATATGATTCTACTGAATATATCTGTCGTAAATGCTACGATGGGAATACCACGTCTTACAAAATTCAAAGTCATTGTAAAAATATTTTTAAAACAATTTCTAGCCGTAGGAATTTATCATTTTTCAAACATTTGATGCATTTTTGTTTACAATAAGAACTGGTATCGATTCAATTTGTATTTGTTTTAATTCGTTTATAAATAATAGAAAACTATATTTATGAATTTTAAAAAGTATTTCCTGAATAAATTGCTGGAGAATGAAAAAGCCTTACAACCAGCCCAAGTCATCTGACGGTTTTGTAATTAAATAGTTTGTATTGTTAATTTTGAGTAATATAGTCTATTTTCAAAATATTTCACTGTTTTAACTATTGACGTCGCAATTTGTACTAATTGTTGTATTTTAATGAGTATTTTTTAATTTTTTTTTCATTGTTTACATATTCTAGATTTTAATCATGTAACTTGATGAAAAATAAAATTATATTTTAATTTAGTCTACCCTCATTAAATTACCTCTTTCCTCATTAAAATTCCATTTTGATGCGCTTAGTGCCTTTATACTATGTTACTAACCCTTTTGAAATAGGAGATAAACATTAGCACAGCAACAACAATTGAAGTAACTGGAATAAGTTAAAAATACTCACAGATACTTTGAATACTCGAAGAGATGAATAAATTAACCAAGTTCATAAGTTTGGAGTTTTAATTTCAAGCAGATATGTAAACAAGACTAAAAAACGAATATCAAGAAGTCTTGAAGGTGGTATTTAGGTAAATGAAACACATTTTACGTTCCTCGTCAGTTATTTTACAGAATTTAAACTAAGTTTCAATCTAGAATTTGCCAGCTACAACCTCGTGAGAACAGCATTGTGGGTAAGGTAGAGATGGATTCTCTGGGGACTTTTTGAAGCCCTTCCTGGGTTGGTACTCTGCACAGCTGTAATGTTATACAAATGTTATGTAGTCAAATTTTATAAATAATTATTTGAGAATTCACCCAAGTTTGCCTGTTTTACATCCATCACTTAAGTATTATGACATAATAGAAAATCCAAACAATAATGTTTGGTTGTAGAAAACATGGATTCAGGTGTTTCTGGGAATGTTTTGGGCCTCGGTAGCCAATGAGTTTAAAAATAAAGGTTATGTTCATAATTTATTGTTTGTGTTTTAAATTTAAGAGTAAGCGAATAAATTCCTCACTTAACATACAATAAGTAAATATCTATGATGTTTTAAGTACCAAATGAAATTAAATAATTTAAGAGTCTTTGGAGGCTAGCGGCCATTTTGAATGATTTAAAACCGCTGCTGAAGAGTTAATTATCTTCTAAAAATACTTTTCCAAACACCAAAGCAATTATAATTCAAATATCTAGGACACTGTGGGATTAGGCATTATCTTTTTAGTTTTAAATTGTTTTTCAAGGGAGTCCATGGAAGCCCACGACTATCTTGGATTTGCCTGCCATAAGAGCGATGTTGATTTAGTTAATTTCAAACTACCGCTGAAAGAGTTGTTTACTAACTAAAAACATTTTTTTCACCAAAGCGATTGTAATATAAATATCCAGTGCACTGTGAGATTAGAAATTTTCTTTGTAGATTTTTACTTGTTTTATGAGTTAGAACGCGGCTTCGAGGACTCTTAAATGTTATGTTAGAAATTAATTGTTTGTCTTTTTAAGTTCAAGTGTAAGTGATCATATTCCTCATGATTCGGACAACAAGTAAAACCTATGATGTTTTTGGTGCCAAATGCAACTCAATAAATTAACTTCAAGTATAAAACCTAGTGTTTTGGTACTAAATTTTGCTTTATGGCCTGAGGTATCAAGATGAACGAATAGTAATATTGGGCTATGAGAATTCTTTTACTAAAGAGAGAGTACAGTGTTTCTCGATGATTTTCATCATAATAATTATTTCTCATTAGAAATTCACTAAAAGGCATTAACGTAATGATTAACGTGTATTAAAAACATACTGTTACAAAACCTGTGCAAGATTTTCATGAATACAGTGGTATATTAGATGAAATTGTTATCCACGAACTCTATACTAAAATCTATACTACTTTTATGGTTAATACATATTTAAATGATCATAATATCTTTTAATCTAACAACTACAATACGTAATCTTACCCTAGAGCTGTCCAGGCACCATTTTCTTGGCAGGTTTGCACGTAGCATGCATTTTTAGGTTTTACTTGGTCTCCAGTTTGGTAGGTATCACCTTTTGCATCGGTGCAGTCCGCAGCTACAATATACAAATACTGTATTACTATGTCTGCCCTAAATATTTATGTTCACGAATAGAATACCATTGTATCATATTATCAAGTTTGTTTACTGAAACTTCGCTGTGCAGGAATGAAGATGTCATTGTGTATTCTGCAGAAACGTTGAGGTAGTAGTAATAAACTTTTCTTTTAGTTGGTTGTCTAACACAAAACATACACTAAAAATACCTCACAACTGATATACCAACTTCTCTATATTTACAACCCCCAGATCTTGCCCGTATTCTCTGCGAAACAGCCACGATCTCCAGATACCTAAGCATTATACCACAAAAAAAAATTATATTATATCCGTTATAATCACCTTTTGCATCGGTGCAGTCCGCAGCTACAATATACAAATACTAGTTTACTATGTCTGCCTAAATATTTATCTTCACGAAAAGAATACCATTGTATCATATTATCAAGTTTGTTTACTGAAACTTCGCTGTGCAGGAATGAAGGTTCCATTTTTAGATGATTCGGCAAAACATTGAAGAGCAGGCCGTCCTGCTCTTCAATGTTTTGCCGAATCATCTAAAAACTGAGTCAGGCCCTGTAATAAAAAAAAAAAACATCTCCGGAAATTACTAATATCTAAGTGCCACTACCGTGTCCGTGAGTTTATTGCCGACAAGCAGTCATGGGCATTATGAGTGCATTTCCAAACAAAATGAAAAATGTAAACCAAATGTAAATAGCTTATGGCATGTAGGATAAGGATCTTTGTATTTTTTATGTATTACTATAATTGACGTAACAAATGCATGTAACTTATGGAAACCTGGTTAAATAAATGACTTATGACTTATATGCAACTATTTTTCTAAGAACTTAAAACTTCTGATAACTTTTGTAATTAAAAGGCTGTTTCAACAAACTAGAACATTTTTATCTTCTCTACTTGTCCCCTTATTCCCTTGGTTTCATAAGCTTCATCTTTATATTTACAATAATATACAACACTAACGTTGTGACTGGTATAAATCCACCTGACTTCATATGATATTTCTAGAAACTAGTGAAATTGTCTGAATCCAATTTTCCTTTCACTTTTATTTGTAGAGCTTAGTGATCGAAGGACCGAAATTAAACTAGTTAAAACCTTTGACCATTATTACAACAGTATCCAGCTTTAATACCCAATAGTCAATGATTATACTGAGATACAAAATGTATCAAGAATGAATTGTGATTAGAAATACATGTGTCTCAATTAATTGAAACTACTATATTTTAAAAAGAAGACGTGTGGATCTTTTTCGAATTCCAATGCTAATACAAGTTTTTAAGTTTGTAAATAAAATTGATTATATTGCAAACCAAAGTTACAATAATCTGTAAATCCATTTCAAAGTAAAGTAGGAGGAGTATTACTTTCAAATCATCCTAATGAATTAAAGATAGTATAATGGCAACACACTTAATGTAAGATGGAATACGTTGGATTCAACTAAAATCCAGTAGATATCTTATCGTTTGTCTTTCAATAAATCTTACCATTTAAATTTAATACACACGATATTTCTACTACAGTATTTTAATAAAATACTAAAGAGCTACAGTATATAGAGATGTATTAAGTCTAAACCTTATTGTTATAAAAAGAGTTTATGTATAACTTTAGGTAGTTTTTTCATAGGTACAAATTATTATTTAACAAAATTGAATTACTTAATAATATTAAACAACAGTTTAAAGATAAAATAATCCTGTATTACCCATTACAAATTTATTTCAGATTTTATGTCGTGAGACGCTGTTGCTAAAGTGAAATTAACATAATTTGTCAAATTTTCTACAAACCTAGATTTTGTAGTGTTAACGCTTTTACAAACAATACAATACCATTCTTACAATTCATTGATTATTCAAATAATTAAGTTAATGAGTTTCATATTTAGTAGCTTTTTAACTACGGTAGAGAAATTGATGAGATGTTAATCATACAAACTACTTATCGTAAGGTTCTCGAGAAATATTCATAACACTCTTGAAAGTATAATTTTTGTACAAAAAGAACTTTTTCTCCGAATGATGAAGAAGAAACGTTCAAATGGATTCTATTGAATTTAAATCTTCGTAATAAAAAGACATGCGGTACTCTTTTATTCTCCTATGTTGACGGTTATTCTATTATTATTCTTTCAGTCCTCTCCACGTGGCATAAATTCAATTTTGAAAACACAATAAGGGATATATATTGTTGAGAACGAATTATCATAAGACGAAAATATACGAGTCACATTAACTGAGAACAACTTAAATCTATGATTTCCTTTCGATCTCCACCTAACTGAACAATACACTACTGTAATATCTCATCTGCTTCTTCTTTTGTATTTTTACTGTTTCATATCTTCAAATTATAATTTTTCGGAAGATGTTTTATGTTTTCTGAGTACCCATGTGTAGCTCGCCTTGATATTTAGTTGTTTTGTAAAGCAACGTAATCCATTTTTCTATACATTTCACATACATTTTTCTATACATTTTTTCTATACATTTTTCTTAAATTTTAATTTTGATTATGTCACTTAACAGTACTATATTTTTATATGATCTCGTATTTTTAAAATAATTTTTACTTTAGTGAAAATGAATTCCACTCCACTAGCCACTTATTGAGTAAGATTTATCAGTTTATTATATTTCATTAAAGTGTCATAAATTATATCTAAAGCTAAAGCCAAGGGTTTCAAAATAAAGGGTTAATATATTTGGTTCTTTTTCCTTCATGACTATGATTAATTAATTTGGACAGTGTTGGATTTGGTTAAAATGTAACAACATATTTTGTCAATGACGCTTATAAAATGTTGTAATTTAACAAGAGATAATGTAATACGTTCACTTGTTTATGATTGCAACACAAATAATATGTTATAAAATGGAATTCACATGTCTAAGTATTTATATATTATATAAAAAAAAAACTTTATAAAACACCGGAAGAAGTTAGGCAGACAATTGAAAATAAATGCCAATCCAACTCTTTAAAGTATTAACAATATTAACATTATTTACAGAAAGTAAATAAAAATGTGTCTAATAACACCCCTGAAACGTATATCTACACTTCTGTAAACTCACAAGACATATATATGAAATATGGTAAGGAAATATATATTTATATTGTCATGTATTAATTTGTTATGATATTCTGAGTGTGGATCAAAATCGATAACTACATACCATTTTAAGTGTATTTACTTCCAGTAAATTTAATTACTAGTACACTATTGCTCAATAAGTTACTTAAAATTATTTTAAACACTGTATTTAGTTTATTCTTTAAGACTTACCTGTCTGCTGCAATACTACAGCACAAATACCTACTACAACCAAAAGACGAAGCATTTTGACGATGAAATTAACAAAGTCACCGGCTTATGTAGTTGTGGTTTAATGCAAACAGCTGTTGTCATAAACAAACATTGTTTTGGTTACACAACCACCTGGTAATCAGCTGTATTGTCCAAGACACCTGTCAGCTGTTTTGATTACAAGATAACATCTCTAACAAATAAACTTCGCTGAGGAAAAATACAATTTCTCTTTTAAAAAGATTTCTGGGAAACTCGTTTCAAGAAAGTAAAAAGGGACTTTTTTACATTATAATTAAGCCAAATTTTGCAAAAAAAACGGGTATTATAATGAGTTTCTACTGCAAATGAGATTCAAACAAAATGTTCTCCTTTTATCTTTTTACCAAGCCTGAGTTCTTTTTAAAACATAATGCTAATAAACTCACAGTCAATGACATGTCTTTAGAATACAATAACTTACTTTTACGTAAAGAATAATAGGATTTGCTTTATCGAATAAGATGAATATTGTATTACATATGTGAATAGCATACATTGACAGCATTTGGCTTACAGTATTTTTCTTTTGTCAAATGACGAACACCGTAATTATGTTTGTTTTTAAATAATTATCCACCTTATACATGAAATGCCTTTCAAAAGCTATTTCAAAACACACAGGAATGTTTATAGGTTGATGTGTCTATAATCTACTAAAGATACAACTAATTAGCGATAAATGATACAAAAAGATACGCCTGAATGTTATGAATGTATTTTTACTCAAATTAAGTAAAAATGCCTCAAAACTAAATCCAATGAGGTGGGGCATTAAAGCCCGGGTGATAGCAATCAATGATTTTGTTTTATTTTTAGTTCGGGAGAAGTTTATTTTTGTTACCAGGGTCTTGAAACTATACGTATCTCTTGGAATACGAATTTGGTGAAAAGACAAACCATTGTTCTGGCTAAGTCACTACCAATCCCTGTTTTAAAACAAGTCTCACTTATCTACAATGTATTTAATATAATGTAATCAATAATGAATAACGTTGTCGATTAAAAAATGTTTCACTTAAACCATCACCATGTTTACAACAATATACATAGACGAGTCAAAATAAGAAAATTTATTGCACAACCTTAAAAAAATTGCTACAAATGGTTTTGTATCGTTAATTTAATCTAATTGGTATATTAAAAAACATAATAAAAGTCTAGGAAAATCAGAATCCCGGAAGTGGGTTATTTTCAAGATGGCGCCTAAATTTGCCAGAAAGTACAGATTTTAAAAGTTATTATTGTGTAAAAGGCACATTTCTTATCAGATTGTTTTACAATTTGGTTTAAATGTAAAAAAAACTAATAATTTAGTATATTGAAGCGTTATTACTAATGGTAAGGTTGCGTTTAGCCTAATGGTTACGGACAAAATTAAAAAAATTGTAAATTTAAATTCCAATGTTATTCTTATGGAGAATAAGTCAACTGTTGTAGTTTGCTTGTTTATGAACATATTTTGATCAAATTTAGAAAATTCATTCATTTGTTACTAAACTACAGTAATAACATTTTACAGCAAAAACACATTTTTACCCTCTCTGTTGCAGCAAACCTAAGTACTTGTTAAATTAATTCTATTTAAATAGGGAATAAATGTGATGTTTTTAAGGAGACATTTTAGTGTAAATCCAATAAGACGAATGGAAATTCGCTAAGTCTGCAGGTTTGCTGTGGCGGGGGTATTTAAATGTGGATTATTGCTTTAAATTAGTTTTTAATCCGTTAGAGTATAATTTTAGTGGATAATTATTATTTATGTATTCCTTTGTTCTCTCGTATCAAAAACTGACTAGGCCTGGTGCTCTCATGCCATTTTCTGTATATTATGGCTGATATCGATTTTCAGCCAGCTTGCCCCATATTTACAAAATCGTTAAATACGAAGTGGTTGAAATCAGACAAAAAGGTGGGTCAATATGTCCACCGAATGTTGGAATAAACGTGGCTAGCGTTCGAAGAGGGGACACCATAGTAGTGGTCCCTGGAAATAAGGTGCATAAAAGTTGTCGTAAAATATACATTTTAAAAAAGAGATAGAACTACACTTGAAGCGAAAATTTGAAGGTTAAAGTAAAAAGCAATGATTGAAGCAGCAGCAATATTCATAAAAAGTGGCATTATATTAAGAGAAAGGTACAATCATATACAATAATATACAGAAAACCCCCACCACAGATGACTTTAATGTTCAGTCGGCTTTAAATTACATACCTGAATCACTTAGAATTTTTCATAAACAACGTTTGTTGGAAAAGACAACCATCAAAAGGTTGCTGGCATCGGTCAGTCGATTATTCAGGAAGTCCGCAAACGAGCGCTAGTTGATCCTTTACAATTTATCCCTTTCTGTACAAATGCATAATTTATTTAGGTCCAGATTTCTAAATAGACACTTTAAATAAATTGGAGTTCTGCTCGTAGTATAGTGAAGTGCAAAAATTTGGAAAACAATGATATGAAATGAATAGCATTGAAATAAAATATTCAGCTTTGTTATTAGCAGCAGACAATTTTGACCACAATATTTCAACTCTTGATGTAAAAGTAACGTTTCATGGAATGAAAATGATACCTGCCATTACACCAGGCAAGACCACACTAGTGTAGCCTTGCACCAGGACAGAAGACAGTCTTAAATATAGCAAGGCGTCATTAAGCTGAGTTGAATATTGCTGTATTATCGAAAGTGCCGATATTTGTTTAATCTTCAGAAAACAATAATAGGTATATTCATAAAACATAAGTTTCACAGAGCCCCTAATTTTCCCTGAATGTAACAAGAAGATTGATATTTTTTGAGAACTGTCGTTCAAATCGGCTACCCTAGGATGGCATGGTTTGATGCGCACTATTTTAAAGGAAATGGATACCCAGGAAAATCGTCTGTCAGGTATTTGCCAATGATAGATATGTACTCTGCAGACAAATGATGTATTCTTTCCACAGTGAAATTCCCATGTGTTTCCAGAAAATGTCAAAAGGGGACCTTAGGTACCTTACAATCATGTAGTATTTACCACTACGAACCAGACCACAGAGCTCATTGATGGCCTTGGTTGTAAGGCCAAGTCCATTTTATATGATGGTACATGTAATGGTTTCATAGGAAAATTGCGATACGATATATTCAGCAAAAAGGTCGTTACCACTTCTTAATTCGTAAAGCCGGAATCACCTCCGCCGACTGAATGTGCCTCAAAACTGCATTGTCACAGAGGGTATTACCAGATTCTGGTATGGATGGGAAAGGAAAATGAGGTTTATCCTTTAAAGTGGGACTGGAAGATCCGAACGACCGATTCTACCTAATAATTACAACAAAGGGTGCTGCACCAGAGAGTCTGTTGAAGGTCATTCATTGTAACTGTTCTACCAATTGTAAAACCTTAAGATGTTCCTGTAGAAAGTATGGCCTTCCTTGCACAACAGCCTGTGGTCCATGCCAATTTGAAGAGCGTGACAATGTGCAGAACAATTCATGTTCGATAGAGTTAGATGAAGACGAAGACGGTTGGTTGAACAAGTTTTAACAGAGCAGCCCATTTACTATATCAACATTGTAATGAATTGTATATTTGTTAGAATATTTTTGTTAATAAAGTTTAAATGTCTTCTTGCACATTGTGTACATCATTTTATGGTGTTAAATGGTTATTTAGATTGAAAATCAAAGATATGTGTTAACAAATATTCAAGATACCTTGATTTACTTATTTTTACAGGAATCTTCGACGCCATCTTGGAAATTACCCTTTCCGGAGGCCCGATTTTCCTAGACTTTTATACTTTCATTGACAGGTATCTATTAAAGTAAAATTCAACAAAAAATCATTTGTAGCAATTTTTTGGGGTGTTTGCATAAGTTTACTCGACTAACAGGGTGAGGCAGTGAGAACCCCCCGATATTCTTTCGTTCTCACATTATAAGTAAAGCAACAATGGATGAACAGCTGCCCTTATAACATAAGTCAAACCATGCAATTTTAGTGAACATTGTGCTTGAGGCTTGTAACATTCAGATTTTGATGTAGGAACCTATTTGTAAAATAGTGATTGTTGTGCAAACACCCAGAGGTTGCTTGGACCACATCCCATACGTGGTCAATATGGCGCTGTTCCAGATTGGGAAACAATAGGAAGCTGGGAATAGGATAACAGCTTACACTATAAAAATAATTGCTGGGTGCCGCAATTCTCTTTTAACACCAGCAAACGTTGAAAGAGTGTGAGTTGCAGTAACTCGAAGTCCAAAGAGGTTTGCCAGAATGCTTTCATTGTTGGAAGCTTTATGTTTGCTCTTTGCTTTTTTTGGATTCTCCCTTATACAACCCTTATATGCGTATACTACTTCAAATTTAAGTTTTTTCAAAGTTGCCCTAGAGATTTTTTCTTGAATTTCCAAGACCCTAAAGTGGTTCCTAAAGAAATGTTGGAAGGAATATGCAATGGCGTTTTTAAGTGACTGAAAAGGACAATGTCAAGTAGGTCAAGGACATCACTTAAAGGATTTTGTTTTCAAGAAGTGGTAAAAACTGACTTTGTTAAAGTTAAACATGGCAAAAGATAAGCTGTGTTTAATGTGCTATTTATATGTATAGGGTTAATAGTATTGAATTTGAACTATTTATAAACTGAGACGCTTTCATTGCCTCGTATAATCAATTACTGTATAATCAATGCCTGTATAATCGATTACACGTAAAGATAATAGATGTATAAGGACAGAAAATGCACGTATAAGCTTTGCTGAATAAGAGTGATTGATTGATCTACTTGTTTTTTGATACGTCTTGGTTATAAGAGCTTGCTACAAAAATTTACAAACGGTGATTCCAGTCGTGTTAACTTGACTATTAAAGCTTTATTTACATTAGTTTTTTTATTGAAATATCCAAACTTTATTTCAAAGAGGTTTCTTATCAAAACCTCATCGTTATATCTCTTTTCAAATACGTCATCTTCAACTAATCACGAAATAAAAACTTGTGCTAGTTCGTAATTTTAAAAATGTGATACAAAAATAAACAATAAATATGTTTTGTACATTTTTATCACAATAAATCATGTAAAAAAGGTTAATAAATTGATTTTACCATACTTTTATTAACCGAATACACTGAATGTAAAGATTACAAATCTAAAAGAGGTTTTACACAGTAAAATAAACAACCACGCCAATCATAGATTAGATGGAATTATTTGTGTAATGATATTAAAATATTTGGAAGTATAGCTCCGTATATTTATTTGTTTATATTAGGCTACCGTAAAATGCCATATGCAAATTATTATAAGCCGTAGTAAGAAGACAATACCCAAATTATTGTATTCTGGGAGATAATATCTCAAAAACTGGTTTTTATTACTGTTTATTAATACTTACAACTGTTAGAGAGTAAAATCAGAAAGATACAAATTAACTACATCGTACATAGTTTAGTTTTTTTCAAGTATTTACAAGCTCGGGCAACAATTAGGTTAATCAAGTAATTTTACATACACAATTTTCCAAAAAAGTAATTAAAACATTGCTTTGCTTCTCATAATACATGCACATGCTTGATGCCCTTATTATATTTGATATTGATATATATTCAAATTATATTTGACATAGGCTCCTTTCGTTTCAATATATTATTGAACCTAAGTTGTGAACTTACAATGTTGTTTGTATAACAGATAATGAACTTTAATTTCATAAATTTATCAGCTCAATAATAGTGTCTTGGCAGTAACCGCTATAAAGTTAGTTCCTAAAAACGTGTGGAATATACTGTATATGTAGTTTATGGATACTAACCAACCATGTTCACATGATCATATTGTGGTTGTTCATGTTTACACAAAGATTTGTGTATATCACAAACCAATGCCTTAATTATTACCAATAACTTAATTACAATAATGAACTATATGTTTATACCCTATGTTAACCCTATTTTTATAAATAACATCACAATGCATATATTTGTTGTTGGACGTTGTTGCTTACAATGAAACAACTTTTTGCCTTTGCTGGAAAAAATAATACCCCACTGTCATAAAAAAGCGCTTGGATTTAGTATAGCTAATTTATTTAACACGAATGCCATAACGTTTGTTATGAGTTCGTTATAATTAGGAAAGAAATAATTTTAAAAGACTTTCCATCTTAAATACTATTATATTTTCGAATATATTTTTTACACGTAGTTGATAACAATAGGAGGCAGTTCTTGTCAGATTCAATATCAGGGTTCAAGGTAGAATCTTACAAATCTTCATGTGAAGTGATGCATGTAAACAAGAATGGAATCTTCGTTTCATCCCAGTGAGCTTCATAGTATCATACAGTTTTATATATTTTCTTATACATAATTCTTGAGTAACGGTCAAAAATAGTTATTTATTCGATTGCATTTTATTAGACGTACATTGTATTCTTGATTTGAATGAACTAAAATTAAAAGTTAGGCTTTCTAAAGATCTTGTGACCAAGAATGAAATTTCTATTCTAATTTTCGTATTTGGTAGCTTTGATTTCTTAGGAGGGGAGGGGGGGGGGTCGATTGCATTTATATTTGCTTAAGAATAATTAGAGTATATTAATTTAGGCCGTTAAGTAAACATGTTTAAGTAGATACTGAAAAATTCAGCCGCATCTTCATTATTTCTAACAAAACTATTTTTTTTATTAACTAAGACATTTTTAATTGACTATCATATGCCCTGAAATAAATAGAACTAACATAAAAATACAACATGTTAAAATAATAAACTTACAAGCGATCGGTATGACAAGTAATTAATTATAATATTAAATTATAAAAAGAAGATTTGAATGGAGGCAAAAATAAATTTAAAGGGTATTCTTTTTAGAAATATAATACAGCTATCTTAGAGCAAAAACACTTTTGAACAATATTTTAAACACATTGTTCACAATTAAAAATAATATTAATACTTACACACTAAAGAGAATGTTTGCAAAATATATTACTTTTTTACTGATCTAAAAAAAGTAATAAAATCCATTTGACATTTTTCACGATCATATAAAGTCTAACATTTCGTCTAAATGAGAAATTTACGTTATTCAAAATTCGTAGCTAGGATATTCAATACGAATAGGAGATACATTTGACAGGGCAAACACAAGTACCTGCATTTGTACAAACAGTTAGAGGACATGTATGAAATGGAACAGTCAAACAGGAAGAAAAATCAATATGCTAGGACAAACATTTACACAAATATACAGTGATCCATCTATAAGGATGTTTCAAGCAAAACTAACAATTGAATAAAGATAATAAATACGAGTATTTTACAGATTAGCATCAATAGTAATCAGCTTTTTTTCCCTTCAATAGCTTATTGTATTCGATAGCTTATTGGTCTGTAGCATTCCATAATATAAATAAAATGAGATAATTTAAATTTTACCTACAATTCAATTTTCACTAACATATTCTCCTAAAATGTTCCGATAAATGTTATATTTATATAACACTGAATAAATTATAATGATTACTTAGTTTTTCTGCTTTAAGGAAGGTAATAAAGTGTGTATTTATTTAAATGTTAATTGCTTGGCTTAAAATAAATCCATTTCCAGATTTTATCAAACTGTATTATGCCTAATAAGTAAATTACATTAGTTTATTTATTCTCATAAAGAGTTACATATAATTTTTTTTATTTAAAGCTGTTTTGAATTTCCTCCGTACTAAAACGTTTAATATACTAAACAACGTTTGTGATTTTTAAGCCTTACTGTCCATGGATCAACACGTAGTTCAGTAGTCTTTGGAGTTGTGTGATTAAAATTTATTTCCAAATAGTTTACGCAGCTCTGTAAAACGCAGTAGGTTCGGCTAAAAGAGTTTTCACCACATGATGTTTTTAGCTTTTTGACATACGTTAATTGGTGGCTGAAATTTACGTTTTGATGGCCATGCCGGCTGTCATCGTCATTTTAGGGACTGAGAAGGTTTTTACATCTCTAGGGCCGCTAAATCAACTGTTCGCTTATTTACTTGAAACAATAATGCATATAATTGTTATTATAAAATACACAAGCTGTTTCCATAGCATTGCAATAGGCTTTTTTTATCACCGCTGCTTAGCAACTGTGTATTATTATTTTTGCTGATTCCTCAAATAATTTCTTCACATAAACCTAAAGTATTAGTTGTGTTGACTGTTAGTGAACATTATAATTGTTTAGAATAGTGGTATTATTTTATAGTGTGATGAAAATAGCGTTTTTACCACGGACCGAAATGGTTTTGCAGCTGTCGATCGTTTTAAGTTCGAGACGAAGTCGAGAACTTAAAAACTATCTCGAGCCAGCAAAACCTAATTTTTGGCCCTAGGTATACTATTGTCATTTTAAAACGACAGATTTTTCATTATACTAAATTAAATATCCACATTTTAGTACAGCATATGTTACATTTATACTCTTTAGTTCCTATAAAACTCATCGTGATTTTTTTTCTTTCTTGTGAGGCTTTATCTGTACGTCCATTACTGTCTTCATTCTTTCAAGAGACCGCACAGGAAGTAAGCTGTAACAAAGAAAAACGTACATTTTAGACTTTCCGCAATTAAAGGATATCTGAAAACTTAATTTTATTAACTTAAATTAGGGTGAAAATTGATCTGAAAATTGTTATAGAAGTAATATTTCTCAATTGGGCTTTATATCATCACCTAATCAAATTTGAATTTACTTGCTTACTTTTTGTACGTTTTGGGTTTAATTTAATTGGTAAATCATAGATATTCTTTTTATATAAAACGTTTCTATACATTTCCGGGCTATTATATTTACAATTAAAAATAAAATAGCTACAACATTTCTTTTCAAACGAAAAAACATTTGAACGTAGGGATTTAGTTACAAAATTTTACGACAATTTACTCTTGACAGTATTGGGGAATCTTCTTGAATTAATTGTAATAATGCCAGTTTTAGTTGACTGGTGTGATTTAAACGCTGTCCACGTCATAAAACTACTAGGAGGTCACGAACTTTGGATATTTATAGGCATGCACTGTGGATCCGATACTCCCCGATGTGGATTAACGTCCGCACGAGTGAGTACTACGACTAATCCGCAGCACTATCCTGATAGTAAGACCAATTCGTTTATACCAAGTCAAAAAGGTGGTTCAGATTACTATAAACTGTAGGTCCCTTAGTTGCCATTCAGCTGTATGGGCTATTAAATAACAGCTATGTCTAAGGAATATGTTGGCCTTAGTCACTAAAAAGACTACAATATCGCACCACTCATCCTACACTCATCTCCATTCATACTTGGCTTAAAATACCTACTTTGTATGGTCACCATTTAAATGAAAAAGTATTGAAAACTCCTTTATTTTGAAGACAAATAAACGTTAAATTAACCTTTTCCATTATTTTATTTTGTCCAGACCTTTTGTACACCCTGGTTAGAGAGCTTTATAGATTTGAGGATCTTTACTTCCAGCTAGAAAAAAAGTTTAAAGCAATTTTAACTGTAATACAATGTAGTCTTTATTTTACTTTATGATACTCTTTACTTTACGTATCGTATTTGATTGATACTTAAATAAACACTCTAATCTAACTTAAATTACATTTTTAAAATCAGCAACAAAGCATAGGTGTTGACTAATAAATCTTACTTAATATTTATTTTACCTTAATTTTCCTTAAATACTTTTAACTACCTGCTGTAATTAGGTAAGAATAAAAGAAAAAGAAACTTATTTATGGGAACAAAAATAATAAGCTAATAAAACTCACTCCAAAAGTTTAACAGAGTATTCGAATGATGAAGGAACAAAAACCGAAACTTGGTTTCGTTGTACCCCTGCAATAGTGGCATCAACAACGTCTTCTATAGGAATAGCAGGAACTCTGAAATCAAACATGTTTTTATATACAATACTAGCTGTGTACCCGTTCTACGCACGGGGATCTTATAATATTCAGTTGAAACCTTCTTATATAAAGAACAGTAGTTGGTTTGCATATTTTAAGATATGCTGGCCAAACTATTATACATAGCTTCATTTTATGTTGTTTTTTGTTGTTCCGGATCGGTATGACAATCAATAAAAGGTTAAATTACCTCTGTGTCTGCCGGTCGATCCTATAACGGTAGGCTTACTTTTATTTTTACTATCTGATCTCGTTTGCATGGCTCAATCACGTCCTGGTTGAAGTTCGTTCGCTACGCTCACTCACCTGTATGTTGGAGCTCGTTCGCTGCGCTCACTTTCCTTCAGGTTAGCTCGTTCGCTACGCTCACTTGCCTTCAGGTTAGCTCGTTCGCTACGCTCACTCGCCTCCAGGTTGCAAATTAGCTGTTGTCATAAATGTAAAAGAAATAATAGTGCTAGTGCTGCACCCTGTTGGTAATCCTTGTAACTTTAATGCTATTGAACATCACAGAACAGAACCAACTTGTTTAATTGAAACAGCTGTTAAGATTCAATAATTTCATTTCTCATAAGGTTAACATGGGCTTCCAGAAATTCCACGTCAAAAATCGACAAAAACTTGATTTTCAAGGGTTTACTGTTAAATATCTAACTGTCTCATATTCGATGAAATACGTCTAAAACCATCTCATATATGTATAGTATTTGGAAAATAAGTTTCAGGCGGGACAGTGCTATAGTTATTGAGGAGTAGTTGTAATAAAGTGCGTATTTTAGCGTTACCAAGAGAATGACAGATAGACAGACAGACAGACAGACAGACAGACAGACAGAAATTGAGATAAGGTTTGATTCGGTTTCTCTGACCTATGAAATGTAAAAATAACCAAAAAGTTCATTATTCTAAGCAATGTACAGACAAAACTCTAATTTTATTTATATAGATAATCAATTAACATGTGGACTCCATCTAGGCGCGTATGAGTAAAGAATGAGAGTAGGACTTATTAATATTCCGTCTAAAATATAAACTAGCACTAAGAAAAAGATTACTTGTTTGGCTAAGATCCTAAAAAATAACAAAGACATAGACAAATAATAGATAACTCTGTCAACCTTTTGAACTAAGAAAAAAATTACTTGTTTTGAGAAGATCCTAAAAAATTACAAAGACATAGACAAATAATATATCACTCTGTAAACCTTTTGAACTATATTCAAAGGTTACAAGAACTTTTTTTGTATAGAATATTTTGAATTGTAACTGTTGTTGCTTTGTAAAACAGTTTATGTTTACACTTTTTGACTGTTACTTTTCGGTTGTGTAATTGTTTTTTTTACCGTGTATGGAAAAAGATAATGCTAACCAAATCCAAACAAACATGCCTTGTAACATTACCTAAATGTGATATTGCATTTCATGTCATTTTCAGACATTTTTAACGTATAACTGAGGTCTAGTTCAAATAAACCACCAAACTTTACTGAAAAATCTGTTTTCGATTATGTTCATTTCAAAACAGTGTTGTAACGGAAGATAACTTATTTTAATTTGGTCACATATATTGCTTGTTAAATAACTTTTTATTTTCTTATAAACCAAAAATTTAAATATACTCTATCCTGCAAACAACATTTTGTAAATCATAAAATGATTGAACGTACCTAAGTTTCCACTCATTCACATAGTCGGCGCTTGTGTTGATGAAGTACGGGTACACTGTAGTTGTGTTGATGTTGTGCTTAAACTTTACTTCTGAATGAACAACTTTCATTAAACCTGGAAACAGAGATAATTGTGTTTTAATAATTAAATTACTATTGTTTTAAGTAGGCCAGTGTACTTGATCAGGGGGTCTGTTGTGTGTGTAAAGATAGTGGGGTGTACTAAAGAACAAGGTCCTGCTGGAGGAGCTGGAGCCCAAAGACAATCTTAGGGGTTTCAAAATTGGGGGTTTCTTCTATTGTACTATACTATTGTAGTATACTATTGTAAACTAAATAGTTATCACTTTTCCTGTCGACTCAACCTTTTATTTTATTTTATGTGTTTTATGTTGTTTTGTTGGCTAAAAAAGTTGGGCTTTGTAAGCGAGTGCTGATATTTATTCCTGAACCCAAAGTAGCAGTTGGTGAAACGCTGGTTAATGAGGTTACCTACCATTGCAGGATATCCATCAACTATATTTTATAGCTGGTATGAATTTGTTTACTTAAAATGTATAAGAAAGGGAATATGATTAAGAAATTTGAAATGGTTTTCAATGTCACAATGGCTTAGTAGTATAATTTAAATACCTCTAACTCCAAACTTGCTGGCTATGTAGGCGGAACCTGCCGAATCTCCAACAAATGATGCCATAGATGCTATGGCTACTATATGCCCACTGTTACGCTCTTTCATTGAGGGGAGAAACTCTTTAAGCATCTACAAAAAAATCACACACACTTTTAAAACTAAACAAATATTTATACCAATAAAACTCATTCTATAACTCTCCTTTATAAATTCAAAGGAGGTAAACAAAGAAGTGTGCTAGTATAAACATGTAAATTTTTTTCTTGAGTGAACTAATTATGTTTTCAATCTTTCATATGTTGGCTGGGTACACTCATTTGATTTTAGTATTAAATACAATTAAAAATATTTCTAGAAAAGTTAATTTTTCTAGACAAACATGGATTAAACCAACTATTACATTAAATGCAGTCTCCATTAACCAATTTGTCTACATATATTTTATATAATTACCAATGTTAAAAACTTACTTATCTATTGAAAAACATAATTCATCAGAATTAATATATTACATCATATGATCTTTCCCGCTCGAATCTACTATTCAAATTATCTTTCAAGAATCTATTCGAGTCTCAGTTTCCACGGAAAAATGACGTTCAGAAGAAACACTCTATGGTTACTTATGTGGTGTCTTGCACTAATGCGGGTGTCTCAGAGGGCATAGCCTAACACCAACTCCCCTGACCAACATGTAATACAACGGTCACAGTGAAAGAAGACCCTGAGCTTTTTGTGATCGGAATTTACCCACAATGCTTGCCGCTCAGGCTCTTCCTTGCTCGTCACAAGTATGTTTCTTTTTTATCTACGCCAGAGGCATTTTACATGGTCAACGAGAGAAATACAAGTTTAGTTCTTCTACAACATAATTGAGCGGAAAGCGCATTATAAGTGAGTATCTTCTGCAACTTACTTCCCTTTTAGTGTTTCTAATGACTTGTGGCTCGGTAACTGTTCTTGAGGAAGCAAAAGAAAGTAATGGAACTTATATATATATATATATATATATATATATGTTTTTTAACAAACCTTACCCAAAAGTGGCTCAACAGGTTGACGTCAATGACAGCTTTGATGTCAGCCTCGTCACACTTCTCCAGCAGATCCCCGCCGTACAAGATACCTGCGTTGTTGACCAGGATGTCTACAGGACCTAGGTCTGACATCACTGCCTCCCTCAGCACTCTACTGGCCGCTGGGTCGGCCACGTTACATTCGTAGGCCTGTGGGAGCAAAGTTGTTCAATAATATTTTAACATATTTGGTAAATGTTTGGAACAGACAACCAATTTAAAATAGTTTGATTTAAAAGTAGAGCATTAAAAGAATTATTACTTAAAACATAAAGAGTAAAACATCAAGAGAGTCATAAAGAGGGCTATCGTCATCTGAAGGCTTGTAATCGGAGTTGGAAAATTGTAAGTCTTTTGGAGATGTATCCTATTCAAATGTTTTATTTCTCTAATTATGATCCACCAAAATACTACTTCTCCTAATATTATCTAGTTTGGCCATAACCAATAAAATAATACCTAAAGGATCGGCTTTCCTGAGATTTATACAGTATGTGACCAAAGAGATATTGTTGAAAGTTCAGAAAATAAAAAGATACACTGTATTTTTCCAACTCCGTACGTGTCGTGACAACAGGCCGTGATGAAATCTTGTTATCATCCACCTGGGATACAGAAACAACACGCTTGCTACGCTAAATCACATTGCCTGTCTCAAAATCACGCTTATTTTATTTTAGCCCTCTCACCAGCATCCTAACACCTAAGATGGTTCCTCAATTTTATCATTTGTTTACCTTCACTCTTATAATTAACCGCTTTGACTGAGTGGTTAAAGTACTCACCTAACAATCAATTGAACGATTACCGGTTCAATCCTAAAAAGTCAGCAGCTTTTTGATGGTTCAAAACTGGACCCACCCGTCCCTGGCTTAACATAAATTATACTGACTGATGAAACAACTGATAGTCCGTATCAAAGTAACACAGGTCACCTCACACCATTCTACACTCATTCTTCCATTGGGTTGAAATACGCACCTAGTTGGTGTCCCCGTTTCAATTGATAATGAAAACTACGTAAATTGCCCTCCAGCAACAGTTTTACTATCTTATCGTCATGCTTCTTGCGTTAAACAGACTTCTCTTAACATCTGTCGTAACGCCTTAAGCTGTTTCCCCTTTATTTCATTCGTTTTACCTTGGACCCTCATCCACAGTCGTATTACCTTAGCCACTCCTCCGTCATCTATGATGTCATTAGCAGTTCCTCGGGCGTTGCTGATGTTGATGTCTACTACGGCGATTTTACAACCCTCCTTGGCCAACCCCAAAGCCAAACCTCGACCTAGACCTCGGCCTCCACCTGTAACCTAAGAGATACATGGTCAGTTCCCTGGTATACTTCCGTATCTGTTGGCACAAACAACCGAATGAATATATCGATTATTCGATTGTTTCAATTTATCGATTTATCGTTTGGTTAGGTTAGGTTAACCGTACCTAACTAACCAAACGATATATCACATAATCGATACATCGATCGATATTTTCATTCGGTTGTTTGTGCCAACAGATACGGAAGTCTACTAAGTTCCCTGAGGAGTAACACATACAATTATAAAATGTTCCACTTCAAAATGCAAAATATTTTATAGTGGGTGTTTTAACTATAACATGCATTCTAATTGTATAGCTCTCCATTCATTGTATTTTCAAATTAACTTTGACACTACAATATAATTTTTATATTTTCTTATAATTTTTTAACATAGTTGACTTTTTATATACAACCAATTTTAATGTCAGGATCTATACTTTGTGTTATACAATACCCAACTATATTTTAAGCAATCACATTTTCTCTTAAGTGGTTCTATTTTCATTAAATATAAAGAAATACAAATAGTAGCAAAAGCTTAAAAACGACAGTCTTGTGATATATTTACATTCAGAGATAAGCTTCAATTTTACGTCAGTAATAACTTTGATAAATTAGATTTAATTAATTATCCTTACAGCACTTTTTATTTATTGTGCAAAAGAAATCAGTGCATCTAAACAGATCAGTATTAAAATATTATACCAGAGCCACTTGTCCAGTCAAAGATTTTCTGGGTGGTGGAATGATCTTGCTTATTATTGTCATGATGATGTCATGGATAATGGAGGGTAAGATACACAGTATCTGGGTAACTAGCAAGAACAGCTCCTTGTATGCAATCTTCCTCTGTTCGACCGCCGGAGGGGAAGGGTTTCTTATCAAGCCGTCAGGAAGCCCTGTCGTCTCCATAGTTCTGAAAATATTGATAGCAAATCTGAATAGTTTCTGTCAAATTAATTAGGTTTATTTTCGTAATCACTTGTATAAAAAATATATTTTTAAAATATATTTAATGCTTTTATTGCAACAGTTCCTTGAACTTCCACTGTTTTTTTTTTTTTTTTTTACATGGGAACCGTACCACATTGGCAACAACAACTTTTAGTTGTAATTATTAATTTTGTATTCATACAGCTTTATGGTCTCATTTTATCCTTAGAACAATTGGTAAACGTAACAGTCATAGATCCCTATTTATCTAAAAATTGCATTATTTACCGAAATCATCTATTAGGATTAGGTATAAGGATGATTTGAGCTTTAAGTCGCTAAATTGATCACCATTTAACATTCGACATACAAATTAACCATATTTTATACTAATAACATGTATATTTATATATCTTTCAAGTTTTATAAGATTTGTTTTGCCATGTTCCGTGAACTGATATGGGAGATGTCTATAAAATGTCATTCTTCAATTATTCTATGCAAGTATTGCTTTTGGTTCTGTAATAAATTTGAAATCGTACAATGCCTCAATATTGGAATTTGCATCGGAACGTAAATATTGGTTTTAAAATAATGTGATTTTAAATTGCTGTGATAGTAGGCCTCTCGCCCACTATACGATTTCGGTCGTACGACACTGTGTCGTACGATATTCTTATCATCTGTGTGGTCCTCGCCCACTTTACGACACTTTGTCGGATAAATGGCCAGTTGCTCGGTAGCCCTGGAAGAGTGAGGTGTGGGTGTATTGCGCAATATCTTAAAACAGTGGTTCTGTATCAAATAGTAAAACAATGATTCCGTTACGTGTTGTTGCAATGTGGCTGCTGTGGCGATAGTGGCCAATGTAGGCCTACGGCATTAAAGAAACATTTATTTTTATGTGTAAATTATTTTTTAAGTTAATGTATTTAAAGAAATTTTCAAATTATATTAGTCCATGCATTTTACAAGTTTTTAAATTTACCATAACTATCATAGGGTTTTGGGATAGTCTGGTAAAAAGTATGTATGTTAAATTGTTTTGGATTAGTTTTTAAATAGATTTAATTTTATCAATACAATCTACAAAAAATTATATTTATAGGTTTTAGTGAAACTTTTTTAGGCTGCGGCCACACGGGCGTTTTTTCACGCACAAACGCAGCGTGAAAACACGCGAAAAATATGAGTAGCATTGAAACAAATAGGCGCCCGCTACTGCGGGAAAACACACTGCGTGTGGCATACCTCATTACATTTAATGCTGCTCATATTTCTTGCGTTTTTTCATGCTGCGTTCTTGCGTGAAAAAACGCCCGTGTGGCCGTAGCCTTACACAATATAATTAATAATTAAGATTATACAATAATAAATAATAGCCAAACTAGCATTGTTTCAATAATTATTTTGGTATATTTACTCATAAGTGATGCAATATTTAGACATAATATAAAGAAAAATATAAACAAATTGTAAAAAATAAATAGGAATATCAAAATTACGCAAAATAATGGTTGAAAAATAAGACCAAGTGATATATCAAACATTATAATAAAAAAGTATGCATGAATTGTAAAAAATATTTATTTACGATAAGAAATACGCAAAGTGATATAACAACTATAATAATGACGAAGTATGAGATTGCAAAAAGTATAGGCCTACAGTATGTAGACTACTGGGGAGAACGCACGACATACGATAAAAATCGTATAGTGGGCGAGCGCCCATTTGATCGTACACGCCACTGCAAGTTAGACAGTCGTACGACAGTCGTGTATCACAGTGGCAGTGGACGACTGCTTCACGACAGTTTATCGTAGTCGTGAGATTATCGTACAGTGGGCGAGCTCTCATAAGATCCAATGGTTCACTGCGGAAATGTTGTCGTTCCGACACAGTGTCGTACGACCGAAATCGTATAGTGGGCGAGGGGCCGTAGCTTGATACTAACTCAATGAAACGTTGTAAGTTGTTATTGTTAGTATGGTAATCAACGGTTTAAGCAGTAGGCTGTCCCAGTCCACGTCATCAGGTCAAGGTCACTCACTTAAGTCAGCTGATTTTAGATTATCAGTTTTATCCACGGACAAAACAAACACAGATAACAACAGATAACGGTTTGGATCATAAACATAAACAAATAATATATCTGATCCGGATGTAAACTTGACATAATAGGTCAAACAGCTAGTTAATGGTACTTTCACATTTTGGCTGTTAAATTATTGTTTAGTTTATTTTGTTTCGCACCAGTGATGTTATTTGGTCATGTTCATGGTCCATGCAGTGTTTTAACGTGTACAGTCGTAATCTGTACAACATGTCATATGCAAAACACACCCATTCATATGGATATTAGAAC
Source organism: Macrosteles quadrilineatus (assembly GCF_028750875.1). NCBI lineage: Eukaryota > Metazoa > Arthropoda > Insecta > Hemiptera > Cicadellidae > Macrosteles > Macrosteles quadrilineatus. The sequence goes on from NW_026542594.1 coordinate 179,835,331, forward strand.
ATTTTTATATTTGGTAAGGATAAGCCTTACATTTGGTAAGGATTATAATTAAAAGAAATAACGTCACTGACTCGAAAGTAAACCAGTTATCTCATTATTTGAATGGTGTTTAGAGTTAAAAACGTCAAAACCAGCTGTTACGGTTATTAGTATATAAGATTTGGAGTGACGTCATTTGTTTATTATTATTATGATCCTTTTTATTTTTTTGTTTTTTTTTTATCCGTGCCCATTACTAACCCACACGTTTTGATGCTTACTTATTATTGACAATATTACATTTCTTTTTTTGGACGACATGGTTTTTATCTGAGGTTATTAATCCAGTTAGATATCTTTGGCGTCAACACAGTCCTTGCCACCGGAGTTAATTTCACAAACAAACACTCATTTAAAATAAAAATAAATAAAACAAAATAACAGACTTAAGTTCTCACGTACGTTGATAAAGGTGATATTGGTCAAACTCACGTCATGATAAGGCGCTTACAACGTTTACGTGAGAAAAGTACATTGAAAAAACACACATTGACATTGGTGCGGCGAAATTTCAGTATTGGAGAACTGATGTCCGTTATTTTATTTTTGAATTTTTATTTTAAATGTGTGTGAAATCAACTGTGGTGGACCGCGTTCACCTAATTTAAGTAGGGTGAGGTATGCCCAAAATATTTATCTAACTAATTATTTAAAATTGTGTGTTGTCAGTGCGGTCAAGTTTTGGTCAAGGTCAAATTAGATCTCATGGAAGTGTTAGTGAATTTCGTTAATCTGAATGCACTTCCTACACTTTTCTGCAAAAATCCAATAACATATTAAGGTCCTTGGAAAGAATTTGACCCCCATCCCGAAATAAAAATCCCACAATGTTGTAAATTTTACACGTCGACTAATGGCAAAAATAACAACTTGTACAATCTCACACAATTGTGTAAGAAACTGCTTTTTTAGCAAAACTCCTGTAAAAATAATAGTGTCCAGTCATGACTTAAGTTACAAGTCACAACGTTCCGACTGACAATTGTCTACTCTAGACAAAAAGTTTTCTTCTTGAAGTTAACTGACAGTTTCCCAATTTTCAAGAACACCTCGTTTAGTGGCATCGCCTTACATTAATGCTACTTTAAACTCGTCAAAATTCTACGTGTAAAGTTAAATAAAAACTCATATGGTTGTTTTATTTCTAAAACTTTAAATGTCCCGCTATATTAAAATATATAAAATATTTTCCTATTAAAAAAAAACTTAGTGCCTTGTTTTTGAACTAAAACTCACCCTCTTTTTATTGCTAATGAATAATAGCGACGCCCCCGCCATAGTAAAACAACTTGTTCAATAAATTGACAGGGGACACAATCCCATAGTTTCCCTTGAGTTACATGGACGTTGTCAGTGATAATGAAGTCCTCAATCAAAGTGACGTCTCTCTAAAATAATAGACCGTTTGTTTAGTTTTTGTTTAAATCTCTTTGTTTAGTGTTATACTATTGTGGTCTTTTATTTATGGGGTTTTGTAAATTATGGTGTAATTTATCAGTATTTATTTTTATGTAGAAATATTAAATAGTTTACGGATACAAAAGCTTGATAATATGACATTCCTATTAATAATACGAATTCCTACTCAATACGAAGGAGCAAGCTGGTCTAGTGGTAGAGCACGGGGCTTCGGTGCGCGAGGTCCCGAGTTTAAGTCCCTCTAATCACTTATGGATTTTATCTATGCCGCAACCCTCAAGGACTAACCTGAAATTTGTTAAACAGTTCCGGGTTAGAACCTAGCGTCCTAGGATGTGAAGATGGGACATAACAAATAGGAGCTCAATACAGGATATTGATATGGATATATTGATACAAGGATATTTTAGTGTTTATCTGAAGTTTCACTCTAAAACCAAGTACATTAAAAATGAATTACGGCATGGACAGTGGATGGACTTAAGTAGAGTGAAAATGTGAGAAAGAATCCCCTAAGAAATCACTTCTTTAAAATCAAAATGTATTTTGAAAAAAAATATTGGTGAGGAGAAGCTCACGTAACAAGTTGTCAAATATACTGGAAAATATCGAGATTCAGGTTTGGCCGCTCCTTATAATTAAATAATAAATAGTTGTTAATTAAAAAAATAGGTTCAAAAGTTATTGTAACTTATGTTATTTCCCATAAAAAACCATAAAATAACAAAAAATCCGATTTCTGAAAAAGTGCCTGTTTTGATTAAAATTAGTATGTTATGGTCCTTATAGTTCTAAACAGTATAGTGCAACCTACCATTGCTGTAAAATTTACTGTTTAAAAGTTATTGCGACTTTTGTGATTTTCCCTATAAAATATCATAGATAACCACCGCCTACCTATGATAAAGGTTGTTGACAAGCTAATGGGAGAAAGGATGTGTCAGATCGCTGATACCATTTATTTATTATTTATTTTTATTTATTTTATATTGTTTATATTAATGTTAATTACAGTAGCCCTACATATGAACAATAACAAAAATAAATAATTAATAAATTCGTCTAGCTTTGGTGTACTCAATTTAAATAAGTTCACATAACTACCAAACACCAATAGTGACGCAGCAAATGTGTAGTAAGTTAGTATTGCCAGAACAGAATGGCTACTTAAATCAATGACACAGTAAATTGGCAACAGTCATGGGATTTAAATTGTTAATTGTGCCTAGTTGCAATAGAATTAAACAACTCTAACTAGATGCAAACAATGCTATAAATAGACACTAAATTAGATCTTTACCCTTGCTGTTTGCAACTAAATACGTGATGAAATTGCATGAACCTTCCACCACCAAAAATAAACTTAATTATAAAATAGACAAAAATAAATAAATGTAGACTGCCAGCCGTGCTACGGTTACCATGGTTTCAATAGGTTCTGGCGCACACCGCTGGAAAAGCCATGTAGTTACGTCGTACGTACACGGTGCTCCCAGCGGTGTGGGCCAGAACCTATCGTAACCATAGCAACCGCAGCACGGTTTGGCAGTCTATATTTAATTCTTTTTATCTATGATTATATACAGTGATTAAGGTATACAAACTTCCAATGTATTAATAAATTATTATGTTTTTTTATCCACCTAAAACTAGTAAACAAATTCATAAACATTATTACAAAATCTCGCAAACAAAACATATTTTATGGAATTGAAATAGCTCCTTTTAATGCACCAAACCCGTACAGTGGTTAAAATAAACATAAAGTATAAAATTTTCTATGTCTTTGGACACGTTTTTTTATTATTTAAACTTTGTTTTGGTTGAATTCAATATTGATTCTGTAAAATGAAATACAACTGGGAAAGGATGGTTAAAAAAATCAGTAATGTATAATTTTTTATGATAATACTCGTACATATTACAAAGTTAACTAATATTAATTTTAATGTATACATTTAGGCAAAATAAGAATTTATAAAATCATTATTGTTGTATTGCCTAAGTCTACAAAATGTGCAACACTTAATTTTGAGGTGCTGGTAAGTGGGCAAATTCAAACATAAAATTTCAACAAAAACAAAAATATTTACTAGGCAAGACAATTGTTTGAATAAATTAACAATTATTCCTGGATTTACTTATTTGTGTTTTTTATATATGTTTTATTCTGTGTCATAGTTCATTTATTCATGGTTTCCATTTTTTATTAAATATTTTACTATAGACACTCACTTAAGGGGTGATAATTCTTTCCAATTTTAATTTATAGCATTTTGTAGTAAACAAGCACTTAAGCTCAGTTGAGATACTGACAGAATTTTGACTTTTTTAAATACCGTTGTATTTTATACTACCCGTCCTTCGTACGGGGTTGGTATACAATGCTTATTGCAGTTATACTCGTGATTGCATTTGCAATGGGAGAGGACACGTTTTAAGAAAATTTGGTTTACTATATAAATTTGGACGGTATACTATAGTATAGAACATCTACCATAGCCATAATGTTCTACCACTTCACCTAAACAATAGAAAGAAGTTCTCATAGCTTTTTGTTACTGTTTGGTTCAAATTAGCTGTTGTCATAAATATAAAGAACTAATGGTGCTGCACCCTGTTGGTAAACCGTATAACCTTTTAATGCTATTTGTTTTTGATAAGTTGATAAAATGAGGTTTTGTTTGAAAGTAATAATTGTAAAATAAACTTAAACATTCACTCACTTCATTTATGTTCTTTATTTACATTGTTTTTCTTGTACTAATTGTTTTGGTTTTTCTAGGTTTCTATTTCTTCTTTGTACAGTATATTATAACTGTGTATTATATTGTATTGGGTTGATTATATATCGATTGGGCCTTAACACTATTGAATATCATAGAAACAAATTGTGTAGTGCACAGCTGGCAATATTATTTAAATCCTTTTAAATTTGAATACTCATAAGATTAACATGGGAAACTCTAGAGCCGCTGGGGCGGAGCCCGAAAGGAGTTTTTAAGTAAGAATATGTCTATATGTTAATCGGGAATGTGAGCTCATCATCATCGTACCAAATTGAAACACAATCCGACCAGTAGGTAATGCGTGATTGAACTTCAAACAAACAAACAAACAAACACACAAACTTCCACATTTATAATATTAGTATGATAAGTCAATTTTTTATTAACGTATATTGAACCCGTGGTTTATCATAAATTGTTATGGTCTTATTATTTCTAATAATAGTGTTAACATGAAAGGCTAAACAAAAAAATTACCTAAACAGTGGGACCCTCTACGTCTGAACAAGCGAAATACGTTATTGTGCAAAAACTAGTGACAGCTGGTTCTTAAGTATCAAAATTCACCGCCAATGAATAGAGCCAATCATTTTAGAGGGTTAAGATGCCATTTTGTATTACAGTATTGATATTACATAAAGTCCTTTCCTATAATCTAATATAACCTTTGTCTATTTGTTTGTGGGTGGGTAGGTTTATAGGTTTGGTTGAAAAGTTGATCTCGAAATCAAGCGATAGGATTAAGACTAAATTTTGAAGTTAGAGATTCTAAGGTCTAAAAAACACTACTTCACGAAAACTCTTAATTTGTTCCGAAACTAATTAAAAAATCAATAGTCTTACGCATTGCCAAGTAGCCAAGTAGTTTTTCAAATTAATAATGAAATACACACTTGTAATATGGGTTTATCATAAACCATCCATAGTACATTAATGGTCCATTAATTACCAGTTTTATATGTCGATGTTAATTACATGCACTTTTACAATTTACAAAAAATATCACAATTTCTTGTAATAAAAAAGTATTTAAAAAATTAAAACTAATCTATTACGGTACAGAAAAACGATGTCTATTTAATTGGCAAAATCCAAAACCAAATTCAAATTGTGTTCTGATTTAATAGTTCAATTAATCTTTTACTTACATTAAGAGGAGATGTCCAACATAGTCTAGTACAGACTAAACACTCACTCACAAACTACTATTGTCACTACACTAGTTGTGACCTTGAATGCATCCAAGGGGCGGGGGTAATCAGCTGTTTATAACACATTATGTTGTCATTGTTGTTCGATTTTATCGTAGCTTTATCGGACAGCTTATTAATGAGTTGATTTGGGAAACTTCCCGAATTCGAAAGTGACGTGATTTAAGACTCGTGTACTAAGAAATCTCGTAGATATACAAAAACGCAGAAATATATTTTAGTAGAGAATAGTGGAAACGAGATTAGGAACTCTACAGGTTCAGACGTTTGTAATGTCAGTACTTGAGGTACTCAAATTACTTTTAAGATTCATGTAAAAGTATTATAGTAGGAAAATATTTAACTACTATTTCGAAGAATATTTGTTTGAACATAGCACATATATAACAAACAAATATAACTTTCCAAGCACAATGTAAGTTGGAACCTCAAACTGATAAAAAGTTAATTCTATAAGTAGGTCAACATATCCAAAGCGATATAAAACTTACTATTGCTTAATAAACTAAATCTAAGACATAGCCATTACAGTATTGGATTATCAAACATAATATATGTATACATTATGCATATATTATATACAATATAAATATAATTAATGCAGTTTTGTATCTACTAACATAAATATTTATATATTACCTCTTAAAGCAATTAGTAATGAGATACATGTTATCTCATTAACTTAATAACTAAATACAAATGCAATGAGTTACAATTAATTGTATAAGTTACAAATATGTACAAATGAAATGAGATACCTAACCTTTACCTTATATATACATAGTGAGGCAAAGAGAGCGCCCCAATCCATGAACAGTACAGATTTGATAAGTCGTGTGGAAATTTTATTTTTACGATTAATAATTTAAAAAAATGATTGAATTAAACTTGAAAACAAATATAACTTTCCAAGCACAATGTAAGTTGGAACCTCAAACTGATAAAAAGTTAATTCTATAAGTAGGTCAACATATCCAAAGCGATATAAAACTTACTATTGCTTAATAAACTTTGACAGCCATCAACAGTTTTAAAACATTGTTTTAATCTACGAACTTCCCACGCAAGGATTTAGTCCAGAAAACAGCTGTTTGCTGCCAGCTTATTCAAAAGGGGTTTCATTGCGCACTACTGTTCTGCAATGAGTTTTACCGGACACCAATCAGCTGATTATACTGTATTTAGGTGGCAATAAGTGGTTATAAACAAAAACATAAGAGGTTATGACAAGTGATTTTTAGTCATTTAATTGGTGGAAATATATAAGGATTTGTACAGATTTAGTAGTATGGCGTAAACTATCGTACGTAACTCGTCCAAAATGTGTGTACCGGACTCGTATGGTGATCGACCACCAATCGAACGACCACACTCGTCCGGTAAACACTTATTTTCAGGACTAGTAACGTAATATACTATTGCTGCTTAACTATTAAATGTTAAGATAGTTAAACAAATTTTAAATAATCAGAGACTATACAAATATATAATCACCGTTATATGAAAAAGATAACTAAATAACTACTATTTAATAATACTACTACTACTAATTATTTACAGTGTGTAGCTTTATCAGTTTCCATCATTATCAGGAACAAAAAAATATGATTTCAACCATCAACATTACTAGCCATAGTTATCAAATTAATTTAGATAGTTAACTGAAATACACGTTTGATCTATAGTTAGTAACTAAGTTAATTGCATTCAGAGGTAATGGGTCAAGCTACGACCTATATCGCCTGTTATGAGACATTCCTCACATATGTGTATTGTAATATACCTGGAAAAGAGTTGTCAAACGTGCTTAGACATTTTATGAAGCGATGTTCTTTAGCTCTTTCAATAAAATATTTTACTCGTATTTGAAATGTTCTGCAATTTCAGTGGACAAAACTATTGTTAAAATTAAATTAAATATGCCTTACCACGTGGGTGTCCATAAACAAACTGTTTTATATGTTATTAAAAATATATTTATACAATAATAAATATATATACTCTGAGCCTATGTTATTTTTTTATTTTTATACTGGTTAAAGATTTTACTAACAATACTATACTAATAACCATGCAGTTGTACTATTTATGAGTATATACTTAAGAATCTTTGCTGTTCTACCTCATTTAAGGATTATAAAACCACAAAGATAATTAAAATCTCATGGCATCATAAATGTTTCCAGTACAATCGCTTTGGTATTTGAATAGTAGTTTACGCAACGATTGCGTAAAGACGGTGTTAACGACACGAGTAGAAAATGTTAGGTACGAGCCTTGGCGAGTGCCTTAAAAACTTCTACGAGTGTCGTTAACACTGTTTACCCGAGTTGCGTACTGCGTACACTACTTTACCTACGACAGTGTTTTAATTACTAAAAATTACTACTCATAATTTTAAAGAGAGGTTATGTTTTCGTTTATAACCTCTTATTGCCACTGCCAGTGAGTTAGTGATGCAACGAAACATTGTACCAAACACTAATTGCACCACTCAACAATTAAATTGGCCTGAACAGCTGATTAGTTAAAGTTCGAATCATTACAATTTTACTTCTTCCATCTCAATCCTTGAACCTCATTGGTGTTGTTATGAGTCTATCCTGTTATGAAAGTAAACTAATCTGTTATGAGAAACTTTTAAATTCTAAGAACTGAACTGAAACGGCTACTTTAAAAAACGGTCGTAGGTAAAAAAATATTTTGAAACGGTAATTAATATAAATAAATACTTCAGTGACCCTTTTTAAAATTAACATTGCTCCTATGGCGGGCAAATCCAAGATGGTCCTCAGCCTCCAAGGATTCCCTTGGAAAACCATCACAAAATTACAATGGAAATTTCAAATGTCATAGTGCTCTAGATATTTAAAACACAATCAATGGTATTTAAAAAAAATATTTTCAGATGGTAAATAACTCTTCAGCAGCTGTTTGAAATTAATGCAAGGTGACCGCTAGCCTCCAAGGACTATTAACGATTTAACTTATTCCTTTTAAGCGCGATTATTTTTTAGATCCATAAAATCTGAGACATAGGTTAAATCATTGGTTAAATTCTGCTAAAGTATTAACCCAATGCATATTTGACAGTCGTTTGACCTAGTTAGAAATGATTTCATACAAAAAAGTTACAAATTCGAACTGAAACCTTTGAGTGCAAAACTAGATTGCTAGAGCAAGTTGTTTCAACTTTAAAATCATCACTTTTAGTTCTCACTACACTTAACTTCTTACACGTCAGCTATATTTAAAAAAAATCTAACCTGAATAAAAAAGTTCATTCTTTATAGGTTATCCTCAACTGGACATTTTAACGTATATGTTTTATGAGTTTTGCTTGTGTTTTATTTGCCGGTATAATAATCACAGAAGGTTGAAGTGAATACCTGATGTAAATAGAGCAAAATATTTTACTTTCATTATTGCTCGATCAACAAGTTCAGATGAATATAACAAAGATTACCTGACAATTCAAACTTTTCCGTAACTTTTGGTTATCTATAAAATAATTTAATACTAGTACGCTATCATATGTTCTGCATATATGCGAAGATCACACCCAATTGTTTGTGAAAAACGTTCTCTTTGTTCCCAATACAATGGGAATGCTGTAGAGGAGTTGGCTCACCCTCAGAACAATAGTAATGTTCTTGACAACATATTTATTGATAGTTTACAGTTTCTGTAGAAATTATATTTCAATTTCTTTTGAATGATTGAGATGTAATTTATTATCATTAGGGCTTAGTCAGTGAGAGTGATAGGGTTAACGGTGCCCAACTTGGGTGGAAGTTGTCGGTAATAGCAGACTATAGAATACTGTAATGGTTTACATAGTCTGTGGTAATAGTAAGTTGGATATGGATTACACACAACACCTGCTGTTACAGTCTATACTAGCATAGAGGGGGGGATTTGGCTATTTCCTTTATTGGCTTTTATTTTGGTGAAATATAAAAAATATAGTGTTATAATTCGCATGCTGTAAGGGATATAAAACGAAATTACCTGAAAAACATTGATAAAGAATTCATTAAACGCTTCTCTGTCAAGTATTTATCATTAAACTTTTAATAAATAGTTCTGACTTAACAAAGAGCCAATATTAATCAGTAGAAAAGCTGTTAAAAGAATCTCACTCTAATCTTTTATCCCGATTTGGTTTTAATTGCATGCAAAAAATGCTATGAATTTTTATGTATTTTCTATTCCTTAAATATGTTACCCAAGCGAAACCCAAACTTCTGTCAACCTTTTTAGGTTTTAGCCTAAAACTGTGTTATTATCACGTATATAAAATACATTGGTGATTTGTGGGAATTGAACCCGGGACCTCGGGCTCCGAAGACCTAGTTCTACCACTAAACCAGTTCGTTTCTCAAAATTCTAACTTCCACTCCATATCCACACACTGTCATAATACTATCACATGTTACGCAATTGGAAGTGTGCGTTTGATTTGAAAGGGAAAGCAATCAGCTGTTTGTGTCAAACTAGGAAGTGATTATTCTTGGATTGGGATTAATGGGATTATTCAAGTACAAACTGAGGAATTCGTCATAACGACTGACGCATAGTAAACAAATACTCGTACTAAAATCCAACATGAGTTTTCTGAATTCTCAAATGATATTAATGTAAAACTATATCACTAGGCACTAGGCAGTCCAAGACATGATACGGCTTTAAAATATTATTATTACATCTACATTGCAAAAGCAATACTGAACCCGTTTAATAAGTAACTTTCCACATAAACTTAGAAGTTGCCTTTTATTAAATGTAAACTAGAGGAGCCGTGGCGTAGATTAAGAACTTTAATAGGGTCAAGTTTCGTTTTAAAGGCGAAGAAAATATGCAATACACTTTTAATATTTAGAGATTACGTGTGTTTAAGTTAGTTATTAGGGGAATAAAACTACTATTTTGAAATAAGTTAAATTTTTCTATCTACGATCAACACCATAACTTAACTTAATCATTTTACAATTAATTGTAAAAAAAGATACCTAAATAATTATTAAAAATGGCTATAAAGCCAACGTTCATAATTTTTCCTACAGTTACCTAACAATGTACATGTTCTCTCACTGATTTGAGAAAGCAAAGTGGCCAATTTGCTCATCAGTGAGACAATGTTAACATTGTCTCACTCTAATTACTTTGTCTCACTCCAGATTTGCAACGTGAAGGCACGAAATAGTGAGCACGTAACATGCAGGCAACGTCTTATGCGCGCGAAATACGTTGGCAGCACTGGCTGTAAATCAGCTGGTCAGCTGTTGTACTGTTGTATTTGTCACTTCACATTAAATGTTATATTAAAAGTTCACTTCTGTGTAAAAATAGGTTATGTTTCTTCACCAATTTATTTGTTTTATAACTGTGTTTTTGTAACTGTAGGAAAAGTATAATGTGCAACTCGAGTTCAAAGTACAATTGCCTCTCTCGAGAAACCATTCCTCACTCGCCTACGGCTCGTGAGTAAGAATTTCTCTCGAGTGAGTCAATTGCCCACTTTTCTCACTAGTTGCACAAATAACTATTGTTTAGTCTTGTTTAACATTTTACTATGGTTAAACAACTCAACGATCAGCTGTTAAAATACACGTCATATTGAAACCGTTATAAGAAAAGTTTGTCAGCTTCAGTGAATCTTTGAATTTGAACTCTATGAATAAATCAAAGGCTAGGAGGGCAAAGCCCTACAAAACATTCTTTTACTTTTTATGCACCCCTCCGCTAGATTTTAATCTAAATAATTATTGCTCAATCATAAATAAAATGGTTCAGAACGATGGCTGAAAAGGTGATGTTACAGAGAAAACCTTTGTTGTGTAATCTTGAGAAAAATTTCCTGAAGAAATCCGAAAAATAACCTTTAGGTTCTTAAAAGGCAAATCATTTGTCTGCAGTTTCATAACTGTAAAATATTGACGCGAAAGTGTTGGTAAACTATGAAAAGTCTGTATTGGAATTTCCACGTTTGTAGCTTTACCGTATTGGGCAATTCATTTAAATGTTAAATCTATTCCATAGATGTGCGGTTATTAAGAACTAGAGAGAAAAAAACAAACTTTGCACTGAAAAATTAATCAAAGGAATAAAAATTTAGACGGATAACGCTTTTTAATCTTCTTACGTAGGCTTTCGCGGCTGGTTCATAACGCTTTTTAGCATTACAAAGCCTAACCTGGCTTAGCTAAAGTACATAATCCTATAATTTCCAATAGTTTCATGTAAACCCTGCCTTAGTGTTTCATGTAAAATAATAAGACTTTATAGGCTTGTTGATACATCGGTTTTTTGTAACTTTTAAATGATAATGGTGTTATCAAATCGTCTGATCAACTAAATATAGCTGATCAGTTCACCCGTCCGTTAGAAAACCCCGGTTTATACGATAAATGATCAATTATTCCATCCCGATTGCTAACTCAAAATGGCCATTATCACCTGGGGAAGTGGATCACATGGTGGTGGGGGAGGGAGTCGGAGGAAGAATGATCGGTTGAGGGGAGGGGGGCTATAGACTGTTTTAGTTAACGTTTACGTTTACACCACATGTTACGTCTAAACGATGTGTTCCACAGTTATAAGTGTAAATATTTATCAGTTCCAAATACATATTTCACATTGTAATAGTATATTACGTTACTAGCCTGAAAAATGTGTGTTTACCATACGAGTGTGGTAAAGAAAATTTGGTACTTACGTATTATACGGAGGCCACTTATTTTACAGCGCGCTGCGGCGGTTGGGTTAAGTTGGGTTATCATAAATATGTTTTTAGAACTTTCCTAGTTTCGTTATGAATCGAACTATACGAGATGAGTCATAAAAACTTATGATAACCCAACCTAACCTAACCGCCGCAGCGCGCTGTAAAATAAGTGGCCTCCGTATAATACGTAAGTACCGAAAATTTTGACGAGTGACGTTTGTTATTTGTGAAGGAAAACAAACAATTCAATGAATCAAATTTAAATATAGACAATTTTAAATGGAATTAGTAAAACTTGTTTGCATCACTAGAAAGTATAAGAAAACTGTAGTATCGTCGATCTCGATATAGACTAGGATCACGCCCAATAATATGTGAAAAACGTTCTCTTTGTTCACATCACAATGAGATGGTTGTATAATGACAGTTCACAGTTTTCTACAATGGCTTTGTTTTTGACAACACTTAATTCGAAATAGTTAATCACATGTATGTGATAGTAGTATTTTACACTTACATCAATGTTATGTTTCTAAGTATTTATCACATATATTTGAAAATATTATGATGAATAATATCATGGAGTAACCAACACAAGTAGACTTCTCATCCCTGTTGTACATTTTGAAGCTCGTTTTTCGTGTCTAGTTCATGTCTGGTGATACTGATCACTAGTGTGGACAAAATTTAGTTTATATTATTTCAGGGTTAATTAAATGTTTTGTGTTTTACTGTTTGGTTATATTACTAGGGTTCGAGTTATTGTTTGTGATTAGATCGTTTTATTCGGTTCAACAAGTTTTTAACTACTGAAGTAACAAGAGAAAATTTTTTAACAAAACACGACCTCTAAATTGCACCGGACAGAACTAACAATAAAATTGGCTTAAACTTTTCAACAAGGATAAAAAATAAACAAAGGGACGTACACTCCTGTTTTATCTATGCTTATATATGTTATTCATAGTGCTTTACCTGTTAGACGTACACAATTCACACGATTTGATTAAGTTTTGCATATTTACGTAATTTTTAAAAGATTACAAGAGTTTATTTAACCAATCACGAATGTCTTTAATTTACTTGTCAATTCAATACTTACGGAAATGAATACGTTAAAGTGTGGTTTTAAACACCTTCCACCCATCAAAGAAATAGTCACTTACGTTTACCACTTTTGAGCGGATTTTAGAGGAAAATTAATCACTTGTTTGTGTCAACCTCGAAAGTGATTATTGTTGGATTACAAAGGAGATTATTACGTTGGATTAACCTGCAGGACAACCTGTTGCAATTACACTGTATTGTAAACGAATGATTTAATTATATTACAGTGTTTTAGCCATTGTCAAAAAAAACAAAACTGTACCTTAATAAGATTGTCTAGTATTATAAAGATTTACTTTTCACACTTCTAAGTGTTCGTCACTCTGAGGAAGATTAGAAAGTTTTGATGGCCATCCTGGATTAAACCCTTGAAGTTCTGAGCATGAGCCTAAGGGCTTTGTTTTGAGGTTCTCTATAACTTGTGAATGTACACACAAATCTCAACACTACAGGAAAGTAGTTTTAGATATTAGGGAAGCTTACACACACATACCTTACATCTGGAATCAATTTTGGATATTTATTCCAGTAAACTCATAAATTTATATGTTAAACGGTTTTCATGTCCTTAGGCAATTTATAGTTTAAAATGTGTTTTCACGTATTGAAAATAGCTGGGGAGCGAACAAGAGTGTAGGAGCTTTCAACATTGAAGTTTAACCTAAAATACTAATCTGAAAGGAGATAATGTTACAAGTGTCATGGAAAATAACATCAGGCCTCCAGCTTTACTAGGTATAGTTACGAATTTATAAAGCTGTTCTATATTGAAGGTAGCTGTATCAAATTGTGTGTTTATTTATTAATATTGCACAAAAACAATTTATACAATTACGAAAACGATAAATTATTAATGCATTTGAAGATGTAGATTAATTTAAGGAGTTTTTGGAACTCCTTGAAGTTTTGGAACCTTGGATTTTTTTAAGTCTTGAACAATCTAGTATCTTATGTTCTGGATATAGTCAGCGATCGCGTGCAATCGTTTGTAAAAACGTTCCCTTTGTTCACAACAATACAATAGCATTGTTTTTGAATGACAAAGTTATCCGTTTCCCACAACAATAGCACTGTTGTTGACAGCACTTTATTCATGGATAGTTTAAAATGTAGAAACATTATACCATTACCTATTTAAGTATAAAATACTGTACAAGGTCACCTGAAATAATTCCGTACATTTATCTTAAGTAATCTCTTGTGAAATTTTTGTTTTATACAGGAGTTCTGTGATTTCAAAAACGTATTCTATGGTTTAACTTTTTGTTAAATACTTAGAGGAATCTCAAGAGTCGGATATTTAGTACCAAAAGTGGCATCTTTCAGTACCCGCTTATGCTCAAGTTTCTTTAACACTTAATTTCACGTTCGGAAAAACCAAAGACGGGGATAATTGGAGCAAGTGGAAGAAAATTACTTTCGTTATAAGTTGTGAACGATACTTTTCATCACGACAAAAAGATTCTCACATATAGAATGACAAATCTAAATAAAATGTAAACTATTATATTCCCTAAATAACATGTTTCTATAATAAAATAAAGCAAATGTTATAAGATTTCAAAGTTGTGTTATTGTGCATGAAACATATGCACAGCAACACTTACTTCATGTCTATTCATGTTTACATTTACATTGATAAACAGAAAAACAGCTGATTTAAATTGTAAATATGCATGGTAAATAAATACTAAAGCACGTGGTGAGCTTAGGAATGATTGAGAAGGGGAAGTAAATTTAGAGCAAGGGAAATCAGCTGATCACTTTTCCTTGCTCCGAACTAGAGGATCGAAAATAGCTACTTTCTCTACGGAGTGATGAATAGGTTGTATGCATACAAGACACAGTCAGATACGATCAGCTGTTCCGCTTTTAAGGTAATCTGGTATGAGGGCGAAAGTAATCAGCTGTGTGTGACAAATTAGGAAGTGATTAGTGCTGGATTACATCCAGATTATTCAAGCAATCTCGGTTTGGATCAACTTTTACTATGATTTCGTATTTATGGTGAACTTATAACTATAATAGTTAAGGTTTTCAACCTTCGTAAAAAAAATGAAAACGTATAACATTACCTAAAAGAACAGTATACTAACCTTTTATGTTGGTTCACATCTTTGAATATGTATTATAAGAAATTTTATTTATTTAAGTAGAAAGTTGTGTGGTCAGTGTGGACGACTCAAATTTAAAACCACAAAGGTCTTATCAAAAGCCAAGGAGGTAATTTCCGGCTTTCTTGATCGTTTTAAAATTACTCATGAAGCTAATCAGCAATAATAGACAAAATACATACGATTAAAAGTATAGGAAATTCTTATTGAAGCCTTTGTAGTGATGTAAGTTTAATTTTATGAGTTTTGATTTAAAATATTAAATGGTGCAAAAATCTTACATGTCGAATGTTGCTTGACATAAATATATATTTATTGAATTTTAGTCAACAGGCAAGTTTAGTCATGTCAACACCATGAATCCAGCCTGAAGGAGTTTAGCGCAAGTACTTAATCCAAAAACGTCATGTACCAGCTAACACTGTCTAAACATTTAAAGAGAAATACCTTACTAATTCTGTAATCTTGATAGTACAACAATTTGATATAGGTTGTTTGCACCTATCTGTTGGCTATTGACACACATTTGAAATTATAATAGTTAAATTGTCTAAACATGATACGATTGCATCACACGATTACGAAATACGATTACAACATTGAAAGGATTCTAGTTATTGGTGTCATAATTAGAATGATCAGTTATTCCATTATACGTCCCGAGTGGTGGATAACTCAATTCAACCACTAAGTATAACCTGGGGATGCGAATTATTGGCCTGTGTGAGGGGGTGGGGGGGGGGGGGGGTTGGAAGAGTTATTATAATAAGGTAATAGGGAGCAGATCCAATCAGTTTTGTCAATTGCGTTTCCAATTGTTACGTAATTCTGTGACAACAAACAGCTGACAGTTTATGTGAAATACAGGAACTTACTGGTTGTACTTAACCTGTACTAGTTGTCGTTAAGGAAAAAGAGACTTTTGACTTTTTAATTTTAAATAATATTCTTAAACTTAACTCTTCGTTTAAATTCGTATATTGGTAAGTAAAAGTGGATTAAATAATGTTATCAACCCCTAATGAACCTATTTTAATATAAGATATTTATATGCAGATCTTGGAGATTAAATTCATGTTTTAACTTATAGCATATACAAGGGAAACAAAGGGAAACTTTTATTTGTTTAGTCAATGCTTATAGTCTTGAAACCATCCATCAAATATATTTTTCCTGCAGTCACCCGACAAAGTGGGCTTCCTTGCACAGATCATAATACAGAAAACTGCTAAACGCTGCATTTACTTACTTTGGCGTACAGTTTTTTCTTTGACGCACACCAGTATTCCAACCAAACAACTCAAAACAGTGTTTAAGCACGTAATCCGTGTACGCTTGGAAATAGGTTGGCAACACTTAAAGATAATAATACTATGAGCAGCTGATTGACTGTTATAACTACGATTTAACCTGTCATTTCGTGTCTATAGTTTCGGTATTTCTGAACTTTCTGGACTTTTCTTTTAAACGTTTTTAAAACATTCCTACGATCTTAATAAACAAGAAAATACCTTTAAAGCATTTTTTTTTGTTGTGGCGTCACCCAGTGTGACGACGTCTTAACTTGACAGGAGACGGGACTAGTAAGAATAAAAACTACACAATTAGTTAATGCCACGGGCTGCACGGACCGGGATAAGGGTTGCAGGACTAGGACGGACTGACGTAGTGGTTAGATGCACGGGTATAGCGTGGTCGCGGCAGCCAATGGGAATTTATTAAAAATCACCTGATATGACGTCAAAGACGTGGCGTGATATGGTGTGATGTACACACACACTAACACACATTTACATTTTATACAACTTTGGTTTCCTACAAGAAACGCTGTTTTACAAAGATATTTAATACAAAATCATTGAATATACTACATTAGTAAAAAAAAAAAAAAACGTAATATAAAAAAATTATCCTTATGCATATCAAAGCATACTCACATGCATAGGAACAACTATCCCCCACCCCTTCGTTAGTTTTGCCGAACGTTAAATTTAGTAATTACATTACTTACTTACATGTTTAAAAAAAAAAAAAAAAAAAAAAACACACAAAACAGTGTGGTTTTATTATGCAAGTAATCCGTGTACTCTTGGAAATAGGTTGGCACCACTTAAAGAAACGACTACGATCAGGTGTTGCAGTGTTTCCCATTTCGTTCAACGCTTGCATTTAACCTAACCTAAAACGTGTTGTTAAGTGTTTGAAAGATTAATTATTTCTATGCTTTATAATAACTGAAGGACAAATATAATGTGTAACACGAGTGCAAATTGCCTTTGTTGCACTCGAGAAACTTTCCACACTCGCCTCCCGGCTCGTGCGTAAACATTTCTCCCGTTCGCAGCAAAGTGCCACTTCGCCCACTAGTTACACAAAATAACTATAGCACGACCGTCCTAATGACATAAATTCAAGAGATTGAATTTCATTAGTTTATTTTTAGAATTATAACTAACATTAGTTCTTTGAATTTTAACATTCTCATATTACATTTATATAAACAATATAACTGTTGCCATAAGTGCAGACTATGTGCTTAACCGATCTCCACATGGAAGTTAAATAAAGCTCTTTATTTAGGTCTTATTAAATAGTAGAGCTATAACCTACACTACTGTTACATGACTAATTAACATTGCGATAGTCCTATGTCTGACACGAAGTGATAGTGAGCACGTGATTGACCCTAATTAAGACATAATAGGTTACTAGTGTTAGGAATACATATCAGTTATCGTAATTATAGTATTGGGTTGGAAATAACCTAAAACGTTCTATTCATTTAGAGATTATATTTTAAATGTTTTTAAACTAATTATTTGTACCTTAAGGTCGTAGTGTTTAGAGAATGAACACCAAATTATAACTTGATCTTTTAATATTTCTTGCCACCGTATAGTAAAATGGTATTTTAGAAATTAAGTTGATAATTTAACTTTTGGAGTATAGAGGGTAAAGGTTTTATTTTTAACATTAATATTTTTTTACTTAGAAATTACTTTATTTTGATAAACTTCTTAAATTCAATTCAGTTTATTTTAGTTGTATTTGCATAGCTATAACTTTTAAATAAATAATTTGTTCTACGTTGTTGTGATATCATTAAAACTACATACCCATTCTGCAGAATTTAAAATTGTATTTCAAGCTTGGAGCTAAAGAAGCATTTAACATGAATAAACACCCTCACCACAGCAAACCTGCAGACTAAACGAGTTTCTATTTGCTTGATTGGATTTACATTAAAATGTCTCCATCACACGTATTTCCTATTTAAATAGCGTTAGTTTAATGAGTAGGCCTACTTAGGTTTGCTACAACAGAGAGGGTAAAAACGGTTTTTTATGTTAATAGTTTAGTATGAAATAAATAAATTTTTCTAATTTGTTCAAAATATGTTCATAAACAAGCAAACTGCAACAGTTTACTTATTCTCCTTAAGAATAACATGGGAATTTTAAATTAACAATATTTTGAAATTTTCTCCGTAACTATTAGGCGCATAGTAACGCTTCAATATACTAAATTATTTGTTTTTTAAGCTCTACAAAATGGTTTGGAAAGAGTTTGCTAAATTTAGTTAGGATCTAGAAAGTGTTAACTTTATAATAAAAGTAAGAAAATCTAAGGTTACTGATACGATCCGTTTTAAATAAAACAATCTACACAAACCTGCTATTTTAATGTATTTTAAAAATAAAACCCCGTATTCATAAGATAATTTGTTTCAAAATCTAAACAGATAATCTTGATTTCTGAAAACCTTAGGTCTCAGTTTTGTAATCTCCAAACATAAGTACTCGTAACTAAACAATTAACTTCTCAACTGTGAAAATATTACTAAATAATTGATTTTATTTCTGTTTCAGATATTTTGGAGCTGACTATCAACATTCGGTAAGTATTTAATAGATTCAGGGAATAGATCAAATGATTAATCACTAAGTACTTCGTAATGAGTTATATAAAACCTAAAGAAACATCTAAAGAAATTACATGTTAATTTGTTTTTGCAATATTACGTTCGTGGCTTAGGTATACCAATTTTTAAATGGAAGGGTTAACATAAACAAACGTCATCGAGATTCTGTTTCGATTGATTTATTTTGGTTGCAAGTTAGGTGGTAACAATCGTCATAATACGATTTTAATTCATATGTAAAATGAAACAGATCGGAAATATAAAGTCGGTATTCCATGTATTATGTTTTATTTTTTTACTGGTTCTACATATTGTTTAGCTTTTATATAAATGAACCTTTTTACTTGTTATATTGTAATGTTAAACTTACTTAAGTCTATCTTAGCTTATTGGGTTTACAAGTATTAAATCGAATAAGCAATATTTACTCGAAATGAGTCACGGTTACAATAATAATTCTTTAAGAGAACCAACCAATGAAAACAAAAAACTCTGCGAGTTTTTCTAACTAGATAAGTAAAGCTATTTTAAATCTAGAAAAACTTTCACACTCTAGTTATCATTCTGTTCTCCATACATGTGAGGATCACACCCAATTGTTTGTGAAAAACGTTCCCTTTGTTCCCAATACAATGGGATTGTTGTTTAATGTCAGAGTCGGCTGTTCCCACAAGAATGGCACTATTCTTGACAACCCTATATTCATAGATAGTTTGCTATTTATAGTCTCCATCAAATATGTTACTTAACTAAACGATTATTATGTCGTTTCATTTACTTACTTACATTACTATTTACGTGTTATTAATATTTTATAGAAAGGTTATAAAAACCGATATACATAAATTCATTATTTTAACACTTTTATGAAAAACGATAACTTGAAAAACGCTTAGTTTGGTTTGTTTTTATTACTTATGGCAAAGTCAAAGTTTTATAACAATTTATTCAGAATAATTAAACAAACACCTACTTCTATAACGTCCTTCAACACGGCCATCTGGTTCGAGAAGGACGGAAAGTAATCAGCTGTTTTGACGGATTGCAAGATGATTAATACTGGCTGACAGCTGAGATAAATAGAGAGAACTAAGTTGTGGACCGATTACTGCCTTAATTACGTACCAAATACATCTATTGCAGTACAAAAACTCAAAACACTGTCTAATAAGGGGGAAATTAGAATATCCACAAACTCACACCAGATATAATTAATTTTCAAACAATAGCTAAGATAAGAAACATCCCGCTAGAGATTAGAAAGTTGTGTGGATTACCGGGTTGAAACCCTGAAGTAAACCCCTAACACACAGTTTTAGATAACTTAAACTTATGAACGTACATTCTTCGAAGTGAGCGTACCGTATATTAAATTAAAAACATACATTTAGAGTGTAAGGAGTTTCTATTGAAACGTCTCTTGATTTGTATACTTAAAATTATTTAATAAATATATAGTTTTAATAAATAATTCCTATATAGTTTCAATCTGTTTACTTAACACCTTTAAGTAATAAAGAACAAACTTAAAAACACTGAATTTTCAAACACAATGCAAACTAGTTGGTATTATTTACAGGTTTAAACCTGCTTACATCATGAATCCAGCTTGAATGGAAGCCAGCTTGAAGTGGTTTAATGCAAGGAGATAATCCTATGACGTCATATTCTGGATAACACAACCTAATGTGTCATGGCAAATAACATCGGGACGATCTTGTAAACTTGTTGGAACAACAGTTTGAAGTCAGTTGCTTATTGAAACAGTTTGTTGCCAGCTGCTTGTTTATACAACATTTTAATGCTAATTGATTTTGGTACTAAAGTTTATCAAACGTTTGTTCCTCTTGTTCTAAACATAGGCTAAAATTCCCATTAAATGCAACCAAATAGTTTTCTCATCGATAGGAATTCTCAGATTTTGATGACATTACAAACACAATAAGCTATTCCCGAGTGTACGTATTATGTAGTTTTTTTATGTTATAATAAATCAATATCAGATAATAACCACGCTTTAGTCAGTAGAGTTAAAACTATCATAACTGAATCCTAATATCTGTAACTAAAAGTTTATATTTACATACTTTGTTAGAAAGCTGTGTCCCAACTCTCAGTCTCTTGCAGAAAATTGGATGTTAAATTGAATCCATTGTGTAAGGCCCGCAACAGTTCTTTGTCTCTAGTTCCTCGCAGACGTTTACTTGATACGAATCCGGTCATCACTTACACTTCCAGCAGTTATATTCCATGAAAAGGGACTCTTCAAAGACTGCTATTTTTACCGTGAACGATACATGGAGAGGGCTAGGAATGTCTATAATTGAGCATACCTCAGACAATGACGTATCCGAGTTCAATTCATAGTTACACCTTCCCACAAGTATAACTTTTAAGGCACCAAAATCAAACTCTCTGTAAAAAAATATACACTTAAAGAACTTAAAGACTTAAAGAACTTTTTTATTCAAACCCCATTGAACAAATACATTTATCTACCTTTACCTTTACCTTCTTCTTCACCGCCACTCTCCTTAAGACGGGTATGTCTTCTTCTTTGGGCAAAGCCCCAGGAAGTATCTAGGCAAGTGATTGAGTATTACGATTGAATGATTAAAAATGCTTTAGATCAAACTAACAATGAACTATATTCATAATGGGATGCGAAGGAATTGATTAAGGTATTCAAACTTCTATAGAACTGTTTGTAATGGATATAAAGAAAAACTGAAAGTACTGTACAGTTTCAAGGTGAAACCCCTTTATAATTTGACGTTTTTCTCGACGGTCTGTTTTAGAATACCTAACAAACAGTTTCTGTTATCAAACATTTAAAAATTAATTTTCTATATCCATCCAATCTTTGCCTGAACACAAAAAGGAGTTATCTTCGTTCACCGATAACTATCCTTTTGACATAAATCTATACAGAACTTTAAACACATGTTTGCCCAGCTGTGGATGTAATTAGCTTTACAATCTTTAATGATATTGTGAGACTACACAGTCAATATAGTCTAAGGGACTACTAGTATTGTCATAGTATACGCATACGCCTGTTGTTTAAACAAGCCATTGACTATTTGATGGATATAGCCTATCAAGATAATGACCTCTATATGCATTACAATCTGTTTACGCGTTAACATTTTAATTTCTTCACATTTTTAGAAATACATTTCTGTATATTTCACATACCATCAGATCAATAAATACCCCCGCCACAGCAAACCTACAGACAAAGCGAATTTCCATTTGCCTGATTGGACTTACAATAATATGTCTCCTTAAAAATATCACATTTATTCCCTATTTAAACAGAATTAGTTTAACGAGTACTTAGGTTTGCTGCAACAGGGAGGGTAAATTTTTTGTTATGTTAATACTGTAGTTTGGTAAGAAATAAATGCATTTTCTAAATTTGATCAAAACATGTTCATAAACAAGCAAACTACAACAGTTGACTTATTCTCCATAAGAATAACATGGGAATTTTAAATTTACAATTCGTTAGAATTTTCCTCGAAACCATTAGGCGCATAATAAAGCTTCAATATACTTAAGTATTTGTTTTTGTAAGCTCTACAAAATGCTTTGGAATAAAATTGCTAAATTTATGTTTTTTGGGTAAAAAATAAGAAACCCCAATTTTCACCCCATAAAACCCTCCATAAACCCCCGTTCCCATAGTCCGATCATGCTGGTTCGTGAACTCGTTCAAATAAATGTAGGTTTACACGTTTATACAAAATTTCATCAAAATCGGATCATGGTGTTTTTGGCCACTAGGGACCTTAAAACGAACAAGTAAATCGGCCTCGGGTCCAGGTATCTATGAGTACTACAGTAATAGCTTATTCTTCTTATAGGAAATTTGCTAAAATGTAATAGACTAAGTTTTTAACATAAAAAAATATTATTATTATAATTAGTGAGATTTTACAACAGCAGGATCTAGACATGAGTATTCGATATGCGATTAGGCTTACACCTTAGGACCAAACGGTATTACGTTACATGTATCAATGTAATGAACCAATCAGATTGAACCCCCCTTCAATTCCCCTTCCCCCCCCCAATGATCCACATCCCCAGGTGATAGTTAGTGGTTATTTCGAGTTGATTGACACTCGGACCATAATTGAATAACCGATAGTTTACGGATGCGATATCAGCAGTTGTCAACGAATCGATTGTTTTTTGCACGTTGTAATTTTTCACTTCATAACCATCAAAGAGGTACAAACAGCTGATGACAAACTGTTGCATTAACAAGCTTAAAAGACCAGCCTAATGTTATTATCTGAAACGTTTAGGTAGGGTTATCTACTATATGACGTCATGAGATTATATCTATGTGTTAAGCCACTTCAAGGTTTAGTGCTGTTGACAGGCATAAACTTCTCTCAAACTGTAAACTATTTTAATTTTGTCTAGAATATCATTAGTTGTGTTTTAGCGAATTTCCATACAGGGAGGTGGTTATTATCGTAGGTGGCACTGTAACACCTAGGCCCGGGACCGATTTAATTTTTAATTTTGTAATTCACAAGAGGCCAAAAACACTGTTAATGTGTTAAAATTTGTTTATATGTATAGATTCATACGTGCATAAATGCGGTGACTAGAAATTTTTTTCCTATTTTCATGAAATGTGGGTTGAAGGTTGGGATAAATTGGGAATGAGCTTACGAACCATCATGATCGGACCATGGAAACAGGGCTTTATGGGGGTTTTCATGGGATTAAAAGTGGGTTTTCCAATTTTTGACCCTTAAAGAATGGAATTTCCCAACGTCTCTCTAAACCATTATGAAAAGTTTGATAACAAATAATTTTGTATTGACGTGTTTTAGTATTGGTTATGGGAAAAATGTAAATAATGTTATATTTAAAATTCCCATTCTTATGGAAATTAAGTAAACTGTTGTAGTTTGCTAGTTTATGGATATATGTTGACCAAATTTTGCAAATGTTTTTAATTTTATAATATTTTATAATTATTAGTGGAAAAATAATTTTTACTCACCCCATTGCAGCAAACCCAAGTACTTCTTACATCTAATTTTATTTTAAATTTAAAATACTTTGTCATGTTTATGGAAATATCCTACTAATATTATAAATGAGAAATTTTGGATTTATGGATGTATGTTTGTGACAAGTAAAAGCGAAAAATACTAGTCGGATTGGGCTGAAATTTGGTATGATGATAGCTCACATTCCCGATTAACATATAGAAGTATTCTTATCTCAAAAGTCCTTTCGGGCTCCGCCCCAGTGGCTTTGGAGTTTCCCATGTTAACCTTATGAGTAATAATATTTCAAAGGAATAAAATACTTTTGTCAGCTGTTTTAACTACACAAGTAGGTTCTATGATATTGAATAGCATTAAAAAGGTACAAGGTTTGCCAACAGGGTGTAGTACTATTATTGTTTTACATTTATGACAACATCTATCCTATTAGAGCCATATAGGTTCAATTTTGTTTTTAAAAGGCTTATGTGTAACTATTTTTTCAACAGATGTAAAGATCAAAATGTTTCTATTTCGTGTTCTCTTTCCGTTGCAAAGCACGGGTACGGGTACAACAGCTAGTTTTAGTATAAATCCAATTAGGCAAATTTTATTAGTCTGAAGGTTTGTTGTGGCGGGGGTATTTACTTACATATATCTACGCCCTGGAATCTTTTGCATTGTTTTCTTAGAGCAACTGTTCAAACCCTTGTCTTTTGACTATGTGATGTTAGTTAAGACTGCATAATTTATTATAGCCCGATGACTAAAGGCATCTATATATTGTTAGGATATTGCTTGGAATTTAACCAGCAACCTCCAGGTTAAAAGGTCACCACTACAACCACTTGGCTAACCAGACCGTTATATTATTTTATTTAAATGAAATTATATTCTAAAATTACAAATTGTAGCGGAGAAGGTAAAACATTCTCATATCAAATAAACAATTATTTAACAATTAATTATGAGCCACCTGTTTGAATAAGTAATTTTAATGTGAACCAGAGCGTACATGTTTCTCTAAGCAACAGATGGTAATGTTAATTTTTTCCTTCTCATAAAGGAAAATATAGCTAAAATATCTACTTATTTTGCATTTCTAGTTAATTTATTTTAAACCCTAAACATAAAAATGTTAACTAGGGATCTTACTATACAAAATATTGAAACACGAATAGTTTGCATGTGTAAAATCATAGACAAATAGAATGAATATTTATTATATTTGTCTATGGTAAAATATAACGAACGCTTATTTATTTATTTATTTATTGCTCTTGTTTATTGCGCTTATTCCTTTCAGCTTTAATTTAGATCATTAGCACTTTCTTCAACACGACTTAGTATTTAATTTTTGAAAATATGTAGGCCTAATTGTATTTGAAGGCCAGTTCGCCAATGAGAAAGAATGTTTTAAGATTCAAAGTGTATTCAAAGAATATCTACTAGTATTCTTCAATTAGGAAAAATCCAGATAAATACCATTTTAACGCATTTATATCCTCAAAACTCTGGCTTTTTATGGAATATGCAAAAGTATGTTATTCAACTGAATTTAAATAAATAATTCCTTGTCGGAGAGTCAATTTGATGCACAAAGGAAGTATCCGTATATAAATGTTTGCCAAAACCAACGAGCGTGGAAGTGACTTTGAGTGCTCTTCAACGTCAATATTATCATTGACTATCGATATTGTCTGTTGTTTCCTCTTAAACAAAGCGATTATTATCTGATTGTGTTCGATAATGCTGTGTGATCTTGTCTCTAAAACATGTTTATTTATTTTAGTTTAATGTTTTAGTTATTTTATTTTACTATTTAAACAAATACCAAACTCACAACAAATACCATTGAGGGGGGTAAGTTGTATGCATGCTCTTTTCGTATACATTTATAGAACAATAGTTAAATAATAATTTAAATAATTAAAGAAATAAAATAATAAAATACTACGAAAACTTTTGTATGCACAAATATTTTCCCCCACTTCTTAGCCAACCTAAATTATCATCCAAGAGGGAAATAAAAAAAAATATAAGTATATTTTTCAATCCAAAATATCCAACCATTTTAATGTTTTAAATAACATATAACAAAACTTGTGTATTGAGATTTTTATCACTGTTCCCGAAAATATGTTATTTAATTTCCAAACACCTCAAACACAAATGAATCTCGTTTTTTAGATCCTTTGCCTCTTGAAAACCTTCCAAAACACGTTTTATACAAATTTACGGATTATCTTCATAGATAGTAGGCCTATTTGTAGCTTTGAAAATATGGTGATTTTACTATAGCTAATTTGTGCCTTGATATAACCACATTGATATGGATATTTGTAAAAGAAACTGGTAAAATTTACCAAAGTTTTCTGGTTTTGGGTACATTTTGTGTTTTTAGGAAAGTTTTATACTCTTTGAACGTTTTCACGTAATGTAAAACAGATTGATTATCAGGATTGCCTTACCCTATAGAATCCCGATCCCTGATCGCTTGGGACTTAATCGCTATCCTTTGAAGATCATCTGAATGCTCTCTGTGTCAAAACCAATTAGGTACTAAGCAAAATATGCAAAAATGTGACAGATATTTTTATTATATAGGAATACAGTTTTGCCTTACAATAGCCTAACCTTAAAGCTTAGGAATTATGTACTGTTATCTGTTCTTTATTCTACAATTTGGAAGTAAAAAAATATTATTATTGAACATTTTATACAAATATCGAAGTTGTACACTGTAATCTTACAGCATATGTTGTTTTGCGGACAAAGTAAATACAATTTACACAATAGCGTCAATATTTATTTCTTCTACAAACATCTGTTATATTACTCCTTAAAAGTAAATATTTGAAATAGTGGGAGGGGGGGGGGTACAGAATTAACATTGTAGGGTTTCAAGCTATAATTAAAATTGCACATAACCTCCAACATAACCATATCACATTATCTGTTTTAACTTTCATAATCATACGTTAATTTAATTTCTGAAATAATATTTAAGAGTGCAATGTCTTTTAAATGGTTTGATATCGAATGAGTAATATAAAAGCAATGCAAATAGGAATTTGATTTTGCCTCCAAACATCAAATGGAAAAGGCAACGAGTGATAGCGATTGAAAAGAGATCAGCACCACTTTTCAAGCGTGGAGAAATTTTCGGCGGGAATTATTTTAGTTAAAACTCCTACATGTTTAAATTCTCACAGTACAGCTGAAAATAAAATCCATTGTATTTACTTTTGCGTATCGTAAATATGTAATAAATGGCAAAAACGTGTAACAACACTTCGAAAATATTCTCATAATTACGATTTATACATAATATTTATTCAAAAATTAACAAAGTTTAGTCAATTATGATAAATTTTGTCTACGCACTTCAATAAATCTCATGCCAACAAGCATTATGCAAGAATTGCATTGAGCCTCAACTTAAATACTACTGCAGGCTAGAATAACTTAAATACTTTTTCAAAGCTAATTTTCATTTTCTTACGAATGTTTGGGGACTTTTAGGCGTACTTTCCATTGTTCTTCCATGGCTTCAGTTTTCTTAAATTATAATCACATCAATAATTCAATTTTATTCTCTAGTGACCAGAAGAGTTTGATTTATTAAAAACTTTATTTGTTTAACACTGCACAAAAGAAAGATAAAAAATATTTTCATGTGTTAAGTTTAGGAATTCACAACCTTCGTAGGCTATACAGGAACTTAGTACGGAGATTTAAGGACCAATAGTATGACATTTATCATTCTTCTATTGGGCCTGAGAATAACTCTACTGTTCATCCATTACCATCATACTTCTTCATAGTCTTATTTGCCACCTTTTTGTTTACACTATCCCAATATGACGGCTGTTTTCAAGTTAAAGGCAGCGATTGCTACTTCTTTCCCACTACTTATAAAACAATTGATCTACAATTAACAGTGATTGTTATTCATCATACATACATTTAACTTAGCTCATTTGCTTATCAGATAAGATGGGTTGGGATAATGGTAATGCAATTGCAAGACAACGTATAATTAATTGCGCTTTTTGTCCTAGGACGCTAGGCACGAGCCAGCAATCGTCTTTCACATTGCTTCAGGCTAGACCTAGGGGCTGCAGCATTATCACTTTGATAAAATCCATTGGTGATTGGGTGGGATTTGAACCCGGGACCTCAGTAACTGAAGTCTTGCGCTCTAACCACTAGACCAGCTAGCTCCCCAATTACTCATAATGATTTTTTCAACAATGTCGTGTTGTTGTTCTAATACTGTGAGTCATGTTGGTAGTTAAGAATATTTATTTGCAGTAGCTTCACTATCACTACATTGCATCGTTAATAAGCCCGTATTTTAAATAATAAAAAACATCGTTACATATTTCAACATATTGGAATAATCTTCAAGAAGAACTGGTAATATTGGAATTAATATAAATTTGAAATAAAAACTTCACCAATATTTGTTTTGTGATGTGTCTGATGATGCCAGCATAGCTGGCAAAAGGCCTCATGAACTTAAAGATTCTAAAAATATTGGTGATTTTTTTAAAATTTATATATCGGAATAAATTTAGATACGAAAAATTTATCTTTAGTTATTAAATATGTCCTATTTTCTCTATTAACCCTGTTTTGAATTATTTTAATTAATATTCGAAAGCCCTCATAGCTTAACGTCATACTATTCCATACCAAAATGATCAATAAAACTACCATTCGAATATGTTATCGTCGTTGACTTCTTTGTGTAACAGATTAGGACACAGTTTCAGAGATACTGCTATAGACAACTTTACTAAGTCCTTTGAAATTAATTTCGAATACCAATAGAGTAAATCCCCTAATTAGCTATTTTAGATGATGTAGATTGCTTGGTTATTCCAAAGCTGTATTGGTTAAGGAGCTTAACTTATACGAATATGCAACTAATTCGAAGATGATGGATCTATTTAGGCTGAAATCAATGGGGAGAGATTTTCGCTTCTATAAAAGAATAACATTAACTCAAAGACACAATATTAAAATTAAAAGTCTCCGTTACTTAAACTGTTTTTATTCAATAAATCCTATTTGGTTCAAACTATTAATTTTTAGGTAATGTGGGGTTATATAAAAGTAGTCCATCAAATGTTAGCATTGGTGTTTTTTTCTTTCATTTTGTAAATGAACCACATTCATGGTCCATCAGTGATTAAATGACAAACATTTTAATGTATTGCACAATTTGGAATTGTTAGTTGTAAATTTATTGGCTTCACACATTTTGAATAAATTACATAGTTGTAATAAATATAATTGTTTGCTTTAAAAATCAATAATATTGTATAAAAAAAAATATAATGGCTTTAATATCTGTTATATAGATTAATTGTCTTTATGTAAATAAAAATAATGATTTGTTTCTGCAAATATTCTTGTTGTCTTTATTATTAGTTGTAATATTTTTGTAAAAAAAACAACTATTGCGACAAAACGTAACCTTTGTGAATAATTATTAGAGTTTATACAATTTTAGATTTATCAGTATTACATTATTGGAATTAGGATTTTAAGGAATGTATTATTAGTGATAAACGTACGTATACAAAGAAAAGGATATTTTTTGTAATCACCATTTTTTTTATTGCACATTTACCATCGGTTATTGTAAGAAATTCTTTTGCACAGTACCTCAAATTGAGTGTGATAAAGTAAATTTGTTAAACAGTTTAAGCACAAGTTTTCTAATTTAAATGTTTGTTTAAAAATATATATATATATTAAAAGTTATAACTTGTATTTTTTTACAAAGAGTATCTCTGACGCAACCCTTATGAAATTCAATATGTCTGGGCAGGTCATGTTATAAGCTTCATTCATAAGGAGACTTAAAACTCCAGATGAGTAATATTAGTTTTAAAATAGGCTTAATTGTGTACTACTTTGTAGAAAAAATGCCATTACAATCTCATTTTTTCTGTTTGATGTTGTACATAAGGTTTGAAAAGAGTTTTTAAAAATATACCTTTGCCAAGCATAATCAAAATTTATTATTGAGGAATCTGGTGCTTAAAGACATTTTCTAGCTCTGCTGAAAGTTTGAGGGAGTAATGAAGTATTTATTAAAAATATAAATAATTTTCTTATCTTCAAAAACCCATGTTCAATTGTATTGCTACAAGTTATTTTTTTTTAAATATGAGATAATATTTAACAGAGTATAAACATTTAATGCATTTTTACTTAACTTATAAAACTCGTTAAAGTTCGTTTTTCAGTAAAATATGAGGAAAGCCAATTATAAAGTTAATGAAAAAAGATACATCACGGACATTGTCCTTAGGCTGGATTTTAAATTGAAATCCTGACAATTTGCTCAAGTTAATTGACCTGTCATTCATGCGTCGGCTTTAAGTCAGCCAGACGTTTTTATTATTCAAAGCAATTTATAAAAGAATAATTAACTTCGTAAACAGTTTTATCAAACATTGTCTTCATATTTTATTTCCCCCTTTATTTCCTTCCAAACACATAAGTTTTGAACATACGTCCAGGGCACTTTAATTGCGGGGTTCTATTTTCTCCAACCTTAAGATAATGGTGATTAAGAAAGCTTAAGATAACTTGTAACTTTCTGTAAAACTTTTATGGATTTATTAGGATTCAGTTAAGTATATAAGTGGTAAATAGATTTTTTTACATTTGAAATATTGTAAGTAAAGAAATATGTACAATTCGTAGCGGGTCATTGAATAATCTCAGGTGTTATTTATCAAAGATTGATAATAATAAATTTCCCAACAACCAATAAAATATACGGTAATATTTGACCACAAACAATTTTTTTCAAGGTTATACCAGTATTCTTTTACGCACTAAACGTACTTAAGTACAGTAGGAGAATGCATATTGCAAAAAATACTATAAAGTTTGTTGGTAATAAACGAATTCTAGTCAAATTCATTCATTGGAACAAAGGTTTTGAGATCATTACAAGAAAATGAGCATATTGAAATTAAAAGTTGCTATCTTTGAAATTAATATTATACATGGCAGATATAATATTACCCCCGCCACAGCAAACCTACAGACTAAGCGAATTTCCATCTACCTGGCTGGAATTCCACAAAATTATTCCCCTAAAATTGTCAGATTTATTTCCTATTAAAATATCATTAATTTAAATGAGTACTTAGGTTTGCTGCTATAGGGAATAAAAGAAGAGGGGTTTATTGATATATTGATAGCTTAGTATGATGATAACAAAATTTCAAAATTTCATTAAAATATGTCCATAGACAAGGAAGCTAAAACAGATTATTTATTCTCTATAAGAATAACATGGTAATTTTAAATTTAAAGTTTTCTTAATTATCTCCGTAACCGTTTGGCATACAACAATGCTTCAATATACTATTTTTTAGCTCTACAAAATGGTTTGGAAAGAAATTGCAAAAAATTATGTTTTCAGGGGAATCATGATAAAACCCCATTTTTACCCCATAACCCCCCCCCTTTCCCATCATGCTGGTTCGCGAACTTCGTCGAATAAATGGAGGTTTACACGTTTATACAAAATTTCATCAAAATCAGATCATTTTTGCTCAAGTTATCGTGCTTACAAACACACACACATATATATGATTTTGAACGGATGTTGTTTTAGGCCTCTGGAAAAAATAAATCGGTCCCGAATCCAGGTCTTACAATGAGACTTACGTCAATAGCTTATTCCCTATATGGGAAATTCACTAAAATTAAAATAAAAAAAATAACTTTCAGTGTAACAAAGTTAGTTACACTCAAAGCTGACAGAAAATGGCAGAAGAACCCTGGATGAATGTTTTAACTCGTACCTAAACCTTTTGTATAAAAAACCACCTCAGTGCTCAATATTTAATCAATATTCGCCTAATATTCTCTGATATTTAGAATATACATTACATGTACAAACAAGGTGGTGAAACACAAATAATGTTAATTAAAAAAACAATAACACTTAACTAATTGCTTGTGTGGTAGATTGTATTTTTTATTGTACTGTTAAAAATGTTTATCATTGTATTATAAACCTTTATTCACTTCAGTGTCCAAACGTTGCGTTAGCTCTTGTAATTATTCTAAGTAGACAGGCATATTTTTTTATTGCCCTAACCCTGTTTAAATATAGAAAATATAGTGAAATTAATATTATTAGTAGCAATAGTTCATTAGTACGTATGAAAAAGCTGGTTTGATGTATTTTTACTTAAAGCAATCCAATCAAGATAACCTTTTTTTGTCACTATATTATTAAAAATGCATAGATTTACGATATGTTAAGGATTTAATCCATACAAAATATAATTGTCAAAGGAAAAGTAATATTAAAATAGAGATTTAATTTCTTTTCCTGTGTACTACTATGTAAATATTTTAATTTTCATCATTTTAAAACAAAGTAAATTAAATGAGCACTTAGGATAAAATACAGTATATGATATAATTTGTTGTTTGGTTAAGAAGAGCAAATCACTCTAACCTGTTGGCTATCCTGCAAATCAGCTGTTATCATCCTTGGTCAAAGATGAGATTCATGGTAAAGTCATTAGTTCAGTTCTAGTTCATGTCTGGGCCCCATAGCAAACACACACTCGTTGTCATGTAAGTTACAAATTATTTAATTACAATATTAAGTTGAACAAATGTATAATGTATTGTATTTCAGGTATCAAGACTCTTATATGGTCAAAAATAATGAATTCATATTTTTGCAAGTGATCACAAAGTGTAATATTGAAATGTAAATACAAAGTCAATTTCCTGTTACAGATTGTATAAAAAGCACATGTTTCACAAATATTGAAAATTAATTAAATATTATTCAAGCTATGCTAATTAATGTTAATATGTTTGAATTAATAATTATGTGATGATTTTATATAACTTCACCTTGAGAAACTGTTAAATTAAAATGTAAAGTAACAATTATCACAGTACTATTCATGATTGTTTTGGTCAGGAAATCACATGCTGTGAAAGGTATGAATATATTTTAAAATGCTCTAATATTAAAATAATGATTACCTTTTACTAGTATTTTCTGGACATATTTCCAGAACGAGTTTCAAGTGTGCTGTGGCTATCAATTTGACAACTCGAATCCGAGCCCTGGGGTACCAGTCCGGTGCTATATTTGCAAGTCTACTGACTAAAGTAAGACTGTTCTTATTTATATTAGAAGTAATTAGTTACAAGAAGTAATGTACTTAGAAGGGAAGAATTTGATTTAATTAAATGTCATGTATATTACTATGAAGATCGTTGATTGCTCACCATTTAACCAATTGTAGTATGGCCTATGAATATCTGAAGAAGAAAATAATATTTAATATTTAAAAAAGGCTAGACAAGGCAAAATTAAATAGTAAAGTACTGTTTGTTCCAAAATTGGCATATAATTGGGCAAAGTGATACATGGGGAACCAACACTGCTGCTATCTAAAACATCTTGTAAATTACCCTATATCATCAAGTGTTTGAACAAAAAGTGCAAATTATGCAATTAATCATTTTACCATCAAATGCAAGCACTTGGTTCAAGGCTTGCGGTACACCTGATTATAAAAATCAAGTTATTGAAAATCAGGTATTTGTTTGCACTGTTAATCATTGGATCAACTAGTTAATCATTGGAAAATAATCTTTGATTCACAGTGAGAACAAGGATTCCTAAACTGATATTTTTTATCCAAATTATTTTGACGCTTGGAGTTATTCCAAAAGAATTTTAGTCGTTAAGATTTTAACCGTTTGATAACAGGCCACTGGCTCAATTCCAGCCTTTTCAAATGGGGCGGTTTTTGTGGTAAAAATTTGTGAACATAAACATTTTATTCCATAACAAACCCTTTTGTTGCTCAAACATAACCAAGATTTAGTAATATGTAAAAGTAATTACAATTAGTACGACTAAACACTTGATTAATCCTTGGCAAACTTCTGAGCATTATTTTAGATTTCATAAATTTGATAGTGATTTATTGCACTGTAAAATTGAATGAACTTGCATACTTTAATATGTCATAAGGTTTACCAACTACCGTACCGTATCACCATATTTGTATTAAAATGTATCTTTGAAGATTTGATGTTATTATTATAATTTAAATGCATGTATGTAGGTTATATATTCAAATACAATTAGAACATTTTAATCATTGTTATAATTTTTTAAATTAACAGACAAGCAAATCATTCCATTAAAACCGATCAATAAAACAGTTCTACAAAACAAATAATTACCATAGTGTTTCTTACCATAAAAATGGTAATTTCTTATCAAAAAACAAAAATTAATTTTATTTTTAAAGTTTTAGAACATAAATCCAATAAAGTATTTTGTATCATCAAAATTTCCAGCTGAATAGATGAATACACTAGCTTTCAACTACTACTCTATGGAACACGCAATACTTCCATACTTCAAATGATTTTGTTGATCAACTATCATTATTTACGAAACGAATATAAAGCAAAATCAATAATTTTAGTCACCCGTCTTAATTTTGTGATAATATACATGGATATATTTATTCTTACTAAACAAACATTTAGTAATACAATTATTATAATGTAGTAAAACTCAAATCAACCATGTGAATCTATTCAAGCGTAATATTTATTGTTATTAGAGTTACAGTTGACGTACAATTTTTCTTTATTTTGTATTGTGCTACTTTGTCAATAGTAGTGTTAATTTTCCATAAAATATTTCGAATGGAAAATGGGAAGAGCTACCCTACTTAAAGTTTTAGTGATACACTACAAGCTTCGCCAATACAGTAAGACATATACACATACAGATACACATACTGTACATATATTTCATAATAAGTAGCATAAAACATAAAAGGAGTATCAAAAGTAATTTTTTACCTTGACAAAAACCAAAAACACATAAGATACAAATTGTTTAAACACGAGCATATATTTACAGTAAACACATGGATTGGTCTCCCATAAGTCTCGCAAAATATCACCATTATTTCCATCACACTCCAGTACATTCTTTTTAAAGTACCTTTTGAAAATGTTACCTTTGACTATTGATACAACCATAGACTTCTGTATCCAATAGTCAATGATGTTACCCTCCAAGGGCACCATTTATAAAGAATGTTAGTGATTGTCATACATGTTTAATACACAAATTCGAATTTTCAACAAGAAAAATTCGTTAGACACAAATGTTTAATTTGGCTACTACGCCTTGACCAAAATGCTGTAAGCTTTCGTAGGTTACGCCTTTGTATGAAGAAAGTTGAATGGATAGATGTTAAATTTTAGTTTATAATTCTGACAATTTAAAGAACAATTTTAGCAACCAAACAAACTTTCTCTTAACACAACACCCCATGGGACATGTTAAACAAGGTTCTTGCTGTTCTAGTTATTACTTGATCATTGTTTTCGTTCAAGATATTTACATGTTTACAAGTTGATTGATCCGTCACTCAAGGGTCGGGTCTTATGACTGTTTGTAAATTGTGTTGTGTAGTGAACTATTATAGTGAAAGTTGAGGTGATAGGCTTAAAGCGTAAAGGTTGTTTATAGACTTTTTATATTTAAATAGTTTTAATAAGATGTTAATTATAATATCAGAAACAATTATTCATCTTAAGTTTTGTAGTGTTTTTAATATTGTTCCTACTAGATTTAACATTTTAAAACTAATATAATGAAACTGTGATTGGTATTATAATTCCTTAACATATTTACATAATTTAACTTTTAAAAATGTATCATCAGAAACAGCTTTTAATTTCATGTGTTTAATGTTTCCAGCATAAAAATAATTTAAATAATTTTTTAAAAGCAGCTTTAAGATCATAATGTAATGTTATATCATACACTCTTTTAGTGCAACAGTAGCCTATAGTTTGTAAAAAATATAAAATAGTATCCCACTTGATAATTTGGAATGAATTGTCCACTGATGCTAACGAAAGGTCGTTTAAGCATAACACTCTCTGATAATGACCAGTGATCGTGGATTAGCATAACAACAACAGAACAATGGCTAAACAAACAATGACCCGTTGCATTGTTTACTTCTGCATTATGTAAATCTTTTACATGGACGGTTGCAGTAAATTTAATCTATTGTTTGTACCTTGGACTAAAAGTTTGGTAAGTAAAAATTTACAGATATAAATAATACAATATATATATATATATATATATATATATATATATGTATGCATATATAATGCACGTTCTAAAGTGAGCACTTAATATTTTAATATTATGCCCATGAATATCATAAGAAAAATCAGTTTCATAAAGGATTAAAATTGTGTTATGTGAAGAATATTTTGTAAAATGGATGCTAGTTTGAAATATAAAATATTATACCAGCATTATTTTTAAGGTAAAAGGCACTTAATGCATAAATTTATACGATGACGAAGTTTGTTTTTCCTGTATAAATTATTGTGAGTGCTAC
Organism: Macrosteles quadrilineatus; assembly: GCF_028750875.1. NCBI lineage: Eukaryota > Metazoa > Arthropoda > Insecta > Hemiptera > Cicadellidae > Macrosteles > Macrosteles quadrilineatus. Next base: position 179,872,153 of record NW_026542594.1, read on the forward strand.
AATATCTTTCTCTTGTTCTCATATCAGCAGTTGTTTGTAGGAGTTATAAAATATTTAAATTATTTTTTTCCCATCAAGTAAGTATAAAACATAACTAGTTGAATTATACTTTTAACCCTTATATCAAAACATGTTCCCTCCATCGAAATTAGATGTAATTTCTTATAGTTTTGTTTTCTGTTTAATTAGTTCAAAGAGGCTTGTACCACAGACAATAAAATACTTTAATGGGGTTTATTCCATTGTCTGTGCTTGTACAATATATGTAGATTTTTACAATATATATAGATTTTATGTTGAGAGCTTCAAATAAAATACCAAAGCTGGACATTATTATTGATTAATATATATATTTCCTAGTTTCAAAATCTGAATAGAAGTTAAACAATTATAAGAAATTCGGGAAAAAATCCAAAATTCCGTTAAAATCTTCATCCGGTGATTTAACATACTTTACTATTAAACAGTGTAGTATAAACTCTATTAAACCCTACAACTTTCACATTTAAATCAAACGAGGGCAACTTATTTCACAAATAAACATAAATGTATACTATTATACCAAAATCACCAATGAAAGTATAAGAAATTATTTTCATTTATTGTTTAGTAGGTACGACATCTGAAATAGTAATTTTACAAACTATGATCCTTTTTGTGCTAGTTTCAACTCAATAAAAACATTTTGAGTTTCGTTAAAGCAAACAGTCCCCCAAGGGGCCATGACAAGATGTGACAGTCACAATTCCTTCGTTTGTAAGCTCTCTGGGGAATTGCGTGGATCTGTGGAGCACAGGAGCAGTAACACTACTTGATGGCATTTCCCTCATCATTGCCAACCAATGGACTCTTAGATCTTGATAAAAGACCTATGGTCCACAAATATGGTGGAAAAGAATGAATTGTTAATTATTAAATCATATATGTTTTTTAATAAATTATTGCTGATATTTTCTCACACGATTAGTTCTAAAAAATACATGTAAAAAAGGAACTAAAGACAGAAAAGGTTGCATGCGTATTTTATGTACCATATTTAAAGAGAGTGTGGACTTTATTTCACCATGTTTCCAGTGAATCTATTTCTTTTCTAGGTTTTCATTAAGCTTTGAAAAATCTATAATTAGGCAATGTTTTACAGATACAACAATTCAAAGTCATCTTTGATAAAAATGAAAACAAATCCTTATAATATAGAATTAATTAAGTTTGGTATATTTATAAAACTTTAAACATTTTGTACTGCTGTATTTTTCGTGACTTTGTGTGTCTGAGGCGATAAAATAACAAACCTAATGAAATTAAACTCACAAACCTGCTAAATGTACAGTTCTCGTATAAATTATTTGAATAAGATAGAACTTATAAGAGAATGAATATAAAACATTTTCTGTTTCTCCAAATCACGAACAATACGTAGTTTAGACTGTCGCAGTGCGAACAATAAGATAAGTTTTGTGTCAGGCAGAGATTTATTGTACAGTCAGATGACAAAATGTCACGACACAACGTTTTTTATTCATATAATTTTCATCACAAAATTGAATCCCATTAAAGAATGATTTGGATTTAGTGAATACAATGAATCATTTTGGAAAATGTATGGAATTATATGTATTGTTGTTATAGTGTACTGTACTGTTTTAATATACTCAAACTAAACACAATGTTTGTATTTTCACAAATCAAAATATGAGTTTTTTTACTAAATATACAATGTCATTTTAATGTTTTTTGAATTTACACATGATTAAAAACACCAAAACATAGGTCACTATAACGAAGCTAATGCAGCAACGAAAATTGTATTTTCCCTTGTTTACGTTTTTGTTAAAGATTCACGCAAATTATTAAGCTAAATTTAGCACATTTTGGTGATAAATGTTCCATATCAGTAGTACAATTATGTTTGGAGGTAGATGAGCTCGTTTTACGTATTAGAAAGGTAAGAATATTTGACTGTAAACAGTCAACCTTAATTATTTTCGTTACTTTTCCTTATTTATTGAAATTTTTGTTTGGCTGGGTGTCGTTAAAAACATCTAAGTAAAAACAATATACAACAACTAAAACGTCCTTTATTATTCAGAACATTAAGTAAATCCTAGAATCCTATGTAAAGTTCACATGTTTGCATTGACATCACGTAAAACATCAACAAAGAAGACTTAATCACAATAAAAAACGAGTGCAACTACGTGTTGTGTAGAGTGTCATAAATCTGTTACGTCAAAGTTGTGTACTTCTATTGGGATTACTTCAATCATCAACAATTGATAGGTAACCACACTCTATAGTAAAATAAAGTCAGTTTTGCTAATTATAAATTATAAATTTGGAATAAATTGGATATACATAACACATTTTATATATGAGATTTAAGTATTTGTATGCACTTTTCTTTACTTTTAACTTCGAAACTGTATTAAACTACTTTTTGGTAAAAGTTGTATTTTTAAACCTCAATAGTTTATTGAAGTTCATTAGTCCTACACTTAGTTTGTGTTTTTGTATTTGTTTGGTCCAATGGTATAATAGCGAGTTCTAGTAGTGCGAGGCTTTAGTTCTCGAACAATGATGCCACAATCATCTAGGCCTAACCTGAAGTAATATGTTAAACTGTGTTAAACTAGATTTTAGAATAGTATGATGTTAGGGTGGGACATCGAATAATTACATTTAAATTCAGGTTTATTGTCAAATGGTTCTTTTTTTAAGCAGTTTAAACAGCCAAATTATAATAGTTTATAACGTAAAGAAAAATATAATATGAGATAAGGCAACATTTAAGACAACCAGACATACTTTTTCGTACTTCTATGTTTGTCAAGTTTGCAAGGTGGGTTTATTTCTTCCTTCTTTTTTCCCCTTAAAAACAAAACCAAGAACACTCTTTGCTCACCTCAGCATTCTGACGTAAAAACGTGATCTTCGCAAATATCGTTCAAACAGAGACATTGTTTCATAAAAATGATTACTTCTAAGTTTGTTCTAAATTTGTTTCTAAGTTTGCAATCGCTTAGGACTAATAATAACAAAAGAAATCCAATCTAAGTTTTTATAAAAATATTTTAGGTAGACATATTTTATTTTATCTCCTTTTACAGTCGCATACGCATCCCGGTAAAAAGTTTAGTTCTAAAAATGAAATGAGAGGAAACTATTTCATTTTCAAAAGATAATCCTAAAATACAACTAAAATTTGTTAATTTATTTTTATGTTTATTATAACTACCAAGCAAAATTTAAAATTAAAAAATTGCCGGTAACAAAAATAGTTAAACTGGCATTTCTAAAGACACGTATTTACGTATTACTAATGTCAACAATAATCTATTAGTTATAATGAAACAGATTTACGCAACTTAAAATGTTTCATAACTATCTTCACTTGTTGTTTTTTAGATACTTCTAAATTATTATTTTGTACATTTGTTTATGTTATTAAAATATACACAATCTCCAATAAAACTAATGTTTAACCTAAGGCATACAAAACACTCTTAAATTTGGTTCAAAATTATAAACCATTTATAGTATAGAATTTGATAGAATTATGGCTAACGCAATGTACTATAATTGCATCCCGTTTACATTCTTTGCAAGGTGTAGAAACAAAGATGTCACTAACAATTAATACTGTTAAAGTAATAATGTATGTCCCTACAATTGCAACCAAAGGATAGACTATTTGAAAAGAACGATTCCATCCCAAGATTAGGTTCCTCTTTAGGGAATCAACTCTCCTTTACGAATGGACTGAGATAATTGGCTTCTCAGCAAGACATTACAACTTCAATTTCCATTGCATATATTAAAAATATTGATTTGTATGAAACATTTTTGAAATATTATAAGTTATTGTACAATAATACGTAATAATTAAGGAAATGTTATCATTAGAACTATGCTAAACCCCTCGCAAAAGGAAGAAGAGGTGAAGGATAATAAAATTATATCGCTCTAAAGATCTGCTGTATGATAAAGTTACATATCTATTTTATTATAAAGGAAACTTAATTAAACCACTTTATTTAGTAATTCAATCTTTTTTCCAGATGGTTTAATTTTCTTTAACAGTAGCCTACATGTTTAAGTGGTGCTGATGCATGTTTGCAGCTTTATGATTTAATTTGAAAAAATAACTTTTTTTAAAGTTAATACCATCCTATTTTCGAAGTCAACAGATCCAAAAGAATCTAAAAACATATGGTAGTGTAGCGAAAATCAATTACTTAATATTGATCTTTCGTAAGAACAATGTTTGACTCCCATTATTCAATGTTAGGGAAGCCTCTTTATCTGTAGATACAATATAAATCGCAAATAAAAATATGAATAAAGTTCCACAACCCTTTACTCACTTTCTTAAGCTAAACATAACCCTTTTACTAAATGACTCAAAAATGACCACACAAGTAAATAAAGAATTTTCTCTTTCAATTAAACAAACAATCAGACGTTAATCTATCGACCAGCTGTTGTACATTATAATGGATAATGTAAACTTCTAAGGCATGTAAACTCTAGCCCTTTGGAACTCGGCCTGTTGGTAGAGCCCTTAAGGAATTCCTTCATACCAATAATATTCTGCAAATCTACACTCTCAATGTGATATGCTAAGTGCATATGTTCTTACTGTATTTGGCTAATGGTCTTAAATGATTACCACAAAGTTGGATATACAGGGTGGCTGAAAAGTAACTTGTACCCCCCTTAACTTTTCAACCATTAGAGATATTTGAAATCTGTTTGTGGCAACCTTCTTAGCTATGAGGGGCTACAATTATTATGCTCAATTTTGAAAATTTTGCCCTTAGGGGTAGTGGTGGTAGGGGGTAGCTCAAAATTTTCAAACGACAAGTATAGTCGAGTTTGGTATCATGTTACAGGTCTTGACGAAACATACAAATTGACATAAAGAAAACCAAAATCGGCCCACTAATAACAAAATGGCGTCCTAAAACGTTTCAAATCCAAATAACCATGAGGGTGGCTGAAAATTAACTTGCACCCCCTTTAACTTTTTAACTATTTGAGATATTTGAAATCGGTTTGCGGCTTGTTTGGATATGAAGGGCTACAATAATTATGGTCAGTTTTGAAAAATTTTCCCTTAGGGGTAGCGGGGGTAGGGGTAGCTCAACATTTTCAAATAGCAAGTATAGTCAAGTTTGGTATCATTTTACAGGTCTTTACAAAACATAACAATTAACATAAATAAAATAGAAATCGGACCATTAAAAACAAAATGGCAGTTCAAAATTACTTTTAAAAACCATTGTCTTAATCATTTTTAGCTGTTAAGGGGGGAAAAGTTAAGGGGGGTGCAAGTTACTTTTCAGCCACCCTGTATAACGTTAATAATATAATTGAATATTTTGAAAATGTTATCCACAGTACACAACAGTTCAACATCTATATGCAAAACAAATTTCGAACTGTAACTTAATATTATTATAAAAATGCTGAACTATACTCCATTCACATAATATAGATGGGCTTAGGGGATAAATCTATCCCCTCAACTTGAACCTACCTCTTTGAAATAATATCTCAACAGCTGAGGTTTGTCAAAACATCAATCAGCTGTGCTATTTATATTAAGAAAAAAAATTAGTGGAGGAACTTCCCCTCAGACAGCCTAAATTTTGTGAAAGGAGTATAATACGATAGTTTATAGATAATTATTGCATCAGCCCCATATATGTCATTACAATCAACGTAATGATGTGGTTTATTAGTGTAGAGATGTGGTTTGTCATTCAAATATTCTATGCTCAGATTCATCGTACTAAGTGCTATGTCGTACTGATATCATACTGTGATTGTAGAAACAAATAAATAATTTCAATTTATTCCTTTTAGGTGTATAATGCCATAGTGGTTGGCTTTAAATCTTAAAGCTATCTTTAAAGTTGTGGTATAAGAAAAACATCTATATAACGTATTAATCGTACAGATAAAATATATTTTTCTCAGTATTTTTTTATCTTTTAGATAACCAGTTAACTACCTTTATCAAGTCGAATTAAAAGAAGCATAATTTATTATTTGGCAAAAAATGTACTTTTCAGTCGATTAAACTTTTTACGCTTTAAGAATCTGTAACGTGTTTTACACGATTTTTTTATTTAATTTTTACTCAATTTTCTAACCAGATATCTTGTTTAAGTGTGATAATATAAATATATTTTCCATTTTTACATATTACATTTTTTCAGTCAAAAAGGAATGCAAAATAAAAACAAAAGGTTATATCATTAAGCATATTCTTGTGTAAACAGATAAGACATTGAGATCAGATTCTAAATTGTGTAATATTCTTGCTGGTTAAAAAGTATTATAAAGTAAACCAAGGTTTACTTGTGTATGATAGACAATAATCAATAAGGACCTCTCAGAGTAGGGTAAGAGCTAGAGTTATTGGCACTACCATAGTTATTGGCACCTTTTTTTCAAAGCCTCGTACACCTAAATGCAAAAGTCGGTGGAAGAGGGGAGTTAGTTGCTGAGATGCCCACATGAGTTCACTGTACTTCAGTGTGTGTTTGGTTATTCCAGAGGCCATGCTAACCTGCACAGAAATTTTGTTTCAAATGCTTAGCCGATTTTTATTGATTCTTCACATTTCCTTAAGAATCTGACAAGGACTTGCATACCTGTTTATTGTTTCCTATTAAAACTGAACGTTAAAAATTACGTTTTCATTATTTCATTAGTATTAGGAAGGACTGATTTGTCTATTCCCGCCACCCATTTACCCATATACTTAAAATTACCTAATATATGAGGGTGCCAACAACTGTGTCTAAAATATGTAGTGATTTAGTTATTGGCACTACCTTGGCACTGCCAATAACTGTGGTAACTGGCATGCCAATAACTGTGGTAAATACACTAATGCCAATTGGCACTGGTAATTATTGTGGTTATTGGCGTGCCAATGACTGTAGTCACTGGTAACAGGTGACACTGCCAGTAACAGCATTTACTGTCATGGAAGTCTCTAAGTTATCGTAACATGGTTACACGAGTATATGCTAGAAAAAATAATTTATTTAGGCCAATATATTTAATTTATATGTATAAAGATACAAAGCTTCACATAACTAATTTTTACCATATTATAAAAGGGTAAACCAAAAACCGATCCATCATATTATGTTTAAAACCACGAATCCTAGAAAAATACCGGCATGGATCATAAACATAAACAAATGACGTTGTTGGCCCAAATCCTATACTAATAGCATTATTATATATTTTGGGTGTTCCATTTATGCAATGTTAAATATTTTTTTCGGGCCAAAAACGTCATTTCTTTATGTTTATGATCCATGCTGGGTGGAAAACCATTAAAATTCCGTCGAAAAGCCCCAATCAGGATCAAATACGTAACAAAGAGAATTAAAAAATAGGCCTACAAAAGATGAAATGTGAACGTTGTAATGAAATATTTCACAGGAAATATTTTGATGGCATTGATTACGACGAACCAATACCAAATAATATGTATAAAGACAGTATTAGGTTCGGTAAAGGTGTTGCCAAAGAACTGAAACTAGGCCTACCATGAGCAATTTTAAGGATTTTAATTTTACTTACTGTATAATTTTCATTGTTTCTTCTATAGACTATAATATGATTAGGCATAAGTTACATCACGTAAGACAACAGAGACCACCTTAGGACGCTTAAAATGTAATATTTGTAGAATTTTTATAGGTGCCAATAGCTGTGCCAAGATGTGACAATAGCTATGGTTGATGGTGCCAATAACTATGGTTTTTGTATTTTTTAACATTTAATTTTTGTTAATAAACTTAAATGATGATATATATATATTTTCTTTATACATCCCAGTATTCTCAGTACATTCTGCTACATGATTAAAAAAACGTAGACATTAAAAAAAGTATTGCAAAGGAGCTGTGATAGATTTTCCCGAAGCCTACCGTTAAGGTGCCAATAACTGTAGCATTTACCCTACTATGGGTTGGGAATATCAAAACAGAAGGATGTAGCGGTATAGATCATAATTACAAACAAATGAAGTTACTGACATAAATCGTATACTATTAACCGTAACACCTAGGTTGGACGTTTTTTGATAGTCCCATTTAAATGATAATACCAACGTGTTTACTATTGTGCCAGTGACGTAATTTGTTTACTAGTATGTGTGGTGTGTACCACAGCTGTCTGCAGATTCATTGTACGGTTTATACAGTAGTTCAATATTTGCTCACTAGAGCAACATGTGTATTAAATAGTCTATGTATTTACCTAACATGTGGTAGGCTTAGTGTACGAATCAAGTTAATCATCGTCAGCTGGATAAATATAGATCATCTTTATTAGACACTAGCTGGCCTGACAGACGTCGTCCTGTCCTATAATAGGGACCATGTAAGTTTGCAGTTGGTGGCAGCCAATCACAAGACAAGGCTAGTGCAACGCTGCCCCATCGCCCGTTGACAACACTAATTAAAATATACTAAGCAATATTTTCAAATCAGCTGGTGTTATTTGATTTGGCAACACCACACGGTTTTCATTGGTTCATTCAAAACCATATGGTAAATAGGCTCCTCCCTCAACTGCAAGCTTGCGTGGTCCCGACAATAATGTGGTTTTATGTCAAATGCTCGTCCATTTTCAAGATGTGCTCTTTCGCATCGCTTAATCACGTCCTGGTTGAAGTCAATGGATGTTTTTATCAGTGCTAGAAGGGCAATGTTTTGTTCCACAATTCTTTGCGAATAATGTAAAAATGTGCTTTGAGATTTAATAGTATATTTTATCACTAGGGTGTAAAGTGACTATGGTTGCCCCGACCTCGACTTTTACAGAAAATGATCCAAGGCTAAAACACCTTTTGCTCTTGTGTTGAGCTAAATTTTTCGTCAAATTGCATCATAAATAATAAGCAATCTATGTTTAAAAAGCTAAATACTTTTCATATTAAGTAATCTACGAAAATGATTTCAATTGTTGCTAAGACAAACAATCAGCTGTTTAGCGAGTGATTTAATAATTTCGTCCATTACGATTGTGTAAGTGTACATTATACAAACAATAAGTTGAACTATTGACATGAACGCAAAAATCGATGAATACTTTCGATACACGAGATTGTTTGAATGCCTCGGGAGAAAATGGTTGCTTTTAATATTGTATTTAAAAAAAAACTGCTGTATGGCTGTATTTTTCTGCAGTATGAAGAGAAATGATATAATAGTATCCATTAGACCTATTAAAGCACTCACGGTTGTTGAAAAATTAATCTTGTTGTGGCAAAAGGTTATTCCCATGCCGGGAATCGAACCCGGGCCTTCTGGGTGAAAGCCAGATATCCTAGCCACTAGACCACATGGGAGCTTACCCGTCTTGTATGTACAGTATCATAAGTATAAGTAAGTATCATTTTGTATGGTACAGAGATAAAATGTATATAGTTATGGATACGATAATATAGGTAGAAGGTTGTACTTTGAATTTTGACGCACAGTTATTTTGTTATTAATATATTTATATAACTTTTTTTAAATCACAATTACTCGCATGAGTTATATAAGGTACTCACATAAGTTGAAAACAAAAGCTATATATATATATATATGTTAAGTGACTAATATCGCGCGAAATATAATTTTTCATCCATACACTGAAAGGGGTGGGAACATGATTGGCCATCAATTATGACGAATTATCTTCTCTTTTGATGTGTAATGTGTGAAATATAGCGGCAAAAGTTAGCGATTTGGCATTCCATAAAATAAATAATTCAATTACCGTTAACTTGGTGCTGATATTTAATCATATTTAATGAATAATTTAGTTGATTTATTTCAAGACTCTTTGTTCGTAAATGCCACTTCAATTCGTTGATTATACAAATGTATTTTAACAAAAATCTGATAAACAATACTAAATCTATTAATTTTTACGATCTGTAGATTTTCAAAATATATTTATTAATTTATCAAACTGATTCAACTAGTTTATACCAAACACACCTATCAATAACAAATTTATTTCTATTTGAAACAATTTACAAACAAACATAGTACATACTACTACGACATCTAAGCATTACATGGGCTATTCTCATCAGTAGCCAAAGCCACTTGACATAGTTAATTAAATTGATCCAACCTAAAAGCTACAATAAAACTGAAGTTCAGGTAATATGAAACCTGGTTTAATGCATATGTATTTTCAAAATATTTTGGCTATATCAACTCATTAAAATACATTTAATCTACAATAATGACTATTTTGTACTGTATTAAAATACGTATTGCCCTGCAGGGTTAACACACACATAATAATACAACGTAATAATATCATCAAGCGTTTCTGTCTTGGTCAGAATATGTTCTGTAAGGATTTTACAAGTGGATGGTAGCTTTATCATTCCGTCATATCATGTTTGTGTTACGATGTATATGTATCTCAGTACCAAAGCAAGAGCTTTCATATATCCCTGATCTTTAAAAGCAAATATATTTCAATTATCTCTGCAACCTAAAAATAGTAGTTTTTTTATTCGCAATTTTTTTAAGAAACTTTTTATACTCAAACAGCTACATTTTCAGTACTTTCCTTGGTCTTTTGGTTTTATACATGAACATGTAAAAAAATCATATAAATTAGGTCAAGTCCAATGATTAAGACTATTGAATCATAAGAGTAAGTTTCAAATGAATATACTACAACTCTTTACAATTAATATTCTTTACCTAAGGAAGATTAATTTTGAGCCCGCCTGTGTTTGAAGGGAAAGCCTAATTTAGGATCTGCCATCAAATATGTATGGGGATGTTGTCATTAATATATTAACTATATAACGGTGCACCAACAACCGAATATCCAAACATTTCATATGGTTTAAGCCTCTTCTCCACGGCAAGCATATATCCTATTTTCAATGTTTATATATTATATAATACGTTGAACATTGAAACCGAAACCTCTGTTGTTTTATTCCTCAAAACCATACATACTGTTTTGTAAATACATAACGTAGCATTACATGATATATTTACACTCTCGTTGCAGCAAACCTTAAACATCATTTTTGTATTCTTTGTCTTTTAATGTTTGTAGAAATTATTGACTATGCTATACTTCGATCCGCACCCGGTATAGATAAGTTTTCAATGATTGTAATTGGGTTCGTTGCAGCGAGAAAAGAAGCCAAACAGTCGTATATTTTACCTTGGAATCTAATAAGATAAATACATTGTAACAGGGAAATTCGTTCAAAGAATTTTGTCAGTGCTGTTATTCAATTAATTTATGAAAACATACTGTATCCAAAATTCAAAAATACACTTTATAAATTATCAATTGCACAACATAAACATGCACGGAATTAAGATTAGGTATTAAATCGTTATTTAAATTGATACTAATTAATATAGTTATGTTGAAAATCTTTTTCGTGTAATACACATAGAATAGCCATTCCTGATTATGCACACTAAAGTTGCCTCACAGTTTATATTTATCTTATATACTCAATGGTTAAGCTACAGTAGAAGTAAATAAGAGCCGTTTAATTGTTCCAATTTGCGTAATAATATTGCAGATTCGGTAGGGCGAATATATTCAAACTAATATAATTTTGATAAAAAGTGTATTCAAAGCTAGCTTTGAAAATCAGCAACAATGCATCGGATTTTACGATTTATTGTTGAAAATAGCGGCATTAACGGAATGTTTCTGTGTGAAATATAGCGATAAAGGACCGTTTTGTTGGTAATAAAACACGTAATGCTTCATAGAAAATGCTTTGTAAGTTTTGGAATGCTAGTTCAGGTAGAACTTCTAGTTATTAAATATTTCATACAATAGGAGGTGTAAATTCCAAACTATTCGTGTATTTTAAAGGAGTTCTAGGTAGAATATAATTAATTTTATTAATTTTTAATTTTAATTTTATACATTATATACCTAGTTTTTGAAGTTATTTTGAGTTAAATAAGTTATTTAAATAGTAAATAAATTTAAATTGACGTTTATCTTGCTTCGAACAATTCTTTTGATGAAAACACAATTGATTTGAGGTGCAACACAAAGTCAGAACTTTCCCAAGACAACGTTATAAACTTGCGTAATACAATCTTAGATAATAACACAGTTTATCTTAAATATATTTAAAAGAACCACAGTTTTTAAATGTATCAAACATAGATGTAACGTATAACTTTGAACCCAAAACTATAAAACCTTATCTTACTTTGTTATAAATAATATATATAAATTAATATGTTTTCAATAAATTTGGATACGAATTTTACTACTTAGAAAAAACTGGAGTAAATGCTCGAAGCTGTAAGTTCAGGTAATTTTATTGACTAATTTTATAAACTAGTTGGTATTATTTACAGGTTTAAACCTGCTTACATCATGAATCCAGCTTGAATGGAAGCCAGCTTGAAGTGGTTTAATGCAAGGAGATAATCCTATGACGTCATATTCTGGATAACACAACCTCAAAGTGTCATGGAAAATTACATCGGAACGATCTTGTAAACTTGTTGGAACAACAGTATGTTGGCATTTTCTCGTTTGTACCCCATTTTGTTGTTAGTTGCTTATTAGAACAACGGTTAGTTTTCATTTGCTCATTGGAACAACAGTTTGAAGTCAGCTGCTTGTTTGTACAAAATAGTAATGCTAATTGATTATGGTACAACAGTTTGTCGAACGTTTGTTCCTCTTGCTCTAAACATAAAATATCCACGTGATCAATTAAATGTATCCCAATAGTTTTCTCATCGATAGGATTTCTCTGATTTTGATAACATAACAATAAGCTATTCTCAAGTGTACGTATTATGTAGTTTTTTATGTTATAATAAATCAATAATAGATAATAAACCCCATTTCTTTAGTCAGTAGAGTTAAAACTATCATATCTGAATCCTAATATCTGTAACTAAAATTTAATATTTTACATACTTTGTTAGAAAGCCAGTGTCCCAACTCTGTTTTCTTGGAGAAAATTGGGTGTTTGTTTGTATCCATTATGTAAGGCCCCGTTTTTTGTCTTTAGTTAAACCCCGCAGACGCATAACATGATACGAGTCCTGTCATCAACTTCCAGCAGTTATATTCCATGAAACAGCAAACTCATCAAAGACTGCTATTATTGCCGTGCACGATACATGGAGAGAGCTAAGGAATGTCTATAATTGAGCATACCTCAGACAATGATGTATGCTAGTTCAATTCATAGTTAAACCTTCCCACAAGTATCAAATTTCAGTACCACCAAACTATTTCGATGTACGAAAAAATATGCACTGACTTAAAGAATCCTTTATTTAAATACCATTAAACAAACACATTTATCAAGGCAATTGATTGAGTATTGAATAAATGAATATGCAATAGATTATACGTATACTGTAATGAAGTGCTGAACTATATTCATAATGGGATGCAATGAATTGAAATAGTCAAAGGTGATATAGTGTGCGACGACACAGTCAATATCGTCTAATAGGGACTACCATCGTATTTATCACAGTATACCCGTATACGTCTGTTGTTTGAGCAAGTCATTCTTTGATGGATATAGCCTATCGTCCCTCTATATGCGTAACACACTGTTTAAGTGTTATTATTTTAAATTCTTCAAGTATTTAGTAATATATTTCTGTATATTTCACACACCATCAGATCAATAAAAATGTAATAGAATAAGTTTTAAACATAAAAAATATTATTATTACGTTTAGTGGTATTTCCCAACAGCAGGATCTAGACATGAGTATTCGATATGCGATTAGGCTTACACCTTAGGACCAAACGGTATTACGTTACATGTATCAATGTAATGAACCAATCAGATTGCACCCCCCCCCCCCTTCAATTCCCCCTCACCCCCCCCCCAATGATCCACATCCCCAGGTGATAGTTAGTGGTTATTTCGAGTTGATTGACACTCGGACCATAATTGAATAACCGATAGTTTACGGATGCGATATCAGCAGTTGTCAACGAATCGATTGTATTTCGCACGTTGTAATTTTTCACTTCATAACCATCAAAGAGGTACAAACAGCTGATGACAAACTGTTGCATTAACAAGCTTAAAAGACCAGCCTAATGCTATTATTTGAAACGTTTAGGTAGGGTTATCTACTATATGACGTCATAGGATTATATCTATGTGTTAAGCCACTTCAAGGCTTAGTGATGTTGACAGGCCTAAACTTCTCTCAAACTGTAAACTATTTTAATTTTGTCTAGAATATCATTAGTTGTGTTTTAGCGAATTTCCCTACAGGGAGTAGCTATTATCGTAGGTGGCACTGTAAGACCTAGACCCGGGACCGATTTAATTTTTTATTTTGATGTTACCCGAGGCCAAAAACACTGTTAATATGTTAAAATTTGTTTATGTATAGATTCATACGTGCATGGACGCGGTAAATAGAGCATATTTTGTCCTATTTTAATGAAATGTGGGTTGAAGGTGTAGGTCGGGATAAACTTGAATGAGCTTACGAACCAGCATGATCGGACCATGGAAACAGGGCTTTATGATGGGTTTTCATGGGATTAAAAGTGGGTTTTCCAATTTTTGACCCTTAAAGAGTGGAATTTCCCAACGTCTCTCTAAACCATTTTGAAAAGCTTGATAGCAAATAATTTAGTATATGACGTGTTTTAGAATTGGTTATGGAGAAAATGTATATTTAAAAAATGTTATATTTAAATTCCCATTCATATGGAAATTAAGTAAACTGTTGTAGTTTGCTAGTTTATGGACATATGTTGACCAAACTTTGCAAATTTATTTAAGTTTATAATATTAACATGCAGTGGAAAAAGACTTTTTACCCACCCCATTGCAGCAAATCTAAGTGCTTCTTAAATTTTATGGTATTTTAAATTTGAAATACTTTGTCGTGTTTATGGAAATATTTTAGTATAAATCCAACTAGGTAAATTTAAACTCACTTAGTCTGCAGGTTTGCTGTGGTGTGGAATGTTTTGCATTATTTTCTTAGAGAAACAGTTCTTTTGACTATGTGATGTCAGTTAAGACTGCATAATTAATTATAGCCCAATGACTAAAGGCATCTAGATATTGTTAGGATATTGCTTGAAATTTAACCAGCAACCTCCAGGTCAAAGGGTCACCACTACAACCACCTGGCTAACCAGACCGTTATATTATTTTATTTACCTGAAATTATATTCTAAAATTACAAATTGTAGTGGAAAAGTAAAACATTGATATCAAATAAACAATTATTTAACAATTATAAGCCACTGGTTTGTACTGTATAAGTAATTGTAATGTGAACCGTACATGTTTCTCTAAGCATACAGATGGTAATATTTATTTTTTCCTTCTCATAAAGGAAAATATAGCTAAAATATCTACTTATTTTGCATTTCTAGTTAATTGATTTTAAATCCAAAACATATGAAATATTAACGAGGGATCTTACTATTCAAAATATTAAGGCACGAATAGTTTGCATGTGTAAAATCATAGACAAATAGAATGAATATTAATTATATTTTTCTATGGTAAAATATAACGAACGCTTATTCCTTTCAGCTTTAATTTAGACCATTAGCACCTTCTTTGATAGGACTTAATATTTAATTTTTTTAAATATGTAAGCCTAATTGTATTTGAAGGCCAGTTTACCAATGAGAAAGAATGACTAAAGATTCAAAGTGTATTCAAAGAATATCTTCTTGTATTCCGCAATTAGGAAGAAAACAGATAAATACCATTTTAACGTATTTATGTCCTCAAAACGGAGGCTTTTTGTGGCTTGGAATTACTATGCATAAGTATGTTCTTCAAACTGAATTTAAATAAACAATGCCTTATCGGAGAGTCAAATTGGTGCACAAAGGAAGTATCCGTATATAAATGTTTGCTAAAACCAACGAGCGTGGAAGTGACTTTGAGTGCTCTTCAACGTCAATATTATCATTGACTATCGATATTGTCTGTTGTTTCCTCTTAAACAACGCGATTATTATCTGATTGTGTTTGGTAATACTGTGTGATCTTGTCTCTAAAACATGTTTATATATTTTAGTTTAAATGTTTTAGTTATTTTATTTTTATATTTCAACAAATACGAAGCTCACAACAAATACTATTATTTTTATTTTTATTTTGAACCTTGAAATGCAATCTTGAGAGGGATAAGTTGTGTATTTGCACTTTTAGTATACATTTATAGAACATTAGTTAAATAATAATTCAAATAATTAAAGAAATAAAATATAATAAAAAAAAAATTTTATGCACACATATTTATATGATCAGGTACATACCTTTACGTCAACAGTTCAAATTTGTAGTGAGTAAACTCACAACATGTTTCGCCTATTCAGGCATCGTCAGGTGGTATCCTAGCAAGAATGCTTTGTCTTCATCCATGATGGAGTCGTCAAGAAACATTTAAATAAATACACAAACACGCACGAAAACATTTAACAAATATAGTAGGCCTACTATTACCGGTCGCGGTACGGAGGCAGACTGAATTTGCTGGAATTATGTAACACCGATCCCTCCTCCGTTATCAGTAGTTGTACTACAAAGGTCAAACTGTTCTTGTCTATTGTTGAAAGCTATTATGGCATTGAAGATAGAGTGTGATTTGAAATTTAACTGGTCATTTAAAATATGGTTTTTATTGTGGCTGTTTTGGAAGCTTTTGTAAATTTCAAACTGTTCCAGAGAATCCAAAACCACATAGAAAACAATTTCATCTTCTCCGATTCCAATAAATACAGAAATAGAATCAATCTTTACAATCGTTATGTTGACGACACCATTATGTTATTTTATGGCAACAATCGACAACTGAACCTGTTACTAAACTATTTAAACAACATTGCACCCAAATTACAATTCACAATAGAAACCGAAACCAACAATAAAATAAATTTTCTAGACATGACCATTGAGAAGAGAGATAGTAAACTTAGCTTCAGTATTTACAGAAAACCTACAACGTCAAGCCAAACAATACACGCCACGTCATACCATCCTATATCACATAAACTCGCCGCTTACAATAGCCTAGTATACAGATTACTTCAATTCCCGCTCTCAGCTAAAGACTACCAGAAAGAATTAAATATAATTAAGCACATAGCTATTTCCAATGGTTACAAACAGAGCATAATAGATAAACTGGTAACAAAATTGAAAACCAAACCAAAAGCTCCAGTACCAGGGCTAAATGAACCTGAGATGAAATACATCTGCATAGAATACAGCCACTTAGCTCAAAACGGACTTAACAAAGTTTTAAGGAAACACGGGCTTAAATTAACATTTAGAACGACCAATAAAACCAAACAAGCTTTAACACAAAAAAATGTTGTTGAAAATAAGTTAGACAAGTCTGGAGTTTATAAATTGAAGTGTATGGATTGTCCGGATTTTTATATTGGACAAACAGGCAGATCGTTTACTCAACGACACAAGGAACATCGCCCCGACCCCAGAGCAGACAAACAAAAATCCACTTTCGCCCAGCATTTATTAGATAAAAATCACACCATAGATACAATTGACAATAGCCTGGAGATTCTCCATGTTTGTAATAAAGGAAATAAATTGGATTCTCTGGAACAGTTTGAAATTTACAAAAGCTTCCAAAACAGCCACAATAAAAACCATATTTTAAATGACCAGTTAAATTTCAAATCACACTCTATCTTCAATGCCATAATAGCTTTCAACAATAGACAAGAACAGTTTGACCTTTGTAGTACAACTACTGATAACGGAGGAGGGATCGGTGTTACATAATTCCAGCAAATTCAGTCTGCCTCCGTACCGCGACCGGTAATAGTAGGCCTACTATATTTGTTAAATGTTTTCGTGCGTGTTTGTGTATTTATTTAAATGTTTCTTGACGACTCCATCATGGATGAAGACAAAGCATTCTTGCTAGGATACCACCTGACGATGCCTGAATAGGCGAAACATGTTGTGAGTTTACTCACTACAAATTTGAACTGTTGACGTAAAGGTATGTACCTGATCATATTAGTCTAACAAACAGTTCAGGGGCTAAATCATGAATTTTAACACATATTTACCCCCTACTTCTTGGATAATTTCGATGATCATCTAAGAGGGAAATACAAAGTTGTTAAGTAGATTTTTTAATCCAACATATCCAATCATTTTAATGTAACATATAACAAAAAACTTTGTATTGAGATTTGTATCACTATTCCCGAAAATATGTTATCTACTTACTTAACACCTCAAACACAAATAAATATAGTTTTTTAGATCGTTTGCCTTCTGAACACCCCCCAAAACACGTTTTATACAAATTTATGGATTTACGTCGTAGATTATTAGTAGGCTTATTTGTAGCTCTGAAAGTATGGTGATTTTACTATAGCTAATTAGTGCCTTGATATATATATATATATATGATATGACCACATTGATAAGGATGTATGTGAATGAAACTGGTAAAATTTACCAAAGTTATCTGGGTTTGGGTACATTTTTTGTTTTTTGAAATGTTTTGTACTGTACGAATGTTTTAACGTAGTGTAATACTGATTGATTGTCGGGATTGCCTTACCCTATAGAATCCCGATCCGTGGTCGCTTGAGGCTTAATCGCTGTCCTCTGAAGATCATCTGAATGCTGTCTAAAACCAATTAGATACTGAGCATAATATGCATAAATGCGAGGGATATTTTTAGTTAAAGGAATACAGTTTTGCCTTGCAATAGCCTAACGTTAAAGCTTAGAACCAATGTACTATTGTCTGGTCTTTATTCTACAATTTAGAAGTAAAAAAAGATCTTTATTGAACATTTTATACAAATATTTAAGTTGTAACTGTAATCTTACAGCATATGTTGTTTTGCGGACAAAGTAAATACATTACACAAAAGTGCCAATATTTATTTCTTCTACAAACATCAGTTATATTACTCCGTAAAAGTAAATATTTGTAATAGTGGGGTGGGGACGGATTGTAGGGTTTCAAGCTTTAATTAAAATTGCACATAATCTCCAACATAACCATATCACATAATGTGTTATAACTTTCATAATCATACGTTAATTTAATTTCTGAAATATTATTTAAGAGTGCAATGTCTTTTAAATGGTTTGGGATCGAATAAGTAATATAAAAGCAATGCAAATTGGAATTTAATTTTGCCTCCAAACATGAAATGGAAGGAGAAACGAGCGATAAAGATTGAAAAGAGATCAGCACCACTTTTCAAGCGTGGAGAAATTTTCGGCGGGAAATATTTTTAGTAAAAACTCCTACATGTTTAAATTCTCGCAGTACTTACAACTGAAAATAAAATCCATTGTATTTACTTTTGTGTATCATAAATATGTAATAAATGGCAAAAACGTGTAACAACACTTCGAAGATATTCTCATAATTACGCTTTATACATAATGTGTATTCAAATATTAACAAAGTATAGTAAAATTATGATAAATTTCGTCTACGCACTTCAATAAATCTCATGCCAACAAGCTTTAGGCAAGAATTACACTGAGAATCAACTTTAACACCACTGCAGGCCAGAAAAACTTAAATCCCTTTTCAAAGCCAATTTTCATTTTCTTACGAATGTTTGGGGACTTTTATGGGTAAATTCCATTGTTCTTCAATGGCTTCAGTTTTCTTACATCATAATCACACCAATAATTCAATTTTATTTTATACTTACAACAAAACTAAACTCCTTGTTCTAGACGGCTTATGCGCTGATGTTGTCTTAGGACATGACATTTTCAAGGGACACTCAAGCGTTGAAGTCTCATTTGGGGGTAAGAAACCTACGCTGAAGATGTGGGGACTTACAGCAGCTAAGGTTGCACTGCGGACTTACAGCAGCTAAGGTTGCACTGCGGACTTACAGCAGCTAAGGTTGCACTGCGGACTTACAGCAGCTAAGGTTGCACTGCGGACTTACAGCAGCTAAGGTTGCACTGCGGACTTACAGCAGCTAAGGTTGCACTGCGGACTTACAACAGCTAAGGTTGCACTGCGGACTTACAGCAGCTAAGGTTGCACCCGTCCACTTGTTTTCAAACTTAACTCTTGACTGTAGACCTATTGCAGTTAAATCACGACGTTATTCAGAAGAAGATTCGAAATTCATAAAAGAAGAAACTGAATGCTTATTGAAATAGGGTATCATTGAACCAAGCACTTCACCTTGGAGAGCACAAAACATATTGGAATAAATTTCGATACAATAAATTTATCTTTAGTTCTTAATTATGTCGTATTTTCTCTATTAACCCTGTTTTAAATTGGCTTATTAATATTTGTAATCCCTTTTGTACCTTAACGTCATACTATTAAAAGTCAAAACGATCAATAATATTACGATTAAAATATTTTATCATCGTCGACTACTTTGTTTAACAGATTAGGACACAGTTTCAGAGATACTGTTATAGACAACTTTACTAAGTCTTTTGAAATTAATTCCGAATACCAATAGAGTAAATCCCCTAATTAGCAATTTCAGATATTGATGTAGATTGCTTGGTTATTCCAAAGCTTTAATGGTTAAGAAGCTTAACTTATAGGAAAATACAACTAATCCGATGATGATGGATCTATTCAGGCTAAAATCAATGGGGAAAGATTTTCGCTTATATAAAATAATAACATTAACTCAAAAACTACAACAACTAACCTTAAAAGTCTTCGTTACTAAACTGATTAGTTCAATAAATTCTATTTAATTAAAACGATAAATGTTTATGTGCCTGTGAGGTTATATAAAAGTAGTCCATCGAATGTTAGCATTTCATTTTGTAAATGAACCGCTTTCATGGTCCATCATGACAAACATTTTAATGTATTGCACAATTTGGAATAGTTAGTTGTAAGAATATAGGTTTAAACAAGTTTTGAATAAATTACATAGCCTAGTTGTAATAAATCTAATTGATTGTTGTAAAAATCAATAATATTTTACGATTTAAAGGTAATAATCTCTTAAATATTCATCACATAGATTTTAATGTCCTTATTGAAATAAAAAAACATTTTTTTCTACAAGATTTCTTTGCTGTCTTTATTATTATTTCTAATATTTCTAATATATTATTTTCTAAACTATAGCAACAAAACGTAACCTTTGTGAATAATTATTAGAGTTTATAAAATTTTAGAATTATAGGTATGACATTATTGAAATTAGGATTTTAAGGAATGTATTATCAGTGATAAACGTACGTATACAAATTGAAGGATATTTTTTGTAATCATACTTTTAAAAATTGCCCATTTACCATAGGTAACAAATGCTTTTGCACAGTACCTCAAAATGAGTTTGATAATTTGTCAAATGTTGTTTGTAATTTGTAATTTTAATTTGTTTGTAATAATTTGTGTAATGTTGTTTAATGAATTTGTCAAACAGTTTAAGCACAAGTTTTCCAATTTAAATGTTTGTTTAAAAAATATATATATTAAAAATTATAACTTGTATTTTTTTACAAAGAGTATCTCTGACGCAAACCTTATGAAATTCAATATGTCTGGGCAGGTCATTATATAAGCTTCATTCATACGTTGACTTAAAACTCCAGTTTATGAGAAATAGTAGTTTTGAAATGGGCATAATTATGTACTACTTTGTAGAATAAAAAATGCCATTACAATCTCATTTTTCTTTTTGATGTTGTACATAAGGTTTGGAAGGAGTTTTTAAAAATTGTCAAAATCCTTTGCCAAGAATAATTAAAACTTATTGTTGAAGAATTCAATGCTTGTAGAAACACATTTTCTAGCTCTGCTGAAAGTGTGAGGGAATAATAAAGTATTTATTAATAATATAAACAATTTTCTGATCTTCAAAAACTTATGTTCAATTGTATTGCTACAAGTTATTTTTTTAAATATAAGATAATATTTAACAGAGTATAAGAATTTAATGTATTTTTACTTAACTTATAAAACTCGTTAATGCTCGTTTCTCAGTAAAATATGAGAAAAGCCAATTATAAAGTTAATGAAAAAAAGATACATCACGGACATTGTCCTTAGGCTGGATTTTAAATTGAAATCCTGACAATTTGCTCAAGTTAATTGACCTGTCATTCATGCGTCGGCTTTAAGTCAGCTAGACGTTTTTATTATTCAAAGCAATTTATAAAAGAATAAATAACTTCGTAAACAGTTTGATCAAACATTGTCTTCATATTTTATTTCTCCCCTTATATCATCCTTACCAACACATAAGTTTTGAACATGCGTCCAGGGCGTTTTAATTGCGAGGCTCTATTTGCTGTAACCTTTAAGTAATGGTGTTTAAGAAAGCAACTTGTAATTTTCTGAAATACCTTTATGGATTTATTAGGATTCAGTTAAGTATATAAGAGGTAAATGGATTTTTATACATTTGAAACATTGTTAGTGAAGAAATATGTACAATTCGTAACGGGTCATTGAATAATCTCAGGTGTTATTTATCAAAGATTGATAATAATAAATTTCCTAACAACCAATAAAATATACGGTAATATTTTACCACAAACAATTTTTTTCAAGGTTATACCAGTATTCTTTTAAGCACTAAACGTACTTAAGTACAGTAGGAGAATGCATATTGCAAAAAATACTATAAGGTTTCTAGGTAATAAACGAATTCTAGTCAAATTCATTCATTGGTAACAAAAGTTTAGAGACCAATACAGGAAAATGAGAATATTGTAATTAAAAGTTGCTTTCTTTGAAATTAATATTATACATGGCAGATATAATATTACCCCTGCCACAGCAAACCTGTAGACTAAGCGAATTTCCATCTACCTGGCTGGAATTCCACTTAATTATTCCCCTAAAATTGTCAGATTTATTTCCTATTCAAATATCATTAATTTTAATGAGTACTTAGGTTTGCTGCTACAGGGAATAAAAGAAGAGGGGTTTATTAACATATTGATAGCTTAGTATGATGATAACAAAATTTTAAAATTTTCATTACAATATGACCATAGACAAGGAAGCTACAACAGATTATTTATTCTCTATAAGAATGACATAGTTATTTTAAATATAAAGTTTTCTTAATTATCTCCGTAACCATTAGGCATACAACAATGCTTCAATATACTATTTTTTTAGCTCTACAAAATGGTTTGGAAATAAATTGCAAAAAATTTTGTTTGCAGGGGAATAATGAGAAAACCCCATTTTTACCCCATAACCCCCCCCCCCCCGTTTTCATCATGCTGGTTCGCGACTTCGTTCGAATAAATGTAGGTTTACACGTTTATACAAAATTTCATCAAAAACAGATCATTGCTAAGTTATCGTGCTAACAAACACACACGCATATACGAGGTTTGTTTTTTTTTCAACCTCCGATAGGCTATGAACAAAAGACAAGTTCATGTAAAACATTAAATTTATTACCAAAAGTTTGGTTCATTTGTGGTTACTTTTTGACATAATCACCAAAGAGAATGAGACATTTGCTATATCTGAGCACCAGCTTTTTAATACCCTCTTCAAGAAAAGTGGCCGCCAGTACATTCAAAAAACAAAAAAATTCTAAAAACAAAAAATGTCAAAAAAATAAAAAAAATCTAGAAAAAATAAAAAAAAGACTTTAAAATTTCTAGAAATGCAGTAAACAAAGCAATAATGGTGAATCTGTGGTTTATTTAACCATCCTGTCAAACTGTTGAACCAAGTCATCTGAAACGACAGTAATGAGCTGGTTCAACATGTTGGCAGAATGGTTAAATAAACCACAGATTCACCATTATTGATTTGTTTACTGAATTTCTAGACATTTTAAAGTCCCTTTTTTATTTTTTATTGATTTTTTTATTTGTTTGACATTTTTTTGTTTTTTGATTTTATTTTGTTTTTTGGAATGTACTGGCGGCCACTTTTCTTGAAGAGGGTATTAAAAAGCTGGTGCACAGATATAGCAAATGTCTCAATCTTCAATCTGTCAATGTCTCAATCTGTCCTGGTGATTATGTCAAAAAGTAACCATAAATGGACCAAACTTTTGGTAATAAATTTAATGTTTTATATGAACTTGTCTTTTGTTCATAGCCTATCGGACGTTGAAAAAAAACAACCCTCGTATATGATTTTGAACGGATGTTGTGTTAGGCCTCTGGGGACCTCACGACGAATAAAATAAATCGGTCCCGAATCCAGGTGTTACAATGAGACCTACGTCAATAGCTTATTCCCTATATGGGAAGTTCACTAAAATTAAAATAAAAAAAATCACTTTCAGTATAACAAAGTTAGTTACACTCAAAGCTGAAGAATCCTGGATGGATGTTTTAACTCGTACCTAACTTATCTCGTACCTTTTGTATAAAAAACCACCTCAGTGCTCAATATTTATCAATTTTCGCCTGATATTCTCTGATATTTAGAATATGCATTACATGTACAAACAAGGTGGTGAAACACAAATAATGTTAATTAAAAAAACAATAACACATAACTAATTGCTTGCGTGGTAGATAATTTTTTATTGTACTGTTAAAAAATTTTATCATTGTATTATAAACCTTTATTCGCTTCAGTGTCCAAACGTTGCGTTAGCTCTTGTAATTATTCTAAGTAGACATGAATATTTTGTTTTACCACCCTAACCCTGTTTAAATATAGAAAATATAGTGAAATTAATATTATTAGTAGCAATAGTTCAATAGTACGTACGAAAAAGCTGGTTTAATGCATTTTTACTTAAAGCAATCCAATCAAGATAACCTTTTTTGTCACGATATTATTCAAAATGCATAGAATTACGATATGTTAAAGATTTAATCTATACAAAATATAATTGTCAAAGGAAAAGTAATATTAAAATAGAGATTTCATTTCTTTTCCTGATAATTAAAATCAAGTAATTGAAAATCTGGTATTGGTTAATCATTGGATCAACTAGTTGATCATTGGTAAATAATCTTTGATTCACAGTTAGATTAAGGATTCCTAAACTGATATTTTTTATCCGAATGATTTTGACGCTTGGAGTTATTCCAAAAGAATTTTAGTCGTTAAGATTTCAACCGTTTGATAACAGACCACTGGCTCAATTCCAGCCTTTTCAAATGGGGTGGTTTTTGTCGTATAAACGTGTGAACGTAAACATTTTATTCCATAACAAACCCTTTTAGTGATCTGTTTGAACATATCCGAGATTTTGTAATATGTAAAAGTAATTACAAGTAGTACGACTAAACACTTGATTAATCCTTGGCAAACTTCTGAGCATTATTTTAGATTTCATAAATTCATAAGTGATTTATTGCATTGTAAAAACTGAATGTACTTGCATACTTTAATATGTCATAAGGTTTACCAACTACCGTACCATATCATCACTTTGTATTAAACTGTAGCTTTGAAGATTTGATGTTATTTTTATCATTTAAATGCATGTATGTAGATTATATATTCAAATAACATTAGAAAATTTTAATCATTGTTATAACTTTTAATTAATAGACAAGCAAATCATTCCATTAAAAACGATCAATAAAACAGTTCAACAAAACAAATAATTACCATAGTTTTTCTTACCATAAAAAACAATAGTAATTTCTTATCAAGAAACAAAAATTAATTTTATTTTTAAAGTTTTAGAACATAAATCCAATAAAGTATTTTGTATCATCAAAATTGCCAGCTGAATAGATGAGTACACTAGCTTTCAACTACTACTCTATGGAACACACAATACTTCCATACTTCAAATAATTTTGTTGATCAACTACCATTACTTACGAAACGAATATAAAGCAAAATCAATAATTTTAGTCACCCGTCTTAATTTTGTGATAATATACATGAATACATATATTTATTCTTACTAAACAAACATTCAGTAATATAATTATTATAATATAGTAAAGCTCAAATCATTTATGTAGATCTATTCAAGCGTAATATTTATTGTTATTAGAGTTTACAGTTGACGTACAATTTATCTTTATTTTGTATTGTGCTACTTTGTCAATAGTAGTGTTAATTTTCCATCAAATATTTCGAATTGAAAATAAGAACTACCCTACTTAAAGTTTCAGTAATACACTACAAGATTCGCCAATACAGTAAAACATATACACATACAGATACACATACAGTGCATATATTTCATAAAAAGTAGCATAAAACATAAAAGGAGTATCAAAAGTAATTTTTTACCTTGTAAAAAACAAAAAAACATAAGATACAAATAGCTTCAAGACAAGCATCTATTTACAGTAAACACATGCATATGTCTCCCATAATTCCTATAAAATACCACCATTATTTCCATTAAACTCCATTAAATAATTTTTAAAGTACCTTTTGAAAATGTTTCCTTTGACTATTGAAACAACCATAGACTTCTGTATTCAATAGTCAATGATGTTACTCTCCAAGGGCGCCATTTATAAAGAATGTTAGTGATTGTCATACATGTTTAATACACATAAATTCGAATTTTCAACAACAAAAATTCGTTAGACCCAAATGTGCATTTTGGCAATTATGCCTTGACCAAAATACTGTAAGGTTTCATAGGTTATGTCTTCGTATAACGAAAATAACATGGATGAATGTTACATTTTAATTTATAATTCGGAGCAACTAAACAAACTTTGTCTTAACACAACACCCCCATGGGATATGTTAAACAAGGTTCTTGCTGTTCTAGTTATTACTTGATCATTGTTTTCGTTCAAGATATTTACATGTTTACAAGTTGATTGAACTGTCACTCAAGGATCGGGTCTTGTGACAGTTTGTAAATTGTGTTGTGTAGTGAACTATATATAGTGAAAGTTGTGGTGATAGGCTTAAAGCGTAGTGGTTGTTTATAAACTTTGTATAACTGAATAATGTAAATTATATGTTTGTGTCAGAAACAAGCCTCCTCAATTTTCGTTGGTATTTGATCTTATTGCTAGAAGATTTAAGATTTTAAACTGGTGTAAAAAAACCTTGGTTAAAATTATTATTCGTTAACATCAATACAAATTTAACTTTTGAAAATTGATCATAAGACAAAGTTTTTCATGTCGATGTGTTTATTGTTTTGTAACATGAAAATAATCTAATTAGATTGTTAAAACAGCTTTAAGATCATAATGCAATGTTATATTACACACACTACTCTTTTAGTGCAACAGTAGCCTATAGTTTGTAAAATATATATAATTTCAATAAAGTAAACTGTTGTACTAGGCAAGCTCACGTATTTTTAAGTCGGCGCGGCTCTATGATGATTTTTGATACAAAATTGAAAGAGGGTGTCCATATTGCAGATGACTATCTATAACTAAAGGTGTTAATCTGCATGTCTTTTTCATAGTTATGCGTTAAGTGTTATTTTATTACCGTAATCAGAGATCGGTATTATAGTGGTATTAACGAGTATCTTTAAAAAGATTATAACGCATTTAAATGTTTCTAACTTGGAAAAGTAACGTTTTAATACTAAACTAGCTTCTTTTCCCTATCATAACATCAAACTAAATTATTTTCATATTCATATAGAAAATTTGTGTGTGTTATTTTCATAATGCATTTATTCTGAACTAAACATAAAATACAAGAAAATATTTCCTTTAATATATAAACAAAACAGTTCAGTATGTTTTTTATATATTTATGTTATCCAGCTACAATTTATTGATTTTCAAAATACACACACAATATTTAATTTCAATCATATTTGCAGTTTGAGCCACGCCGACTTGAAATACGTGAGCTTGCCTAATACAAAAGTTTACTTTATTGAAATTATTTCATTCTTTTTAGAGCGTTTGAAGTCGGTTGTATTTTTTTACAAAAATTAATTATTTCATGATTTTTAGTGACTGTATAATTTTGTATATATTAATTACTTGAGGATTTTTGATAAGCAAAACTGTTTGAAACAATCAAAAGTTCCACAGAACAATCATTATTTTAAAACTGCTTGAGTCACCTGTTCAGGTTACATAAATCAATGGGTATGAAAATAAACATCTTTAGATATTCCTTAAGAAAGAAAGAGTTGTCAATTACATTAGGCCTAATGAAAAACTAATTGTCTTTTCTAGATACATTGAAATGTCAGACATCATCGTTTCCTGCAATCGATGTACTGCTACATTATAAAAAGAAATACAGTAACGTCTCAAGCCTTTTGGAACAATATGAAAGTTATTCCTCAGCTACCAGCACTAAAAAATCTCTCAAAAGTGGAAAAATTGGTCGTTAACACCATAGTACCTTTCGTATAGTACCTTTGGAAAATATTATATGAAAGATTGGTTCAGCTAAAAGTGGTGCAAGCCATGTAGGTGGTTTTGTTTTATCAAGATATATAGCCTAGTCGAAATTGCAAATCATCTTCCTCTAGGACTTTCCGAAGCAGGCATAATAGTATTGATATGATATAGTAACTCCGTGGAGAATATCAATAAACATTCCACATCTGCAAATGCATGTTTAGTAATTAAAATATTTAACACTTTTAAGACAATTGACGATTATGCACTGTCACACTTCTTAATAGGTCGTGTAAGGAATAATTGCATTTGATTTATATTTAGACCTGTTTTACGAATGCTTTGGTTTTCACAATACACCTTTATTTGTCAATATCATACAGCTATTCACTGAAACATATATGTTTTTGTAAGTCAGAATATTCAATACTAAAAACAGAATTACTGTATACACAAATCAGGTCAAACGTTAAAATACATTTTTTATAGTAACCAAAACAAAATGCATTTTTCTCAATGTAATTCATTTAGGCTCCATGGAAAGAAATAGTTTATTGATCAATATGAAGCAACTGTTTCATGAAGAATTGTCTGTAGCTTCATTTATGGTTTCAACTAACAGCTGTAGGAATGTTATTATTATTTATTGCCTTCTCTGCACAAAGGTAAACAATCTGCACAAATGTAAACAAAATAAATATTGAATATTTAAGGTTTTCAGAATTTTTCACCGAAACAAATATTATACTTAAACATAATATATAAGGTACCAAATAGAAACTCTCCTGGTTATTTTGGTTTTGGAACCACACTGATCGGTAAAAGAATCACAGAGAAATTGGTGAACATACATAGAAAAAAAAAACATCGCCACAAACAACTTGAGAACCTCCTCCTTTTGTTGGTAGTGGGGAAGTCGGTTAGAAATAGTATCCTACTTGATAATTTGAAATGTATTTTCCACTGATGCCAACGAAAGTTCATTTAAGCATAACACTCTCTGATAACCAGTGATCGTGGATTAGCATAACAACAACAGAACAATAGCTAAACAAACAATGACCCGTTGAATTGTTTACTTCTGCATTATGTAAAGTTTTTGCATGGACGTTTTAATCTATTGTTTGTACCTTGGATTGCAAATGTTGGTAAATTAATGATTACTTTAATATATGCATGTTATAAAGTGAACTTATATTTTACTATTTTGCCCATGAATGTCATAAGGATTAAAATTGTGTTATGTGATAAATATTTGTGAAATTGATGCTAGTTTGAAATATAAAATATTATACCAGCATTATTTTTAAGGTAAAAGGCACTTAATGCATAAATTCATACGATGACGAAGTTTGTTTTTACAGTATAAATTATTGTGAGTGCTACAACCTCTTTCTCTTATTCTCATATCAGCAGTTGTTTGTAGGAGTTATAAAATATTTATATTATTTTTCCCATCAAGTAAGTATAAGACATAATTAGTTGAATTATCCTTTCAACTCTTAAATCAAAACATGTTCTCTCCATCGAAATTTGATTTAATTTCTTTATGTTTGTTTTTCAGTTTGAACAATTATTCAAAGAGGGTGGCACAATATATTGATTTTGAGAAAATGCTTCAAGTAAAATACCAAAGCTGCACACTATTATTGATAAGCATACATATTTCCTAGTTTAAAAATCGTAATATAAGATACAATTTATAAGAAATTCAAGAAAAAACCCAAATTCTTTTAAAATCTTCTTCTCGTGATTTGCCATACTGTACTATTAAACAGTGTACTATAAACTCTATTAAACCCTACAACTTTCATATTTAAATCAATCTGGGGCAACTAATTTCACCAATAAACATAAATGTAAACAATACCAAAATGAAAGTATAAGACATTATTTTTATTTACTGTTTAACAAGGACGATATCTGAACTAGTAATATTGCAAACTATGACCCTTTTTGTGCTAGTTTCAACGCAATAAAAACATTTTGAGTTTCGTTAAAGCAAACAACCCCCCAAGGAGCCATGACAAGATGTGACAGTCACAATTCCTTCGTTTGTAAGCTCTCTGGGGAATTGCGTGGATCTGAGGAGCAGTAACCCTACTTGATGTTCTTTCCCCTCATCATTACCAAACAATGGACTCTCAGATCTTAATAAAAGACATATGGTCCATAAATATTGTGGGGAAAAATTAATTTTTAATTAATTAAATATATCATGTTGTTTCAGACATTATTGTGGATAATTTCCCTCACGATTAGTACAAAAAGTACATGCAACAATAAAAAGAACTAAAGGACAGAAGAAGTCACATACAGGGAACTGTATTGTATGTACCATATTATTTAAAGAGAGTTGATATTGGTAAAACAGCTATTCGAATGTTTTTCAACATGTTTCCAGTGAAACTATTACTTTTAAAGGTTTTCATTGAACTTTGTATAATCTAAAATTAGGCAATGTTTTACAGTTACCAATAATTCAAAGTACTCTTTGAAAAAAATCCTTATAATCTAGAGTTAATTCTATTTGATATATTTATTAAACTTTTATCATTTAATCTTTCAATTTTGTCATGACTTTGCCTTTTTGATTCGATAAAATTACATACCTAATGAAATTAAATTCACAAACCAGCTAAATGTACAGTTCTCGTATAAATGATTTGTATAAGAGAGAATTTATAAAATAATGAATATAAAACATTTTCTATTCCTCCAAATCACGAACAATACGTAGTTTGGATTGTCGCAGTGCGAAGAAGAAGATAAGTTTTGTGTCAGGCAGAGATTTATTGTACAGTCAGATGACAAAATGTCACGACACAACGTTTTATGTTTCGTATAATGATCATCACAAAATTGAATCCCATTAAAGAATAATTTGGATTTAGTGAATACAATGAATCATTTTGGAAAATATAGGGAATTATATGCTATGTTGTAGTGTACTGTACTGTTTTAATATACTCAAACTAAACACAATGTTTGTATTTTAACAAATCAAAATATAATTTTTTTATTAAATAAACAATGTCATTGTAATGTTTTTGAATATACACATAATTAAAAATCATCAAAGAATAGGTTACTACAACGAAGCTAATGCAGCAACGAAAATTGTATTTTCCCTTGTTTACGTCTTTGTAGAAGATTCACACAAACTCTTAAGCTAAATTTAGCACACTTTGGTGATAAAATTTCTATATTAGTACGATTATGTTTGGAGGTAGATGAGCTTGTTTTATGTATAAGAAAGGTAAGAATATTTGTTTGTAAACAGTCAACCTTAATTGTTTTCGTAACTTTTCCTTATTTATAGCAATTTTTGTTTGGCTAGGTATAGTTAAAAACATTACTAAGTAAAAGCAATATACAGGGTGTCTCAGACCACCCGGCCGGCTTGTATAGCTCCAATATGAAAGCAAATGGAAACCTAATTGCAACTGGAACCCCCTATTTTGACCCCAAGGAATTCAGCTAAATTATTTTCAACCCCAAAAAAGCACCCCAAAGGGCAGATTTTGGGGGGTGGGGGTGGTTTTTGGGAAATTTTCAAATGTAAAGGGGGGTCGTGTTATACCTCTTTTTAAAGGTCCTTTAGTCCTGAGTATTTTAGTGGAAAAAGATTTAAATTATCTTCATCCCTATTTACAGGGTGTTCAAAAACGTACAAAAAATAGACCTTTGAACTACTTTTCACTGTAAAGAGGTAGAATTTCGTGGGGGGTTCAAATTTTGACAACACTTTAATTAATAAATGAGCTTTCAAAAAACTCTGGTTTTAACCCTTTTGCTATCTTTTTACTTATGTTACGCATTTTCAAACTTTTTGAAGTTTCAAAAGCTGTTATCTCAAAAATTTCAAATGGCAACATGGGTTTCATTACAAACCACATTGTAGCCCTTAAAATTTGCTATAATTTTTGTATTTAATGTTTTTTGGTATCTTCATTGGTTAAAGAGATATAGCGAAATTAGTGTATTTTAATGCTTTATTAAATGGTATTCAAAGTATTTGCTGTTGTAATTGTACACGTCTAGGTCTCAATTAAAACTAATTATGTTAAAAAATTAAAATACTACCCAGATTGTTAAACTTGGAGGATTAATAAAGGAAAAAACACAACTGCAAATATTCTTAGTTATTTAATAATTTACAAAAGTCTAATAGTGCTTTGAATGAATACTGTCTATAAATGCTACTGGTAAATAAAAAAAAAAAATCATCATGCAATCAATGAGCGTGTGCGTGAAACTGGTCACGTTTGATCAGTATCAGATAAAACAAATTATAAGGAACTTACTGGATCTGTACGGGAGGTGAATGCACCTGCGGTAGTAAAATAGCAATACAGTACCATAATAGTGGAGAAGAAGTACTACGTGCATAAACAGAGTTGGGGTTTGCATGGAACAAAATGGAAGGCAATTTAAGCATTTGTAGAAGTCCATCGGTATGTAGGCTATTAATGCTGATTCAAACAAATTATTCATTCAAAGCACTATTAGATCCATGGAATTGTAAAATAACTAAGAATATTTGTAGTTGTGTTCTTACCTTTATCAATCTTCCAAGATCAACAATCTGAGTACTATTTTATTTTTTTAGACAAGATTTGTTTTAATTGAGACCTAGAGGTGTACATTTACAACAGCAAACACTTTGAATACCATTTAATAAAACATTAAAATACACTAATTTCGTTATATCTCTTTAACCAATGAAGATACCAAAAAACATTAAATACAAAAATTATAGCAAATTTTAAGGGCTACAATGTGGTTTGTAATGAAACCCATGTTGCCATTTGAAATTTTTGAGATAACAGCTTTTGAAACTTCAAAAAGTTTGAAAATGCGTAACATAAGTAAAAAGATAGCAAAAGGGTTAAAACCAGAGTTTTTTGAAAGCTCATTTATTAATTAAAGTGTTGTCAAAATTTGAACCCCCCACAAAATTCCACCTCTTTACAGTGAAAAGTAGTTCAAAGGTCTATTTTTTTTACGTTTTTGAACACCCTGTAAATAGGGATGAAGATAATTTAGATCTTTTTCCACTAAAATACTCAGGACTAAGGGACCTTTAAAAAGAGGTACAACACGACCCCCCTTTACATTTGAAAATTTCCCAAAAACCACCCCCACCCCCCAAAATCTGCCCTTTGGGGTGCTTTTTTGGGGTTGAAAATAATTTAGCTGAATTCCTTGGGGTCAAAATAGGGGGTTCCAGTTGCAATTAGGTTTCCATTTGCTTTCATATTGGAGCTATACAAGCCGGCCGGGTGGTCTGAGACACCCTGTATAACAACTAACGCGTCCTTTATATTTCAGAACAATAAGTAAATTCTAGAATCCTATGTAAAGTTGACATGTTTGCATTGACATCACGTAAAACATCAACAAAGCAGACTTAATCACAATAAAAATCGAGTGCAACTACGTGTTGTGTAGAACTGTGTCATAAATCTGTTACGTCAAAGTCGTGTACTTCTATTGGGATTACTTAAATCATCAACAATTGAAAGGTAACCACACTCAAAAGATAAAATGAAGTCAGTCTTGCTAATAATTAATTACTAGCTGGCCCGACAGACGTCGTTCTGTCCTAATGTGGTTTTATGTCGAATGTTCGTTCATTTTCAAGAAGATCTCGCTCGCATGGCTCAATCACGTCCTGGTTGAAGTTCGTTTGCTACGCTCACTCACCTATAGGTTGGAGCTCGTTCGCTGCGCTCACTTGCCTTCAGATTAGCTCGTTCACTACGTTAACTCGCCTCCAGGTTGAAGTTCGTTCGCTGCGGTCAGTCACGTTTTGGTTGCAAATTAGCTGTTGTCATTAGTAAAAAAATAATAGAGCTGCACCCTGTTGGTAGCCCTATTAACTTTTTAATGCTATTGAACATCACAGAATCAAATTGTTTAGTTGAATGTAATTACACAGCTGTTAAGATTCTTTAATTCCATTTAAATATGAGTACTCATAAGGTTAACATGGGAAACCCCAGAGCCACTGGGGCGGAGCTTTTTTCACGGATCTGCACCAAACTTCACACAAACCATCCTTGAATAATTCTTAATATTGCCTGAAAGTTTCATTACAATCTGCCAAGTGGTTTTAAGTCCATAAAGGACAAACAAACATACATACATTGGATTTTATACATATAGATAAATTTGGAATAAGTGAGATATACATAACAAACTCTTATATATGAGATTTAAATATTTGAATGCACTTTTGTTTACTATTAACTTCGAAACTGCATTCAACCCCTTCTTGTTAAAAAGTGTATTTTTAAACCTTTAGTTTATTGAAGTTTATTAGTCCTACACTTAGTTAGTGTTTTTGTATTTGTTTGGTCCAATGGTATAGTAGCGAGTTGGTCTAGTAGCAGTGCGAGGCTTTAGTTCTCGAATAATGATGCCACAATCATCTAGGCCTAAACTGAAGTACTCTGTTCAACTAGATTTTAGTATCGTATGATGTTAAGGTGGGACATTGAATTTAATACAATTACATTTAAATTGACGTTTATTGTCAAATGGTTCTTTTTTAAGCAGTTTAAACAGCCAAATTATAATAGTTTATAACGTAAAGAAAAATATAATATAAGAGATAAGGCAGCATTTGAGACAACCAGACATACTTTGTCGTACTTCTATGTTTGTCAAGTTTGCAAAGTGGGTTTATTTTCTTCATTCTTTTTCTCCCCCTTAAAACAAAACCAAGAACACTCTTTGCTCACCTCAACATTCTGACGTAAAAACGTGATCTTCGCAAATATCGTTCAAACAGAGACATTGTTTCATAAAAATGTTTACTTCAGTTTCAAAGTTTGCAATCGCTTTAGCACTAATAATAACAGAAGAAATCCAATCTAAGTTTTTATAAAAATATTTTAGGTAGACATATTTTATTTTATCTCCTTTTTCAGTCGCATACGCATCCCGGTAAAAAGTTTAGTTCTAAAAATGAAATGAGAGGAAACTATTTCATTATCAAAAGATAATCCTAAAATACAACTAAAATTTGTTAATTTATTTTTATGTTTATTTTAACTACCAAGCAAAATTTAAAATTAAAAAATTGCCGGTAACAAAAATAGTTAAACTGGCATTTCTAAAGACACGTATTTACGTGTGACTAAAGTCAACAATAATCTATTAGTTATAATGAAACAGATTTACGCAACTTAAAATGTTTCATAACTATCTTCACTTGTTGTTTTTTAGATACTTCTAAATTATTATTTTGTACATTTGTTTATGTTATTAAAATATACACAATCTCCAATAAAACTAATGTTTAACCTAAGGCATACAAAACACTCTTAAATTTGGTTCAAAATTATAAACCATTTATAGTATAGAATTTGATAGAATTATGGCTAACGCAATGTAATATAGTTGCATTTAGTTTACATTCTCTGCAATGTGTAGAAACAAAGATTTCACAAAACAATCAATATTGTTAAAGTAATAATGTATGTCCCTACAATTGCAACCAAAGGATGGACTATTTGAAAAGAACGATTTCATCCCAAGATTAGGTCCCTCTTTAGGGAATCAACTCTCGTTACTGAATGGACCGAGATAGTTGGCTCCTCAGCAAGACATTTGAACTTCAATTTACATTGCACATTTTAAAAATATTGATCTTTATTAAATTTTTTTGAAATCTTTTAAGGTATTATATAATAATAAATAATCAAGAAACCGTTATCATTAGAACTACGCTATACCCGTTCTTTGCAACGGAAAGAAGACTTGAAGAGGCTATATCGCTCTAAAGATCTGCTGTATGATATTACACTTCTATTTTTCGAGAAAGGAAACTTTATTTTACCACTATGTTTAGTAATTCTATCTTTATTTCTAGATTAGTGGTTTAAATTTCCTAGACAACAGTAGCCTACATGTTTAAGTGGTACTGATGAGTGTTTGCAGCTCTATGATTTAAGTAAACAAATAAAAATAAAATAATGTGAATACCATCTTATTTTCGAAATCCTATTGATATTAAAATCAATAGACCCAAAATAATAAAATCATTTCAATAATATATTAGATCAGTTTGAAAATGTGATCAACAGTAAACAATAGTTCATCTATATGTAAAACAAATTTTAAATTGTAAATTATTATTGTTATAAAATGTGATACTAATACACTAATACGATAGTTTATTGATAATTATCGCAACAGCCCCATATATGTAATTACAATCAATGTAATGATGTGGTTTATTAGTGTAGAGACGTGGTTTGTCATTCAAATATTCCACGCTCAGATTCATCGTACTAAGTGCTATGTTGTACTGATATCATACTGTGATTGTAGAAACAAATAAATAATTTCAATTATTTCCTTTTAGGTGTATAATGCCATAGTGGTTGACTTTAATTCTTAAAGCTATCTTTAAAGCTGTGGTATCAGAAAAAACATGCATATAACGTATTAATCGTACAGATAAAATATGTTTTTCTCAGTATTTTTGTATCTTTTAGAGAACCAGTTAACTACCTTTATCAAGTCGAATTATAAGAAGCATAATTTATTATTTGGCAAAAGCTGTACTTTTCAGTCGATTAAGCTCTATACGCTTTAAGAACCTGTAACGTGTTTTACACGATTTCTTTCCTCAACCTTTACTCAATTTCTTTATCCAGTTAACGTGTTAGTCTGATAATAACAAATATATTTTCCAATTTTTACATACTTAAGCCAAAAAGCAATGCAAAATCAAAACAAAAAGACATCTCATTAAGCCTATTCTTGTGAAGATAAGATTTGAATTGTTTAAGACTCTAAATTGTTTAATACTCTTGCTGGTTAAAAAGTATCATAAAGTAAACCAAGGTTTACTTGTTTGTGAGACACAATCATTTAGAAAATCTCAGAGTACTATGGGTTGGGAATATTAAAACAGAAGCATGTAGTGGTATAGATCATAAACATAAACAAATTAAGTCACTGACAGAAATCGTATACGGTACTAATAGCGGTAACACCTGGGTTGGAAGTTTTTTTAGTCCCATTTAAATGAAAATACAAACGTGTTTACTATTATGCCAGTGACGTAATTTGTTTACTAGCATGTGTGGTGTGCACCACAGCTGGCTGCAGATTCATTGTACGGTTTCTACAGTAGTTCAATATTTGCTCACTAGAGCAACAGGTGTATTACTTAGTCTATGTATTTACATAACATGTGGTAGGCTTGGTGTACGAATCAAGTTAGTCATCATCAGCTGGATAAACATAGCTCATCTTCATTAGACACTAGCTGGCCCGTCAGACGTCGTCCTGTCCTAATGTGGTTTTATGTCATATGCTCGTTCATTTTCAAGATGAGCTCGTTCGCATCGCTCAATCACGTCCTGGTTGAAGTCAATGGATGTTTTTAACAGTGCTAGAAGTTCAATGTTTTGTTCCACAATTCTTTGTGAATAATGCAAAAATATGCGGTGAGATTTAATAGTATATTTCATCACTAGGGTGTAAAGTAACTCTGGTTGCCCCGAACTCGACTTTCACAGTAAATAATCTAAGGTTAAAAACACCTTTCGCTCTTGTGTTGAGCTAAATTTTTCGTTATATTGCATCATAAAAAATAAGCAAACCAAGTTAAAAACCTCAATACTTTTTATATTAAGTAACCTATAAAAACGATTTCAATTGTTGCTAAGACAAACAATCAGCTGTTTAGCAAGTGATTTAATAATTTCGTCTATTACGATTGTGTAAGTGTACATTATACTAACGATACGTCGAACTATTGACATGAACGCAACAATCGATGCATACTTTCGATAGCTTGAATCGAAGTTTACAACTGAAAAGTTGACTTTTACTGCCTATGGATAAAAAGGCTTTTTTACTCCCTAGGGAGAAAAGGTCTGCTTTAGTCCCTCATTGCTTGTATAAAAAAAAACAATACTGCTGTATGGCTGTATTTTTCTGCAGTATGAAGAGGAATGTTATAATAGTATCCATAAGACCTATTAAAGCTCTCACAATTGTTGAAAAATTAATTTTGCCATGGCAAAAGGTTTTTCCCATGCCGGGAATCGAACCCGGGCCTTCTGGGTGAAAGCCAGATATCCTAGCCACTAGACCACATGGGAGCTTACACATCTTGTATTTACAGTATCAGAACTATTAGTGAGTATCATTTTGTATGGTACAGAGAGATAAAATATACATATATATATATTGTTTAAATTTAATTTAGGTGCTCACGGAATAGGGCTGCTGATACATTAAATTTTTACCGTAAATAAAGTACAACTGAGCACCCTGAATATTATATTTTTAATAGAAGTGACATGTTTCGGACATTAAACATGTCTCTTCTATTAAAAATATAATATTCAGGGTGCTCAGTTGTACTTTATTTACTAAAATAATTTAAAATGTATAAAATAAAATTTGAAATAAAATAAAATAAATAATATATCAAATATGTATATATATATATATATATATATGTAATATAATATTATAATATGTTTAAATATAGTATAAAAAGAATTAAAAAAATAAATAAAATGTGTATAGAATGTACGTTATGGATACGATAACATAGATAGAAGATTATACTTTGAATTTTGATGCATAGTATTTTTTAAATTGATGTATTCCTATAGCATTTTTTTTATCACACTATTCTTTCAAAAGGTCTCTATTTTCCTCCAATAAGGCTGATCTTGCAACAAAATTGATTGTCCTATACAGGATACATACATAAGTTGAAAACAAAAGCTATAAATCTATTATATTATTAAAGTGATACAATCAAATTTTATGTAAACGGTTAAGGTCATTTATCAAATAAAAATATAGGCATATGGCACATCAAAATGGGGCTTAGAGTGTGTAGATTTGCCGAAAAGTATTGATATGGACGAATTTCCTAAGGGCTCTGCCCCACAGGCTGATTTCCAAAGGGGTACGCCTGGCATGCTTCCAATGTTTAAATGATTTAATTTAATGTAGTTAATGAAACAGCTGGTCAGTACAATGAACTGGTGTTTGTTTATTTACTCGAAAAAGATGTTTGTGACGCTTTATGTAGATTTAGGAGGGTTATGTTTGGTTTTAAAGAAAGGTTGTATACGTTTTGTAAAGTATTGCTCAAAGTTTCATTTTGTAATTTACATAGTAAGCTACATGTAAAGAGGCTTGACTAAAATTGAAGAATTATGGTAAAACATATCATTCATGAAGCATCAATTTGAAGCAATTGATGCTATTGCTACACTAAGGTATGTTGTCATATTCTTATCAACATCAAAAGTAGGGGTTTGAAAGTATATAGGTTTACGCTTTTAAATCAGTTTATATTTTCAAACTAAATCATAGAGATGCTGTATTACACATCAGCACCACTTTAATAGCTCTCTAGGTTACATTTTCTTCCCGTTGCAAAGCACGGGTATAGCAGCTTGTGCATATTTAAAGTGGCCAATATCACAGGAAATTTAATTCCACATCCATACACCAAAAAGGGAGGGGAAAACGATCCGCCATCAATTATGGCAAATTATCTTCTCTATTGAAGTGCAATATATGGATAAAAAATTTTGCGGTAAAAGTTTTCCGATTCGGCATTCCATAAAATAAATAATTCAATTTACCGTTAACTCGGTGCAGATATTTAAATCATATTTATTGAATATTTTAGTGGATTTATTTCAAAACTCTTTGTTCGTAAATGCCACTTCATCTAGTTGTGCATACAAATGTATTTTAACCAAATTAATTAATCTGATAAACAATATTAAATGTAACAATTTTTACAATCTGTAGATTTTCAAAATATATTTATTAATTTATCGGATATGTTGAATCACACCTACCATTACAAATTTATTTCTATTTGAATTTAAAAATTTACAAACAAACATAGTACATACTACTATTACGTCATAGCATTACAGAGGCTATTCTCTGTAGTCAAAGCCACTTGACATAGTTAATTAATTTGATCCAACATAACAGCTACAATAAACCTGAAGTTCAGGTAATATGAAACCTGGTTTAATGCATATGTATTTTCAAAATATTTTGGCTATATCAACTCATTAAAAATTCATACATTTAATCTACAATAATTAATATTTTGTACTGTATCAAAATAATCATTGCCTTTCAGGGTTAACACACACGTAATAATATCATTGTGTTTCTGTCTTGGTCAGAATATGTTCTGTAAGGATTTTACAAGTGGTTGGTATCATTCCGTCATATCATGTTTGTGTTACGATTTATATGTATCTCAGTGCTAAAGCAAGAGCCTTCATATATCTCTGATCTTTAAAAGCGAATATATTTCAATTATCTCTGCAACCTAAAAATAGTAGTTTCACTTTTATTCGAAATTTTTTTAGAAACTTTTTACACTCAAACAGCTACATTTTCAGTGCTCTCCTTGATCTTTTGGCTTTATACATGAACATGTAAAAATCATATAAATTAAGTCAAGTCCAATAATTAAGACTATCATTATAAGAGTAAGTTTCAAATGAATACACTACAACATTTTACAATTAATATTCTTTACCTTAGGAAGGTTAATTTTGAGCACCCCTGTGTTTGAATAGAAGGCCTAATTTAGGATCTCTGCCATCAAATATGTATGGGGATGTTGTCATTAATATATTCACTAACTAACGGTGCACCAACAACCGAATATCCAAACATTTCATGGTTTAAGCCTCTCTCCACAGAAGCATATATCCTATTTTTCAATGTTTATATATTATATAATACGTTGAACATTGAAACCTCTGTTGTTTTATTTCCCAAAACCATACATACTGTTTTGTAAATACATAGCGTAGCATTACATGATATCTTTACACTCTCGTTGCAGCAAACCTTAACTTCATTTTTGTATTTATTGTTTTTTAAATGTTCGTAGAAATTATAGACTATGCTATAATTCGATCCGCACCCGGTATTGATAAATTTTCAATGATTGTAATTAAATTCGTTTTAGCGAGAACAGTAGAAATATAGTCGTACACCTTGGAATCTAATAAGATAAATACATTGTAACAGGGGAATTCGTTCAAAGAATTTTGTCAGTGTTGTCATTCAATGATTTATAAAAACATACTGTACCCAAAATTCAAAAATGCACTGTAAAAATTATCAATTGCACAACATAAACATGCAAGGAATTGAAATTAGGTATTAAATTGCCTTTTAAATTGATACTAATTAATATAGTTATGTTGAAAATATTTTTCATGTAATACACATAGAATAGCCATTCCTGATGCACACTAAAGTTGCCTTACAGTTTATATTTATCTTATAAATTCAATGGTCAAGCTACAGTAGAAGTAAATAAGAGCCGTTTAATTGTTCCAATTTACGTAATAATATTGCAGATTCGGTAGGGCGAATATATTCAATTTAATATAATTTTGATGAAAAGTATATTCCAGCCTAGCTTTGAAATTCTGCGACAATGCATTGGCTTTTACGATTTATTGTTGAAAATAACGGCATTAACGGAATGTTTCTGTGTGAAATATAGCGATAAAGGACCGTTTTGTTGGTAATGAAACACGTAATGCTTCACAGAAAATGCTTTGTAAGTTTTAGAATTCTAGTTCAGGTAGAACTTCTAGTTATTAAATATTTCATGCAATAGGAGGTGTAAATTCCAAACTATTCATGTATTTGAGAGGAGTTCTAGGTGGAATATAATTAATTTTATACATTTAAATACCTAGTTTTTGAAGTCTTTTTGAGTTAAATAAGTTATTTAAATAGTAAATAAATTTAAATTGACGTTTATCTTGTGTCGAAAAAATTCTTTTGATGAAAACACAATTGATTTGAGGTGCAACACAAAGTCAGAACTTTCCCAAGACAATGTTATAAACTTACGTAATATAATCTTATGTAATAACACACTTTATCTTAAGTATATTTAAAAGAACCACAGTTTTTAAATGTATCAAGCATAGATGTAACATATAACTTTGAACCCCAAACTATACAAATCTAATCTTACTTTGT
Source organism: Macrosteles quadrilineatus (assembly GCF_028750875.1). NCBI lineage: Eukaryota > Metazoa > Arthropoda > Insecta > Hemiptera > Cicadellidae > Macrosteles > Macrosteles quadrilineatus. The sequence continues at coordinate 179,914,469 of NW_026542594.1, forward strand.
TATAAATAATCTCTATAAATTATTATGTTTTCAATAAATGCCTTTGGAAAACCAACATATTAATACCAAAATACTAACGGATTAGAGATTTTAAACTACATAAGTAGAACTATTTCATCAATATAAAAACGTTCACACTCTAGTACCACTCTGTTCCCTAAATGTGACGATCACGTCCAATTGTTTGTGAAAAACGTTCTCCTTGTTCCCGATACAATGGGATTGTTGTATAATGACAAAGCGGCTGATTCCAACAACGATGGCACAATTCTTGACAACACACAACTCATGGATAGATTGCTATTCATAGTCTCTAATAAGTTTGTTAATTAATTAAACAATTAATATGACGTTTCATTTACTTACTTAAATAACTAAATATGTTTTATTAATGTCTTATGGAACACACTTTTATAAAATGCATAAAATAACCAATATCCAATTAATATTACTATTTACTATTTACGTTTTAATATCTTATAAAACATTCTTTTATAAAATAACATATTTCCATTAATTCATTACTTTTCTATAAAGACAATAACTTGAAAATCCGTTGGTTTGATTTGTTTTATTACTTGAAGTAAAATGTTCAGAACGATCACGACATAATTACGTCCTTCAACACGGTCATCTGGTTCGAGAAGGGAGGAAAGTAATCAGCTGTTTTGACAGATTGCATGATGATTAATGCTGGCTGACAGCTGAGATAAATAGAGAGAACTAAGTTGTGGACCGATTACTGCCTTAATTACGTACGTAACCAAATACATCTGTTGTGGTACAAAAACTCAAAACACTGTCGAATAAGGGGGAAATTAGAGTATCCACAAACTCACACCAGATATATTTTATTTTCAAACACTAGCTAAGATAAGAAACATCCCGCTAAGAGATTAGAAAGTAGTGTATATTACCGGGTTGGACCCCTGAAGTAAACCTATAACACACAGTTTAAGCTAACTTGAAACTTATGAACGTTTACTAACATTCATAAAAGTGGGCGTATATTAAATTAAAAATCATACATTTAGAGTGTAAGGAGTTTCTATTGAAACTTGTCTTGATTTGTATACTTTAAATTATTTAATAAATAATTCCTATATAGTTTCAATCTGTTTACTTAACACCTTTAAGTAATAAAGAACAAACTTATAAACACTGACTTTTCAAACACGATGCAAACTAGGTATTATTTACAGGTTTAAACCTGCTTACGTCATGAACCCAGCTTGAATGGAAGCCAGCCTGAAGTGGTTTAATGCAAGGAGATAATCCTATGACGTCATATTCTGGATAACACAACCTAATGTGTCATGAAACATTACATCGGAACGATCTTGTAAACTTGTTGGAACAAAAGTTTGTTGGCAATTGCTTGTTGGTACAACAATTTGTTGTCAGTTACTTATTAGAACAACGGTTAGTTTTCATTTGCATATTGGAACAACAGTTTGATGTTAGTTGCTTATTGAAACAGCTTGTTGCCAGCTGCTTGTTTGTACAACATTGTAATGCTAATTGATTTTGGTACAACAGTTTGTTAAACGTTTGTTCCTCTTGTTCTAAACATAGGCTAAAATTCCCATTAAATGCAACCAAATAGTTTTCTCATCGATAGGAATTCTCAGTTTTTGATGACATAACAATAACAATAAGCTATTTTAGTACATTTACCGAGTGTTAATTAGCTTAAAATAATATTAATTGTTTTATATTATGTAGTTTTTCATGTTATAATAAATCAATATCAGATTTTAACCACATTGCTTTAGTTAGTGGAGTTAGAACTATCATATTTGAATCCTAATATCTGTAACTAAAAGTTTATATTTACATACTTTGTTAGAAAGCCAGTATCCCAACTCTGTTTTCTTGGAGAAAATTGGGTGTTTGTTTGTATCCATTATGTAAGGCCTGTAACAGTTCTTTGTCTTTAGTTTAACCCCGCAGACGCATAACATGATACGAGTCCTGTAATCACTCACACTTCCAGCAGTTATATGCCATGAAAACCGACTCATCAAAAATTGCCGTGCACGATACATGGAGAGAGCTAGGAATGTCTATAATTGAGCATACTTCAGACAATGATGTATCCAAGTTCAATTCATAGTTACACCTTCCCACAAGTATAACTTTTTAGGCACCAAAACCAAACTCTCTGTACAAAAATATACACTTAAAGAACTTAAAGACTTAAAGAACTTTTTATTCAAACCCCATTGAACAAATACATTTATCTACCTTTACCTTTACCTTCTTCTTCACCGCCACTCTCCTTAAGACAGGGGGTACGTCTTCTTTTTTGGGCAAAGCCCCAGGAAGTATCTAGGCAAGTGATTGAGTATTACGATTGAATTATTAAAAATGCTTTAGATCAAACTAACAATGAAGTGTTGAAAACTATATTCATAATGGGATGCGAAGGAGTTGATTAAGTTATTCAAACTTTTATAGAACTGTTTGTAATGGATATACAGAATACCCCCGCCGCAGCAAACCTGCAGACTAAGCGAATTTCCATTTGCCTGATTGGATTTACACTAAAATGTCTCCTTAAAAATATCACATTTATCCCCTATTTAAATAGAATCAGTTCAACACATTCTTAGGTTTGCTGCAACAGGGAGGGTAAAAGTGTTTTTTATGTAAAATGTTAATAGTTAGTAAGAAATAAAAATATTTTCCAAATTCGGGCAAAATATGTTAATAAACAAGCAAACTACAACAGTTTACTTATTCTCCATAAGAATAACATGAGAATTTTAAATTTAAAATTTTTTGGAATTTTCTCCGTAATTATTAGGCACATTATAACGCTTCAATATACTAAATTATTTGTTTTTTTAAGCTCTACAAAATTGTTTGGAAAGAAATAGCAAAATTTTATGTAAAAATGGGAAAAACCCATTTTTACCCCATAAAAGCCCCCATAAACCCCCGTTCCCATGGTCCGATCATGCTGGTTCGCGAACTCGTTCGAATAAATGTAGGTTTCCACGTTTGTACCAAATTTCATCAAAATCGGATCATTTTTGCTCGAGTTATCGCGCTAACGGACACATATATATAAAATAAAATGTTTTTAGAGTACTGTGGTATTTTGATTTGCTTAGTTACATTTAAAGTAGCCCTCATTGATGTATACAATAACAAAATATATATATAAATATATATATATGAATTTGAACGGATGGTGTTTTTGGCCTCTAGGGACCTCAAAACGAAAAAAAAATCGGTCCCGGGTCCAGGTCTTACCATGAGTACTACGGTAATAGCTTATTCCCTAAATGGGAAATTCGCTAAAAACTGAAAGTACTGTACAGTTTTAAGGTGAAACCACTTTATAATGTGTCGTTTGTTTTATTAACGGTATGTTTTAGAATACCTAACAAACAGTTTATTTTATCAAACATTTAAAATTAATTTTCTATAACCATCCACTCTTTGCTCGAACACAAAAAGGAGTTATCTTCGTTCACCAATAATTATTCTCCTTTTAAAATCAATCTATACAGAACTATAAACACATGTTTGCCCAGCTGTGGATGTTATTAGCTTTACAATCTTTAATGACAGTGTGAGACTACACAGTCAATATAGTCTAAGAGGACTACTAAGTATTGTCACAGAATACCCGCATACGCCTGTTGTTTAAACAAGCCATTGACTATTTGATGAATATATCCTATCAAGATAATGACCTCTATATGCGTTACAATCTGTTTACACGTTAACATTTTAATTTCTTCAATTTTTTATACATTATTTTCTGAATATTTCACACACCATCAAATTAATAAAAATGTAATAGACTAATTTTTAAACATTACAAAATATCATTACATTTAGTGGGATTTTCCAATAGCAAGATCTAGACATTAGTCTATTCGATATGCGATTAGGCTTACCCCTTAGGACCAAACGGTATTACGTTACATGTATCAATGTAATGAACCAATCAGATTGAACCCCCCTTCAATTCCCCTTCACTCCCCCCCCCCCCCCCACCAATGATCCACATCCCCAGGTGATAGTTAGTGGTTATTTCGAGTTGATTGACACTCGGACCATAATTGAATAACCGATCGTTTACGGATGCGATATCACCAGTTGTCAACGAATTGATTGTATTTCGCACGTTGTAATTTTTCACTTCATAACCATCAAAGAGGTACAAACAGCTGATGACAAACTGTTGCATTAACAAGCTTAAAAGACCAGCCTAATGCTATTATCTGTGAAACGTTTAGGTAGGGTTATCTACTATATGACGTCATCGGATTATATCTATGTGTTAAGCCACTTCAAGGCTTAGTGGTGTTGTTCAAGGCTAAAAACACTATTAATTTGTTATTTTTTTATGTATATATTCATACTTGCGTGAAAGCAGGAACTACAGTAATTTTTGTCCGATTTTCAGTAATGTGGGTTGAAGGTGTAGGTCGAGATAAACTTGAATGAGCTTACGAACCAGCATGATCGGACCATAGAAACAGGGCTTTATGGGGGGTTTCATGGGATTAAAAGTGGGTTTTTGAATTTTTGACCCTTAAGGAATGGAATTTCCCAACGTCTCTCTAAACCATTTTGAAAAGTTTGATAGCAAATAATTTAGTATATGACGTGTTTTAGAATTGGTTATGGAGAAAATGTATATTTAAAAAAATGTTATATTTAAATTCCCATTCATATGGAAATTAAGTAAACTGTTGTAGTTTGCTAGTTTATGGACATATGTTGACCAAACTTTGCAAATTTATTTAAGTTTATAATATTAACATGCAGTGGAAAAAGACTTTTTACTCGCCCCATTGCAGCAAACCTTAGTGCTTCTTAAATTTTATGGTATTTTAAATTTGAAAAACTTTGTCGTGTTTATGGAAATATTTTAGTATAATTCCTACTAGGCAAATTTAAACTCACTTAGTCTGCAGGTTTGCTGTGGCGTGGAATTTTTTTGCATTGTTTTCCTAGAGAAACAAGTCAAAACCTTGTCTTGTGACTATGTGATGTCAATGTTTTGACAGACTGCATAATTAATTATAGCCCAATGACTAAAGGCATCTAGATATTGTTAGGATATTGCTTGGATTTGAACAATCAACCTCCAGGTTAAAAGGTCACCACTACAACCACTTGGCTAACCAGACCGTTATATTATTTTATTTACCTGAAATTATATTCTAAAATTACAAATTGTAGCGGAAAAGTAAAACATTCTCATATCACATAAACAATTGTTTAACAATTAATTATTAGCCACCTTTTTGTATTTGTAATTGTAATGTGAACCAGAGCGTACATGTTTCTCTAAGCATACAGATGGTAATGTTTATTTTTTCCTTCTCATAAAGGAAAATATAGCTAAAATATCTACTTATTTTGCATTTATAGGTCATTTATTTTAAACCCAAAACATAAAAATTTTAACTAGGGATCTTACCATACAATATATTGAGACACGAATAATTTGCATGTGTAAAATCGTAGACAAATTGAATGAATATTAATTATATTTGACTATGGTAAAATATAAGGAACACTTATTCCTTTCAGCTTTAATTTAGATAATTAGCACTTTCTTTGACAGGACTTAATATTTAATTTTTGAAAACATGTAGGCCTAATTGTATTTGAAGGCCAGTTTACCAATGAGAAAGAATGTCTAAAGATTCAAAGTGTATTCAAAGAATATCTTCTTGTATTCTTCAATCGGTAAAATCCGGATAAATACCATTTTTTAACGTTTTTATATCCTCAAAACTGTGGCTTTTTATGGAATGTCTCTGCATAAGTATGTTCTTCAGCTGAATTTAAAACAACAATATCAGAGAGTCAAATTGTTGCACAAAGGAAGTATCCGTATATAAATGTTTGCCAAAACCAACGAGCGTGGAAGTGACTTTGAGTGCTCTTCAACGTCAATATTATCATTGACTATAGATATTGTCTGTTGTTTCCTCTTAAACAAAGCGATTATTATCTGATTGTGTTTGTTGATACTGTGTGATCTTGTCTCTAAAACATGTTTATATATTTTAGTTTTATTTTTTAGTTATTTTATTTTACTATTTAAACAAATATCAAGCTCACAACAAATACTATTATTTTTATTTTTATTATGAACCTTAAAATGCAATCTTGAGAGGGGTAAGTTGTGTATTTGCACTTTTAGTATAAATTTATAGAACAATAGCTAAATAATAATTAAAATAGTTAAAGAAATTAAATACTAAAATATAATAAAAATTGGTGTATGCATACATATTTTCCCCCTCTTCTTAGCTAACTTCAATTATCATCTAAGAGGAAAATAAAAAATATTAGTATATTTTTCAATCCAAAATATCCAACCATTTTAATATTTTAAATAACATAACACCTCTACCTAATGCGGTAGTTTTCGAAACTTGTGTATTGAAATTTTTATCACTAGTCCCGAGAATATGTTATCTAATTTCCTAACACCTCAAACACAAATGAATCTCGTTTTTTCGATTTTTTGCCTTCTGAACACCCCCCAAAACACGTTTTATACAAATGTATGGATTTACGTCGTAGATTATTAGTAGGCCTATTTTTAGCTTTGAACATATAGTGGTTTTACTATAGCTAATTTGTGGATTGATATAACCACATTCATATGGATATTTGTAAAAGAAACTGGTAAAATGTACCAAAGTTATCTGGTTTTGGGTACATTTTGTGTATTTAGGAAAGTTTTATACTGTTTGAACGTTTTCACGTAATGTTAAACTGATTGATTTTTGGAATTACCTTACCCTATATAATCCCAATCCCTGATCGCTTGGGACTGAATCACTGTCCTCTGAAGATGATCTGAATGCTGGGTGTGTCTAACCTATGGTCTAACTCAATCAGATACTGAGCATAATATGCATAAATGCGAGAGATATTTATTAAAACTCATAATAATCATCATAATTCGTTTTTTGTTAAATTAAAGGAATACAGTTTTGCCTTACAATAGCCTAACCTTAAAACTTAGGACTGATGTACAATTGTCTGGTCTTCATTTTACAATTTAGAAGTAAATAAAGATCATTATTGAACATTTTATACAAATATCGAAGCTGTAAAATGTAATCTTACAGCATATGTTGTTTTGCGGACAAAGTAAATACATTACACAACAGTGCCAATATTTATTTCTTCTACAAACATCAGTTATATTACTCCGTAAAAGTAAATATTTGTAATAGTGGGGGGGACAGAATTAACATTGTAGGGTTTCAAGCTTTAATTAAAATTGCACATAATCTCCAACCTCACCATCTCACGTTATGTGCTACAAATTTCATATTTATACGCTTTTTATTTCTGAAATCATATTTAAAAGTGCATGGTCTTTTAAATGGGTTGAGATCGAATGAGTGACATAAAAGCAATGCAAATAGAAATTTAATTTTGCCTCAAAACATGGAATGGAAGGGGAAACGAGTTATAAGTGATTGAAAAGAGATCAGCACCACTTTTCAAGCGTGGAGAAATTTTCGGCGGGAAATATTTTTAGTAAAAACTCCTACATGTTTAAATTCTCGCAGTACTTACAACTGAAAATAAAATCCATTGTATTTACTTTTGTGTATCATAAATATGTAATAAATGGCAAAAACGTGTAACAACACTTCGAAAATATTCTCATAATTACGCTTTATACATAATGTGTATTCAAATATTAACAAAGTATAGTAAAATTATGATAAATTTCGTCTACGCACTTCAATAAATCTCATGCCAACAAGCTTTAGGCAAGAATTACACTGAGAATCAACTTTAACACCACTGCAGGCCAGAAAAACTTAAATCCCTTTTCAAAGTCAATTTTCATTTTCTTACGAATGTTTGGGGACTTTTATGCGTAAATTCCATTGTTCTTCAATGGCTTCAGTTTTCTTACATCATAATCACATCAATAATTCAATTTTATTTTATATTTACAACAAAACTAAACTCCTTGTTTTAGACGGCTTTTGCGCTGATGTTGTCTTAGGACATGACATTTTCAAGGAACACTCAAGCGTTGAAGTCTCATTTGGGGTAAGAAACCTACGCTGAAGGTGTGCGGACTTACAGCAGCTAAGGTTGCACCCGTCCACTTGTTTTCAAACTTAACTTTGGACTGTTGACCTATTGCATTTAAATCACGACGTTATTCAGAAGAACATTCGAAATTCATAAAAGAAGAAACTGAATGCTTATTGAAAGAGGGTATCATTGAACCAAGCACTTCACCTTGGAGAGCACAAAACATATCGGAATAAATTTAGATACGATAAATTTATCTTTAGTTTTTAAATATGTCGTATTTTCTCTATTAACCCTGTTTTGAATTGGCTTATTAATATTCGTAATCCCTTTTGTAACTTAACGTCATACTATTCAATGTCAAAACGATCAATAATATTACGATTAAAATATATTATCATCGTCGACTACTTTGTTTAACAGATTACGACACAGTTTCAGAGATACTGTTATAAACAACTTTACTAAGTCCTTTGAAATTAATCCCGAATACCAATAGAGGAAATCCCCTAATTAGCAATTTCAGATATTGATGTAGATTGCTTGGTTATTCCAAAGCTATAATAGTTATGGAGCTTAAATGATAGGAAAATACAGCTAATCCGACGTTGATGGATCTATTGAGGCTGAAATCAAGAACTAAAGGAGAGATTTTTTCACTTATATAAAAGAATAACATTAACTCAAATACTACAACAATTAACCTTAAAAGTCAATTAACCTTAAAACTGTTTTTATTCAATAAATCCTATTTGGTTAAAACGATAAATGTTTAGGTAATGTGCCTGTGAGGTTATATAAAAGTAGTCCAACGAATGTTAGCTTTGGTGTTCTTTTTTCACTTTGTAAATGAACCACTATCATGGTCCATCAATGATTAAATAACAAACATTTTAATGTATTGCACAATTTGGAATAGTTAGTTGTAAAAATATAGATGTAAAAGATTTTGAATAGATTACATAGTATTAATAAATCTAATTGATTGCTTTTAAAATCAATAATAAAAAAAATTATAATCGCTTTAATATTTGTCATATAGATTAATTGTCTTTATTTAAATAAAAAATAATTTGTTTCTGCAAATATTCTTGTTGTCTTTATTATTAGTTGTAATATATTTGTGAACAAAAAAAAACTATTGCAACAAAACTTAACATTTGTGAATAATTATTAGAGTTTATACAATTTTAGAATCATAAGTATGACATTATTGGAATTAGGATTTTAAGGAATGTATTATTAGTGATTAACGTACGTATAGAAAGAAAAGGATATTTTTTGTAATCACCATTTTTTTTGCACATTTACCATATGTAATTGTAAGAAATTCTTTTGCAGATTACCTCAAATTGAGTTTGATAAAGTAAATTTGTTAAACAGTTTAAGCACAAGTTTTCTAATTTAAATGTTTATTTTTCCCAAAAAATTTTTCACAAAAAATATCTCTCCTCTTTGACGCAACCCTTATGAAATTTAATGTTATAAGCTTCATTCATAAGGTGACTTAAAACTCCAGATGAGTAATATTAGTTTTAAAAAAAGCATAATTGTGTACTACTTTGTAGAATAAAAATGCCATTACAATCTCATTTTTTTTTTATGTTGTACATGAGATTTGGAAGGAGTTTTTAAAAAATTGTCAAAATCCTTTGCCAAGAATAATCAAAACTTATTGTTGAAGAATTCAATGCTTGAAGGAACACATTTTCTAGCTCTGCTGAAGTGTGAGGGAGTAATAAAGAATTTATTAATAATATAAAAAAAATTTGATCTTCAAAAACTTATGTTCCACTGTATTGCTACAAGGTTTTTTTTTTAATAAAATACATTTAACAAAGTAGAAGCATTTGATGTATTTTTACTTAACTTATAAAACTCGTTAAAGCTCGTTTCTCAGCAATAGATGAGAAAAGCCAATTATAAAGTTAATGAAAAAAGATACATCACGGACATTGTCCTTAGGCTGGATTTTAAATTGAAATCCTGACAATTTGCTCAAGTTAATTGACCTATCATTCATGCGTCGGCTTTAAGTCAGCTAGACGTTTTTATTATTCAAAGCAATTTATAAAAGAATAAATTACTTCGTAAACAGTTTGATCAAATATTGTCTTCATATTTTATTTCTCCCCTTCCCAACACATAAGTTTTGAACATACGTCCAGGGCACTTTAATTGCGGGGCTCTATTATTTGCTCTAACCTTAAGATAATGGTGTTTAAGAAAGCTTAAGTTAACTTGTAATTTTCTGAAATATATTTTTGGATTTGTTAGGATTCAGTTAAGTATATAAGGGATCTTTATACATTTGAAATATTGTCAGTGAAGAAATATGTACAATTCGTAACGGTTCATTGAATAATCTCGGGGGTTATTTATCAAAGATTGATAATAATAAATATCCCAACAACCAATGAAATATACGGTAATATTTTACCACAAACGATTTTTTCAAGGGTGTACCACGGTAGTATTCTTTAACGCTCTAAACGTACTTAAGTAGAAGAATACATAATGCAAAAAAAAATGCTATATTATAGTTTTTAGGTAATATACGAATCCTAGTTAAATTCATTCATTGCTAACAAAAGTGTTTAGATCATTACTGGAATATGAACATGTATGAACGTAAAATAGTTTTCCTTTGAAATCAATAGTATACATGGCAGATATAGTAAAATGGAAAAAAAATATAATTGTCAAAGGAAAAGTAATATTAAAATAGAGATTTCATTTCTTTTCCTGATTGTAAAATCAAGTGATTGAAAATAAGGTAATTTTATTGCACTGCTCAACTAGTTAATCTTTTGTAGTAATAATCTTTGATTCACAATGAGATCAAGGATTCCTAAACTGATATTTTTTATCCAAATTATTTTGACGCTTGGAGTTATTCCAAAATAATTTTAGTCGTTAAGATTTTAACCGTTTTATAACAGACCACTGGCTCAATTCCAGCCTTTTCAAATGGGGTGGTTTTTGTCGTAAAAATTTGTGAACGTAAACATTTCATTCCATAACAAACCCTTTTAGAGATCTGCTCAAACATATCCGAAATTTTGTCATATGTAAAAGTAATAACAATTAGTATGTTTTTTTAGACTTTTCAATTAAATGGCGACCATACAAAGTAGGTATTTTAAGCCAAGTATGAATGGAGATGAGTGTAGGATGAGTGGCACGATCTTGTAGTCTATGATATGACTAAAAACACTTGAATTATCTTCGGTAAACTTATGAGCATTATCTTAGATTTCATATATTTGTGATAACGTGCCTTGTAAAATTGAATCTACTTGCATACTTCAATATTTTATTAGGTTTACCACATACCGTACTTTGTATTAAAATGTATGTTTGAAGATTTGATGTTATTATTATAATTTAAATACATTTATGTAGATTATATATTCAAATACCATTAGAAAGTTTCAACTAATAGACAAGCAAATCATTCCATTAAAACCGATCCATAAAACAGTTCCTGAAAACAAATAATTACCATAGTTTTTCTTACCATAAAAAAACAATGGTAATTTCTTATCAAGAAACAAAAGTTAATTTTATTTTTAAAGTTTTAGAACATAAATCCAATAAAGTATTTTGTATCATCAAAATTACCAGCTGAATAGATGATTACAATAGCTTTCAACTACTACTCTATGGAACACGCAATACTTCCATACTTCAAATGATTTTGTTGATCAAATATCATTACTTACGAAACGAATATAAAGTAAAATCAATAATTTTAGTCACCCGTCTTAATTTTGTGATAATATACATGGATATATTTATTCTTACTAAACAAACATTCAGTAATATAATTATTATAATGTAGTAACACTCAAATCAACTATGTAGATCTATTCAAGCATAATATTTATTGTTATTAGAGTTTACAGTTGACGTACAATTTCTCTGTATTTTGTATTGTGCTACTTTGTCAATAGTAGTGTTAATTTTCCATCAAATATTTCGAATTGAAAATGTGAAGAACTACCCTAATTAAATTTTTAGTGATACACTACAAGATTGGCCAATACAGTAAAACATATACACATACAGATACACATACTGTACATATATTTCATAATAAGTAGCATAAAACATAAAAGGAGTATCAAAAGTAATTTTTTACCTAGTAAAAAACAAAAAAAAACATAAGATACAAATAGCTTCAAGACAAGCAGCTATTTACAGAAAACACATGGATTGGTCTCCCATAAGTCCCGCAAAATATCACCATTATTTCCATTACACTTTTGGGGGAGCGAGCTGGTCTAGTGGTTAGAGAGCGGGACTTCGGTCCAGAGGTCCCGGGTTCAAATCCCGTCAAATCACCAATGGATTTTATCCTTGTGATAATGCCGCAACACCTAGGTCTAGCCGTAAGTAATGGGACAAACAATTCCGTGCTCGTGCCCAGCGTCCTAGGACAAAAATTACATTCTTTTTAAAGTATCTTTTGAACATGTTACTCTCCAAGGCCACCATGAATAAAGGATGTTAGTGATTGTCATACATGTTTAATACACATAAATTAGAATTTTCAACAAAACAAAATCGTTAGACACAAATTTTTATTTTGGCTACTATGCCTTGACCAAAATTCTGTAAGGTTTCATAGGTTATGCCTTTGTATTAAGAAAGTTAAATGGATGGATGTTAAATTTTAATTTATAATTCGGACAATTTAAAGAACAATATTAGCAATTAAACAAACTTTCTCTTAACACAACACCCCGAGGGATATGTTAAACAAGGTTCTTGCTGTTCTAGTTATTACTTGATCATTGTTTTCGTTCAAGATGATTATTTACATGTTTACAAATTGATTGATCCGTCACTCAAGGATCGGGTCTTATGACAGTTTGTAAATTGTGTTGTGTAGTGAACTATATAGCGAAAGTTGTGGTGATAGGCTTAAAGCGTAAAGGTTGTTTATAGACTTTGTATAGTTGAATGATTTTTAGTAGATGTTAATATCAGAAACAATTATTAATCTTAAGTTTCGTGGTTATTTTAATATTGTTCCTACTAGATTTAAAATGTTAAAACTAATATAAAGAAACAGTGATTAACATTTTAATTCCTTAACATATTTACATAATTGAACTTTTGAAAATGTATCATCAGAAACAGCTTTTAATTTCATGTGCTTAATGTTTCCAGCTTAAAAATAATTTAACTACATCGTTAAAAGGAGTTTATTTATTTATTTATTTATTCCAACGGGAAACCCATTACATTGAAACATTACCAAGAAATAACAATAAAAATAACAATACATAACAAGAAATAACAATAAAAATCAAAGCAAGATGTGATACAAATACTACAAATAATTACAACAGCAGCAACGTAACTAACACAATAGTCTAAATTCAACAGCAAAAAATGTGTACTATGAACATGTAACAATATAACATCACCATATCCATTTATCAAACCATTAACAACAAATAAATAAATATTTTCAGAATTACAACAACAATAAATATATATATATTTTTTTTCTTTAATCATGCAACAATAACAACAAATAAATATTTCAAAAAGACAACAATATAATAATTTGACTTTTGTAAACTAATGAATACTGAATTGCTAACAAAAAATGTAATCTGACTTATTCAATACTAACAAAGGTACAGATTGTGTCTACATGCATTACAAACTACTGTGTCATTGTCGCAGGCTGTAGAGCTCGTCAGTTGCGACTCTTAGCAGGCTCCTCTTGACTGATGTGGAACTGTCAGCGAAAAGGTCGATGTGGTGTGACGCTTTGTTCCCAAGTCTCTGGATTCTATTGAGGGTGCTGTTTGCATCATAGTTGGTGCTCACATGCCGTCTTCCAAAAAGGTCGGTAGATCTGGTTCCAGTACGACAGAGGAAACCAATCTGGCCTAGCAGCTCCGGACAGTCCACGAAACCATTCACCAGCTTGTGCAGAAACACTACTCCAAAAACATCTCTTCTGACTTCCAAGCTTTGAAGGTTGAACAATGGCTCGAGATCTCTAATAGGAACTTCTCTGAAGGCAAACCCCATCCGACAGCTAAGGAGACGTAAGAATCTGTCTTGGATGGTCTGAAGCTCCCGAACCAGGGTAATCTGATGCGGCGACCATACTACGCAGTTATATTCAAGCAGCGGACGTACAAGGGCACAATAGAGTGTCCTAAGAGAGTGGAGGTCATCAAAGTCTCTGGAAGAACGTGCTAACAGGCCAAGAGATCTGCCCCGTTCTGCCGGGGTCCTATCATTTGAGATAGAAACTTCAGATAGTGATGGGTCAGCAGCTGCTATTTTGTTAACTTCAAAATTCTTAAAAAGTTTCAGAGTAGTTTCCTTGCTGTTAAGAATGACTTTCAACGGACGAGATTTTCTAGACTTGAATGCAACATATGAGCTTTAAGATCTTATGAGCTTTAAGATCATAATGTAATGTTATAACATACACAATACCCTTTTAGTGACAACAGTAGCCTATAGTTTGTAAAATATATAAAATAGTATCCTACTTGATAATTTGGAATGAATTTTACACTGATGCCAACGAAAGGTCGTTTAAGCATAACACTCTCTGATAATGACCAGTGATCGTGGATTAGCATAACAACAACAGAACAATGGATAAACAAACAATGACCCGTTGCATTGTTTACTTCTACATTATGTAAATCTTTTACATGGACGGTTGCATTAGATTTAATCTATTGTTTGTACCTTGGATTGAAAAAGATTTACAGATGTTAACATATGCATGTTATATAGTGAACATTAAATAAAATTGCATTACATTGTGCAGAATAAAATTATACAAGAATGCTTGTTTGAAATATAAAATATTATACCAGCATTATTTTTAAGGTAAAAGGCAGTTAATGCATAAATTTATACGATGACGAAGTTTGTTTTTACTGTATAAATTATTGAGTGCTACAATCTCTCTCTCTTATTCTCATATCAGCAGTTGTTTGTAGGAGTTATAAAATATTTATATTATTTTTCCCATCGAGAAAGTATAAAGCATAATAATTGGAATTATCCTTTTAACTCTTAAATCAAAACATGTTCTCTCCATCGAAATTATATTTAATTTCTTTATGTTTGTTTTTCAGTTTGAACAATTATTCAAAGAGGTTTGCACAATATATTGATTTTCAGACAAAGCTTCAAGTAAAATACCAAAGCTGTACACTATTATTGATAAGCATACATATTTCCTAGTTTCAAAATCGTAATATAAGATACAATTTATAAAAAATTCAAGAAACACCCCAAATTCTGTAAAAATCTTGCCATACTGTACTATTAAACAGTGTAATATAAACTCTATTAAACCCTACAACTTTCACATTTAAATCAAACGAGGGCAACTTATTTCACAAATAAACATAAATGTATAGGCCCCTACTATTATACCAAAATGACTAATGAAATTATTTTCATTTACTGTTTAACAGGTTCTATATTTGAAATAGTAATTTTACAAACTATGACCCTTTTTGTGCTAGTTTCAAGGCAATAAAAACATTTTGAGTTTCGTTAAAGCAAACAATCCCCCAAGGAGCCATGACAAGATGTGACAGTCACAATTCCTTCGTTTGTAAGCTCTCTAGAGAATTACGTGTATCTGAGGAGCAGTAACCCTACTTGATGGCATTTCCCCTAATCATTACCAACCAATGGACTTTCGGATGTTAATAAAAGACATATCGTCCACAAATATTGTGGAAAAATGAATTATTAATTAATTAAACATATCATTTTGTTGCAGATATCATTGTGCATAATTTCCCTCACGATTAGTACAAAAAGTGCATGCAACAATAGAGAGAACTAAAGGAGAGGACAAGTTACATGCAGGAAACTTTATTGTATGTACCATGTTTAAGAGAATTAAGATTGGAGAACCAGTTATTGAAATAAATTTCAACATGTTTCCAGTGAAACTATTACTTTTAAAGGTTTTCATTGAGTTTTGAAAATCTATAATTAGGCAATGTTTTATAGTTGTTATAATTCAAAGTAGTCTTTGAAAAAATCCTTATAATATAGAGTTAATTCTATTTGATATATTTGTAAAACCTTTATGATTTAATCTTTCAATTTTGTCATGACTTTGCCTTTCTGATTCGATAAAATAACATACCTAATTGTGACGCATAGCGGCACGCTATATTTCTTATAGTGTCAGCGCTTCGTGTGGCAGGGCTGCATGGCGAACTCGTCAGCCCACCGCGAGCAAGCTAACGGCTTCCCCCACCGACCTTTCCCAACCTTCTTCCCACTTCACCGGCAGCCACGATCAAGAATTCTCACAGAAGAAGTGTTCCCCAGGAAAAACCTACTAAATGGATAAGTCTTTAGAATAATTGTGTACAATATATACTAGATTAAAATGTCAGGCTAGTTAGCAAACAAGGGGGAGACCTACAAGGGTCGTCCCGACATTGAAAATGTAGAAATTAGGAACTTTACTGGTCCAGCCCTTCAGGCTCGGACCATTTTCAACATGATTAGGGCAACACGTTTTCCCCAGAAGTTTCCATAGTTCTTTTCAATAAATGGTTAGGCATTTCCTATTTAAGTAGTTCAATCACCAGTCAATCATTTCATTAGCAGTCATTTTCTAGGTCACAAGTTTTGGAAGGATAGTTTTTAGTAAATTAGTTGTATTAGCATAAATCAAAGCTGGCTATGCAAGCTTCCGGTCCGGGTAAAAGATCTCCGTCCTCTGGTCCCCAACACGTCTTTCATTAAATAATTTGGTAGCAGAATCAGCACGCTTAGTTTAGTTTTACACCTCCAATCAATCAGCATCAATCAGATGCCCCCCCAAACGGCTACATAATGAAATTAATTAAATTCACAATCTGCTAAAGGTATAGTTCTCGTATTATTTGTATAGGACAGAATTTATAAAAGAATGAATATAAAACATTTTCTATTTCTCCAAATCACGAACAATCTGTAGTTTAGATTGTCGCAGTGCGAACAATAAGATAAGTTTTGTGTCAGGCAGAGATTTATTGTACAGTCAGATGACAAAATGTCACGACAGAACGTTTTACGATTCATAAAATAATCATCACAAAATTGAATCCCATTAAAGATTGATTTGGATTTAGTGAATACAATGAATCATTTTTGAAAATATAGGGATTATATGTACTGTTGTAGTGTACTGTACTGTTTTAATATACACAAACTAAACACAATGTTTATATTTTAACAAATCAAAATATGAGTTTTTTACTAGATAAACAATGTTTTTGAAATCACACATGATTATAAATCACCAAAGAGGAATAGGTCACTACAACGAAGTTAATGCAGCAACAAAAATTGTATTTTCCCTTGTTTACGTTTTTGTTGAAGATTCGCGCAAATTATTAAGCTAAATTTAGCACATTTTGGTGATAAAATCTCTATATTAGTAGTGTGGTTATGTTTGGAGGTAGATGAGCTCGTTTTACGTATTAGAAAGGTAAGAGTAATATTTGTTTGAAAACATTCAACCTTAATTATTTTCGTTACTTTTCCTTATTTATTGAACTTTTTGGTACTTTCCTGTTAAAGGGAACATTAATTATTATCGATGATTTATTTTCGATATATCGATATTTTTGTTTTACTTCACGATTGGTATTCCTTCTGTTTTATTATCTTCAAACGCATTTAAATTACAAATTAAGAACTAACCTTGTCTAGGCAAAAATAATAGCCTATCTATATATCTAATTCCGTAAGCCCAAAATTTTACAATGAAATTGTGAGCGAACCGGAGGGCGTAGAAAGCTGGGAGGGGTCTCATTTTAAAGGTCTCGGCATGAAATTTTGGGGAAAATTATTCATTTTTCTTTATTATGAACCAAAAGGTTGTGACGGAATAAAATAATTCACATTTAAATAACATGGGAATCTAGGTCATGTCTGCTTTGTTTACATTAAAACATGTGGTTTAACTTTATTTAAAGCATATGGAAATATGTAATATGCACTGTAATATGTATACTAACCCTTAAGAGAGGTTGAACATACCAATTGACTATATAAATTTAACTGCACGATTTGGAATGCCACCACACAAATTAGTTTTAAAAGTTGGTTCAATAGTGATGCTCATTAGAAATATGAAGCTAGGGTCTAGATTAGTTAATGGTGTATGATTGGTTGTGTTAGGTATTACTGGAAAAAGTGTTAAGTTAGTAGTAATTACTAGAGTAGGCAAAAGGGACATATTTTCCATGCCAAAAATAAAACTAATATACACAGATCCTAATATGCCGTTTAAGTTTACAAGGGAAATTTTCACAAAAATTGGCATTTATTTGAAAAATTTATCTCCATGTATTTTATCTAAGTGAATTTGTCTATTCAAAGAAATTTATATACATTTATTTAATAGTCATGAAGATTATCATTGAAAATTGTCCTTGGTTGTATTATGATTAGAAAGTTTATATTATAAACACACCGCATGAAAAATCCTTTGTAATTTTTATTTTTAACAGAGCAGACCTCAAAATGCATTATGCAGGTATGTAATAACTATTATACATATTATAATATAACTTACAATAATGTTAAACGATAATCAAAGTAGTGTAACCCATGGGACTAATAATTTGTACAAAATAATTACTACAATATATACATAGGGGCTACTGCCCCTACAAGCCACTAGTATATTGGATTAGGACATGAAACTATTCTAAACTAACCTAACATAACTAACCAAACTTGCTGTATAGGCTAAGTTACCGTTTCAAAATTCCATTTGATAACATAAAAGGCATATAATAGGCTATCAAACGGATTTTTGAAATGGTACAGCAAGTTTGGTTGGAACAGTTTAATTTCAATACAATATTTTTTTTAATTGTTTTTTGATACTGAACAATATTTATTTACTGTATCCTATATCGTACTTGTCAGCTGATATGTTTCAATTTGTTACTATCAATATATCGGATGGAAAACAAAACTATCGATATATCAAAAATAAATCATCGATAATAATGAATGTTCCCTTTAACAGGAAAGTACCAAATTTTTGTTTGGCTAGGTGTCGTTAAAAACATCTAAGTAAAAACAATATACAACAACTAAAACGTCCTTTATATTTCAGAACATTAAGTAAATCCTAGAATCCTATGTAAAGTTCACATGTTTGCACTGACATCACGTAAAACATGAACAAAGCAGACTTAATCACAATAAAAAACGAGTACAGCTACGTGTTGTGTAGAACTGTGTCATAAATCTGTTACGTCAAAGTTGTGTACTTCTATTGGAATTACTTCAATCATCAACAATTGATAGGTAACCACACTCAAAAGATAAAATGAAGTCAGTCTTGCTAATTATAAATTAGGAATAAATTGGATATACATAAAAAACTTTTATATATGAGATTTAAATGTCTGTATGCACTTTTCTTTACTTTTAACTTCGAAACTGTATTCAACTACTTCTTGGTAAAAAGTGTATTTTGAAACCTCAATAGTTTATTGAATTTCATTAGTCCTACATTTAGTTTGTGTTTTTGTATATGTTTGGGTCCAATGATATATTTTTGAGTTGGTCTAGTAGCAGAGTGATGGCTTTAGTTCTTGAATAATGAACAATCATCTGAAGTAATGTGTTAAACTAGATTTTAGAATAGTATGATGTTAGGGTGGGACATCGAATAATTACATTTAAATTCGTGTTTATTGTCAAATGGTTCTTTCTTTTAAGCAGTTTAAACAGCCCAATTATAATAGTTTATAACGTAAAGAAAAATATAATATAAGAGATAAGGCAGCATTTGAGACAACCAGACATACTTTGTCGTACTTCTATGTTTGTAGAGTTTGCAAGGTGGGGTTATTTCTTCATGCTTTTTCTCCCCTTAAAACAAAACCAAGAACACTCTTTGCTCACCTCAGCACTCCAATCCTAAAACGTGATCTTTGCAAATATCATTTGAAAAGAAAAATTGTTACGTAAACATGTTTACTTCTGTTTCTAAGTTTGCAATCACTTTAGCACTAATAATATCAGAAGAAATCTTATATCATTTCTCATGTTATCAACAACATATCATGACAACATTTATGTCACCTCTTCATTAAGTCTAATTTGGATTCCGGTAATAATATGAGTTTGAAAAATTATATATGAGTGTAAACTATTTCATTTTCAAAAGATAATTCAGATATGCAACTTAAATTTGTTAATTTATTTTTATATTTACCCATTTAATTATTAAGCAAAATTAAAAAATGGCTAGTAACGAAAATAGTAAGACTGGTATTTCTAAAGATCCGTATTTACGTATGACTAATGTTAATAATAATCTATTAGTTATCATGAAACTAAAACTCAACTGAAAAGTTTTATAATTAACTTCACTTTTTGTTATTTAGATACTTCTGAATTATTATTATGTGCATTTGTTTATGTTATTAAAATATACACAATCTCCAGTAAAACTAATGTTTATTCTAATGCTTAATGCAACACTCTCAATTTTGGTTCAAAATTACAAAACATTTATAGTATAGAATTTGATAGAATTATGGCTAACGCAATGTGCTATAATTGCATTTAGTTGCAAGGTGTAGAAACAAAGATATCACTAACAATCAATATTGTAAAAGTAATAATGTATGTCCCCACAATTGCAACCAAAGGATAGACTGTTTGAAAAGAACGATTCCATCCCAAGATTAGGTCCCTCTTTAGGGAATCAACTCTCCGTTACTGAATGGACCGAGATAGTTGAATCCTCAGCAAGACATTTAACCTTCAATTTCCATTGCCCATTATAAAATATTGATCTTTATTAATCATTTTTGAAATATTAGAAGTTATTGTACAATAATACGTAATAATTAAGGAAGCGTTATCATTAGAACTATGCTATACCCATGCTTCGCGACAGGAAGAAGACGTGAAGGAGAATTAGGCTATACTGTCTAAAGATCTGCTGCATGATATTACACATCTATTTTTCGAGAAAGGAAACTTTATTTTACCACTAAGTTTAGTAATTCTATCTTTATTTCTAGATTAGTGGTTTAAATTTCCTAGACAACAGTAGCCTACATGTTTAAGTGGTACTGATGAGTGTTTGCAGCTCTATGATTTAAGCAAACAAATAAAAATAAAATAATGTGAATACCATCTTATTTTCGAAATCCTATTGATATTAAAATCAATAGACCCAAAATAATAAAATCATTTCAATAATATATTAGATCAGTTTGAAAATGTGATCAACAGTAAACAATAGTTCATCTATATGTAAAACAAATTTTAAATTGTAAATTTGTATTGTTATAAAATGTGATACTAATACACTAATACGATAGTTTATTGATAATTATCGCAACAGCCCCATATATGTAATTACAATCAACGTAATGATGTGGTTTATTAGTGTAGAGACGTGGTTTGTCATTCAAATATTCTATGCTCAGATTCATCGTACTAAGTGCTATGTGGTACTAATATAATACTGTGGTTGTGGAAACAAATAAATATTTTCAATTTATTCCTTTTAGGTGTATAATGTGGTTGGCTTTAATTCTTAAAGCTATCTTTAAAGTTTTAGTATAAGAAAAACATCCATATAACGTATTAATCGTACAGATAAAATATGTTTTAGCGAATTTCCCTATAGGGAAGTAGCTATTACCGTAGGTCTCATGGTACGACCTAAGCCCGGGACCGATTTACTTTTTCATTTTGATGTCCCCAGAGGCCAAAAACACCATTCGTTCAAATATATATATATATATATGTGTGTGTGTGTGTGTGTGTGTGTGTGTGTGTGTGTGTGTGTCCATCCACACGATAACTTGAGTAATTTTTGTCCGATTTTGATAAAATTTGGTTGGAAGGTATAACGCGGGATAAACTTGAATGAGTTCGCTAACCAACATGATCGGACTATGGGAACGGGGGTTTATGGGGGGTTTTATGGGGTAAAAATAGGTTTTTCCCATTTTTGACCCTAAAAACACAAAATTTCACAATTTATTTTAAAACCATTTTGTAGAGCTTAAAAAAACAAATAATTTAGTATATTGAAGCGTTATTATGCGCCTAATTGTTACGGAGAAATTTCAAAAAAATTGTAATTTTAAAATTCCCATGTTATTCTTATGGAGAATAAGTCAACTGTTGTAGTATGCTTGTTTATGAACATATTTTGATCAAATTTGGAAAATAGATTAATTTCTTACTAAACCACAGTACCTTTTAATATTTTACATAAAAAAAAACTTTTACCCTCCCTGTTTCAGCAAACCTAAGTACTCATTAAACTAATTCTGTGTAAATAGGGAATAAATGTGATATTTTTAAGGAGACATTTTAGTTTAAATCCAATCAGGCAGATGGAAATTCGCTAAGTCTGCAGGTTTGCTGCGGCGGGGGTATTTCTCAGTATTTTTGTATCTTTCAGATAACCAGTTAACTGTATTTATCCAGTCGAATTATAAGAAGCATTAATTTTCTATTTGGCCAAAGCTGTACTTTTCAGTCGAATAAGCTCTCTACGCTTTAAGAATCTGTATCGTGTTTTACACTTCTGTATATCTTATCTTTAAGCAATTTATTTTGCCAGTTAACGTGTCTAGGTCTGATAATAACAAATATGTGTTACCATTTTTACATGCATTTGCCAAAAAGCAATGCAAAATAAAAACAAAAGGTTATATCATAAAGCATATTCTTATGAAAACAGCTAAAGACATTGTGTTGAGATCAGATTCTAAATTGTGTAATATTCTTGCCGGTTAAAAAGTATCATAAAGTAAAAAAAGGTTTACTTGTTTATGAGAGACAATCATTAAGGAACTCTCAGAGTACTATGGGTTGGGAATATTCAAACAGAAACATGTAGCGGTATAGACCATAATCACAAACAAATGAAGTCACTGACAGAAATCGTATACGGTACTAATAGCGGTAACACCTGGGTTGGAAGTTATTTTAGTCCCATTTAAATAATAATACCAAAACTTGTTTACTATTAGACCAGTGACGTAATTTGTTTACTAGTATGTGTGGTGTGCACCACAGCTGTCTGCAGTTTCACTGTACAGTTTATACTACAGAAGTTCAATATTTGCTCACTCGAGCAACAGGTGTGTTACCTAGTCTATGTATTTACCTAACATGTGGTAGGCTTGGTGTACGAATCACATTTTTCATCGTCAGCTGGATAAAAATAGCTCATCTTTATTAGACACTAGCTGGCCCGACAGACGTTGTCCTGTCCTAATATGGATTTATGTCAAATGCTTGTTCATTTTCAAGATGAGATCGTTCGCATGGCTCAATCACGTCCTGGTTGAAGTCAATGGATGTTTTTAACAGTGCTAGAAGGGCAATGTTTTGTTCCGCAACTCTTTGCGAATAATGTAAAAATATTCGGTGAGATTTAATAGTATATTTCATCACTAGGGTGTAAAGTTATTTTTTATGACCCGAGCTCAAATTTCACAGAAAATGATCTAAGGTAAATAAACACCTTTTGCCCTTGTGTTGAGCTACATTTTTCGTCATATTGCATCATGAATAATTAGCAAACTAAGTTTAAAAATCTAAATACTTTTTATATTAAGTAATCTATACAAACGATTTCAATTGTTGCTAAGACAAACAATCAGCTGTTTAGTAAGTGATTTCGTCTATTACGATTGTGTAAGTGTACATTATACTAACGATACGTCGAACTATTGACATGAACGCAAAAATCGATGAATACTTTCGATACACGAGACTGTTTGAATTTCCACGGGAGAAAATTGTTGCTTTTAATGCTGTATTAAAAAAACTGCTGCATGGCTGTATTTTTCTGCAGTATGAAGAGAAATGATATAATAGTATCCATAAGACCTATTAAAGCACTCACGGTTGTTGAAAAATTAATCTTGTTGTGGCAAAAGGTTATTCCCATGCCGGGAATCGAACCCGGGCCTTCTGGGTGAAAGCCAGATATCCTAGCCACTAGACCACATGGGAGCTTACCCGTCTTGTATGTACAGTATCATAAGTATAAGTAAGTATCATTTGTATGGTACAGAGATAAAATATGCATATATATAATGTATAAATTTAATTTACGTGCTCACGTAATAGGGCTGCTGATACATTAAATTCTTATTGTAAATAAAGTACAACTGAGCACCCTGAATATTATAGTTGTAATAGAAGTGACATATTTCGGACATAAAACATGTCACTTCTATTATTTATTTACTACAATAATTTAAAATGTATAAAACAAAAAGAAATTGGAAATTAAATAAAAATAAATAAATAAAATAAACAATATAGCCTATCAAATATAAACATGTATATATATATGTAATGTAATATTTAATAAACTATTATATATATAATATAATATTATTATATGTTTTAATATAATGTATAAAAAAAATAAAAAATAAAAAAATAATAAATGAAATAAAATGTGTATAGAATGTACGTTTTGGATACGATAACATAGGTAGAAGATTATACTTTAAATTTTGATGCATGGTATTTTTTTAATTGATGTATTTCTATAGCATTTTTTTATAATCACTCAAAATAATTCTTTCAAAAGGTCTTTATTTTCCTCCAATAAGGCTGATCTTGCAACAAAATTGATTGTCCATACAGGATACATACATGAGTTGAAAAAAGGCTATATGTATATTTAAAGTGACCAATACCACGCGAAATTCAATATCATATTCATACACCAAAAGGGATGGGAAAACGATCCACCATCAATTATGGCAAATTATCTTCTCTATTGAAGTGCAAATATGGATGAAAAATTTAGCGCTAACAGTTTGCGATTCGGCATTCCATAAAATAAATAATTAAATTTACTGTTTACTCGATGCAGATATTTAAATCATATTTAATGAATAATTTAGTTGATTTATTTCAAAACTCTTTGTTCGTAAATGCCACTTCATTTAGTTGTTTATACAAATGTATTTTAACCAAATTAATTAATCTGATAAACAATATTAAATGTATTCATTTGTTTTTAGTTGTCATTGTCTAACTTTTATGCCTTCACCTAATGCCTTGTAGTACAACCTGTCTAATTTTGTAATGTTTTGCTAACTTTTAAATGGTTGTTTTTACTTCTCGATAGTGATAAACTCTGTGATATTAGTTTAAGACCAATAATTAAATAACTTAAAATGCAATTTTTTTTCGTAGACTTCAAAGTATACCTTTTAACTTACTTCTAAATTTGACAACTGTTCTGCATGAAAAATGTTTTGACTCTTCCAATGTATTTGTAATATGTCTACTGGAAATAAACATGTCTTATGTCTTATGTCTTACTATCTCTAGATTTTCAAAATATATTTATTAATTTATCAAACTAGCAGCAACTAGTTGAATCACACCTACCAATAACAAGTTTATTTCTATTTTAATTTAACAATTTACAAACAAACATAGTACATACTACTACGACATCAAAGCATTACAGAGGCTATACTCTGTAGTCAAAGCCACTTGACATAGTTAATTAAATTTATCCAACCTAAAAGCTACAATAAAACTGAAGTTCAGGTAATGTGAAACCTGGCATAATGCATTTTCAAAATATTTTGACTATATCAACTCATTAAAATACATTTAATCTACAATAATGACTATTTTGTACTGTATCTAAATAAACATTGCCTTGCAGGGTTAACACACACGTAATAATACAACGTAATAATATCATTGTGTTACTGTCTTGGTCAGAATATGTTCTGTAAGGATTTAGCGGAAGGTAGCTTTATCATTCCGTCATATCATGTTTGTGCTACGATTTATATGTATCTCAGTACTAAAGCAAGAGCTTTCATATATCCCTGATCTTTAAAAGCAAATATATTTCAATTATCTCTGCAACCTAAAAATAGTAGTTTTTTTATTCGCAATTTTTTTAAGAAACTTTTTATACTCAAACAGCTACATTTTCAGTACTTTCCTTGGTCTTTTGGTTTTATACATGAACATGTAAAAAAATCATATAAATTAAGTCAAGTCCAATGATTAAGACTATTGAATCATAAGAGTAAATTCCAAATGAATATACCACAACTCTTTACAATTTATTTATTATTTACTCTTTATATTAATATGTGAAGATTAATTTTGAGCCCGCCTGTGTTTGAATGGGAAGCCTAATTTAGGATCTGCCATCAAATATGTATGGGGATGTTGTCATTAATATATTCACTATATAATGGTGCACCAACGACCGAATATTCAAACATATGGCTTAAGCCTCTTCTCCACAGAAGCATATATCAAATTTTTCAATGTTTATATATTATATAATACGTTGAACATTGAAACCGAAACCTCTGTTGTTTTATTCCTCAAAACCATACATACTGTTTTGTAAATACATAACGTAGCATTACATGATATATTTACACTCTCGTTGCAGCAAACCTTAAACATCATTTTTGTATTCTTTGTCTTTTAATGTTTGTAGAAATTATTGACTATGCTATACTTCGATCCGCACCCGGTATAGATAAGTTTTCAATGATTGTAATTGGGTTCGTTGCAGCGAGAAAAGTAGCCATACAGTCGTACACCTTGGAATACATTGTAACAGGGAAATTCGTTCAAAGAATTTTGTCAGTGTTGTTATTCAATTGATTTATAAAAACATACTGTATCCAAAATTCAAAAATACACTGTATAAATTATCAATTGCACAACATAAACATGCAAGAAATTAAAATTAGGTATTAAATCGCCTTTTAAATTAATATTAATTAATAAAGTTATGTTCAAACATTTTTCGTGTAATACACATAGAATAGCCATTACAGATTATGCACACTAAAGTTGCCTCACAGTTTATATTTATCTTATATACTCAATGGTTAAGCTACATTAGAATAAAATAAGAGCCGTTTAATTCTTCTGATTTACGTAATGACATTGCAGATTCGGTAGGGCAAATATATTCAAACTAATATAATTTTGACAAATAGTATATTCCAAGCTAGCTTTGAAATTCAGTGACAATGCATCGAATTTTACGAATTATTGTTGAAAATTACGGCATTAACGGAATGTTTCTGTGTGAAATATAGCGATAAAGGATCGTTTTATTGGTAATAAAACACGTAATGCTTCACAGAAAATGCTTTGTAAGTTTTGGAATGCTAGTTCAGGTAGAACTTCTAGTTATTAAATATTTCATATAATCGGAGTTGTAAATTCCAAACTATTCGTGTATTTGAGAGGAGTTCTACATATAATATAATTAATTTTATACATTATATACCTAGTTTTTGAAGTTATTTTGAGTTAAATGAGTTATTTGAATAGTAAATGAATTTAAATTCAGGATCATCTTGGTGCGAGACGGAAAAAAATCTACTGATGAAACCACAATTGATTTGAGGTGCAACACAAAGTCAGAATTTTTCCAAGACAATGTTATAAACTTACGTAATACAATCTTATATTATAATAACACAGTTTATCTTAAATATATTTAAAAGAACCACAGTCTCTAAATAAAAAAAAAAAGATGTAACATATGACTTTGAACCCAAAACTATAAACCCTTATCTTACTTTGTTATAAATAATCTCTATAGATTAATGTTTTCAATAAATTTTGATACGAATTTTACTACTTAGAAAAAAACTGGTGTAAATGTTCGAAGCTGTAAGTTCAGGTAATTTATTGACGTTATTATTATCAGTTAAATATAAACATATACTATGGGTAACTAAATAACTAACTAAACTAAGCTAACTAAATAAACAGTTGGTTTTAATACATACGTTTACCGTAACCATTCCCCACAAAAATCAGTTGAGTTTATGTTACGTGGAGGTTAATGGCTTAATGAATACATTGGTATAATGACGTAATATTTATTTCAAGTATGATATCAAACGGCAAACTAACATAACTGTTTATGGTTTAAAGTACAAAAATAAGAAATGAAGGTCGTCAAACTAATAATTACTGAATCAACAATTAAAAAGATAGACATCAGTTTGAAAGTAGATATAGATTTTTCAAGTAAAACAGCTTTTGTGTATTATTTTGAGCTTTTGACTTTGCGCTTCGGTTGAGCTACAGAATATCATGACGTCTTTTGAAATATGAAATATTGTTTAAACCTAATGACCTGGATTTAGCCTTATAACTTATTATTAGAATTGAAACAGAATATTTGAAGAAATCATTTTTTAAAGAACTCAGTTTTTATCTAATTTAACATTTTTACCAAACTTTTGTGATTTCTTGTGAAATAGGTTACCAAGCATAATAACAATGCAATATGATCTGAAACCTTAATACAGTTTTTAAAAACACAAACTCTGTTGAAAACATAACATGCTAAAATTTGAGATTGTACACGTCACTCAATTGTAAGCTGCGCTGCACATGGTCTTTTTTCTATAAAATGCCTATTATTATATTTGGAATATTTAAAGAGAACAACATATTTTTTTAATACCCCAAATACATTAAGATCTAAATTTTGTATTTCCAACAATAGTTTGTAAACGTGTATATTCCCACAAATGGGCTAATTAACATATCCCAGAGTTTGTTGTGTACAGAAACTGCATATCAAGGTTATAGAACAGTTTAGCTCACTTGAAGTCTACATGACAGACAGGTTAATTATTAACTTGAGACATTATTGAGATTAAAATTATACATCAAGGTTAAGCATAATGTGCATAAAAAAACTTATTTGAAAATTTTCTAATTTATCATTACTTGCTTACTTACCACTAATTTGAAAATATTAACCATATCTGAATTTTTATTTTTATTTATTAGTACTTTGTGTAAATAAATGTTTACTGTGTTTTTTTAAGTTCATAACTAAATATACAATACTCGTATATAAGATTTAAAAAAAACTATTTTTTTACATTCTATTTCTCGTGAGAAAATTGTATGCAAGTAAAGGCTGATTCCGGACCATTAGGTTTACCAATATTTTATATCTCAGAATATGTCGTTACGTTCAGTGACACAACCCAAATGAAAACCAAAAGCTCAAAATATTACATAAAGGAAGTTTTACTTGAAAAATCTTGGGTGATTCTCATACTTATTAAATTATCATTAAAACTATAATTTACTGAGTTCACTGAACTTTTAACTTCCAAACAGCATACTCAACTGGCTTTTGTAATAAAGTTATGATATTTCATACAATGTGGTATAAGTCAATACTGTATATTGCTGTTCATTTAGTGATGTTGTAAACAACGTCAATAACTGACATAAAAAAGTATTTAAATATGCCCATTTATAATTTTAAAATCCATGCATAAATAAAAACAGTGGTTTTAAAAATATTTCATGTCTAAATTAACTGAAAACATATTAGTTTAAAAGGTATATTAATTTCAAACAAAGTGAGATGAGGATTGTACATTGTACAACTCTCCTATGCTTGATATACAGGGTGTTTTTCCTAAAACTTGCATCTTTATTTATGTAAAAACCGCAATAGATAGAAATATGCAGTTTGCGGGAATCATCTATTGACGTAGGGGGCCCAATTTTTTTGAATCCAACGTTACATTCACATTCCCCCCCCTTTCCCCCTGCCACCAACTTAATTATTTTAAATAGCAAGCTACCCCTTGTGACATATCAAATGAAAGAGCATGAAAAAAGAAAATGTTTGGTGAAAAAAAATGAAAATCGGCTCATGAATTTGTGAGATAATCCCAAGGTGCTATTTAAAAAAATTAAGTTGTTGGCAGGGGGGAAAGGGGGGGGAATGTGAATGTAACGTTGAATTAAAAAAATTGGGCCTCCTACGTCAATAGATGATTTCCGCAAACTGCATATTTCTATCTATTGCGGTTTTTACATAAATAAAGATGCAAGTTAAAAAAAAAAAACACCCTGTATATTTACAAACTTAGGTTCCTTTATAATCCGGTTATGAGAAACTGTGTTTTGTCCTATGAAAAAGTTCTCCTATAACCTTGTCGTAGAAATGTCCTGACTTTGTGTGTCGTACCTTACTTAGATTGTTGTTTAAACTTTGTACTATGAAAATGTTTTTCAGTCTAGCTACAATAATAGATGCTGATGTAAACTTTTTTATTATTTAATCACTCATTTAACAAAATATTAATTCAAATGTCAAGGGTAAAATTATAAATGTTATTTTGTATGCATGTTATTGTGTAATGTTATTTCAAGTAAAGATTTTTCTAAATAAATGAATAGTTTGAAATTCGCAACTCCGATTATAATAAATTGGGGTATTCAATAACATATTTAATAACGTAAAGTTCTACCTGAGCTAGCATTCCAAAACGTAGAAAGCATTTTCTGTGAAGCATTGCGTAATTTTATTGGCAATAAAACGATCCTTTATCACATTTTTCACACAAACATTTTGGTAATGCCGTTATTTTCATCAATAAATCGCTAAAGCCTTTGCATTGTTGATTAAATACAAAGCTAGAGCTGTACCTAAAATTATTGGAATCCGATTGTTAGAATGGATTTGCTTTCCTAAATTGTGATTTTGTTGGTAGATGCAGAAACCTTATTTTGGAATATGAAAATACCCATCAGAATTTGAATATAATTATTATAATTTTACTCGTGGGTGATTGGAGTAACAACAGGGTTTTAACTACTTTTCGACCTTTTAAGTAACCAATCGTGCAGGGAATTTAAAAGATCTACCATTAAAACATACTTAGTAAACAGCTAAACTAGTAATATAATGAGCAACAATATTTACAGATAGTATTGAAAAAGAATCTGTTACTTGAAACAAGCAGACAAACCACCAAGGAGCCAAAGACACGATGTAGCAGTCACAATTCCTTCGTTTGTAGCTCTCAGGAGAAATATCTTTAGAGCAAACTTACATGATGGTCAGAGACACACATCACAAAATATATTTGACACGTCCTGTCAATTGTCAATTGATTTAGTTTGTTTTCAAAGCAAATAAAGTGTAAAAAATAAGTAACTTTTCATAGAAACGTCGCAAACACACGGTGTTAATCAACTGTTTACTGAACATTAAAGTTTTGCCCAAAGGTTAAACAAAATGTTATGGAAAATTTGTATTATTCTAAATTCCATCTAGGTACGTAATCCCAAATGAATACAGAACACAAAACCACTCACTATTAGTGAACAATTAAGTTCACTATATGAAGGGGCCAAATGTTGGTTTTCTTGGAACTAAACATTAGGGTTTTAGTAAATGAAACGTTTTCATTTACCACGTCCCGACATTTTGTTAATGATTCGTGTTGAACGTTTTCAAAACGATGACGTAATTTTTAAAATAATCACAAAACGCCAAACACCACAAAATGGGTGTTAAAACATATATCTGAATGCTGTCACATAATGCTGTGTATTGTGATTATCACAGCTGATCTAGTGATGTATGTCTGTAGAGAGGCCAACACGTCATCATTTATAATAGCTGTAAGTTTAGTCTGTGTTGCAGTCATATTCAGAATACCAAGTTGTTAGTGTTACTGACAATGAACGACTAGGTCCACTGAAAGATCATCAAGTCAAAATACACTGAACATTATTGTACCAAAAATACATCAATCAAAATCAGTATACCGGGTGTCCCAACGAAGAGGTCCCTATTTTTGATTGATTTATAGAGCACGCTACAGACTTGAAATTCTACAGATAACAAAAAAATGAAATACTAACACATAATGTAAAGGTGCTGCCCCCGAGTCACAAATCATTCTGACTGATCCAAACAAAATGGCGGAAAAAACAAAAAAGTTACACTAAGCAAGTAAAATGTCTTTGATATCTCGCCATCTTGTCCTAATGTGTCAGAATTAACTGATACTCAGGGGTATTTCTTTTACATATGTTCATGTTAGGACTGTTGAGTTTCAGGTTTGTAGAGTGTTCGGTGCGTCTAATATATTGATTCAAAAATAGGGACCTCTTCGAGGGACACCCTATATAAAATACATGAATTTGTGTTCATAAGTAATACCTTTGCTTAGGGATTGCATGCAGCTTTAACAGACTGAAAAAAAATGTGATTTCTATCATTATAAAACTGTAATATTACTAGCATTTTAACCACATAATCACTTAACTCCCATGCCCGTGAATACGTATTTAGAAACAAAAGTTTGCATCACCAAAACTCATTTAATAAGTATTAGGATGAGTTCATTCGTAATACAAAAAGATAAAAATGTACATAAAGGGAAAAGTCTTTTTGCCACTGTACGAATGTAACGTTGTTTGTTAAGCTAGTGAAAGTGACATGTCACAATATTACAACACAAAGCTTTTATATTTTACAAAACAATCATGACAGCTTCAAATAATTTCAAAAGGTATATGCGTGTTTTAAGTTTATAAAGATATTTTTGTACATAAAGGTTGTAACAAGTCAGTGAATCCCAACTACACAAACAACTGAAACGGTAAATTGAGGTTAAATTACTTGGTTTGTAACTTTTTCAAAAAATCTGCTGTAAAACCATTTTCATTTTCACGTCACGTTACACATAAAACACGGATTTGCAGTGAAATCGAGGACAGCTACGTGTATTGAACGTACGTTTCTCGTTGTTTATATACTACGATTATTATTTCTTATACTTTTATTGAAACCATGGCTATCAAAACAATTGGACGTCATGGAACGAGTAAATAAGTGTTGTCATGAAGTACGATGAAATAATGTATATTTTTTAAATTTTTGTGGTTAAATTTGTTACTTTGGCTTACTTCTTATGGGATATTTACTGAAACAGTTATTCTTTTTCAATTATCAGTGATTAATTGAGATGGAGACGCCACCTAGTATTTTAACCCTAATATGAGGGAATAATGAGTGTAGAATGGAGCATGATGACCCTTGTAGCTTTGTTATTGGCTGTTGTTATTGTACTAATCAGCTAAGATCAGCTGTTTAGACTGGATCATTTATTTAAAGCCCAAATTATCAGGAACAGCTGAGTCCAGTTTTCAGTTTCGAACTCTCAAAAAGCTACTAAACTTTCTAAGGATCTAATCCACAACCTTTTGATTATCAGACGAGCACTATAACCACAGTAAATATATCATAGTTAATTTGTGTGATATTATTGATAACTCTTAAGTAGTTCTATACATTTTTATTTACATGACTAAAATACATATACAATACTTTCAAGCATTATAACTCCTGAATTTAGCTGTTTCAAATTTCTGAAACGACATGAATGTATTACTAAACGCGCTGAGTCCAAATAACATCAATACAACCTAAAAAAATCTTCTATTTTTGATTTATGAAAAAAACTAGACATAATGTCACTATTAAAATTTGTTATTTAACTTCCGAAGCCATGGTAAAAACTCAAATGTCAGGATTGGTAAAATGTTTAGATAAGACATGTTGTGTGGTCTCTTTATTTGATGAGTGTGCAAGGCGAGTTTATTTGTCTCTCTTTCTCGTTAAAAATAAAACTGCGAACTTTCCAGGTTCTGTGGGTCCTAATGACTCTGAGAAAACGTGACATCCAGAAATACTTTAGGAAGAGATAAGAAATAACACTCCTTAAATATACTCACTTCATTGAATACTCTAATATTCGTATTTAATACAGCTTTTAAACTACTTCCATCCTAAAACAGATAACCATGACCCATTTACTAACAATATTCCTTTTGGAACCTGCATGCCATTAGTTTCTTAAATGGTTAAGTATTTTACGTGAATACATTTTTAAAAGGCGTTAGATGTTTTAAGTCGTTGGTGATGTTTAAGTTCTTGCATCAGTATTACTTTCGAATATCATGTGGTAAAAGTTGAGTTTTTTTTGTAACAAGAGTTTCCTAAGCACAAAGGTTTCTACTGACGATTAAAGGGATACTCATGAAGTTTATAACATGTAATGTGTTGATTGTGTATGACTAAATGAAAATGAATGAAACGACTCTATGAAAATTAATATTCATCGGCATGTATCGTAACAAAGATTATCAACAATGCAATGCGTTACAGTATTCTTTTTGAGTCCCATTCTTCTCTTCAGAAAAAGTTATGTGTCATCAAAAAAGCAACGAATAACATTGCCACGCATGATATTCATATCACACTTGAAGCTGGTACAGTTTAGTTATTATTATATGGTTTTAATTTTCTATTTTGGCTTGGTACAAAACTGTTTGGTATACACTACAACTACACCCAATCCAAAGATAGACTTTACGGAGTACTCCGAGTAAACTTAATTGTTATTGAATCCATCCCAAGATTAGTTCCCTTGGAGGAATTGGTGCTTAATTGGAGGGACAGATGGACAATGAATTGGTAAACTTGGGGTTTAAAATAACCTTTTACATCTGTTAGCTTTGATTAAATATTTTTCTTCTCGTTGAACATTCTTAGAGTTTGACTTATTGTAACAATTGAATTCTATGACAACCTGCTTTCATTATCGTATGGCTTTTATGTAGAGAGATTCGAAAAACAAAGAGAGTTCTTGCTAAAGTAACCTGTAGCTATTTCGTCAGAAAATAGGCTTTAATACACTATTTCATGGCGTTATTTTGTAGTAAACATCTTTCATGATTGATTGGATTTGAACCCGAGGCCCTCAGAACAGGAATCGTATACTAACCACTATACCAGACATTTTAAAAGTATAAACTTACATAACTTACGTACAATAGTATGATAATAGCTTACACCAATTGCTTACTTATTGAAATAAACGATGGTGTTAAATTAAGGACAAGTATTTTAAGTCGAGACATTTTTATAATTAAATGTTTTATAGCTACAACTTTTTTTAAAGAATTCATCTCCTAACACGATTAGGACAGATGGTTATGCTTTTGATCAGAGCAGGTTCATGATGAGATTAAACACCAGATTATGCATAATGATCGTGAGCCCAATAATCACAACACAAACATTGTAATGATGCTATTGATCATTGTAATGAAGTCGTTGATCATTGTAATGATCTAACTCAATGCACTTACTAAAATGTCATTTGCAAACTGTTGCTGCTTTCCTTATTTGTCATTCTTTTTAAATTGATCTGCTGATAGTTATCATACCTAAATACGTCTTAATTATAATTTTGGAATATTATACTATAAATAGTTTTATTACATTTGAGCTATTATTTTGTTCTCCAGTATTTGGGCCGCAGTATTCAGTTCAACCCCAAAATATTTTGATAAAAAATCCCCAGCCAGGAAATAAAACTTCGAAAATTTCTTGGTTTGGATACTGGTTTATAAATAATTTATTGTATTCTATCCACAAAACATGTAAGGTGATTCAGTTATAAGGTGTAGTTGGTTAAACTTGAGTACTGAGCATTATAGTGTACTTAATTGAAAAGTATTGGTGAGAAAATTATATTAACTTTGAAAACAGTAGTCGAATAACCACTATAGGAAGCTCAACATGAATACAGAAACTAAGGATAATTGAAGCTTACAATCTATATTTTTTAATAGTTTTAGAAATTTTTGTAAATAGTACACTTAGAGCATTATTTTACCAACTATTATTATGATGTATTAGTTGTAACATATCTAGAGGTATTATTATTATTTTTTGTTGATATTACACCTATTGTAAGTTTAAATAAATGATTGTGTGGGTGTACGCACAACAACAGCTGTTAAAGATTTAACAATGATGCACACATTATTCTGTTGAGATTGACTTGTTCGTTATTTAATCTATGCATATATAGCTATCATATAATATAGAAGGTGCAGATTTATTTCAGTCAATACATATTTTATAGGCATAACTAATTGCCCTGTAAGACTACTCTACCAAATCTGTCAAGCAATTTCTTAGTTTACATGTCATTTTGTTCGTAGCACATAAGAGTGTTTCCTTTAAATTGAATATTTTTACATACAGTATAAGACAAGATTGGTTTTAATGAGATTAGTTTTGTCAAGTCACACCAGTAAGTATATATATATATATAACAAAAACTACTCCATTATACTACTCTTATCTTACAAACAACTTATAAGCTAAAAATATTCTTTTAATTTCATTAGGTTTTGAATAAAATGCAAAACAATGAAATCTGAAGTTTTACTCAAAACCTAATGAGAACAAATACTGTACGATGATTTTATAAAATTCATGGTTTGACAGATAAAACGTTATTCCCATGCCGGGAATCGAACCCGGGCCTTCTGGGTGAAAGCCAGATATCCTAGCCACTAGACCACATGGGAGCTTATACTGTTTGCTGGCATATCACCTATTTTAATTATCTTGAACCCACTGATTATTCATCGGATGCTTTAGGAGCAGGTTATGTAAGGTTAAAAAATATTATCATATTACTAGCAGTTATTCATTAATTATCAGAAGTAATTTTTATTTAAAGTTGTACTTAAATATTACCTGATGCCTTAGGAGGAGGTTATGTAAGGTTAAAATATTATCATATCACTTGCAGTTATTCTTCAATTATAAGAAGTAATATTTTATTTAAAGTTATACTTAATATTACCTGATGCCAGGTTATGTAAGAAAAATAGTATCGTTTTACTTGCAGGTATTTTTGAATTATCGGGAGTAATATTTATTTGAAGTTACTCATATTACCTGACCTAATCAAATGTGTTTAATACAAATGTTGGTATTATGATGATGGGAAAATATCAAAATATTTCAAAAATAATATTGGTAAAATATTGGCAAAACCGATAACCGAATACAAACAAGAAATCAAAACAGTACTAAAGTTTGTTGAAAAACTGCTTTACTGAGGATTTTATCGACGCATATGTGATACTAGCTATATTTACAGGTTATAAATTGCATGTTATTTTTCATTTTCGAGCAACAATCTTGTATTGTTAATGAATGATAAGCTATTAAGTAAACATCCTCAATAAAAGTTGGTAAAATTTGTCAGCCTTCTGAAAGAATTTTTATACCTAAGGCCAGCACATATGAATCGACTATAATGTCATCTCCAGACGCTTTCAAGTGAGGTCAAATACTTATGTGAGTCTGAAGTTTTGGCCTTTACCTCAGCAAATGTAAGAGTTAAATCTTTGGCAAATAATACTCATGTAAATTCCAAATTAAAATGGAAAGTACCCAATAATTCTTGTAGGGTTTTGTTTGCTAATTGCAACTATGATTATTACTCAATACTTAATTTGGCACAAGGAAATATTTGTATAAAAATCTAATATGCCAAATGGAGATTCGCTTAGTCTGCAGGTTTGCTGCGACGGTGGTATTTGTTTGTATTGTGATTTTATTTTTAATGGGTTCATAATAGAATAACATTTATGTAAAATAGCTGTTACTCATGGGCTTCACCCCGTTTGACTTCATAAGTATTAATTGATTGGTTAAGTTAAACTGAAATAATCAAAACAGAGTGCAGTTATACAAAAAAATAATCACACCTGATTTCAATAAGGTAATAAATTGAAAGAAGAACATACAAATAAGTACAGATGAGGTATTTTTTACATTAGGTATATGGAAAGTTCCCTTTCGAAAGGAATTGCGACCTTAAAGGGCAATTCATGAAATAATGGATGGTTTTGCGCAAGGTTGCTCGTCATGACGAACATTTTAAGTATTATGGTTTATGGAGGTGTGACTTGCAGTTTTCTCAAAAGTTCATCGGTACTTTGGATTTATACATGGATACATTTTTTATTCTTTTCTGTCTACACAAAGTATATTTACCAGTAATTAGGAAAATAGCCGCTAGCTGTACCATGATTGCTAGAGCAGAGACAAAGACATTCAAATAAGGACTATTGAGATTTTAATTAAAAAGTTTCTGTTAATTTTCTGCACCATTTAAACGGCGGCTGTTACTTAAAATATGACTCTTACCTTAAGCTAAGTTTACACTAGCATGTAGCAGTGGCGCCACTAAATCGCGCCAGTTTTAGTGTCATGACACTAGCGGTTTACACACAAAAGGGAGTGTTCAAGCCATGCCACTGTTAATGGCGCCATTTTCATGGAGACACTCGAGTTTTTTGCACAGAAATGGTTGGTTTTATTTTGTAGCTGTTGTCTGATTACCTTCAAAATGTCCGATTACATTGAGAGTGTTCGGAATGTGTTAGGAACAGTGATTGATGTGGTTAGTGAAGAGTTATTGGAGGAAGCACGTGACATTGTGAGTCGGATTAAGCCCGACTAATTAATTAATATAAAATTAAACAAAGATTATACTAATTAACACCGAAAAACACACGTTTATACAGAGATCAAGCTAGGTAAACAAATGAAAATGGAGCTAGACGTCCGTCACTAGCACTGGAACTGTGGTTTACACGGGCCACGCATCAGTACAGATGGCGCGTCAGTCGCTACTGGCGCCACTAATATTTGTCAAAACATATATTTGTGGCGTGACTCCAGTTGGCTCGCCACTGCGCCTCTCCACTAAAAATGGCGCGTCATTAGGGGTTTACACAGTCCATTTTTGGCGCCACTTTGAAGCCAGTAAAAGTGGCGCCACTGCTACATGCTAGTGTAAACTTAGCTTTACTACTGACACTGAATTGCATTCCTTTAGCAAAGGATAAAAAAATTAGAAAATATTATTCATTAACTATTACCATATTGTCCGTACTATCAAATTTAAATGTTTCACAAAAATCATGAACTATTGTAAATTTAAAACATTTAAAAATTATATTATAAAGTTTTCAGTGTTTTGTCTTTTTAACAATTTATTATTTTCATAAATCTGCATGGGTAATATCTTGCCTTTGACGAAAATGTATAAAAATCGTCAATTGCTTAATGATTTTCCCGCCAGGGAAGAGGAGAACAAATATATTGGAAATTAAAAGTTGTTGTTGTTGTTGTTTTTTTTTTTTTTTTGAGGTTGGCAACCTTGCATTTTCCCGTCCACATAGACTAACTGCCCGTGCGTGGAACGTATCCAGCAAAGCAAGGGGTGAGCCGGTACAGTTCGAAACTGAACAGTACTGATAACATGTTTACGGCAGTGAACAGGATTCGAACCCACGACATCCCTGCCTTGGGCCCGAAGTCCGCGACGCTACAAACTGAGTCACCGACTCACCTATTATGATTGCTCATGATCAATATGACATTTTGAGGTACAGTGTGGTTCACATTCCTCTACAAATATGACAGTGTTTTTGATTGTCGCAGAACGAACGTAAGATGAATAGATTTTGTGTCAGGCCTACATGTTTCGGAAAATGAAACGTCAAAATGTCACTCATGACTTGTTTGTAAGTGGTTTGTGGAGTTGATACTTTAATCTGCAAGAAAATAGTAAGTTTTCCCAAAACTTTTTTTACATATATTTACAAGTTTATATGTAAGTTCCAGCACGGTAATTGAACAAAACAAACAATCTTCCTTAATAAAATTTGGAAACAAGTATAAGTATTGAATTCGTAAACCAAAACTCGGATTTCGTACAAAATGATGATATTTTTACTTCCTCATTCATAGTATATTTATTTCATTACTAGGGAGTAAGGTGACTATTTTCGACCCGATCTCAAGTTTAAAGGTGCATTGTCCCTGAAGCGACTCTTGCGATAGTAGCTGAGCGATTGTAGCTCAGCGATAGTAGCTCCGCGATAGTAGCTAACCATGTCATTGTCCCTGAAGCGATTGTTCTAGAGTGATTCTGTTCAGTTTGCTGACTTCTGAGTGAATTGGTGCCATAAGTTCAAGGCAGAAGAAGTTGTTCCTTAAATACCTATTGGTTGAGGAAGTTGACGACGAAGAAGTGATAGCATTTTATTTGCACCACGAGTTGGTACACACGACATTTTTGTAAAAATACAAAGAATGCAAAACTGCTTTTTACCGCTGTAGAAGATGAAAAGTTGTTAGAAGCAATAGAACCTCATTCTGCCATTTACGACTTGAAGAACAGTCTGTATAAAGATCAGCGTGCTAAAGATAATATATGGGTCGTGATAGCATCAGACGTGGGAAGATCAGGTATGTACATAATTAATCACTACTATTATAAATTATAAATAAAAATACTTTTTTTAAATGCCACGTTTTTAAACGCACTAAAAAGTAAAAATAATTTATAATTATGTGGAGAGAATAAATACTTGTAAGATTTAAAACGAAAAACGTGGGGTGCATGCAATAGATAATAATAGTTCAATAGGTGAAGTTAATTGTAAATTGGTATTCGCCCCACGTTTTTGTTGTAAATCTTACAGGTATTTATGCTCTTCACATATTTATACATTATTTTGTTGAATTTTTTAAAAGTAGTTTTATTTATGATTTATAATAGTAGTAATTAATTATGTACATACAGTACCTGATCTTCCCACGTCTGATGCTATCACGACCCATATATTATCTTTAGCACGCTGATCTTTATACAGACTGTTCTTCAAGTCGTAAATGGCAGAATGCGGTGCTATTGCTTCTATAAGCAATACAGCTTTTCATCTTCTTCAGCGGTAAAATGCAGTTTTGCATTCTTTGAAGACATTTCGATTACGACCAAAACAAGTCTACACACAACACAAATCACTCAGCGACTGCGACTCTGACTGCCCTCAGAGCAGACCCGCTACAGTCGCTATGTTCAGCCGCTAGCCGCTCCAGTCGCAGTCGCGTCAAGGACAATGGTCCCATTTGAAACAACGCTAACCAGTGCCCAGCTACTATCGCTGAGCTACTATCGCTCAGCTACTATCGCAAGAGTCGCTTCAGGGACAATGCACCTTAAAGAGGTCGAAAACTTAGCGAGGGTCGAAAAACACATTTTCCCGTGTGATTAACTCTATTTGTTCGTCATATTGCAATATTGTTTAACAAACCAAGCTAAACAACGAAAATAGTTCGCGTTCAAACATGGCCTATTATAACGACTTTCAAC
This sequence comes from Macrosteles quadrilineatus, assembly GCF_028750875.1. Taxonomy (NCBI): domain Eukaryota; kingdom Metazoa; phylum Arthropoda; class Insecta; order Hemiptera; family Cicadellidae; genus Macrosteles; species Macrosteles quadrilineatus. Next base: position 179,955,457 of record NW_026542594.1, read on the forward strand.
GATATTTCAATTTTCATAATTCAAAAATAATTTAATCTATTGTGATTGTGTTAGTGTACATTAAAATATCGATGTGTCGCACGATGAAAAGGATGCAAACAACAATAAGCTACTACCGATTTTAAATTATGTATCCATAGATATAATCCGATTATATCTATCGATACATCATTTAAATGCATGCGATTGCATACAATCGAAGTTTCAACAACTGACTTTTACTCCCTAAAGACTAAATATCGTTACTTAAGACCCGCAACGCATGTATTAAAACGGCTGTTTTCGCTACAGTATGACGAAAAAATCTATTTAAATCTTCAAACCAGCTTACAAAGTCAACTGTGTTCAATTGATCGAGAACTATACATTATATTTCAACGCCTTTTGCTTACCATGGCAAGTGTAAAAATTAGTATGTTATTTTCCATAATAATAACGTAATATTCCACACATCCGTTAAGGCAGCCAATCTTAGCGTATATAGAGCCCGTGATATTTAACTTAAATTTAATTTAAGGCTAATAAAATGTTACTTAAACCCAAAGTAAAACTTTTTAAATTGTAAACGGGTTAAGCCTAAAATTCTATATAAACTGAAATTCCGTATGTTTTCCTAGTCCTTTTATGATGAGGATATTATAATTTTTATTTATTAGTTACTAGCACTCCTATGATTTTTTTACATATAAACTTATTAATTACTTAGATATATCGTTATTCAATTTGTAAATAGTACAATCAAATAAACATGTTTTGCTTTTGTAACATATAGTTAATTAAACACATTACCTCAATGTACTGAATTAATTTGATCTCCAATCTGGTTCTAAGAAGTTCCTTAACAAACTTTATATAGTACCTTTAAATTAATTAACCATGCGGGAATTTAATACGCTCATAAAGGAACTGCAGAGTTTTAAAGTTGTTTTGTGTCTAGAGTAATTTAACGTGTTCCTTGATTATCCAAGGTTTACTAATTCAACATTTTATAGGACATTAAACTTGGTTTTTTAGAGCTAACATAAATAGCATTTAAATATTTTAAAATAATGTGTAAGTGCAATTTAGCTCTCTTATGATATTCTGATAAACTTGAAAAAATTTGGCAACCTTATTTTTCTCTAAATGATTATTGAGGACAGTTTTCATTATTATTGGTAAACAAAGTTTTGGGATCATAAAATCCGATCTCGTCTTCAGGTGATTAAGTATCAAGAGTTTACTGGAATAGTACTCAAACTAAGCCGACGTTGGGAAACAATAGATACCAATAAAAAATCTATTGGGTGTATTAGCTGAACACAAATAAAAACTAAATCCCTTAATTAAAAAAATAAGTCAGTAACATAGTAGAAGCACATTAGTTTTTAATATTAGTGTGATAGATAGTCCAAAAATTAACTTCTAATAAAAGTCGAATTCACCTCTCATAAAACTGTTTAGGTCTTACTTGATTCACATCAAATACTTATAACATAACTAAACATTAAAATCTCAAAATGAAAAACTTTAAAATATGAATATTCTACAATTACTAATAATTGTCTTACATGCATAAAGATATGTTAAGTACAATAAAAGGCACGGTTAGTATGACAGCATTTATTTTTTTAATTACACATTATTATATTAAACTTTGCCTACTAGTTGGTAAAATATACGTCAGAAGATTAACAACTCAAGCTGTTAATTCTGATTATGAATTTGTAAAATAATACTTAGAACAATAAAATTGAACTTTCAAAACTCATAGTGAATTAAAACTCGACGGTCTACATATTGAATTCATGAGTATTAAAAATACCCTTACGCATAAAAGGCGTTGTTTTATGAGAGTGAATTGAACGCTAAAAGAGTATTAATCCATTATTTAAATTTTATCAATTAGGTACTGTTATTACATCACCATAGGTACAGAGTTTGAATATTTCATGTGTGGGCTGCAAGATTGAATGCCTTCGGTCTGTTTACCACAACATATTATTCATGATGACGTTCTTCTTCTCCTCCCGTAGACCGCTGTATCTACTGGTTTTAAATAAATTCATTTGGGTTTGGCGTATCAGTTTTTGTAAAAACATTGATTAAAGTAGACATATCTACATGACAATGTTATCTATGGTAAAATGGTTCGAACATGGAATGTAACTTTAACATATCCTACTGCAAGTTTCATATTATTTATTAAATTACAAAAAAAATGTTGAAAAGAGGAAAATATCGAAAGAAAATTAACAGACATATTTGGCAATCAACATCTGTTAGTTTGTTGAGTCAATTTTGTTTTAACATAAACCTATAAAAAACTGCATTATGTAAAGGAATTTGTTTGAAAATAAGGTTTTTTTTTAATTTATTATATAATGATACTTTTTGATTTTGTTTTTAGAATTTTAATTGGGCTGGTGCCGTATTTACTCAGCATTAGGTTTTAGGTAGTAATGATTTAAATGTCTCTCTTGAAATAATTTTATTTTTGTAAGTTAAAAAATCATTATTTCAAAACTTTCTATTTGGTATTACGGTTAGGATACAATATAAGCCTCTGATTCTGAAAGCAAATTTTAAACGCTAGTATGGGGATTTAACTGCTTTTGATGCAGAAATCCACGCTGTATTTTTTATAAATAGTTTTGTATGTACGTACTCAAATTACGAAGTAAGTAGTTTTTATCTTACTCCTTATTTTGATATTTTTTAAATTAATGACTTCAAGTAGTTAATTTGAAACATTAGAACTACAACATTAGATTATTCTATATATTATACTTATTTAAATACCTTTGTTCATTTAGCTGGTCATATTTTACTGCATTGTGAAGCAAATACCTAATGGCTAGTTGTAATTGCTGACTACAAAACCAGGTCAAACTGTCTTTTCTACAAGTTCTGCAGACAACGACTTAATGACTGTTGTAACTCACAGTTAGATTCAACTTGACTATTTTAGTTAATGCTAATTCGTTAAATTAATGTTACTTTAAAGTTAACGGTGATTAAATAATTTTATTTAACACTACTGCCTTCGTCTTGGTACTAGTATTTTTTTCTAAAATCTCTTCATTCGTCAATTCTCCCCATGGATCCTTATGGATTTTTCATCTTCATGGATTGGCAGAAGACAATATTTAAAACGTGTTGTTCCGACATTTGTGTGCGTTGATGTTCACCCTGAAAAATCGAGACCCCCATGAACACATTTATTGGAACAGGTTTCATAGCATTTAATAAATATTGCATACAGCTAAGTTATTTATCAGTCAGTGTAAACTAAATTGGTCCCATAACATGATGTTTAGTAGCGCGTTGCCGTCACAGTCGAAATACAACGGGTCGTGCGTGCCGTGCCGTTGCTATGGTTACCATCAACCAAAATATAATAAATATGTACATTTATATTATCGGCAAGATGTGCTATACCACCTACTCCAAACACTTGTTAAGTAGTTCGAATTTATAAACAATAATCCAACAATTTTTTTTTCAAAGTATGACCTACATTGTAGTTGTGCTACTGTTTACTTTAAAATATATCAATAACATAATTTTCATAACTTACGGTTGTAGAATCTTTCTTTATTTCCATAATAGGTATAAAACAAAGTTTAAGACTAGATAAACCTACCCCATAGTTGTGTAAAATAGTTGTCTAAAATTGTGAAATGATTATTCTGATTGTTTAAATTGAAATGTCAACGCAAAGGTAAACACAGATTGTGAATTTGCTCATGCTTCCATGGAGACCAATTAATATTTACTTTTGATAATCTCGCCTCAAAGACTTTTGGATATCCAAGGGGCGTAACATGAGAGGAAATCGGGGAAGTGAATAGGTCTTTGACATTGCTAGATATGTGGACCATCTGTGTGCTTAATTTTATAGCTGTATCGGTTTAGTATTTTAGTCGTGGTCACTGCTCAGACAGACAGACAGACACCACCTCAATTTTATAACACTGTAGTATAGATGTAGGAACTAGTAGCCTATGCAGTTTTAGGTGCAGGCCAAACAGTTAAGTTTTTTATGTATTGTATTTCATTATATTGTACATTGTAATTCATTGTATTTCATTAGTATTGTATTTCGTTATATGTACGTGACATAGAAAATAAAATGTTAAAATAGCACGACTTTTTATAATAAAAAAAAATTACAATATTAATACGTATCTTCTATACTATTTTTATTAATTTAAATTTACTTAAAACAACTGGTTTGAATAAATGTTTCTTTCAAATGCATGAGAGATTAGCGTATACTATATTTTAGATGCATTTAACACACTTACTCCCGTGTGGAGAGAGACCTTACATACAGAGGAGTGTGACGGCTAGGACTGAACCTGTTAACTTCTAAAGGACCAAAGTTGGTCTATGGATTTTCACCATTAAGATTTATACCAAATTTCCCCGCAGCAGCAAACCTACAGACTAAGCAAATCGGTTCCGGGTCTAGGTCTTACCACGAATCCTACGATATTAGCTTATTATTATGAGAAATTCCGTATTAAAAATAGAATTGACGAGTAGAACATGTTTTAAGTTTTAGAGTGAGGTAAAAAAATCGTCTCACTTGAAAACAATTGTAAAGTTTTGGAAGGAAGTCAAACGATTATATGCTTAAAAATACATTTGTAGTTGAATCGAGTCAAGTATTTTTCTCAGTAATCTCTACTGTTGGTAGTTTAAAAGTTTTTAAAAGTTTCCTGTAAAATGATACTTTGTAGACCAAGGCCAGTAAAAAATTCATATTGTCCTATTTCAAATGTTGCTTTAAAAATGTTCCATGTGGTCAAGAAGTAGACTGTTTCTTTAGGAAAATATTTGAACTTTGTATATTGTTCAATGAATATTATATCCATTCTATTTAAATATCTATAACATATATTTTTCAAATTAGAATACGATGTTTTTTTTTGCAAAAAACCCGCGATATATTTTAAATGATTTTATTTTGTTTTTAAATAATGTTCTTATGTTAAGATAATCTAGTAGAAAAAAAACTTACTATGCATTTATTTCTTATGAAAGTATTTGTAGATTAATAATATATTCCAACTCTTCTGTTACAGATCCAATGACCCCTATTATCAGTATTCTGTTGCTGGTTTCAATTCCAAGTATTCCTGCTGATGGTTCCATCAGTCTTTTAGACGAAGGTTAGTTATTCATAACAAGTGTTGTGATTGGTTCTATTTATTTTTATATAAAACTTTTACAATTAATTATACGCATTCTTATTGATATGTTTTTGTGAATGTGTCACTTATTGCTGTAATAATATTAGATATCCCTCGGACTTAATGTTATCATTTATCTTTTGAATTAGAAAATTTAATTAGAATTTAATATCCTTGTTAGCTTATGTTGTGGTCTAAAATGTATTAAACTATATATTATGCCAATTAATTGTTTAAGGGATTGATTTAACACTTTAGAAGATATTACCTAAATTATTAATCGTGTTATATTTTTGTCAGCTTTTAAAATTGCTAACGGAAACATATTAAATAATTAAAACATCATTTTACGTAACGCAATACATTTGGATCAATATTACAGGAATTTTCTTTAATTGAATATTATTTGTCAGATTAAACTAAATGAATCCATTAAAACATTATTTTCAAACGATATTTTATATAATTTTGTTTATTGTTAGCCAAACACTAAGGCCAAGTTTAATATTGCTGTATTTGCTGACAGTATGTTAAATTTATATAAAAATATACAACGAAAATTAAGTATAATCCAAACAGCACTCTTGCCTGATGTTACTACTATATAATGTCTATTTTTTAAACCATACATATTTCTACAATATTAATATTTAAAAATGATATACCAACAAAAATACTTTTGCACTTGTCTTAAAATGTTATCAATCATAATTTTGAAGTTACGGTACTTCAATAACAAAGGGAAACTTAAATCACTTATTGGGGATAACTTTTTCTTAAAGTTTCCATATCAATGACTCAAAAACCTTTACTTTAATGATATAATAATAGACAGTAGTTGGTATTAAATAGGCTTAAATTAAAAAAAAAATTAACAGATGTTTAAACTCTGGCTTTGTGTGGCTTATTAACTTTTCACCTGTATGTATAACATACAAATAAATACATATAAAGAAAGATGTAGTTTGACTAAATTAAAACCCCTTAGAAAGCAATTTCCGTAATTAAATGGCATTATTTATTATGTATGTGGATATAATAAAAACATTACATCACACGAATATTAACAGTAGGTGTACCACAAGCATCGAAATTGACTTTAGACTTGTTGTGATGGTACTATTTTATGATGTTCAGCATTAACACAACATTGCATGTCAAAGAGCCATTTGAGCCTAGAATATAGTGATGAAAACAATATTCATACAAATTGCTTGGTATATTTCAGATGTGATAAATAAATGTAAGAGTACTACACCCAAGCTTTGTTTTTATTTCGTTAGGAAATTTTACTTATTTTTTTTATTTTTTTTTCCAGAAAGGATTATTTGTACACTACCCAACATAAAAATTAAAATTGTATATGTCTATAAAAATAATTACTCAATAATTAAAGACATTAGGAGTTAAAATAAAGCCATACAGTAGATTCGTTACCTGTGTTTTAAATTGTCAAGCCCAAATTTTATTAAACTTTCAATTTAAGGTATAGTGTGCAACAGTATAAAGTAGTAACCCGGTTGTCATCTTATGTTATTTCAGTCTATTTATATATTGGAATGGAAAAAAGTAGTTAAATGTTTAAAACTCTAATTTCATAATCTGTTCAATGGTATATTGTAACCTAGTGAATCATCTTATAGTATTTCTTTGAGTTGAATACTAACATCTTATTCTCCAAAACGAAGAAGTGTAGAATTACGAGCTGGAAAACAAACTACAAGCATTTGGGAAAATTTACTCTCAGCAAATGTTGAATATTTATACTTTTGGTTTAAATATGCACGAGTTCGTTAAGAAGTTATGCTGCTATTAAGTTCATCTAATGACTTTAGTCAAGCGTGCGTGATAGAAGGTGTTTTAACCCAACATAAAAACAAGGTAACGAGATTTACTAGCTATATAAAAAACCAGCTCATATTTGTTTAGCATTGCTTCTTTCTTTACAATTAGTGTAACCTTAAGTACACGTTTAAGGAGATGAATACAATTTAAAATCATTTCCGGTAAACTTCTTTGAAACAAATGACGCCAACAGATACACACGTTTGCCCTTTTCAACCTATCTCTAAAGTAATTAAATCTTTCTTGTTTTCTAAAACTAAGAGGGAATTCAGCTCTTCAATAAAGTAAATAAATGTTTTCAACTAAAATCCTCTATTTCTTTTGTATATTTCGTATTTCACTATCACACTGCTTTAATAATACTGTATTTTAAAATCAAACTTACTAAATTAGTTTAAAAAAAGATAATATAAAAAAATACATAAACATACACTTTTAAATCATGATTGGTTTGCACAATTAACCTTAAACTTTTAATTTCTAAAATGATGGATTATAATACCACGGTCATTGTGTTATAGTCATAAAGATTGAAAATTTGTAAAAATCCTTTTAGAATTATATTTTTAAAAAATTAATGATTTCAACGTGGTATAAAATGAAGGATGTAATCCACAGGTTAAGACGTGTACATTATTCTTCATATTTTAAATTAAACGGTTCATGGTTTGATGTCATTGTTAGGACAAAAATGTAGTTAATAACATGGGTCAACAGAGCCTTTTTCACCCTCACCAATTTTCAGACTAACTCAAAGTTGGTCCCATATCTTAAAAAATACAGGGTGTTTTCCAACGCAAGCCAAATAACTGTCACTGTTTACGAACTGAAGCTCATGGCCTGGCAGTCCTTTTTCATTTACTTCATTAATAATCAGCTGATATGCATTTTAGCATTTGGAATTAATTTTGATAACAAAATATAATATTCAAGATATTTTTCAATAGCAACCCATGTTCAAGATGGATTATGAATGAATGAATATACAGTCAATAAAAAAAAACATTTGGCTACAGAATTCAGTTGTTTTAGTAAATACGGAGTAAGAAATTTTTCGACGAATTCATTTAAAAATCAATAGCCCAAAAGTTTTTAATATACACATATATGGAAATAATTAGTATTTTATTATTTGTCTACATAGCTTAAACAACCTGTAGTTTATTTATTACGCACTGAGATCTCACATGAAAGCTTAACCTAATTGCAAACATGTCTTGTCATAAAACGAACATCTGACCTTTAATGTATTCCTTCATAATACATACTCTTTGAACTTTTGAAAACCCCTTGTCGAGTCTTATTTACCATAAAAGTACCAACATCACTTACCATTTATTCATATAGTAGTGGAATAGTGTGGAAAACAACACTAAAATGGATATAAGGTTATCAAGCTTCATTCTTTTCCAAGAAGTTTATTGACAGTCCCAAAAAGTATTTTAAAATATATTCATCTAATTAAACGTGTACAGGTTACACTATTTAATTGTTTTATTTTTAGACTTTCCTTTAAAAAGAAAACGATAGAATACAACTTGTACGAATCTGAAACATAGGCTCTAGGGTAAGAGAAACTGAGAAATAATATTGAGAATATTAATATTGCAATGCCTTTTATAATAAACATAAATTGTTTTGGAATAACGTGCAAAGTTTGGGTATAGATGATTAAGCACGGTGGCGAATAAGGATTTGGAAAATGAAAGACCCATTAACTAAGACAAAGAGCCCATAATCAAGATAGACTGACTATGAAAATGCATTTCTGACAGGCAAAAAAGGGTGAAATAATAAATTAGACACCAAAATATATACATTCGGGCAAATTGATTCTCAAAAATAAAATACCCTAGTAAATAGGGGGATAGGGAAGGGCCACTTTTTAGTTTCTAGTGAGTATGATAAAGTAATAAAAATTCAACAAAAAGGAGCTGCGTTGTTACCTAAGCTTTAGGGTAAATTAAACCTTGCTTTTCAATTTCGTGTAAGCTTCTTATTATACTTATAAATACAAAAGAATGTTTTCCTCTAACATGCAAAAAAGCTTTCAAACTTTCGTACAATCTAGTAATATATTCAATGATCTTAAAATTTTGTTATTTTTATAATATTCAAGAATAATTTACCACTTATTTAAATAAGAAAATATATCACCATATATTACAATTAAAATAGAGAATATTTTATACTGTTTAAGGATTACTTCTTTATGGCATTTCTTTATCCATCTATATATCTAATTCCGTAAGCCCAAAATTTTACAATGAAATTGTGAGCGAACCAGAGGGCGTAGAAAGCTGGGAGAGGTCTCATTTTAAAGGTCCGGGCATGAAATTTTGGGGAAAAATAGTCATTTTTCTTAATTATGTACCAAAAGGTTGTTACAGAATAAAATAATTCACATTTAAATAGTATAGTAATCTAGGTCATGTCTGCTTTGTTTACTTTTAAACATGTGGTTTGACTTTATTTAAAGCATATGGTAATGTCATTGACTATTAGCTACAGAAGTTGTATTAATAGTAGTAGAGGGAAGGACGGTTATTATCACATGACGTCATAATTAATGTAATTAGGTAAGAATATAGTGATAGGGAGTATCGTAGTCAGGGCTGGGCATGTACTCTGGTGATGTGTGTGATCACAGATGTTGTAGATGGTATTGTTATTAGGTCAAGGACGTCTGAATGTGTTTTAAAAATATTCTGTACTTATAGGTAAAATATTGTAGTATATTTTCATTTTTGATCTATCCATCTACTAGCTGCCGCATGAGTTCTTCAAACGCCTGATTTAAAAAATATGTTGTGCTGGTAACTTTGGGATCTTGTATTATTAACATAGTTATGTCTACTGTGTTTTGTCCTTGATTACTATTTGAGTTATCTGTTAATGGAGATATATTGTTGTCCGTTGTCGAAGATATTTTGTTTTCTTGAATAGAAGGAGTATTTCCAGAGGACATGTTCACCTAGTGATTGGTAATAGTCAAATGACTGGTAATTCGCACTGTTAACACTTATATAGTGCTTATAGAAGTTTGGGTAATAGGTTTCAGTCTTAATATTGTCTTGCCTAAGACGGGAGGAAAACATGTGCACGTACGCATGCGCGTCACGTAACTTGCTCCATCCTGTAGGCACGACTTTAGGTAGACATCCTGTCTGTGTTGGCTTGAACAATGTGAACAGCCTACTTGGATTGAATAATTGATATATTGAGTTCTGTTTGGAATGTAGCATCTAGACACTTTATGCAGTTCTGCAATTATTTGCATCTTATAGGTAAGTAGCGTTGCACTTTTATTGTCACTGCATAATCTTCAAGGTCTGTCTGCAGCGTCAACTAACCAGTATTCACTTGTCTTTGCTAGTGAACCTATTCCTCGAATACTGTAGTCTGTGAACATTAATTACCAATTATCTTGTTGCTTTATTTAATTTCGAGCGTTTTGATTATATTTGCCGATTTTTTAAGTTCAAGTGTTTCTAGTTCTACATATTCCACATCTACATATTGTGATTTGGGGATTTTTCTGATACAGGTAATTATACTCTCTTAATATATTAGTTCTTACTGTTTTAGACCTTAAATACATAAAGCTATTTGTATGGAAAATATTTTGAGTTTTGTTGTTGAGCTTGTGGTTTTACGAAAATTTCTATATATATTAAATTAGTAGTTTTTCAAAATGAGACAGTTGAATTAAGATTGCTTAATCATTTAATGTATGTCTCATATTTTGTAATAGATTTTATTCATACAGGCATTTAATCTTTCTTGTGGCATATATTTATAACTATTATTATATTAGTACTAGAGAACCCGTGCTTCAATTTGAGTAATTTTAGCTACATCTTAGAGTTGTTGAAACACTTGTTAGAAAATAATTTTAAATATCTCTTTTTGTGTTGTAAAAGGTTTGCCTACATTATTTTTTTTTGCTCTCAGTTTTAACTGATAACTTCCAATGAATGCTAAATGATCTGCTTCAATTTGAGTTAACATGTTACAACAAAGTTTTTACAGCATTGAGAATTAAAGAAAACTGTTGCCTAACTGATAGCCTGTGTTGCGTAATTTAAGTTTGGGTAATTTTATTTCTTTGATTTGAGACTTCCCGCTAATACTAAGGTGGTCTGCCGTTACACTTTAGACGCATAAATGAGCGAAGCATTATTTAAAGATTGTCAATGGCTAAAGCAGCTAACACCCTACAATATGTTCCCTTTCAACAGATTCACCGTTTGTTTGCCCGATATTATTTAAGTTCTAAAGAATGACAAATTTATCTGATAGTTCATACTGTACCTTTGTAGTGAAACCGGCCATCCTGACCATTTGCTTGTACTTTGTAAATGTGCATAGCAGGATGTACTCAAAATGTATAATCAAAATTTGTTCTACAATCGCCAGGTCAGTTAATTCGTTCGGGACACTTGACATATCCATATTATTTAACGCTGTGAATTAATTTGCATTTGAACGACAACGCGAACAAATCGGTAATTGGTTTGAAGCTGTTAGTCGTTGCCGATGACAGTTAGTCCAAAGTGTAAAATTTTAGTGCATCTAATTCAAGTTGGAATTGATTAGCTAACTGCCTATTATTATCAGCTTCTTGTTCACGACACCACTCTCTTACAATATTTGCATTATTGGTGCGACGACCAATATTATGTTGGGCCTTTGAGCAACAAACAAATATAGCAAAACTGTTACTTCCATTGATAAACTGTTACATTCCAACTTTAACCTAGGATGAAAGTAAACATTGAAATGTAAACAAAACAGTTACAAACAATTAATATATGTTTATCTTATTTAAATGAAACCAGATAAACCCATATGTCATAAACCCAATATAATTTTTCTTTCAACTTACATTAAAATAACAAGCGAAATTGCGTGACCTGTAAAATAAAATCCAGAAGGAAATTCGTAAATATTTTTTACCAAAACATTGTACTCAGTATTCTTTAGCTGTTGGCCAAATTTCATATCAATTGGTCAAGCCATTACATTCTGATGCTCTTATAAAGAAGTTACAAAGTGAGGGAAAGTGAGCTTCGCTCGCTTCGCTCAATAATGGGGGTGTGACTTTTAGTTTTCTCAAAAGTTCATGGGTGCTTTTGGCTTTATATATAGATATAGTTTGATTCAAATTTTTAAGATGGAAGAAACTGTTAGTGATATTTATTGAGAATAGCCTCTCATCCTGTTATGTGTTAAATCATAACATAACTGCTTTTTGTGATCATTTGATAACTTCTAAATTATGTCTTTTGACTTTAGTAAAATATAGCTGGAATAGATTGCTTCTTTCTTATTTGATTTTTATCGAGAATTACCTCACATACTGTTATGTCTAAAATCGTAACATAACTGCTTTTTGTGATCATTTGATGAATTATAAATTGCTTCTTTCTTATATGGTTGTTTGAGATGGAAGTAAATGTTAGTGATTTCCTTGTTTGATTTTTATTGGGAATTGCTTCACACTGCTAGGTTTTTAAATAATAATAAAACAGTTTTTGTCATCTTTCGATTAATTTAATTTACGTTTTTAACTTTGTTAAAATGTAGGTGTTTCCTTATACGATTGTTTATAATGGAAATAATGTTAGTGATTTTCTTATTTGATTTTTATTGTGAATTGTATATGATTGAAAATAACTGATAGCTATTTCCTTCTTGCGACAGTAATAAAACTGTTTTTGTGATCATTCAAAGGTTTGAATTTCGACTTTGTTAAAATGTAGCTTTATTAAGATGGTTCTTATATGATTGTTTAATATAGAAAATACTGTTAGTGATTTCCTTGTTTGATTTTTATTGGGAATTGCTTCACACTGCTAGGTTTTTAAATAATAAAACAGTTTTTGTGATCTTTCGATTAATTTAATATATGTTTTTGACTTTGTTAAAATGTAGGTGTTTCCTTATACGATTGTTTATAATGGAAATAATGTTAGTGATTTTCTTATTTGATTTTTATTGGGAATCGCAATTGTATATGATTGAAAATAACTGATAGCTATTTCCTTCTTGCGACAGTAATAAAACTGTTTTTGTGATCATTCAAAGGTTTGAATTTTGACTTTGTTAAAATGTAGCTTGATGAAGATGATTCTTATATGATTGTTTAAGATAGAAAATACTGTCAGTGATTTCCTTATTTGATTGTTATTGGGAATGGTTTGAAAACAATAATCAAACTATCTCATAGGTCTTTAATCAATAACAAAACCGTTTTATGTATCTTCTGATAATTTGAAATTAAAATATAGCTTGCTTAAGATTTTTTTTTTAAATAAACGCATCAAATGGTTACAATACTTAATAAATTTAATGTGCATTTTCTTTTCTAGAGTTATCGTGGCCTAACTTTATACACCAAGTGTTCCTGATTTCTACTGAAATAGGTAGGTCTAATTATTCTCTGTTCCATATTGTGTTTGCGTAGCTGAAATGATGTGATATATTAGTTGAAATCTACATGTATAATTAAATATATTGCATGGGTTACATATTGGTGTCTGGTAAATGTTGTCGTAATTTCATATTGTAATTAGCTTGGTTAGTAATTTAATTGATTTAATATCTTGTTCCTGAGGCCTGAAGAAAATTGTTTCTCTGATTATATACCATTCTTAAGCGAACAACTTATACCTTTTAATGGACTTTACTTCAGTTTTAAGCCTGTATATTGTTTTGGATTGATACAAATATGATTAGTAGCTGCACGTGTTAGTTACACCCCCCCCCCCTTTGCTTCATTATTGAGAGACTTCCACTACACCACTTGTCCGTTGATTGGCTGAGTAGACCACGCCCCCAGTGAGCCCTCCCCACTACACCACCTGTCCTGTGATTGGCTGAGTAGACCACACCCCCATATAGCCCGGCCCCCACCAGAGCGCATAAAACTAGTTGGAGTTCTTTCAAACGTCACTGTTCATCACGTGCTCTTGCCAGGTACACATCATGTGCACAAGCAAGCTGCACATCAAGTGATGAACGGTGAGCTAACTTATGCAATGTTGGGCCCGCATTCATATATCAGCTCATTTCTTTTTCAGGTTAATAATAACTAATCTTTTGTTGAATTGCTATGTTTACTTGTTTTTTCCTTTCAGGTTAACTAACTTGTTGTTGCATTATATTCACTTGTTTTGTTTTCTGGTTAACTAACTTGTTGTTTATTTTGTTTGCAGGTTGACCTCCAATTTATATGTCTAATCATTTTCAGGTTAAACTCTATCCTTCCTTAACACACATACAGGCAAGAAAACCTTATGTGTTTCCTTAAAGTGTAAAATGGGTACCAAGCCAGTTACACTTTGTTGTTCATTCCCTAGTCAAATCTTGTCTATATGTCTAATCATTTTCAGGTTAAACTCTATCCTTCCTTAACACACATACAGGCAAGAAAACCTTATGTGTTTCCTTAAAGTGTAAAATGGGTACCAAGCCAGTTACACTTTGTTGTTCATTCCCTAGTCAAATCTTGTCTATATGTCTAATCATTTTCAGGTTAAACTCTATCCTTCCTTAACACACATAGAGGCAAGAAAACCTTATGTGTTTCCTTAAAGTGTAAAATGGGTACCAAGCCAGTTACACTTTGTTGTTCATTCCCTAGTCAAATCTTGTCTATATGTCTAATCATTTTCAGGTTAAACTCTATCCTTCCTTAACACACATAGAGGCAAGAAAACCTTATGTGTTTCCTTAAAGTGTAAAATGGGTACCAAGCCAGTTACACTTTGTTGTTCATTCCCTAGTCAAATCTTGTCTATATGTCTAATCATTTTCAGGTTAAACTCTATCCTTCCTTAATACACATAGAGGCAAGAAAACCTTATGTGTTTCCTTAAAGTGTAAAATGGGTACCAAGCCAGTTACACTTTGTTGTTCATTCCCTAGTCAAATCTTTTCTATATGTCTAATCATTTTCAGGTTCTTCATGCATGTACTGTTGTAGTCTTACTTGTAGATAGTCTTGTAGATACTATGCACCAGTAGTTGTGTTTTGGTGTTGGTAGTTTGAATCTTTGCACTACTATTTTTCTTGCATGGCTTTCGGTTTTTTTTTAATAGAGGATGACCTTGACCTACTTTTATGATTGGTTAGTAGAAACTTTATCTTTGAAAATAGTTTCTCAATCCATAGCCAAACTCTTCCTATTAGATATAATTATTTCCCACCCCCCACCCTTTTACAACACTCCTAACTTCCCCCACTCTGTCCTATACCTAAGTTATATCCCCCACCACTTGGAGTGGGTATATATGTGAGAGCATTTTGGTTAATAACATCATTCTGTTACCTGCCTGCAGAAGAGCCATGGACCCCTGCTACAGAAAGACCACTAAGCCGATGAAGCCGGTGGCTGGAGTGAAAAGGTCCAAACTTCTCCAGGCATTGAATGGGGAAATAAGGAAAGAATGTACTGTCTCCAAGACGATTCAGGAGCCTGGACCTTCTTCTGCTGCTGCCAACACTTCTTCTGGACCTTCTGCTGCTGCCAACACTTCTTCTGGACCTTCCTCTGCTGATGCCAACACTTCAAAGCCTCTGCCTGTCTCCAAGATTTCTCCAGAGCCTGGATCGTCAACTTCTATCGTGAAGAATATTCAAGAGCCTGGACCTTCTTCTTCTGCTGCCCACACTTTGAAACCTAGGCCTCCATCATCGCCATCGTCTTCTTCTTCATCATCCTCGTCTTTTGACTCCTTGTCTTCATCATCCTCATCCTCGTCTTCTACGTCATCCCCCCGAAAACAAAGAAATATGTCCCCTCTATCAATGCTACTTTCTCCCTTGATTGTCTCCTTACTATCCCCTATCAAATCTCCTGAAAAGCCATCTCCTCCCAAAGATAAGCCGTCTCCTCTCAAAAACAAGTCATCTCCTAACAAAGATAAGTCATCTCTAAAACTTCAAACACCTAACCTAACTCTTCCTAATTTAAATCCATCCTCAAACCAGATTACCAACATAGATTCTCCTGAAATAACCATTCCATTACCTCCACCCAAATCCCTCCCTGCTGCACCTGCTGTTGTAAGAAAACTATTTGCAAAACCCGAGTCCTCAAAAGAATCCCTTCCCTCACAAAAAACCCCTTCTGAAAAAATGCAAAAACTTATGGCAAAAAGACGAGCAGCATTTAAGATCAAGTCTCAATGTACTTATGTTTTCCAAAAAGGGGTGAAAAAAGGTGAGCGCTGTGAAAAATCCTGCTTTTCCGATACCAATGTGTGTAGCCTCCACACTAAGGGGAAAAGCAGGATGGTACCCGCCCAACCTAAAATTGTTAATAATAATCCTGTCACAGAAAATCCTCCATCATTTGAAAGATCAAGACCATCAATTATTGTAAAAACTCAGGCTCAGGAAAAATCTTGCTTATCTGATCCGGCACCGAGCACCTCCCGTGTTGTTGTGATAAACAAGATCTTACCCAGCCAACCACGGACGTCAGGCTTTGCTCGACCCTGTCGTCCACCACAAATTATTGCCAAAAAAACCAGAATTAATAGGTTGCCCAAAAACAAAAAGTTAGAAATTCTAATGATGACACCTAGTGGTGAAGTCATTTTAAAAGAAGGAAATGACAGGTTCCGCCTTAAATTACCAAGAGGCATGACCATCCCGAATACACCACACCGATACTACTTAATTCGTGATCGGTCTTCGGGATTGGTTACAGTAACATTGTAAATTGGTTTTTAGTTTTAACGTGTTTTTATTATTTTCTTTATTTTCCTTTAGTATGCAAAAATTGGGAACGCATTTGTTGTATCATAACAAATGCGTTCCCAATTTTTGCATTCAAAGAGTGACCTTGAGCTTTTCAACCTATTTTATCGTAAAGGTTTAGGAACACATTTGTCATAACCTAATAATGTGTTCCTAAAGTTTTGTGTATAATATATTTAGACCAAGTTATATTTAACATTTTAATCGTTCATATTGTACAATAAAGATTATATTTCTTCAATGCCATGCTGTATAACTTAACAATTCAAGGTAAAATATATATACTTATTTGTAGTAACTTTCTCAGGCTAATTCCTCCATATATATATTCTATTGTTTTTGAACTCTTATCTTTATACTTAAACTTTCAAATTAAATCAAAATAGCATTTATTTAGCAAAACAAAATTTACTTCATATTAGTTCAATACAAAAACTGTTTACAATATTGTTTATATTTTGTCATTATTTGTTTTTTCTATTTAGACAAAAATAAAATGTGCTTGAATTTTATGTTTAGTTTTTCTTATGAAAACCTTATCTATTGTTAATATTCCAAATCATTTTAGGTACTCATAATTAAGACCAATACAGTCATAGAATATTGTTTAAGTGTAATACTGTGCCCAAACAATTAGGTCAAGGTCAAACTGAAGAATTTTTAAAAAACAATAAAATAGCTACATGTTTTATGATTCACTCTCTGAACTAAATGATAATCTTCTACGAACATTACCACAAAACTGTAATATTCGACAAAGTTTGTTTTCACCATTTTCAACTTCATCTGCTTGAACTGGAATCTTTGGTGTTTCACAATAGTCCGAATGAAATTCTTTAATTGGTGTGTCTTCAGTGGGTTGAATTTGTTCATTAATAAACTCTTCGTCCACTTGTTCTTCTAGCATCTCTTGCAAGTCTTCGTCACTTTCTGTATTGTTTTCTTCCACATTCCCTGCTTCATCAAAATCAGTCGCTAAGATTCTGGGCTCTACTCCAGTAAGGTATGTGTGGTCTGTAGGAGGCATTGTGAATGTGTATGCTAACCCCCTATTTCAGGTGTTATTTATAAAATACTTAAGCCATTGGTGGGGGGTTTAACACGCCCCTTCATTGAATAAAAATGGAGTGGGGGTTATACACTGTGCTATATATATGAGTCCTGAGCCCCACCCATATCATTACTGTGAATACAACCATGCAGTGTGTAATGTAGATAGTTTTCTAAGTAGTGTCTTAAACCTGCAAAAATGTATCAATGTGAAAATTGTTGGGAGTCTTTTGAGGATGAATTGCTCTTAAATATTCATCATGAACTCTTACATAGACCTAATGAATCTTCAACACCGATGGAATATGAAGATTTCGTTGAAGACCCCTTCTTGCAACAGAATAGATCAACAGTTATACAGTATGCACCACCAAACCAACAATTGTCAGTAGAAATATTAGCTCAAGCATTTCCTAAAGCAATAGTAAACCATTTCAAAATTTCTAATAACAATTATGAATTGTCAGATTTTATTTTAAAAGCTAAACCCCTTATCATAGAAACACTAGAAAAGGAACTAACCAGACTTAATTTTATCAAATTCGGCTTGCTCTTGGACACTAGATTTACAAATGTGCAAAATGAGGTTTCCCCGCGGGGGTTTATAACACGAAATAAATCGATTATGGTAACCAGTGATATAGAGGCTGAAGTCGACAGTTGCTTACAAGAAATTGTTGTTAAAATATCTGAACATGAAGGAAGAGGATCTGGGTGGTCTTTGCTAAGTGTAGACAGTTTAGATATACGTGTACATAAACATGGATATGGTGATAGAGGTAGTAGTTTCATTCCACTGCCTAAAAAAATTGCTGATACAAGAACTTGTATAAATGTTCAAAATGAGGACAATGAATGTTTTAAATATGCACTTTTAGCAAAGTTTGTTGAAGATAGGAATGCCTATAGACCTAGCCGGTATTATAGTGAAGTGGCTCATAAATATAATTTCTCAGGTTTGTCTTACCCAGTGTCTTTAAAAGATATCAAGAGATTTGAAAAACAGAATCTTAATTCATCAGTTAATGTCTATGGATTGGATGAGTCTAATAATGTTTTTCCCATTCAGGTTACATCTCATGAGCGTAAAGACCATACTGATCTTTTACTCCTCACAAATGGTAAAATCTCACATTATGTATACATCAAAAACTTTAATGCACTTTTATCAAGACAACTATCCAAAAGGAAGATGAGACTCACTATTTGCAAACGTTGTTTTTGCTATGTTGCCAAACCATTTCAGATGGGTGGTAAGGAATGGTTACTTGACCACCAACGTCTCTGCAATAGTAAGGATGAAGTAAGGGTTAAATTACCTCCCCCTAATAGAGCTTTTATTAAATTCAACAAAACCGCTCAACAATATCGAATACCAATTGTTATATATGCAGACTTTGAGTCATCATTAGTTCCTTTAGTTATAGATGAGTGTGATCAAAGTAAAATTAAAAAATTTCAATTTCATGAACCAAACAGCTTTTGTTTAATGCTTAAATCAACTTTGGAAGAAGATCATCTACGTCGGTATGGGTTAACAACCCAACCACTTGTATATCGAGGTGAAAATGCTGCTAAGACATTTGTAGATAACCTGTATGATATAGCTAATAAGGTAGAAAAACTGTATAGTTATGTAGTTCCGATGAACAATCTTCAACATGATGAATTGACATTCCATGAAAGTGCGGATAGATGTTACCTTTGTGACTGTAGTTTTACAGAAGACAACAGGCGTGTGCGTGATCATGATCACCTGACTGGTTTTTACAAAGGCCCTGCTTGCAACAGGTGTAACATTAATTTTAAATTACCAAAGTTTATCCCTGTAGTGTTCCACAATTTAAGTGGATATGACTCACATTTCATAATTCCTGAATTAGGTAGGGACAAAGGGGCGATTGATGTTTTAGCTACAAGCACGGAGAAATTTATAAGTTTTTCGAAAAAAGTGGGTAAAATAAAATTAAGGTTTGTTGACTCTTTTAGATTCATGGCTTCTAGTTTAGAGAAATTGACAGCTAATTTGCAAAGAGAACACTTTATTGAAACTCAAAAGATTGTTGCATCTGATAAAATGGATTTGGTTCTTCGTAAAGGAGTGTACCCTTATGATTATATTGATAATCCTGAAAGATTCAACGAGACGTCACTACCACCCATTGAGGCATTTTACAGTCAGTTAAATGATTCTAATATTGACCCTGAAGACTATCAACATGCTTGCCAGGTATGGAACGAGTTAAAAATGAACACCTTAGGCGAGTATAGTGACTTTTATGTGAAGTTAGATGTAACACTTCTTTGCGATATAATGGAGGAATTCCGTAACACCTGTATAGCGGCCTATGGATTAGACCCACTACATTCTTACACCTCACCTGGATTAGCTTGGCAAGCTATGTTAAAAGAAACAAAATGTACATTACAGCTGTTAACAGACATTGATATGGTTCTCATGATTGAATCTAGTATCCGTGGAGGGCTTACCCAGAGTGTTACACGACATGTAAAAGCAAATAATAAACACATTCCAGGCTTCAAGAAGGAGGACCCATCAGTTTATCTAGGGTATTTTGACGCTAATAACTTATATGGGTGGGCAATGTCAAACCCACTTCCATATGGTAATTTTCAATGGATTGATCCAATATTATTAGGTGATGTGACAACTATCCCAAAAAATGGCGACACCGGATTTATAATGGAGTGTGATTTTGAATACCCATCCACACTTCATGATCATCACTATGATTTACCTCTATTAGCTAAATCCGAAATACCACCAGAGGGAAAACACCCTAAGCTGATGATGACGCTTAACGACAAGAAACGCTATGTTGCTCATTTTTGGGTTGTCCAACAAGCCATTGAACTCGGTCTAAAATTAAAAAAAGTTCACCGTGTTTTACAGTTTAATCAATCATGTTGGTTAAAAACATATATTGACTCAAACACAAAAAGAAGAGCTGCAGCATCATCAGCTTTCCAAAAGGACTTTTTTAAGCTGATGAATAATGCGATATTTGGAAAGACCTTAGAAAATAAAAGAAAACATAAAAATGTTAAGTTAGTATCGGATCCCAAAAAGGTAGAAAAACTTGTAAGGCAACCAAATTTTAAATCATCTATTATCATAAATGAAAATCTTGTTTGTGTGTCAATGGACAAAACTACTATTAAAATGGATAGACCTATGTATGTTGGTATGTGTATACTTGACATTTCAAAAACACACATGTACGACTTTCATTATAACAAGATGGTTTCATTTTACGGAAGAGACAATATTGGAATTATATATATGGATACCGACGCATTCCTTTATTGGATCAAAACTCATGATATGTATGAAGATTTACGAACATTTATGTATAAAGACGATTTCGACTTTTCTGACTACCCGAGGGATCATCATAACTATGACAATGGTAAACACAAAAAGGTGTTAGGAAAGTTCAAAGACGAAACAAATGGAATCCCTTTGGAAGAAGTAGTAGCACTGATGTCGAAGCTATACTCATTAAAATTATACACTGGAAGTACTGACAGTGATATTGGTGTAATAAAAAAGGCAAAAGGAATCAAAAGTTTATATTTGAAGAAGAAACTCAAATTTGAACATTTTAAAAAGTGTTTATTTGAAAACCAAGTTCATGTTGCAAGTTTCAAAACAATCAGAAGCTTTAATCATAGACTATATACAATTGTGCAAGAGAAGACTGCATTAACATCCAATGATAACAAAAGATATATACTCGAAAATGGTATCGATACACTTCCTTTTGGACACTATTCAATTGTAACAAATTAACCTAATACATCCAAACTTTTCCTGTCCTAGATTATCCCAATATCCTCCCCGTAAAAAGGAGGGGGGCATTATACACTGCCCCCCTCTTTTTTACACATATTTCAAATGACCTTGACCTATATAACCAATTGATAACTATCAGAGATATCCATTATTACGACTGACCTGTACAACGGATGTTAAGATTAATTATGGTTTCTAAATGGCAAATTGTTTCTGAAATTCACAAACCTGCACGGAAAAACTTTCCAAGGAGGAATACAATACTAAAAGGAATTAATGACTTATACCAAGCGGATCTAATTGAAATGATACCTTACAGTAAATTTAATAAGGGATTTAAATATATACTGACAGTGATAAACTGCTTCACAAAAGTTGCTGATGCCATGCCTTTGAAGGATAAAACCGGAAAAAGTGTGACCAAGGCTATGGAGACAGTTATCCGGAGGGATAATAACGTTATCAAACATTTGCAAACTGACGATGGAAAAGAATATTTCAATAAGGACTTTTCAGTGCTAATGAAAAAATATAATATAAATCACTATTCAACAAAATCTGAAAAAAAGGCTGCAATTATCGAACGATTTAATAGAACAATAAAAGGAGATTTGTTTAAGGAATTTTCAAATAGAGGTTCTTATGTGTGGATTAATATACTTGGAGATTTGTTGAACAACTACAACAATAGGTTTCATAGAACCATAGGTATGACCCCAAGTGAGGTAAATGAAAATAATTCAGAACAAGTCTTGAACAACATTAAAAGAAATACACGCCCAAAGGTTGAAAAGATTTTACCACGTAAATTTGTTGAAGGTGATAAAGTTCGTATAAGTAAATATAAGGGGATATTTAGTAAGAAATATCTACCGAACTGGACTAACGAAGTTTTCACTGTTTATAGAGTGCAACCGACATATCCAGAAACATATATTTTGAAGGACAATAAAGGTCAAATTTTACATGGAGGTTTTTATGGTCATGAGATGTTAAAATCTTCTACAGGAGATATTTACCTTGTTGAAAAAGTTTTAAAGCGTAAAAAAGATAAGGTTTTGGTTCGCTGGCTAGGTTTTGATAAAAGTGAAGACACTTGGGTGTCTAAAGAAAATATTATATAGAATACGTCATTTATGAAACAACTATCACAGAGTGATGTCATGGAGATTATACACAATGGATATTCTTTTGAAATTGAGAATATAGACAATTTAACTGAAGATAATGTAAAACTCAAAGAAGGAAGACATGGTAAACTATTACCTGATAGTGTTAGGGCTATTGTAAGTGGACCATCCAATTGTGGGAAAACTAATGTTGTATTTAACTTGTTAACAAACCCACATGGTTTGCGGTTTAATAATGTTTATATATTTTCAAAATCATTGGCTCAACCTAAATATCAACTTTTAGATAAAATAATTTCAGACGTAAAAGAGGTATCTTTATTCAAATTTGATGCAAGCAGTGAAATACTACAACCTGGTGAAGCTAAACCTCATTCTGTATTCATATTCGATGACGTGTCTTGTGAAAACCATGACACGATAAGAAACTATTTTTCCATGGGGAGACACAACAGTATAGACTGTATATACATTGGTCAAACATATAGCAAAATTCCAAAACAATTAATAAGGGATAATGCAAATGTAATTATAATTTTTAAACAAGATGAGATGAATTTAAAACACATATATAATGATCCATGTAGGTGTTGATATGCCATTTGAAATGTTAAAAACAATATGTTGTAAGGCTTGGGGTGAAAAATATGGATTTGTTGTAATTGATAAGGATCAAACTATAAAAAACGGGCGAATAGGGTTTGATAGGTTCGTTATAATACACTAACAGTTATATACCTTATCTATTAGTAGATTGAATTTCATCTTGAGAACATGGGTAGCAAAGAAAAGCTTATAAAGGAAATAAAAACACTAAGTGATTCCATTAGAAGAAAAAACAGGGCTCTAAGAATGGGAATAAGTGAAAGAGATAGATATTTAGAAACAACATTTAAACCTATCATTGAACCCATAAAAGACTTGTCACACACATTTTCTAAATCAATTCAAACTAAAGATAGTGAAATGTTACTACCTGTATCGAAATCAGAAGTACAAGATGGTTTAGAACCAGTAACGACTTATAACGACTACGAGGATTTAGAAGAATTTGAGGATGCTGAGGAGAGTGATGAATCAGATAAAGATTCTAGAGAAGGGGATCAAACTTTAGAAATTCCTGAAGAATATGAAAGTATTAAGAATGCAGATATTAATCCATCTGAAATAAGTAAATTGGGAGAAGATATAACTTCTAAATCTGTGCTTGGAAGGAAGTATTTATTAAAAATGTTACATTCTACAAATGCTAACAGAAAATACCATGTGTATGGTGCTAGACTTGAAGAAAAAGGACTAATGATTGGAAATAGTAAGCTAGACATTGATGAAAATGATGTTATACATGTAGGAAACAAAAAATATAAGGGGACACCTGGTTTATTCGAACTTATATTTAAAAACAAGCCTGGTAAATATAATAAAAAAGATTTAGTTTTATTTAAAAACATTTGTGCTAAAACAAACCTTCATAGAAAAGGTTACAACTCTAATTTACCAATACATAGAAACCAATCTGTTAAATACACAACTATCATTTCAGAACTATTCCCGTCACAAGTCAAAAGAGTTAAAAGAAGAGCAATGTCATCAATCGACATTGATACAATTCATAAGAGAAAAAGGAAAGATGATATTTCAACTTATTCTGGCGAAGGACTATTTAAAGACTGCTACAACACTAACGTAATTTATTACAACAATGCAAACAAATTAATTGATAGAATGAAATTGATACGTGAAGCTATTGAAGCTGGTCATTCAGGGTTAGAAAACGAATGGGTAGCTTTAGTAGATGAACTGCGCAATCGAGGGATAATTGAGTAATACTAATAACTGCTATTTATTTATTAAAATTACAAAGAAGTAATTGTTGTGCTAATACACTGTATTGTTTGTGCACAAAGCTTACATAGACCAGTTTAATTACCAGTGTTTATTAAACAAATCATATAAATTAAAAGAAAAACTATTTATTAATCATTCATTGATACATATTTATAGAGTGCACTCTTCATTTGTGATTTTACTATAAAACAAATGTTAAACCACAACCGTGCCATTCGCAATCGAGAGACCTTCAAGAGAGGAAGGGGAATAACATCGACGGCACTTTCTATACTAACTAAACCAGTTGGAGCATTAGTCAACAAAGCGATTGATTTACTGCCTGTGGAATTGCATTTAATTGGTGGTTATCAGTACTGTGGTCCTGGAACAAAATTAAAAAAACGCCTTGCTAGAGGAGATCCAGGAATAAATAAGCTCGATCAAGCTTGTAAAGAGCACGATATAGCATATTCAAAATTTGGTAATTTAAAAGACCGATCAGTAGCAGACAAAATACTTGCTGAGAAAGCTTGGCAACGTGTAAAAGCAAGTGATAGTAGTATTGGAGAGAAAGCAGCAGCGTTAGCAGTTGCGGCAGCAATGAAAGGAAAAACAGCTTTTGGTGGAGGAAAAAGGAGAAAAGGAAGACATAGTAATGTTAAGAAACGTGGAGGAAATATAAGAAGGAAACGAAACAGAACTTCTCATAGAAAAAAAAAGAACAAACCTACAATTTGGTCTATGATAAAGAACGGAGGAGGGTTATATCTAAGGCCATACCGTGTTTATTAAACAAGAGGAATAAGTTGATAATTCCGGATAAATCCTTAAGCAATATTGAGCTTTTACGATACGCTAGCTGTTTACGCATACCTTTCTTCAGAGGGGTTTTTATGAAGGATGAACTACCATCTGTAGTAAAATATAACGAGACTGGTATAGTGAATCTTGATAATGCTAGTGGTCCTGGCACTCATTGGGTTTGTTACAAAAAACTTGGTGAAATAGTTTACTACTTTGACAGTTTTGGGAACTTACCACCTCCGAAGGAACTTCTTGAATATTTCAAATCTTCAAAAATTGTATACTATAACTATGATGGACAACAACCAGAAGATACATCAATATGTGGCCATTTGTGTTTAGAATTTTTAAAGAAAAGCATTAGTTGTCTATAAATAAGTGGTAATTAACCTATAGCATTCAGTTATGTCTCAGACCCTAACACTATCAGGTAGGAGCTCTGTGCTCTCTATCGATTATTTCCCGCCTATTGAGTTGAGTTCTCTTGATGAGTATGAAATCGGTCTTCTCAGTTTTGAATCGTACAACTCAATACCAAACGTTGATGAAACAAACAACCTGTTTCATTTCGATAAAGATAAAGTAATAACTATTCCAAAAGGTGCATATGAGGTGCAGGACATAAGAGACTATATACAAGAAAAATTCCAAAAAATAACAACAAAGGAAAAGAAATACTATATCCAACTAGGAACCAACAACAATACTTTAAAATCTATGTTAAAGTGTACTGTGGAAGTAGATTTTTCTAAGCCTAATTCCATCGGAAAACTATTAGGATTCGGTAGTATTAAAGCCGAACCTGGAATCAGTTATTACTCAGAAAACGTTGTAGACATCTTTAAAGTAAACACAGTAAGAATAGACTGTAATATAGCCACCGGATCATTCATTAACAACAAACAAGGTCATATGATTTTCCAATTCTTTCCCGCTGTACCACCTGGTTATAAACTGGTAGAGATACCTAATCCTGTAATTTACTTGCCAATCACTACCCGGACAATCAGCAACATTACACTAAAAATCATGGACCAAGACAATAGACTGGTAGATTTCAGAAATGAAAGAATTACAGTTTGTTTACACTTAAAGAAAAATAAGTAGTGTGAAAAAAAACCTTTTTCAATTGTGTTTTAATATATAAGTAAATTTCTTTTGGAAAATCATTATTATGTTTGTACACGTTGAAAGTTGAACACCTGAAATGATAAGGCACCACATAATTGATAAATTCGGCCACTCTTTGTATACACAAAAACGTGAGAGACAAGTAGAGCTAGAAGATGATAACGATGAAGAAGATACTAAAAGATTTAGGGTTGCATCTGATTATGAAACAGCACGTCAACCGGTAACAAAAGGTTATTTAAACCGTTACTATGTTAATAAACTAGATTTAAAAAGTGTGGAAGAAAAACTTGTTCACATAGATGAAAAGTTGGACAAATTGAAAGAATTAAGCGATCGATTTTCCACATTAACACAAAACTTGAAATCTTCTAATGATGGTCTTGAGGAAGCAGTAAAAGAAGTAAAAAAGACAATTTCTCCTCCTGAAGGATGTTGCTTTGATGCTAAAAATAGGAGAATCACTAATGTTGCTCAAGGAATCAACAAAGATGATGTAAGCACTGTTAGCCAAACATTGACATACGATCAGGAAAAAGACATCTTTAAATGCGGTGATAAGGAATTCGACTTGGTTGTAAATAATCCATTAACTCCTGTAATAATAGCTAAAGATAGTAGTATAAGTGGATTTGCATCTTATCGTGGTGGAGATTACAAATTTCGCACACATGTATATCGGGTAAAAGATCGGCTTATAACATACATGGGATCAAAGTTTGTTTGGAATGAAGAAGAACGCATGATCAAACCTGAATATGATGGTCAACAAACTAAAAATATATCGAAATATCATTCTGAACCCTCGATATCAAATTAGGGAAACTCTTGACATATCCTGATAATAAGTAGAAAAAATCAGATACTTTACAGAATGAATAGTAGTTATATTACATCAAACATCTTCATTTATATTTTAGATGAAACCAGGACCCCTTTGACTCTAGAGGGTAAGAAAAACTTCTGTTCATTTTCTTATGTTAACCCAGTTTATGAATAATGGGATTATCCTTTAAAAAGAAGAGCACTGGTGATTTAAGAGTTAGTAGGCCACCTGCATCAGAAGAGTTAACAGTTGAAAACATTAAATTTCTACAGGATATTGGTCTGCATGTAAATAATAATGGATATACTGGATATAACGCACGGTCCAACTTTCGACGAGACTCTATGGGAAAAAGAGTATCACACCCACAACCCCTACGCTTCATCGAAATTAAACAATAACGATGAAATTAGAATTCCAATCCAACAGCAAGATGTCTACACCCTTCCTTCTGAGAGTTGTTTGTACATCGAAGGAACAGTAACAAAAAAGGATGGAACTATAGGAACAACAATCCCTTTCGTTAGTAACCCAATGGCTTTTCTCTTTGATGAAATAAGGTATGAAATTTCAGGAGTTACCATAGACTCTACAAAAAGAGTAGGAATATCTAGTACACTTAAAGGACTATGCTCATTATCACCAAACACAAGAAATTTACTAGAGGTTGCTGGATGGGTTAATCCCAGTTCAGATTCCATAAAACCTAATGCAGATGGTAATTTTGATTTTTCTGTGCCGTTAAAGCTGTTACTAGGTTTTGCTGAGGATTACAATAAGATATTGATTAACGTAAAACAAGAATTGGTCCTGTTACGATCTTCAAATGACAAAGACCTTATTGTAGCTCCTCAATCAACGACCGAAGAAGCTTTGGAATGGAAATTATACTTGAATAAGATAGTCTGGAGAGTCCCACACCTGAAACTGGCAGATGAACACAGGATTACACTTTTAAGGCAGTTGAAAGCTGATCGTGACATCGTTCTACCATTCAGAAGCTGGGAATTGCATGAATACCCTATTCTACCTGAGACAGAAAGACATACATGGACTGTAAAGACTTCTAATCATTTAGAAAAACCTAGATATGTGATAGTTGGGCTGCAAACAGACAGAAGGAGTAACATAACTGCTGATGCAACATTATTCGATCATTGTAAACTTAAAAACTGTAAACTGTACCTTAACTCTCAATTCTTCCCATACGACAATTTAAATGTTTCTTTTGGAAAGAAGCGGTATAGTATTTTATACGATATGTATGCTAGATTTCAATCTTCATATTATGGCAAGGCAAACACACCTTTACTATCGCCAACTGAATTTATTTCAAAAGCTCCAATCGTGGTTATTGATTGTTCAAAACAAAATGAATCCGTCAAATCTTCTAGTGTGGATATAAAATTAGAAATGGAGTTTGAATCCAACATACCTTCTAATACAAGTGCGTACTGTTTGATTCTTCATGACAAAATTGTGACATACACTCCTTTAACCGGTATAGTAAAGATGGTTTTATAAACCACAGCAAGACAAGGTATAAATAGCAGGCACTTAAACAAGGATTCAGTATATATTTGTCAGTGGTTGAAGCAACATATAATACGGTGGACATGAATTCTGTAACGGACAAAGATAAAAGCAGTACCAAAGTGGAAGAAGAGGTGGTGGTTGGAGGAGAAGAATATGACGCAAAAGTTAAGCTTTGTGAAGATGAATTATCAGAGTTTCTAAAATTCCATACTCAAGATAACAATGATTTGAACAATTGTGAAAACAATGTCTTTGCATCTAACTCAGTTCTAAAGAGGAAGAAAACCCCCGAAGACGACCTTCCTCTTAATATGTTGATGGATATTTTCCTCCGTATATTTTACCCCATTTCAAGATGTATGACTAAAGGCATTGCAATCGGATTAGTGAAGGACCTGTCATACACACCTAACGCAATTCTAAACCATGGATCAAAAATGTTGTTGTTTTCGGAGCATGCATGGGACTCATTCATAAAACATTTGCACTTAATCGAATGTTATTTGGCTAAAAACATGTTTGGTAAAAAAACGGCTATTCGGTTATTGGATTGTGACATAGAAATAGATATTTATAAGTATCGTGGAGGACAGCAAATACGTTTCAGAGACCTATCAAAACACGATATTAAGATTCAACTAACAAGGGAAGAATTTTATGTTTTGAGTTGTGCCGCTTCACCTGTAACTAGATACATGAAACAACTAACATTTTCAAGCTCTGTAATAAAGGAATATTTAGTGGATGCTATGGATCAATACCCCGACTCCCAGATTCTACACGGACCGATCGATACATCAATTTTTAATCGAATCCCCTATGAGGTTGAAATGTGGCGGAGTATAAAAGACTACGAGATTAATAAGACCACAACAAATGAAGTAAAAGAAACTATTGAAGAAACACAGCCCATCTAAGTGTGTAATGGTTTGAAATTTAAAAAAAAACTAATTTAACCTCGTGGGGTAGGCCTACTGGGGATGATGCCCACGTTAAATATACATCAACGCGCCTTAACTGTACGGCCTGGTATAGATATAAAACCTACCGTGGTGTGGAAATCAGTTACTTAACATTCTTACCATGGAGCAGAGGGTATGGTTCGCAGACAAAGTTAAAACAATAGAAGAGAAACCATGTGTTATTGAGTTCCAAGCTTTTCGTGGAAATACAAATGAATATGTTGTTAAGGAGTTAGTAATTTTAGATTTATTAACATACGCTGTCTATCCCTTTATGTTTAAACCGCCACATCCTTTTAAAAAACTTAATACTAAAGCCAAGTTAACTAATAAGTGGCTTACTAGGAATTTTCATCTCATTGCATGGAACGAAGGTTTTTTAGATTACAACACCATCGATGATGTAATGTACCACTATTGTGCAGAATTCAACCGTATATACACTAAAGGTTTGGAAAAACGAAACTGGATTCAAAAATATACCATTGGCAACGTGATTGATGTACCGATTGACTCACATTTTAATGTGTGTTATGATAGTATTTGTCTTGCAGGCAAAAACAAATGTCATCGTCAAGGTCATTGTGCTTTAAAAAATGCATACCGTTTAGCATCATTCCTAAACCAAAAGGAGAGCTGTGGTAGTGGGGGAATCGATGGGTATAAATATGAGGAAAGTGTGCAGACAACACATCAGTATTGTTCTAACCTAGGACAGGAAAACACCTACAGCTTGGTCGATAAAGATGGCATCTCAACTCCAGAACCTTGTTGATCAGTTCAACACTCATTCAAAGTCAAGTGTTTTAATTACTAAAAAGTGTTCGGAACTTAAAGAACAAAAACATTATATTGTGCATACAATGAAGAAAATGGAAACATCTATTGGGGATGCTATTTTAGTCTCCTTAAGCGATGCACCTTTTACTCCAGGAGATGAACCAAAGTTCCAAATGTTTCTTCCAAAACGGTTTGTCAACATGTTACAGAATGAGGATCTACGCAGCATAGAACCTGGCTCACTCTATTTGGTGTCTCATGGAGTTAGTGGAAACAACTCTACAGAACTGTCTCTGCACTGTTGTTAGAATACTGTACATATGATTGTATATAAATAAAAAGTTATAAAGTATGATGTTAGTATTTTGTTTAAAATACTAACATGATATTTTTTAAAAACTAATATGGATGACCTTGGCCTAATTTAGAAACAAAATTATACAAACGATTACATACGAGCTAACCCCCACCCCTCTTCTTATTTGCGTATAAAATGTTGCTAACAGTTGGGCTTTAATCATTTGGATCGTAGCAAGCCATCTAGTACCTTAACATGTCTGCAACCATTTTGAAGATTAAGATTGCCTTTCCAAACTATACCCACTTTCAAACTAGGTTGAATTCTTTTGAAAAAAGTCTACTTAACTCTGTCGTAAACAATTCCAAATGGGAATTATCCGAAGCTGGATTTTTTTACACGGGGAAAAATGATGAAACTATATGTTACTACTGTGGAGGAGGATTAAAGGATTGGCAAGAAGAAGATGATCCATGGCAAGAACATGCGCGATGGTTTCCAAGATGTCCCTTTGTGATTGTTAACAAGGGACAAGACTTTGTGGACAAACATTCCAAGCAAATAAATAAAAATGCGATAGTTAAAAAGAGATGCTCAACCAAAGGCTTGGGAACAAACGAACTGGTGCAAAAACAAGGCTCGGAGTGCATAGTATGTTTGTCCGCAGAAAGGGAAATTGTGTTTTTACCTTGCAAGCATTTTTGCAGCTGCATTATGTGCGCTCTAAGTGTTGACGATTGTGTTTATTGCAGAACCCCTATTATTTCTGTGATGAAAATATTTATGGTGTAATACGAGGCCCCCTTCGAAAAGATTAGTGGTGGGGGTAGCTAGGGGGGGGGGAGTGAGTTTACCTATAAATACATGAAGGTAGTTACATGCTTTCAATCGTTCTGAGGACTTGCTAGAGGCAACTTCAGCTCAACACAACAATCATGTCTCTCAAAGTTAAGTTTGTCCAGTACGATGATGTTTACCTTTCAACCTACCATGACATTGAGGTTTTTGCTGAAGAGTTGAGAGTTCTAATTGCAAGTGGGTATGCAATTACAATAACAACAACAGCTAACAGCACTCTGCTTCCAGACTACGGAGCTTACAAACCACCATGCCCCAATCGAAGAAAATTTGATACCGACCATTCATCAGCATTCAACATATTATACGGAAGCAGCAGCTCTACGACGAAGAACGATTCCAACACTTCTTAGATTTAACTTAGATATAACTACTGTACATTATTAATACTATTTATGATTGTAATAAAAATAAATGAAAAAATAAAAAATATTCTGCACTATTTATCCATTAGTGCAGAATATTTTTTAAAAACAGATTCAAACGACCTTGACCTAATAACAATACCATCTACAACATCTGTGATCACACACATCACCAGAGTACATGCCCAGCCCTGACTACGATACTCCCTATCACTATATTCTTACCTAATCACATTAATTATGACGTCATGTGATAATAACCGTCCTTCCCTCTACTAATAGTCAAAGGTAGTATGTAATATGTACTGTAATAAGTAAACTATTATAACTAGTAGTACGCTTATTCTGCGCGTAACAGGATGAGTGAACATGAGCGCAATAATGAAAGAGTTTACCCATACCTAGCACACTTACCGGTGTCACTGGTGTACACAATAATGTTATTTGTATGGGCAAATCAACCCATGAGTCGGGGCAAATAATGGTGAGTCGGTGACTCAAGTCGGTAGCGTCACGCGAACTTCGGGCCCAAGGCAGCGATGTCGTGAGTTCGGATCCTGGTCACTGCCACTAAATTTTATCAGTACACTTCACCTTTGTACTGTACCGGCTCACCAATTGCTTTGCTGTAAACGATCCACGCACGGGCGAGGTTAAAAGAGGCTGGACCAACCTCTTAAAAAAAACCAAATCTCAGTCAACAACAATCCTAACTTCTCGTCCATTAATTAACCAAAGTCATTGGTAATATACGTAACGTATTTCCTGTTTCCCTCTCTTCTCATAGCATTTTATTATTGCAGATACGTTAATCTAACTGTCACAAAGAGTTCCCACACTCTGGACTGTTCACCTTGACTACTTCCTTTACCACTTCCTACGTCGTGGACCTGTTTCCCTCTCTTCTCATAGCATTTTATTATTGCAGATACATTAATCTACTGTCACAAAGGGTTCCCACACTCCGGACTCCTCGCCTCGACTACTCCCTTCACCACTTCCTACGTCGTGGACCTGTTTCCCTCCCTTCCCATAGCATTTTTAGAATTGCAGATACTGTACATTATTCTAATTATCACAAAGGGTTTCTACACTCCGGAACGCTCGCCTCGACTATTTCCTTCACCACTTCCTACGTCGTAGACCTGTTTCCCTCCCTTCCTATAGCATTTTAGAATTTCAAATAGATTAATTTAACTTACACAAAGGGTTCCCACACTCCGGACTGTTCACCTTGACTACATCCTTCACCACTTCCTACGTCGTGGACCTGTTTCCCTCCCTTCCTAGAGCATTTTAGAATTTCAAATAGATTAATTTAACTTTCACAAAGGGTTCCCACACTCCGGACTGCTCACCTTGACTACATCCTTCACCGCTTCCTACGTCGTGGACCTGTTTCCCTCCCTTCCTATAGCATTTTAGTATTGCAGGTATATTAATCTAACTGTCACAAAGGGTTTCTAATCTCCGGACTGCTCGCCTTGACTACTTCCATCGCCGCTTTCTTCGTCGTGGACCTGTTTCCCTCCCTTCCCATATCATTTTCGAATTGCAGTTACACTAATCTAACTGTCACAAAGGGTTTCTACACTCCAGAATGCTCACCTCGACTACTTCCATTACCACGTCCAACGTCGTGGACCTGTTTCCCTCCCTTCCTATAGCATTTTAGTATTGCAGGTATATTAATCTAACTGTCACAAAGGGTTTCTGCACTCCGGACTGCTCGCCTTGACTACTTCCATCACCGCTTCCTACGTATGGACCTGTTTCCCTCCCTTCCCATAGCATTTTAGAATTGCAGTTACACTAATCTAACTGCCACAAAGGGTTTCTACACTCCAGAATGCTCGCCTCGACTACTTCTATTACCACTTCCTACGTCGTGGACCTGTTTCCTCCCCTTCCTATAGCATTTTAGTATTGCAGGTATATTAATCTAACTGTCACAAAGGGTTTCTACACTACGGACTGCTCGCCTTGACTACTTCCATCACCGCTTCCGACGTCGTAGACCTGTTTCCTTCCCTTCCTATTGGAATTTAGAATTGCAGTTATATTAATCTAACTGCCACAAAGGGTTTCTACACTCCGGACTGCTCGCCTTGACTACTTCCATCACCGCTTCCTAAGTGTCGTGAACCTGTTTCCCTCCCTTCCCATAGCATTTTTAGAATTGCAGATACATTATTCTAATTGTCACAAAGGCTTCCCACACTCCGGACTGCTCACTTTGACTACTTCCTTCACCACTTCCTACATCGTGGACCTGTTTCTCTCCCTTCCCATAGCATTTTTAGAATTGCAGATACATTATTCTAACTGTCATAAAGGCCCCCCACACTCCGCAGTGCTCGCCTTGCCTACTTCCTTCACTATTTCCTTCACTACTTCCTACATCGTAGACCTGTTTCCCTATCTTTCCATAGCATTTAAGTATTACAGATACGTTAATTTAACAGTCATAAAGGGTTTCCGTACTCCTTTCTTTTCACTGCTCACCTTTCCGCTTTCTTTACTACTCTCTACGTCGGGGTCCTGTTCCCCCCCCCCTTCGCATAGCATTTTAGTATAAAAATATACCAACATTTTTGAATATTTAATATTCAATGCCAACATTAAATTGAATAATGTAAAAAGCTGCTTTGTTTTAAATACATACATACCTATATACTTTTAATTAAAAGGCGAAATTTTAATACTGAACATAAACGGTATATAACTGCCGACCATGTTTATTATTATGAAAGTTGTGAGATTTAATTAGCTTAAATAACATTATTCTGAAAGCTGTGAAATTATAATGATATATATTCATAGACGCCAAACTGTTTACTCCATGAATGAAAGAGCTTAGAGTAAAAGTCGTTGTTCTCTCTGTCTTAAGTAGACAACAAAATTGATGGTCGCAAAACGTAAACAAATAAAAAGAAGAAGAAGGTAGCTCCTAATGTTATTCTTATGGGACAAATTTAAAAATGTTTTTTAAGTATTTTATAATTACTACTGAGCGGAATCGTCTAGAATTTTAATGGTGTCTTTACACTGGTGTCATAACTATTTGTGCAAAATTTGAACGCTATAAGTGCAACGGTTCTTGAGTTTTAGGTGCGAACACACACACACACACACACACATAATCCAGCGGACAACTTTTCTCCGACTCCGCTATACACGATACATAGATTCATTCACTTCGTTCACTCATCTATAAATCTGAAATAGAATTTTCCCAACTTTATGTCTTTTAGTGTAAAAACAGCTGTGATTATATAAATTGAAAGAATTATAACCACACCCCAATGTGTATTATTTTGTTATTGTAAAAATGTTAGTGAAGTAGTAAACAACACAAAGTGAAAATTAGGCTAGATAAAATCTTTTAAACAAACAATTTGACACTTTTAAACTTAATACTTTACAATGGATTGTTCTTTTACACAGTAATGTATTATTTTGTTATTGTAAAAATGTTAGTGAAGTAGTAAACAACACAATGTGAAAATTAGACTAGATCAAATCTTTTAAACAAACAATTTGACACTTTTAAACTTAATACTTTACAATAGATTGTTCTTTTACACAGTAAAAATGTATAAAGTTGGAAGACTACCACGCAGGGGTAGGCCGCCACGCAGAGGTATTGTTCCTCGAAATGAGAACAACAGGAGCCAGATTTGGCGCGATATAAATGGAAGACGAATAAATGAGCATCCAGATGAACATGAAGTTATTCCTGTGTATAGATTACCACTTTTAAATGAAATTGCATTACACAGCGTAGGACCAATGAACGATGAGTGCATTCATTGTGGTGCATTGCACTTCATTGATGAATTGGCAAGTGGACACTACAACTCTTGCTGCCACAATGGCCTAATACACCTACCACAGCCTCAAAATAACAATGAGCTGCAAGACCTATTTAAAAATGTCCAGATTGTGAAAAATATAAGACAGTACAATAGCACTATGGCATTTGCATCACTTTCGAATACAAAAAAAAGAAGTACCAGGTAACGGATGTAATAACTATTATACATATTATAATATACAAAAATGTTAAACGATAATTCAAGGTAGGGTAACCCATGAGACTAATAATATGTACAAAATAATTACTAGAATATATATATAGGGGCTATTGCCCCTACAAGCCACTAGTTTACTTCTAATAGCATTATGGAAATTGACAAAATTGACAGAGTCGAAGTTTGAAAGCCATTAAAACCAGGTGACAGAAGAAGAAGAAGCCACGTCTATAAAATCACATTACTCCTAATACTTTTTGATCCCATAAATTTATCCATTGAGTATTAAAACCCCGTTCTTTTCATTTAAAATTTTCACCTTTTGATTATTTTATATTTTACTTTTAAATGTGTGCTGAGTACTTTTTAAAGTGTATTTGTTGATTTGTTAATTTGTTTACTAAATGTAGTCCAATTTTCATCTACCAATGTTATAAATCCCAAAGTACCCATGAACTTTTAAGAAAACTAAAAGTCACACCCCAATAAACCATATATTTAAAATGATTGCGCATATCTATCCATTATTTTATGAATTGCCCTTTAAGGTCTTAAT
This sequence comes from Macrosteles quadrilineatus, assembly GCF_028750875.1. Classification (NCBI taxonomy): domain Eukaryota; kingdom Metazoa; phylum Arthropoda; class Insecta; order Hemiptera; family Cicadellidae; genus Macrosteles; species Macrosteles quadrilineatus. The sequence goes on from NW_026542594.1 coordinate 179,992,231, forward strand.
TTCTTTCTAAGGGGAACTTTCCATATACCTAAAAAAATTCCCCAGCTGCACTTATTTGTATGTTATTCTTTCAATTTATTACCTTATTAAAATCAGGTGTGAATATTTGTTTGTATTACTGTATCGTGTTTTGTTTATTTCAGCCCAACCTAACCAATCAATAATGTTATTAATACTTATGAAGTCAAACGGGGTGAAGCCCGAGGGTAACAGGTAGTCAATAATAATGGAGGATTGCACTATGGCAATGCTGCCATCTGTACAGAAATGTATTATATTATTAAATTTTTATCAAAGCATATACAAATGCATTTTACAAGTAACGCAGATGTAATAGATGAATTGTTCTCATATTTGAGCAAAGTTCTATCAATGTTTGTCTTCCACTCAACTCTGGCCGGAATATTCCGAACTCCCAATATCCATCTCATGAAAAATATTTTATAAATCTATATTCATACCATGCTGTAAATTAAGAAAGACTCGTTAATAAAGATTTTGAAACACTCTTTCATTTATTTTTAATAGTAGGCATATAAATACATTGTTAAAGAAATTGGATCGGAATTAAGTTTAAACATATTTGTTTAATAACTTTATGCAGTATTGCATCCTTGGTTGTAAATGAAGGCTTTAAAAATAAACAAAAGCAGACACATAAGTTTGATTTTAAAATACATTAATATTAAATCAGTGTAATAAATACGAAATATTCAAAAGTAAAAGAGGATTTTAGTTGAAAACAATTATTTACATTATTGAAAATCTACACTTCACTCTGAGTTTTATAAAGCAATAACGGATTAACTTATTATTGGGTATGGTTTATTTTGTTTTATGTACGTACAGTATTTAACGCGTCCTATGACTTAATTTGAGGGTGAGCTTATAAAGCAAAAAATGCATAACCTCTAATTCAGTTTAACTTATAACAGTTACATTAACTAACATAATTATCATTACACAAAGTACATTGATTTGCATAGGACTCATCTTCAGGAACTTTAACATACCATCATTTTACAAGGTTTACATTTTTTCCCATAATTCCCATTAACTATCTCATTTTAAAAGTCTTCAAATTGTCAAGATAAAGGAGAATGTCTCTTCAGTCATCAATTTTTTCAAATCATTTTTAGTAGTAAACCTTGACATACCATTAGGAGAATTACTTACCCATGCGTGTGCTTTTTTCACTAACAAAAGAAAAAATCAAAAAGGAATAATAACATAGCAATATTGACTGTATTATATTTAAATACTTCAAAGAGTAATAAGTATATTTAGAAAATTACTGTTGGATTATTCAATTTTGTCCCATTACTCTCATTTACTGTTTGTATGCAGTATTACAGTTTACACTAAATAAAATATTGATATCTTCTATAGGCAGTTTGTCTTTTCAATTTCCACTTCTCCTCTAATTTTCACAACAGAACGAAAGCCTATAAAGTTTATTCAATGAATAAATCCAAAAGAGTTGAAAGTCAAATTGCCTTTCACGATCCAACTCAACAGTTTCGTCACGTTGAGGCATTCATCGCAGCCTTCTACATGTCATGACGTGACTTTGGAACTGTATTGATTTTAGAAGTATTACTCCATGCAATCTCGGAATCTCCGATTTCTGCTATTCTCATGACTGACGGAGTCATGTGTTGATAATATACAGGGTGATTGGTACTCAGTGTGACAAAAAATGTTTGGTGTAAGTAAAAAGTAAATGCAGTATGATGATGCATATAAAATGTTCCAAGTCTAAAAACTAGCTTCCCAAAGAATTATTTTATGTTTTTCAAAAACAACTATGTTTTTAAACTTAATACAGCTATTTCTCAATTACCTGTAAATGGATTTGAGTAGACAATGTCATTTTCGTGTTCTACATTAAATTTTGAATAAGAATAATACAAAATGACAGAGGATCAGTTGTAAAAACTCCATTGTAAATAGATTCAAAGATAAAAATTAAGATGTTTGATAAAAATAAAAAAATAAAAAACATTTGTCAATTCATTTTTTCACACCCTGTATACAAGAAAGTGTCTGAATATGTTAAAAACTTCGCCATTTTATAGGCTTTCCAACCATATCACCCTGTATACTTAAAAGTTTGTAGATGCTATCTTCTTCAGTAAAAATATCTACGGGGTACACATATACAGAAGTAACGATTATAGCATTATAGTTAGTACAGAGTCCCTTAGCAAATGGAAGGAAATTAAAATGGAAAATGTTTGTCACAAATACAAAAAGAATACTAACACACATTTTGGTCAAAATGAATTGAACATAAATATGTTTATAATTCAATGCAGTAGTAATCAATTTGAAATAATTATGACATGTCTTATTTGTTAAACAACAATTATTTTAGTTAACACTAAATCCCATATCAGTTGAAAGGGATTTAATATGGAAAATGTATGTCAAAAAAGAACCAAAACTCATTTTGAATAAATTAAATTTAATACAACTGTTTTAATGTTTTATTGCAAGAGTAAATGGCAGTTATAATAGTTATAAACATTTTGTCTACTCATTATTTAATAGGCAAAGTATTTATAAAGCATTTAATATAATACCGTTTGATTATATAGCATTTTTGTTAAGACCAAAAATACTGTATTTCGTAGCAACGTTTATGATAAAAAACCATTCAGAAGTATCTAATAGTTTTAGTGATTCAATTTACTTTTACAATATCCTATAATGTCTCAAAAAATATAAAAAATCTATAAAAAAGTGTATAAAATTTGACAATGAAATTCAATTTAGGATGAAAAGTTCTAAACTTTAACTTATTTTTCCTACAGTTACCTAACAATGTACATGTTCTCTCACTGATTTGAGAAAGCAAAGTGGCCAATTCGCTCACCAGTGAGACAATGTTAACATTGTCTCACTCTAATTACTTTGTCTCACTCCAGATTTGCAACGTGAAGGCACGAAATAGTGAGCGCGTAACATGCAGGCAATGTCGTATGCGCGCGAAATACGTTGGCAGCACTGGCTGTAAATCAGCTGGTCAGCTGTTGTACTGTTGTACTGTTGTATTTGTCACTTCACATTAAATGTTATATTAAAAGTTCACTTCTGCGTAAAAATAGGTTATGTTTCTTCATGTTTCTTCACAAATGTTTTTGTTTTATGGTAACTGTAGGAAAAGTATAATGTGCAACTCGAGTTCAAAGTACAATTGCCTCACTCGAGAAACCATTCCTCACTCGCCTACGGCTCGTGAGTAAGGATTTCTCTCGAGTGAGTCAATTGCTCACTTTTCTCACTAGTTGCACAAATAACTATTAAACACTTTCAAGGTTTTTTTAACCTTCCTTTCATGGAGTATTATATGAACAATTCAATGTTTCAAATACATCTAGCCTTAGTATTAATTAATGGTTTATGTTGGGCATGACATTACATAATTCATTGTACTAATACAGTAACCCAGTTCCTATTAGGAATTATCGGAGCAGGAAACTGACGTAATAATTGACCATAAACAATGAACCTTTCAACGGTCTTTGTATTAATTATACTTCATTGTAATGTAGATTGGTAAGTTATTGTGATCATAATATATTATTTAGATTAGGTGAATTCCAATAGGACATCTAAATGACTTTTTGGTAAAATTACTTTTATAAAAATAAAACTAGGCCTATATAAAAAAGATGCATTCAAAAAGCTTTTAAGGTGCTTAACCCATAATCTCAATGATGTGCACTTTTATTTATGGAGCTTAAAAGTTAATTGTTTTAATAGTTGTTTTTTACTCATTTTCTTTAGCATATGACAAATCTACCTATCTACTACTCCAAGAGCTCTTTAAGTAGCTGTAATTAATAACAATATTAAAAATAAATGAAATAATCATTTAAATCACCCTAAAGTTTGATCAGTTTGATGTATAGTCTAAATATAGAGCTATACGGAACTTTGTAGTATAAATACGTGATATTGTAATAGTGGGCGTTAACTAATACGTATTATAAAATATTCCTGCCTCAAGCCAAAAAGTAATAGAAGCTTCCATAAACGAATTAGAAAATCTAGAGATAAAAACAGATACACCATCATTTTCTCTTTAACATTATATTTTCAGATGCATAACAGTAAATTACAAATAATTACCATACTATAAATACTATCCATAAAATAAAAACCGTTTAAGAAAAAGAAGCAAAAATTCACAATAAATATTTAGTTAACAGTTACCATAATGATGTTGGAAATGGATGATTTGAATCATTGTGGTTTGTGGTATTTATTTGTCGTAGTGTGGGTCTATAAACACATAAACAATTTTATTTTGAACATATTATACGCCTAAAGCATAAGCGTATCCATCAAACTGTGCCTAAATGAAATAAGAATATTAACTCAATAACTTATTTATAATAGGTTACACGTCTTAAGTAAGTAAACCACAAGTTCAAAAAGTGTGTTAATTTTCCTACCGACACTACCTTAAACTTCGGAGTTGCATTATCCACATCCAAACCAAACTCTTATGACAAATGTCATTGAGGTTAGTGACAGTGGTTTTGGTTGTCAGTAAATTTACAGAGGGAAAACACCATGTGTAACTGAAAGTTTAATCCATGTTCTGTCTACCTTAACATAGCAATTTCCGTGTTTTCTTTGGCTATTTCAGTTATGTATTTGCTATATATACTAAGCTATATTACTATTTTAATTATATTTTTATGTTTTAAAATCAACTTTTTGCAGTAAACTTTTATGATTTGTTTAATTTATATGTTTACGATATCCTTTTTTTAATAAATCTAAGTCAACTGATTACAAATATGGCTACCAATGTCAAATAAGTATTTAATTCGGTTTGTAAGTTCAAACTTGTTACAAGTCAAATAACCGTCATATTTTTTGTTTGTATATTTTTACGTTTCAAAATGTTAAATTGCAATTCTTTTAGGCAAGTCTTATGATTATTTATATATTTCATGTATTGAAACAAAATATCTTCAACAACTAATATCAATGAACTACTCTTTGTACGGTTACTCTCAGGAAACTCGTAAAACAGGTGTATTCTCTCAAAATAATTAATGAAAACTATTTTTTATACCACTTGATTATTTTTCACATTAAATTTAACACCATCATAAGGATTAGTAAGCTACTGCTTGTTAAACAGAAGTCCGTTTTTTTACATGATTCAAAACCCTGTTTCCGGTTAGTAATTGTATTCGTGACCTAGAGTTTATCCACTAAAACAAAGAAACCGTTAAAACGACAAAGATCTTACCTTCGCTTCCACTGAACGATTTCACATTATCTTAAACAAACGTTCAACAGAATCAACGTAAGCGTGTTTTCTTTCAACCAATAAATTACCTACTTTGCCACGACGCTGGTTCTGAAATTCTGGAACAATTATTTTTGCTAAATAATATGTCTAAGGTATTTAAACATTAGTCTTATTGCATTTTACCTTTAAAGCAGGGATAAAAAAAATATGAAACACGTTTCTAAAGTTGTAAGAAGTAAACAGGGATTTCAAAACCTACAATATTTATAAAGACTTTCTCAAAACATATTTTGTCTTTGTAAAAAATCAGATAACTTATAATCTAATAGCAAAAAACAATAAATAGCTGAATAAAGCAAAGTACTAAACAAACTTTGTTTACCATCCGACAAGAAGGTTTATACTACATAACAGCTGTTTGAAGAAATGTTAATTTTAAAGTCTAATTTGGCTACAAGAAGTTAAATGTTTAAATATTTTTGAAGACAAATAGAAAAATAAAATAAAAGTTAACATTGATATCGATTCTTCCGTCAATTCAATCGATTCTCAATCCCAAAATCAATAAATAGGCGTTCCTACTTCATAAGGAGACTTATACTGAATCAGCCCATCAAATATTCTCAATTAGTTATGAAGATTATTTATAATTATACGTATATCTTTCTTTGGTTATATCATAACAATAACTTGGATACTTTTGAATAAATATTTTGAATAAATAAATCATTTTTACCAGCTTGCTATTTGATTTTGGAAAACGTTAATAAGACTTATAGGATAATATACTGGTTTAAGATAGGGACATAGGCTTTTGTCATTTATTATAAATGTATAGTCGCATTATATTTGCTAGGGTTTTTTTCTTTTTGATATGCAGTTCTCACGTACATTAAAAACATTAAAATAAACGTCGTCATTGCAAGTAATTGCTAAGCAAGGATGGTATAAATGTAACTATCTCTACAACAAAGATCCTGACCTTTAAGATTTAAACGTTGACCTTTAACTAACTAATTATCACCATGTAGAAAAAGGATAATTTTGTTTAAAAAATATAAAAGCTTTGGTTTATTAATTAATAAGACGAAAATTTGCATTCATTTTTAATTAGGAACCTACTTAATAAGATAACTTAATCCATTATAATATTAATAACCTTTGAATTCATGAATTGAAGAATAACATACAAATGAGTACAGAGTAATTTTTAACATTAGGTATATATGAAGTTCCCTTTAGAAAGGAATTACGACCTTAAAGGACAATTGATGAAATATTGGATAGTTTTGTGCAAGGATTCTCGTCATGACGAACATTTTAAGTATATGGTTTATGGGGGTGTGACTTGTAGTTTTATCTAAAGTTCATGGGTACTTTGGGATTTATGTATGGATAACTTTTGAATAGGCACATTTGCATGACATGATTGGTTCTCAAAATTATTTATTTTAGTCTCCATCCAATGGTATCGAACAAACATGACATCAATGCACAAACTAACTGACCAACAACACTTGTGAGATTCTATATAAAACATTTATAGCACTATTATAGTACTATTATTTACTATTTCTGTACGTATATTTAATTTCGGTTTTTTTTTCTAATTTTCAGCTAAGAAAAACTTAGAGGCTAATTCTAAATGATGGACCTGAGTCCAAACGTTAACCCTATTTTTCTACCGAATGCTACTAGCTGAATATATCCCATAAAGTCATGGGTTTTTAATTATACTTACATTATGGAATGATGTATTGGAATCAGAACCGGCTTATAATTTGTATCAAGTTTAGGTTCATAAAAATTAATCACAAACCTATATTTTTGTTTTATACCCAATTTGTTGAACCTATTAATAAAAAAACCTTCTTCGTCGGCTTGTTTCTATGTTTTCACTATCTTATATAGCCTACTAAATATATTTTGCAGAACTTATGATAGCTAGCCTGACCATACTACTGGACCGAATTACACGTGATTGGTACCAACTGAAATATATTTTTCTGTAGATGTGCAAAATCCCTTTATAAATTAAAATAGGCTCAAAAATAAGAATAAAAAATGAATTTTTAATAAAAAAAAACATTTACATGGGTCTTCTGGGTTACCATGTTGGTGACGAAATAACAACAAAATATAAACAGAAAATCAAAACAAATTAAAGAAATTCCAATCACGTGTTTTATTTACAGCGCGGGTTGAAATAGAGAAAGGTTTGCACAATACATTTGGTCGAGTTTTCGACCACGGGGCTAGCACTCGTAACAATAATTTATTTGGGAATATTTATCAACAATACTCAACAATTTTACATTTAAAAAATTGTTAGAACATAAAGATAAAGCTATTTATTTTGTTTTGCTTGTTGGTATTGTATAAATTATCATTGCACAAGCTTAATCAACAATACAATCTCTCAAAGAACGCCATAATTACATGCGAGGAAGCTTAATATTTCCACTTGAACGATGATGAATTTAACCAAAGGCAATGAATTTTGCAACACTCTAAGATAATATCAATATTAATTATACTAATTTTTACCCTGCATGAAATTATGTGTGAAATATTAAACGTGCTCTGTTCAGCTTTATGTTGTAAGCCGTAGGCGTTGTGCGGATTTGTTCATGTCTTGCCGTCAAGTTATTTGTAAATTTATAATAACTCACTACCTGTTACCCAACGGCTTCGCCCGACATTATTTTGTGTTTTATTACTACCTACCACTATTTTTACGACTATTATTACTACTATTTCTTGTTTTTATTTTAGAATAAAAATATGTGGCTCATGAACATTACACATGACGTCACTGACCCAAATTGTGTAGTAATTATTTTGAGATATGGTTATAGAATCGGAAATTTATTATGTTATTTGAGGCTATTTGAAGATTTTATTTGGTAGGCATTTCAGAAGTAATAGCATGAGCAATAACTCCTAAAACGTAATTAAGTATGTGCGTTAAGCACTTACCAATCCACCCTAATCTGGGAACCGAGCCTCAGGTATTGGACGGGTCGCAGGTGGCGGATGGCGAACGTTCCATCAGATATGGTGGACAGCTGCGAATAAGGGGTAACCCGAATAAGTAGTCCCGGACCGAGGCGGCAGCACCGGAGGGTGTGGGAGGGTGATCTGTGGCAGGGTCACACTCAGCAAATACACATGAGCCCGATGATAGTGTTGTGTCATGGCGAGGAAGTGCCGCCATTAAATAAGCACTGCCCGTACTGCCTTGTACGATAGGGCTTGGATGCCCAAAGGCTAGGAGAAGGACACTCTGATCTAACACCAAGGCCAGGCCAACGTCTTAAAGCTGCAGTGAAAGCAATTGGCCTAGGAGAAGAAGACTCTGATCACAAACTCCTGGTCCTCCAGGTTGGGGGTTGAGCGTTGGGCCGACAACCCGCCTCGGAAAAATCACAATGTTACGTATCACCAACAACAAGCCTCGGAAAATGGACAGGATTTATGGATAACGGAACGGACCCCTCAAAAATCACTTCGATTTGGTTCATGGAACATAAGAACCTTGGCTGTGCCAGGTGCAAGTGAAATACTCTCAGAGGAATTGAATAAATATAAATTGGATGTAGTTGCTTTACAGGAGACAAGATGGCCGCAGGCAGGCAAAATAAACACAAAGCATTATTGTATATATTATAGTGGCTGTGATGAAGATAGATATTATGGTGGAGTTGGTTTTGCTGTGAGTAAAAAACTAGCTAAATCTGTGATTTATTTTGAGGCAGTGAATGAACGAATGTGCAATATTAGGATTAAGGGTAAATTTAAGAATATTTCCATTGTAACTTTTTATGCACCTACTGAAGATAAGGACGAAGAGGAGAAAGATGACTTCTATGAAATGATGGAGCAAGTGGTAGACAAGTTACCAAATTACGATATGAAAATTATAATGGGAGATGCAAATGCGAAAATAGGAAAAGAACCTATATGGAGAGAAGTCGCAGGTAAAGAGAGCCTACATGATATAACAAGTAGTAATGGAGTAAGATTATGCAGCTTTGCAATGGCAAAAGACCTCAGAATTATGAGTACGTCCTTTCAAAGGAAGAATATACATAAAGAGACTTGGATGTCTCCTGATGGGAGAACCAGAAATCAAATCGATCATGTGCTAGTAGATAATAGAAACAAGAGTAGTGTGTCAAATATTAGGAGTATTAGAGAAGCTGAATGTGGATCAGACCATCATTTAATACTTGTCAAACTCACTCAAAGAATATCACTGGAGATAAACCACAGCAAACAAGCTACAGAAGTTTTAGCAGTAGAAAAACTAAAAAAGCAAACCACATTAGTTAAAGAATTTAGGATCAAACTACATAACCGATTCCAAGTTCTAGGTGACACGGAAGAAACAGAGATTATGGAAGACATAGAAAATAAATGGGAAACGTTCAGGAACAGTATACTTAACACAGCAAAAGAAGTTTGTGGTAAAAAGAAGAGAGCAAGGAAGAATCCATGGTTTGATGGAGAATGTGAGCAAGCTATACTGGAAAGAAGCGAGAGGAAAAAGAAGTGGTTGAACAATAAGTCTAACGAAGATAGAGAAGAATATTTTAGAGTAAACAAAGAAACCACAAGAACCCTGCGTAAGAAAAAGAGAGAGTACTTGAAGGGATTACTAGAAAAAGCAGAAAGAGATCAGAGAGCACAAAATGCCAGAGACTTTTATAAATGTGATAGGCACTTCAGAAGTGGATATACAGCAAATGCATTTGGCATTAAGGACAAAGAGGGCAATATTTTAGTACAGAAACAGGAAGTGACCAACAGATGGAGAGAGCATTTTGAGGAGTTACTAAATGGGGAAGAAATTGACAATAATGAAGAAATCCCCATATACCATGATGTACAACCTCTTGTTGAGAATCCAAATATTGAAGAAGTAGAACAAGCATTAAATTCCTTAAAGGATAACAAATCTCCTGGAGAAGATGGTATAGTAGCAGAATTATTGAAAAAAGGTTGCAGGACTACACTAGAAAAACTCCATGATATAATATGTAGAGTATGGAACGAAGAAAAAATGCCAAAAACATGGAAAGAATCTATAATAGTGCCAATATATAAAAAAGGAGACAAAGGAATATGTGGAAATTACAGAGGAATATCTTTGCTCAGTCATGGATATAAAGTTTTATCAAAGATTATTCAAAAGCGACTCGAGGAATACACAAGTAGTATAATAGAGGATCACCAGGCAGGATTTGTAAAAGGGAGATCTACAATGGACCAGATTCACATACTTAAACAAGTTATTAGTAAGCACTGGGAATACAATAAAGAAGTACACGGGCTTTTCATTGATTTTTCGAAGGCCTATGATAGCCTTGACAGGGGAAGAATATATCAGCAGATGGAAAAGTTTGGGATCCCCAGAAAACTAATAAAACTAGTAGAAATGTCCTTGAATGAATCAAAATGCAAAGTAAAAATAGATGGAGAGTTATCAGAAAGCTTTGAAGTAAGAACAGGCGTAAGGCAAGGTGATGGAATGTCACCTATACTATTTAACATAGCCTTAGAAGAGGCCCTCCAACAAGTAAGACAAACAAATATAGGTTTAGAAATGGGAACAAAAATAAACATCCTAGCTTTTGCGGACGATGTAGTAATTCTGTCAAAAAACAGAAATGACCTAGAGGAGCTAACCAGACTGTTCATAAAAAAATCAGAAAAAATGGGCCTAAAGATTAAGGATGAGAAGACAAAATATATACACTTCACGAGACAGCCAAATGAAGTGAGGACAAATGAAATTAGTATAGATGGACATACTTTTGAAGTTGTTGAACAATTTAAATATCTAGGGGTAATTATATCAAGCAGCAATAGTGAAGAAATAGAAATAAATTATAGGATTGCTCAGGCCAATAAATGTATGTATTCTTGTAAGAAATTGTTGACTTCAAAGATTCTCTCACATAAAACGAAAATAAAAATATATCATAGTATAATTCGACCAGTATTAACATATGGAGCTGAAACTTGGATTTTAAATAAAAAAGAAGAAAACAAAATGATTGTTTTTGAAAACAAAATTTTAAGAATGATATATGGACCAATACAAGAAAATGGAGAATGGAGAAAAAGACATAATAGGGAGATAAGGAATATGTACAATGATTATGATGTAGTAGCACACGTGAAAGCAAGGAGAATAAGGTGGGCAGGACACGCACTACGGAGAGAACGAGGTTCACTACTAAAAGAAGCAAGTATAGGAAAGCCAGAAGGGAAACGACCATTAGGAAGGCCCAAGAAGAGATGGTGGGATAGTGTTTCCAAGGACGTCAGAGAAGTGGGGGCAGAAGTGGAAGAGGCAGAAGATCGAGAGAGATGGAAAGCAGTTGTTGGTGCGGCCAAATCCCGCCTTGGGTATAAATGGCCATGGGAGTGAGTGAGTGAGTTAAGCACTTACGTTGTCGAATATTTGTATTTATAATGAACTGGACGGGTTAATCGGTTAACTGTTTCATGATTAACTGGAATATGTTCCTGACAAAGGAATAACTGATTCCCATAATACTTATTCCTTTGCCTGTGGTGTAGGGATTGTATTTTCGTTATACTTAAAATATATAATAGTTTTTACAAATCTTTAATATTACTACTGCATTTCAAATCATAAAATATTGAATGCTTATAGTCGTCAAGCTATTTTTTTATGTAATTTTCATGTAACTACTAAAACTGGCAGAGAATATAAGATTCAAAAGGCCTTAAAGTGGAATAAAAGGCTTTCCTTAAAGTTGTAAAATTAATTAGGCTTACAACTTTTAGATCACTACAGATTTATGCACAGTGTGTATCTTTTAAAGTTTGCTTTTGTGATGGTTTTAATGTTTTTAACCATACGAATTATTTAAATAAAATTACTACATCATTGTTTCGGCGTTTTTATAATGGTGATGTATACGAATAAATTTAAATTGTTCGACTTGGATGCAAAAGAGACATTTTTCCATATCTGTCATAACTCTTCATTTGGCGTTACTTCAATTCTGTTGAGTTTTGCAGCAAAAAAATTACTAAAATAACAAAGAGGGAATTTTTGTGTTGAGTTTGTTTCTCTCTGCCTTCTCTCAACTGGGTGGGATGAACGTTTATGTGTCCAAGGCTACGTAATATTAAAACTACTCTAAGCCAAAAAACGTTAGTGATTCAGAAATTAAATCAGTGTCTCTATTATGAAATCATAATATGAAGAGGCTTTACAGGAAATACCAAACGTTGGCAGCACTAAGTTTCAATTTTAACATAACTTGTCCAATCATTTAAAATATATTTGACGTTTTTACTTTATGATCTTAAAATGTCATGATTCTGGGAGATAGGAAACAAAAAAAGTATATTCTTCAAGATAACTAAAACATTTTAGCTCAGGTTATTTTGAAGGGACTGCCAATGTTTTGGATGTACTTAGGAAAATGCCCTAAGTTATAATTGAAACATGTTATTAGTTGTCGTTGTCAGCACGCTCTATTCACGAACTGTAATATCACAGACAAATATTATAGTTAAATACTTCCATAAACAAGTTAACAAGACATAGTGGACGTTATGCATTTCAACACAACACGACACTAACCACAGAAACTCATATTGAAAACAATTTAAATATCTGACAACTTAAATATAATATTTAGTAAAAATAGTCTTTTGGTGACAGTTATATTCAAAGATATATTAAAATTTTAACTATACTCATATAACGTCACAGTCCACGTTTCATTCTATTTCAATTTCTGATCTTCATCTTGGTCTATTTATATTACTTTATATAAAATTGATTGGCTTAACCAGTTTGAAACTGTACTCACCATGTTCGTTTCAAAGCCAAGCATAAACAAAACTAATTGTTAAGGTTATCAGGATCATTCACGTTATCCAATAAAGTCTGAAAACGATGGTATACAAAATTATAATTTTTTTTTTACTGAGTAGAAGAAAATTAAATTGCTTTTCACATAGCAACTCGAAATTTTAATCACATTTTCTGCGAATTCATCATAACCTACCAATGTACAATGTAGGCCTGAATTCCGTGACTGTTGGAGCTGTATTGATTTTATAAGTGTAGCTACTCTATACAACTTCAGAACTTTGACGTAGAAGCAACTAGCCAACCTTATATTAGCCATAACATAATATAACCTCAAAACTGCTCAAGTTTATCAAATTTGTCCTTGGTACAGGATTACATTGTTAAACATTAGTAAAAATTAGCACAATTTGCTTGGTTAAAAATATAGTTTTAAATTCAGTAGCAAATATTATTAAACCTAATAATATTAAAGCTAAAGATTTTATTATATTATTAAGTAAATGTATAAATTGAATGCAATTTTTTCGTTTTACTACGTTTCAAGCTGTTTTCAATATTAATCATATGTCTTTAAAAGAAGTAGCCGACATTTAAGAAGGATGACCAAGTTAACGCTCCAATAAAAAGACACTAATTTATTTGTTTAGATTAAAAATGGAATGTGAATTTTAGGTATCCAGAATATTTAAACAAAGTAACAATATGTACAAGCAATAGAAACAATATGTAAGTAATGGAGAGTTTATTTAATTTATATTTTTACATAGATAATTTCGGGCGTCACTCACTTGTTGAAAACAGGAGAGCTCAGTCCTTTGCCACCACAGTTCATAACACACACAAACACACACTTAAAATACAAATACGAATACAAAAATAACAATAACAAAAAATTTTAGTTCTCAGTTCAGACGTTTCGCCACACTAAGTCAACGTGCAGCGTTTTCAAGGTACTCGTTGCTTTTCGCGCAAACGTTTGCGCTCATACCACGACCATTTTAAAAATAGAGTTTTTTTGTATTTGTAACTTATTCCATACATAGCTTGACAGTAGCGTTGTTAAGAAAACGCTATATACTGCCCAGTATCTGCAAACACAAATCCTACTTCATTATTTATTTCTAAGTAATTTTTCCTAAATTTGACAAAACTGTCAAATATAGTTGTACATTGTACACAGGTGAAATATAACTGTTAATTAGCTAAATTTATCTTGTAAATTAAAATGACAAAAGACTCTTCGCCAAGTTATTGTTTGCCTTTGTGTTTAAACTTGTGATCTTCTTTAAACATGTTTAATATTTACTTGTTATAACATAATTTTACCCCAAGTGACAGTTCATTTGTGTATAAACCATGATATTAGATCCTTTATACCTAAGTTTATACCTATATAGGCTACTATAACCTATCTCCTAGTAGGAATTATCAGAACCTGATTCATGCTGTGGATCAAATCAAGCCGTAGTTCTTGAATCACTTTATGTAAAGCGTATTTTCCTATTAAGTAACAATACTGTAAATTATTTGTAGGCGAAAGTATTAATCTAATTGTATTGTGTGCATTAGTGGTGGAAATAATAAGCATGTCGTTTAGCCAAATCTACGTTTCCAAATTCAAACTATCTAAATGGCAGTATTGAAATTAAGGACCATTTATAACTTAATTTATGTACGACCATATTACAGAATATGCAAATAAATAAGGTAAATAAAAAGGTTTTCTAGTATAACAAATTTACTTGAATTGTATTTTTAACGAGAAAATGTACTTCAACTATTAAAGCATTTCCTTAATACCATAGGCCCTTTACCTTGCCTATACAGTACTTGACTATGTTTGACAACTATTTGGCCAAGAAATATTAAATAAAGCTATAAATAATAAGGCCATTTAACCATTGCTTATAATAAGCAAAAAGACTGTTAATAATAACCATTTTAGGTTTATTGAATGAATTTCACATTCTAAAAATATCCAAATGAACCTGGGTTTCAACTAAATAATTATCAAGTTCATATAATTGAGCAGAACTCTTGAAAATTGTTTACGAAAATTTATTCACTACTAAAAAGCATTCGAAGAATAGTTTTTTTTTTAATAGGCACTATAAATTTCTTAGAAAACGTTGGTTGTATGTTTTTAATATTGTATATTGATTAAGCCTATACAATGTTTAATGTTAATATTTTATTATATGCATGGCACTCTTGGTACTATAGGTTATATAGAACAAAGATGCATACATTTCATGTTTGGTTAAAATATGGAAATAAGTGTTCTAACACATCATTTGTGAGAGTTAAGTAAATAAGCTGAAAGTTGGACTAAAATAGGGAGTGTTATATTTTCTCAAGGCTTCATATTTGCTCTACCCACACCCAAAACTAAGTTCTCTAGGCAAATATCAAAGTGGTTGATTTTAGTGGTTTTGGTTCCCAACAATATTCAGAGGTAAAATTGTTCCAGCTCTGTCGATAAATGTGTTACATTACATTTTAGGTAACAATTTCTCCCATCAAAATTAAGTTTTCAAAAAATTTGTTGTTTTAGAAAATAAAAAGTAATATAACTGATCAAGACTGCTAATGGATTGTACAATAATGTGCTCAGTTGAACATTATTTACCACTTGCATATTATTCATTAATTTAAAATGAGTTAGAGGCTTTATAGCTTGGGTAGACTACATTGAGGAATCCAATTTACAAAATTTATTTTGTATTTCTAAATGATGTAACTATGAACAATCAATCATCCTGCTATTTTATTTTTCACAAATCAATAATATTATGTTTTAATCATGTGTCAATTTAAAGATTTTCTGATTTCTGATTTGTGATTTCTTTTTCAATCTGAAATGGAATTTATCTCAGTAAAAAAATTGGGTACTTTCCTGTAAAAAGGAAACATTCATTATTATCGATGATTTTTTTCTCGATATATCGATATTAACAAATTGAAACATATCAGCTGACAACTACGATAAATATTGTTCAGTATCAACAAACAATAATGAAATCAAGAACCAATAATTTATTGCAACAAATTACAAAAAGAACATTTTGTATAGTTGAGGTCAATATGAGAGTAACTTAGGCTAAGAAGCCTCAGTAATCTGCAAGGAAATAAAACTGTTCTAAAAAAAATAACCTAACATAATAAACCAAACTTGCTGTGTAACATTCCATGTTTAACTTGCCTTTTCTGTTATCAAAAGCAATTTTTAAATAGTACAGCAAGTTTGGTTGGTTATGTTAGGTTAGCTTAGAACAATTTCATTTCTTAATCCATATAATAGACTATTTTGGCCTAAACAAGATCAGTTGTCAATATGTAATGGATCGGTAATAAAAAATATCGATATATCGAAAAAATCATCGATAATAATGAATGTTCCCTTTAACAGGAAAGTACCAAAAATTGTACTTGACCGTTTAGCACTTCAAATTAATCTTATTATTATTTTACAAATTTTCGTACCTACTAGTTATATAAATCCGATCTTTAGTCAAGCAATAAAATCTCACTAAGGATCTTGATATTATATGCAAAGGAACCTCATTTTCCACATCAGTAAGTAAGAATAATGAATTTCTCTTGGGGCGATGAATAAGAAAGAGTCTTGAACACTCTTAAAAATGGTGGTTTTTCGTCCCGTGGGAACTTATTAAGTTCTGTTTAACCTCAGTTGAAGGCAATATCAGTATCATAATAATATCAATTCTGTATAAATATAAATATTCTGTTGAAAAGAAATGTATAACTGAAAAGGCGCCTCATCAAATTTTTCAGATTGATTTAATGTGTTTGTATTTTTTATTACCTAACATTATGACATTATGAAATAGTTTGCAGTAATGTTAAAATAAGTGAAATTTTAAGTGATTTTTTAAATTGATACATGACCTTTTTTCACGCTTTACTTTGTCTCTAAAAGTAGAATTTTACTACGAAAATATTTTTAATAAGAAGATTGAAAATTTAATTAAGTAAAGTTTAAGCAAAACTTTTTATTTCTTGTTAAAATGTAAGGAGGTATGCGAACCACTTACTATGCAAACATTGTAAGTTTTGTAAAAAAGTGCTTATATCCACTTAACAATAAAATAAAATGCAGACTGCCTTAAGCCATCAGGTACTTAAAATCAAACATATTATAAAGATGAAAGCAAACAGTTTTACCGTAAAAATAACAGTTCTTTAAAAACACTTGTTTACTTTACCATGCTACAGTATTATGATCGTACATTTGTAAGAACTGTAAATGTTCAAGCTTTAATCCAATCAGTCTAACTGAATAGGTTATTTTTTTTAAATATATAACAGTCTTGTGTCAGTAGAATTGTAATAGGTGTAAGATTTTGCAAGTCAAATCATTATTTCCACTTTAGTAAAAAAAGCTTGTGAATTTTTCTGATCAATGATTATGATTTCATGGTGTAGTAGCCTCTGGATCATCAAATTTAAGGTAAATGGTTTATGTTACCTGGCTTCGTCAAGTGGTCGTTTTTTCAGTAGTACACTACTATAATTTCGGACATCAGTAAGCGTCCATCATCAGGTGAAATGAAAAAATGTCTCAGGTCTTATATCCAATTTGGCTGGATCCGTCGTTGACATTGAGAGCATATAACACAAAAACACTAAAAAATAGTGTAAAAAATCAGTAAAATGTTCGTAGTATAGAGTAAAATCGGTCGTTAAAACAGAAAAAACATTTAAAACTTCCAAGATCTTCTCTCCGCTTTAACTGAACGATCTCGCATTATCTCAAACAAACGATCTACAGAATCGTCGTAAGCGTATCTTCTTTTAAGCAATAAATAACCCACTTTGCCACCCCGCCAGTTCTGTTTAAATTTTAAAGGTATTCCAAAGACAAAGAGCATTTTTTAGTGAATATAAATAAAATACCATTCAACATTTAACAATATTTTTAATTCAGTTGATAAATATAACAGCCGAAGTTGATGAGTATGATATGTGAAATAGTAAATCCAAAGTCCATAAAAAAGATTGGCAAACTTGAATCAACTACAAATTCTCATTTGAAAGCTCCTGCATTTATAAACAGCACTGACACAAATTTTGAATGTTAAATTTCAACGCAGTATGGAAAAACAATATTTTAGAATTCATTCTACCACCATCCGAAAAAAATGTCTTTATCATGTCTTGTTCTGAAAATCTTGATGTCTCCAGTTTTTTTCACTACTTATGTACAGAACTAGTTAGTTGTCAAACATAAATCTTGTATTTTCCTGTAAACATGGTGTAGGTCTATCTGTTTACAAATAAATAAATAAAAAGTTATCCAATGAACAAAAAAATTAGAAAGTACAGTAAATTGAATGCTTAAGGTTTTTTTTTGCGAAAACATGAAAACAATAGAGATGTTTACAGTAGGGTTTA
Source organism: Macrosteles quadrilineatus (assembly GCF_028750875.1). Classification (NCBI taxonomy): domain Eukaryota; kingdom Metazoa; phylum Arthropoda; class Insecta; order Hemiptera; family Cicadellidae; genus Macrosteles; species Macrosteles quadrilineatus. Next base: position 180,010,791 of record NW_026542594.1, read on the forward strand.
TTTGTTTTTATTTAATTTTGACCTAATTTCTGTTAGAGTTAGTTGTTCGTTATATACATTAGTATTATTTAAACAATGATGATATAATGCAACTACATTTACCCTGAATACAACATCTGACCTTTTTGTTTTTAACTTTTAACCTTTGAATAATAACCATTATGAAAGTAATTTGATCAAGTTATGAAAGTATTTTTATCAGATTTTAATTAAATTACTACGATTTCCACTCTTGTTTGAAAACTCAGTTAACTTTTACCTTTGAAATTGTAACATCTCAAAATATAGTATATTTATCTAGTATTGATGTTGTTTTAGATAATATTTAGCTTTTAAGCATCAAAAACCTCCAATAAGAAAAAATACCCTCAAAAAAAAACATTTATTTTTATTTTTATATAATTAAGTGTTTTTAGTGAATAGTGTATTGTGTCAAGTAAAGTTTTAATAATATGACGGATAATTGAAAACTTAACATAAAAGATAACATAACTTTGAAATGTGTACACACATAACAGTGAAATAAAATCGTAGTTTAATTCGAAGCAAAATATGTTACCGGTAGCTATTAAAAACAAACTTTCCTAACTCAGTTAAATACTTTAAATAAACTTGATTCATTTAGCCAATACTAAATTAAACACTTATTTTTCATCAATAGTTAAATTTCTTTGCGAATAAACAGTCAAAAGTATGCTTTATTACTTGTTTAGTAAATAATCCCAATATTAGGTACCTATATTGTTAGTTATATTAGGTATATATTAGGTAAATAAGGTATATTATTAGGTATTATTGAGAATAGGTTATATTATTTAAGTATATTAATAAGTATATTGGTTATAAGGATGGACTACCATAGAGGATGGAGTGTTTAAGTAGTTAACAAAGTAACAATCAAAACAAAAACTTATTAGTTTCATCTCACTATTAATTAAACATTCTCTACCTCAACAACAATAGTAAGTACTATTCATTTGTGCATTGTTCCAGCAAGGAATTTCATGGACAAGTTTCACCAGGAATTCAATAAGATGTTCAAGTTTTGCCTCTTCATCAAAGAATCCCCTCCAAAGTTTTAAAACTCTTCCGCCATACAGTTTTTATAACTTGAATCTGTTCGGTGTTTTTCTATTGGACACAAGTTGGTAGTTAATGTTTTCCGATAGATTAATTGTTTTGAGGTCTATACAAGGCAGGCTGTTGCGATATTCAATGCTCTTTATTATTGAATCCTTGAGATTATGATAATTGTGCCGTTCATCCCAGTTATAAATGACTTTTTAATGTACCAAGCAGTGTCAAGCTTTTAATGTGCTCACATATATATTTTCGTAAATAAAATTAAATATACTCCACACTTAAGAGTAGGAAAACGTTTCTACATAATATCACTGCCTATTGAATACGGAAGTAGACTTCCCATCTATATGAACCAGTTATAGCAAATTTTTATTTAAAAAAAGAACGTAGTCGTGTGAGCCAGTCACAGAATGCGCTAGAGTCTAAAATTCTATTTTTTTTATACCTTATTTTTTGTTGCTGACCAGGTTGATAATAACAGCAACATAACAGTTGCTACAACTTATCATAAGTTATTGACTCCCTAAGTTTGACGTTTGACTTGGTGAAAAAGATCGTGTATTCGACAGAATTTAGTACTATAGATCAGCGCAATCTGTAAGTGGCTCACATCAACTACAACGATTTTGATCAAAGATCTGGCTACAAATTTAACATGGGGATGGAATGTCTAGTTGTAATAATAGTTATAGGTAATATTAAATGTCTATATTTGTATATTTACTCGAAATGGAGTATGCATATGAACTTTTTACATAGAAACACGAAAATCAAGTTGAACATAACAAGTTGTTTTAACTATACTGCATAAATTAACTTTTAAGTCGTGCACCATTGTCTGTGTTTATAAAATTTGTATTTTTTTTATTTCTCATTTGGCACAAACTTGTAACCAACCACTAAAAATTAAAGACCCACACGTGAATGGTGAAAACATTACTCAATTATCTACGAGTCGACGTAAGTACTCGAAAAATAAATTTCTGTGAAAAGTGTAAAACGAAACAGGACAAGCGTTAAAACAACAGTTCAATTACAGCAGTGTTTTCAGTGCTTCACGTTGTTATTACTGTAAAATTAACGACTGGTGTTATCGTCGCTATATGTCAACGAGTTATTTATTTTATCGCAGATAGGGTTTTAAAGCAACGTTGGACATGCTTCATGTTCCTAATTTGCAACTCTCCCAAAGTTTAGTACATAGTTATTATCCTTTATTTTAGCAAACTTGGATAAAATAATTTTTTATGATGCATAATATCAATTTTTACGATTTCATTAAACGATAGTGTATCTGTGATGCGCATCAAACATAATCTGTTAAGTAAGGATAATCCTGTTGTTATTATTTCACACCAGTTTAACGCTAATGTATTAAGCTACGGTAATACCCATCACAAATTGATAGAATAAATCTATTTTTAGTAACAGTTTAGTTATCTGTCATGTAACGGACTCTATTATTGTTCCAGGACTATGTAACGCTGGTGCTCCGGTGTTCCATTGTGACTCTTTGACTTGCGTTACACAAGATCTGTGATGTAACAGACTCTATTATTGTTCCAGGACCATGTAACGCTAGTGCTCCGGTGTTCAATTGTGACTCTGTGACTTGCGTTGCACAATATCTGTTGTGTAACGGACTCTATTCTTGTTCCAGGACTATGTAACGCTAGTGCTCCGGTGTTCCATTGTGACACTGTGACTTGCGTTACACAAGATCTTCTATGTAACGTGCTCTCTATTATTGTTCTAGGACTATGTAACGCTAGTGCTCCGGTGTTCCATTGTGACTCTGTGACTTGCGTTACACATGATCTGTTATGTAACGTGCTCTCTATTATTGTTCTAGGACTATGTAACGCTAGTGCTCCGGTGTTCCATTGTGACTCTGTGACTTGCGTTACACAAGATCTTCTATGTAACGTGCTCTCTATTATTGTTCTAGGACTATGTAACGCTAGTGCTCCGGTGTTCCATTGTGACTCTGTGACTTGCGTTACACATGATCTGTTATGTAACGTGCTCTCTATTATTGTTCTAGGACTATGTAACGCTAGTGCTCCGGTGTTCAATTGTGACTCTGTGACTTGCGTTACACAAGATCTTCTATGTAACGTGCTCTCTATTATTGTTCTAGGACTATGTAACGCTAGTGCTCCGGTGTTCCATTGTGACTCTGTGACTTGCGTTACACAAGATCTTCTATGTAACGTGCTCTCTATTATTGTTCTAGGACTATGTAACGCTAGTGCTCCGGTGTTCCATTGTGACTCTGTGACTTGCGTTACACATGATCTGTTATGTAACGGACTCTATTATTGTTCCAGGACTATGTAACGCTAGTGCTCCGGTGTTCCATTGTGACTCTTTGACTTGCGTTACACAAGATCTGTTGTGTAACGGCCTTCCAGACTGTCCTTCAGCTCAAGATGAAGGAGTTGACCAATGTGGTGAGTTAAAAATAATTTTGTAGCAATACGTTTGAATAGTACCATATAGTTCCTTTTCAATCCAGTTCTTTTTCATGTTACCATTGAGTTTAACAGATTACTAATTGAGTTATATTTATATTGTAATACCTAAGTCTTACAATCCTTTTATAATTAACAATTCTATCGCTTTTAATAATGTTTTCTGAAGTTAGATATGTAAAAAGATGTCAACATGTATATCCGCTTTTAAAAGGTAAATCCAATCTTAGAAACCACACCTAACTAAAATTACCAAAATAATTATCTAATCCATTTCGTTTTACTGCATTTACATTTTTATGAAACTAATTTTTTTCTTTTTAGTTGTGACTAAATAGATATTCGGCTTCACACCAATTTAAGTAGCGACACAAAGTTAAAAATTAGTGTAAGCAATTTGCTATGCTTCCTTTTGCTACTTGGCTGGCCATTTTGTGAGATAAACTAACCAGTATAATGGCTAAGGAAATTTGCACGCAAAGTTTATACTACACACTTTAAACTGATACTGTGTTATAAACGTTACAAGGCGTACACTTAACTAAACTTTCTTTAACGCTAATCTGTCTTTAGAGCTTAACAGAAATTCTCCACGTGATACGAGAGAAAATGTTTGGCTAAGCGGGAAAAGATGAGTGATTGAACACTTCAATGACAGCGTCTTACGAGAAAACTCCTCCACCAGAAGGTGTTTAATAAACCTAAAACCCATTTATAGTAAATTGACTTCCTTTGAAACATTATCATTCATGTTTATTGGCACTTAGATGCAAAATGCTTATGTTTCCAAAATATGTTTCCAATAATGATCAATAAATGTCAATGGCCTTATTTTGTGAGTGTTTTCCTTGTTCTCTTCGATTATATTGAATTTATATACCTACTTACACTTTCAGAGAAACCATTACTACTTGTCTTAACCGGTTTGAAAAATATGATTAACTATATATTATAGTCAATGATAATATATACGAATGAATTTAACTGGAGTTATTTTACCAGGAACCCAAAAAGGTTAATCAAAAGACAATGACACAATATGCCGTTTTATTTTTGTATTTGCCCAAAACGTACAACTGGAATTGAATACTTAATTAAAGAAGTAAATTATACTAGTCTAGATTCAAAAAAACTATGACTAAATCTACAGTATGTTGAACTTGTTAATTTATATAGTTTACAGCTTATTAAATTTAAATTATTTTCAGGCATTTGAGACGTATAGACCTAACATAAACCTAGGACTAGTATCATGTTATGATCAAGTTTTGCAACGAATAATTAGTTTTTACACAAAAATGCATTGATCCTGTTTTGCCTATTTTAATTTGACAACATAACTACAAACAATAGTATGTGTTAAGTTCAAACGTATTTTTTTTATATATCACAACCATGGAATATGCACGAAACACGAATAACGTGCGTTTAGGAGTATATTTAAAACTCTAAAATATGAGATTCTTTATTAAGGTCCATGTAGCTCCGAGGTCTTAATTTTCTCCGTATAATAACACAGTAATGTTGTTTATGAACTTCTTAAAACGTTTGAGAAAGAAATTTCATATCTAATTTTCGTTGTTTTGCAAAATTGTTCTCAGATATTAAAGCATTATATTTACTTCCCTACCTTTGTTGTTAATAGTAGCTGGGCTATGAGCAATTATATGCTCGTATGCCTATTATTTAACCCTATGGATAATAAATGCTACTTTCGCCTTATAAATGACTGCCATAAAGTAGGCTATCCATTCTTCTGTTACAGTCGTATCAAGTTTTAGACCAAAAATGTGATCAATTAAGCTAACGACAGTGTGTGCTATTGTAAATTCTTGGTTTCCTCTAAAAAGAGTTTAATTCCAAACTGTTATTATAAGACAAAACATCTAGAATGTACCCGTTAACTTTAATAATATGGAAACACAGAGCGAGCAAAAATGTAATATCTGCATAGGGGCCTACTACTTTATGACAAACTAATTTACCCTCACCTTGAGTTAATAACTGGCTACATCTGTTCCATACATTCTGTTCTCCACCAATTTTTACTTAGGACAATTATATATCGCTTTTATAATAGGTAATGCATAATCGATTAGACGATAAAATAAGTAACACTTAAAGCAATAAATATTTGTGAATATATATTTTTAAGTAAATTTCGGTCACTGATTTCCCGTAAAGTGAATATTTGTATATGTGCCGTTCAGGCAATGTCAGTATTTTAGTAGTCAATAATTCAACATGCTCTGTTAGGTTATGTTGACCACCATGTTGCCATAGTATGCCAGTGTGTGTTAGTTAATATAGGATAAAATTGTTTGGACTATACTGGGGGAAATATAGCCTGCATTAATCTATGCACAATTTAGATCCTAATTTCTATATGAGTTCCCACTACTATTATAGCTTTGAAAGTGTTTGTTGTATAGGTGTGTTTGACACCAAGTTATAACATTGTTTAATTGGTTGACCTGTTTAAAACTAACTATATTTATCTTCAAACTATAAAGAGAAGTACAGTAAGAGATTGAAGAGAAAACTCTGACATAATTTTAACGTTTTACATGTCTAGTTAACAACTATGAAAGCGTTTCCCTTATTGTAAATGTAAAATGCAAAAGTTTCTGTCTGTTATCAATTATGTATGACTTAAGTCGTTTGCAAACAATGATAACTTAACTGAGGATGCAGTGAGTGACTTAAGCTATCTAAAACATTTATCTTTCAACAGCATTCCAAGTCATTAGCAATTTGTTTCCCTAACTGCATTTGCTGAAACCTAGTTCATCCAACTTTTTGCAAAATGTTTTTGTAAGAATCCCAAAATTCTTGCTTTTTTGTCAAAGGAAATATTTTGTGTTACTTTAAAACTAAAATATTTTTTCCTGTTCAGTGAAAAATAAAGTGACATTAACCTATTAGCATTAGTTAATTTATATCAGAGTTAATATATATTAAAAAATAACCAAGAGTTTTTATAAACTTTTGGTTTGTGTGAAAGTATAAAAATAAAGTTTTTCACGTGTTTTATATTTTTTATGTTGTAATCATATGTCAATTATAATTATAATTTACATAGAAAAGGATCTTAACTCTTGTTTTCTGAAGTTAGGAAAATATCTGTCAACTTAGTTCATATTCATGTGATACAATTACAAATCCAAATCTTGATATATACAAAAATATTTCCAAACTTTCTGTTTAGTACAATATTTAGCTTATTTAATATTACCAATTTAAACCTTAAACTAGGAACTATTAAATATGGAGGCATGTATTTCTGTTGAAATATGTCGGTAATTTTCCATAAACATGGCGATGCACTGTACATTATTATCAGTACGTATCTTCGTAATATAATTATGATCACATGGTTATATCATGGTTCGGTTCAGTTTATAGCATGGCGAACGTTGTTTGTTCATGGTAGATGTAGCACAATGTAATAAGGATTTAATGTAGCTGAATATTATTTACTCCAACATGTACTTTGAAACAGACGAAATACACTGTGAAAATGTTCAAGTAGACCTATATGCAATTTTTCTACTGTATATCACACAATTCTACATCAGAAAATATGAGTAATAATTTTTATTGTGCGTCTTTGGTAGCTGAGCAAGTAAATAGCCTTGGTGAATAATCCTGCATTAATGTGAATTTCACTGTAATCTTACCGCACTTTTTATTTAAAACCCTAGAAGCGAAAAACCCACAAACCTTCAAATGCTTTTATAACTTCTGTTAGAGCTATTTAATTTGTACAAAAATGCATCATGATAAAGCTCTTTCTAATTAACACAGTTTCTTACATTGTACTTTTATATAGTGTACTCTATCAATATGCTTACTCTATGTGCGTTTCCGGTTCCAGGATGTCTAGCCAACGAGTTCCGGTGCTCCAACAGCTGTGTGGCGCTTGTACGTCGTTGTGACAGAGTCAAAGATTGTCCACAAGGAGAGGACGAACTGGACTGTAGTAAGTTTCAGTTGTATACATTATGTTTGATGGTAAACTATTCATTATATATATATATATATATTAGAGGAGTAAAGTATATGAACTAAAAGAAGATTGTATTATTTATTTGATTAAATATTTTTTCTTAATTCTGTTTATGAATCTGATGATTCTGAACCAGTAATTTGTGATACCTTAGATGACCAAAAGTCTACATAGATGTATCCATGTATCCGTAATATATCCGGAGCCCATGCATCTAAAGATGTTTTCCCGATTGATTTTTAAATGAATCATTAAAATAATGAAGTAACTATAAGAACTAATTTCCAACTGGTCCCCATTCATTAAATTTTAGGAAGATGTGTAAAACCAGTATATGATACGTGATAATCTTAATTCAATGTAAACTAATTAATATTCCCACTGATCCTTTGTATTAGAATAAACAAATTGATATTAATTTTCAAATATTATTAATTCATTTAGAAAATATTTGTACTTTTCTTATAGTGTATGTTTTCCAAAATACACAAATATCGAGTAAGAGTAAAACTTGTATGAATAAATAACTACTTACTCAAAAAGGAGTTTACTCTTGGAAGGTACTCATTGAACAACAAAATCCTTTTCCCAAAAGACGTTGAAGCTTTGGAAATTGTTTAACGCTCCCAAGTCACCATATTCAACTTTCGTAGCTCCAAATTCCTTTTAAAAGCTTTCAACAAAGTTTGCAAAACATCTTGCGAAGAAGATCGGCTGGGAAATCTTCTATTTTAACTCCAACTATTCCTCTAACGTTAAATGAGATCTTCCGAAATTGTACCTCACTTTGGTGGAACCCTTTTCATAATATAAATCTACTAGCTTTACAGTTATTTATTTAAAATCATTGTAAGCATGTAGATTTGAAAGGCTTGTAGGTACACTAATTTGGTGCTTAAGACAACGAAGTTTTAAGTCAAGTGGAAGTTTAATACGCCTTATTGTTTTAACTTTCGCTTAGTTTCTATACATTTTGTTTAAGCACCCTTTTGGCTAAAGCTCGCTACACTGATCAAGGTTTTTCTGCTTTAATGTTTCACTATCTACATGTTGTTTGGAAATTGCTTGTACAAGAATATCTGACAACGTAAAATTATAATTATAATTAAGTTGTGCTTTTCACCTTTTTCAAAAAAAAATTTTTATTATTTAGCAACCTAGTTTTAAATCATATTTTATCGTAGATTATAAAACCAGAAAAAATTTATTGGACCGATTAGTAGAGTTCGAGTATTTGTACATTACTAATATTATACTATTCTATGACCCCTATAAAACCAAATTTGATTTTAAAGTGGAATTGTATAATGTCAATGTCATATAGGTCACAATGTCAATGTCATTCTATGACATTGACATTGTAAAATTCCACTTTAAAATCAAATTCTGTTGTATAGGGGTCATTTCTGGTTATCTATTTCATTTCGGCGTTAAGTTCAAAACATTGGTTTTCTCATTATTATTTAGTTGTAGCATTATACCTGCCAATATGAAACACTGTTTAGAAGAATTTCATTGCCACACTTCCTAAAATATCTAAGAAGGCAACGCCAAGGTTACTAAAGGGAAAACCTAAGGTAGATAATCAAGCTATTATGAATACAGCCTATACATGTTCCGAAAGTTAAGACCTTAAATACTTCAGGACAAGCAGCTTCGCCACATTCAAAGTTTCATCGATGGTTAATACCTATAGTATGAAGAACACCCATATGTTAGAGGAAGAATGAACACTAGAATTTATGGGAGATTATGACATTGCAAGCTCCTGTACAACATCCTTATATATAATTCTGTAAGACAAAATCTTTACCAGAAAATTTTGGACGTCTGGTAAGTCGCAGAAAAGTGGGAGGGGTCTTAAATTAAAGGACTCGGGAAAAATAGCCGAATTTCCATAAAGTTACCAGAAAACGAGATATAACGTAAAATGTTCTCCATGAGAATAGCATTAGAAGCCATTTTCTGCTAATTTTTGTTTACTTCATACAGCTGATCGTGATTTATCATCAAGCCAGTACGCAATGTTAACATTTGGATTATACTTATTTGCCAGTAAGTTCAGCAATGTACTATATAAAACCAGGGATAACGTTACCTATAATAATTAAGACTTTTTAGTTACGTTATATAGAATATGGAAATATATTATTTTACTGTGAAACTTTTCAAACTTGTGTTTAACAAGAAATAACCACATTGAATAAATAATTAACGAGCTACCTTAATAAACCAGTATTTATTCACAACCAATTATATGTTTGCTGCCTTTATAGTGTGGCCTTGCTTTAGCAGAGTTAAATCTATGTAGTGATTCGAATGATTTATTGAAAATAACATCAACAAAGACAAACAACAAACTGTTTTTTACACAAAAGATATGGCATATATACAGGGATATCTATTCTGACACATAGATAATATATTTCTTTGTTTGTTTAAATATTAGAATAATTTGTTTTATATTATTGAGCATTTTAGGGACTTATGTCCCTACAAGCCACTAGTTAAAAATAATTGTAGTATTTTTAATACCCCCGCCGCAGCAAACCTGCCGACTAAGCGAATTTCCATTTGTCTGAATTGATTTTCAGTTAAATATATTTTAATAACATTAGGTTTAACGAGTACCTAGGTTTGCTGCTACAAGGAAACTAATAAAGTGTGTTTTTGAGTAAAATATTGATAGCTTAGTAGAAAATAAATAAATTTGCCAAGTTTGATCAAAATATATTCATAAACAAGCAAACTACAACATTTGACAATATTCTCCATAAGAATAACATGGGAATTTTAAATTTACAACTTTTTTAATTTTCTCCGTTACTAATAATCGAACAAAAATACTTTCATATACTAAATTATTTATTTTTTAAGCTCTTTAAAAAGGTCTAAAGATAAATTGGGAAATTTTGTGTTTTGAGGGTCAAAAGTGAGAAAAACCAATTTTTACCCCATAAAACCCCCCGTAAAGCCCCGTTCCCATGGTCCGATCATGCTGGTTCGCGAACTCATTCAAGTTTATCCCGCTTTACACCTTTAAACCAAATTTCATCAAAATCGGACAAAAATTACTCAAGTTATCGCGTTCACGGACGTATATATATATATATATATAAGTCTATATATATATATATACATATATAAAAATTTGAACGAATAGTGTTTTTGGCCTCTGGGGACATCAAAATGAAAAAGTAAATCGGTCCCGGGTCTAGGTCTTATCGTGCCACCTACGGTAATAGCTACTTCCCTATAGGGAAATTCGCTAAAATCAAATTACTAACTTCATGTTCGATGGAGAGTGTGTGGAAACCTAACCTTTTATAAAAAAAATCAATTGTAATCATCAATCATCAATTCTTATAATTATCAATTATAAGAACAGTCAGGTAGGCTAAGTAATTTAACTCTGTATCTTTAATCCATCCAATCATGTTCATTTATTTATAGAATGTAAAATTAAAATAATTGTAAATCGAAGTGTAACACTTACGATGACGTTTAAGGATGAGATGTAACATTTAGCACTGGAGTGAGGCATTTTGTGAGAAGGCATTTTTTATTTAGTGCAGCTCTCATTATAATTATTGTTGTCATTGCTACTACCTTACATCTAAAAATACTCAAAGAATACATTCACAAAGTAGTGAGTGTTTATTGTCTTTGTTTTATCAACAAATAATCGTAAAAATAAATTGATTATCTTTCACAATTTCTTTAAGTTAAAAAATGGTTGTCAAGTATTTTTAAAACGACAAGTACAGTATATCTTAGTAAGTTTATAAAAAAAATAAAAAATAAACAGGGAAGGCCAAGTTAACCAATTTTGACGCAATATCTGGGAGAAACGCTACCTCCCATAATCCTCTTAGAAACACAACACCAAAATAAGATATTTACGCCTGACTGTGATACTTATTACACCTAAAGATAGCGTTGTATAAAATATCTCTTGGTCTATATTGTTTTTGGGTTGGTTTTTCGTTATATTTTAGAATATTCTGATAACAATCCGTAATTACGTTCACAACGTTTAGGTGGTTTGAAGGGAAGTTCCCCACCAATTTGTCTGCTTAACGTATGTTGCAACTGATTGCCGTTTTGACAAATCTCAGCTGTTGAGCTAATTTTAGTGGTAGGATCATATCTCTTTCCCTAAAACCGCCTAAATTTTTTGAACGGAGTATATTCCAAAATCTATTTGAATCTATATAAATAAAATAAATTTCAGTTTTTTCTGCACATGAATCTTGGTTTTTGTATGTTTTAGGTAGTTTATTTTTCACCAGCAATACATTCTACTAAAGTATAAAGATTTAATGAATCAGGGTGGCCAACTTTCCTCGCAACTTCCCCTACTGAATTTGTACATTAAATTAGATTTGACCGTAATTGTTGTTGGTACTGTACAAAACAACAAAAGCTAAGGTATTGGGCAATGGTTCTAATTCCCATTTGCAATCCACTCGCCAAACTAAGTTCTTGGATCTATGTCCATCTATTTGTTTTTACAATTTAACACTTCTTGTTATCACGAACTTTGCATACCCAATTTTATCCTCTACTAAAATTAATCACACATGACTATACGATTAAAATATTATTTTTGACTGTTGCATTAGACTTTTTCAATCTCAGAAGCACTGAGAAGTTTAATTTGCTTTGGTGGTATTTTAATTTTGTAGATTGTAATAAACTTTTTTTGTTTCAGAAACATTCCTCTGTCCTGCGACACATTTTAAATGTGACAATCACTTCTGTGTTCCTCTGCACAGTGTCTGCGACTTCCGTGACGACTGTGGGGATGACTCTGATGAGACCAGCTGCTGTGAGTCACTATAGTCAGTATAATGGAACCTGTCTCCTGACTCTTCATCTACTCATGGGCCTATAACCATTATTGGCTGATCCCCAGATAGATTGAGAATCGGAGACAAGTTCCACCATACAGAGCGTGGGACACTTTTTTGATTCGTAGTGTAATGTGTTCCCCGTGGTTTCCAAGAGAATTAACCATAATCAAATTGTGCGTTAAAATAAAGAAAAATAAAATTTTCTGGCAAATGTAATTGTTTAGTTGTGTAATTAGTGTCTGGTACAAGGTTTCGTTGCATCACTGTCAGTGGCAATGAGTGGTTATAAACGAAAACATAACCTCTCTTAGAAGTAGAGTAATTAAAACACTGTCTTAAGTAATAGTGAAAGCAACTCGAGTAAATATAGTGTTAACGCAATCGTTGCTTAAACTACTATTAACTAACCTAGATTAAGAAAAATAACTTAAAGCTCCAATTTTGAAAAACGTTAACATCATCCTTTTTGGAACATAGATTAAAGGCACTAAAGGCTAAGGATACAATCTATTTGGTTGGATTTCCAACAGGTTTTTTTTTACAATTCAGTCTTATCATTTTTTTAAGTACTAATATATTTGTAAAGCATGAAATTCAAAACGTATAAAAGATTTTAACCGTGGTTTTATGAAAATACATAATCAATTCTTTCCACTTTTGGATTTACTTTATTTATATTTTAGTTTACCATGTCAGCATTGTTACTTTTTAAATAAGAAGAATAATTCTAACAAGGCTAACATTTTCAAAGACTGGCTTAATTACTTTAAATTAAGATACAATTGAGTTCGGAAATCAAAGTACAAACGTCTAAAGATATAAAGGAAAAGAAGTAAAAGAGAAATTACTGAATCACCTTTGGAACAAAACGGAGCTGATTAATGCTAACCTACTTAGAACTTTAAGCGTGAAGCTAAGATTTGTGAAGTTACTTCAAAGTTTAACTGTTCTAACTTTAAACCAGAGCATTTTACTTGTTTAAAGACACCTACTTGAGTTTAGTTTGTGTTTAACAGAGCTTTAAACAGTAAGTTGTTTTCAGATAGTTTTCATTTATAAACTTTACTCGGTATGGTAATTAAACTGGAAAATTATTAAAAAGGAAACTACAATTTGTTAGTACACTTTACGAATATTGTGTTTAACTTGGGATTTTTTATTCAATTATAAAATAAACTGCCTATAAGACTGAACATAAAACACAATAACCAAAATAAGATTTTACACGAGGCTTAAAAGTATAATTTTGGAGTAGAAAAATGTTGTATACATTATTAGTAGGTTTATAAAATATAGTGTGCTTTTTCTGAAAGAACTTTGAAACTTGCGTACACTACTTTACCTATGACCATTTTTAATTACTAGCAATCACTACCCATAACATCTAAGAGAGGTTATGTTTACGTTTATAACCTCTCATTGCCACTGGTGGTGAATTTTCCCAACCACTCACTCATTGTTTAATCAATTAATTGGGCGCAACAGCTGATCAGTTGACGTTCCGAAACATTACAATTTTACTTATTTTCTCTCAATCCTTCAACATCATCGGTCGAATATTGTACTGTAAAGTAACAAAACAATACTGTAAAGTAAATAAACAATACTTTAATGTGAATTGGATGTGCATTGTTTTATTTATTACAATTTTGAAATTTAGGTTTCAAATACTGAATTCCCCAGTGCAGACAATTTCTTTCCAAACAAATTAATTTAAAGGATGACTTAAAGAAAACGATTGCCATTAACAACAATTTACACCTATGACTTCTTAAAACCGTTATACGTCTTGTACATACTATCCAATCGCATTGCCTGGAATATATATTTATATTCAAATTCTGGTAAGGCCTACTGTACTATGGATGGTAATGCTATAAAAATAGCAATTAATAAATTAAAAACATGGTGATGATTCGTAGAAGTAAATTATGACAAGTGTCAAAAAGATATAGATTTTTATCGTACTCTAAACCTCGCAAGATATTTAAAATAACTGGATACTGGAAGGCTTTATTTTCAATTTATGTACAAAGTTACTATACCGATATAGTAGACAAAGTGCGTACTATGTCGAATAAAAGTTGTGTTGAGAAAACTATGTTCATGCTAATCTAGAGGTTAAAATACCTTTAATCCGTCAGTGTGATCAAATGTCACCGATGAGCGGCGACCGTTTTCAGCCCAGCTGTGGGGCCATCTTCAGGCGATGAAGGAACTTAAATATCATTCCGAAGAGGTCATCATAAAGTCTATAAATACGTCACGAGAAACAACACATAAATACATTATTTACAGATACACGTGTGACCACAAATTAACTGCGTGGCGGACGGTACGCGTACATTAAGTTACTAGTCCAGACTGACGTGTACGTCATTCTACTGCTCTACTGGATTCTACTGCCATTCAAGGATTCAACTGTTCTGGACTAGTAACTTAATGTACGCGTACCGTCCGCCGCGCAGTTAATTTGTGGCCACACGTGTGTTTGTAAATAATGTATTTATGTGTTGTTTCTCGTGACGTATTTATAGACTTTATGACGACCTCTTCGGAATGATATTTATGTTCCTTCATCGCCTGAAGATGGCCCCACAGCTGGGCTGAAACCGGTCGCCGCTCATCGGTGACATTTGATCACATTGACGGATTAAAGGTATTTTAACCTCTAGATCAATTTAAATTTGTGATCAGGAGGCAAAAAACAACAGAAAATATGCTCATGCATTTGAATATATCATAATCATGTAAAACAATATTAATGAACCCAGTGCTGGAAAGTTGTGCGGCTTACAGGCCTATGGAAGTTTAGTTCTTAACCAACTTAATGTTTACTCTAAGTTAAAATTACAATGCAGTAGATTATTCAAATTTCAACCCCATTTTTTTATTAGTAAGTTTTGGTAGAGTTATTTATGACATTATAAATTTTGGTATAAACTAATGTAGGTCATACATTTTACTATCTAGTTAAGAAATGTTCAAGCTAAATGGACTGATCTTGCGGTAGCTCTGAAACTTTGAGACTTTTTTTAAAAGCTGATTCTCTATCAAGTTTTAACTAAATTTCAGACCTGGAGAGTGGTGATCCTTTACTCCCCACTCTCTGTTGAATTATTCGATTAGATTTTCTTTAAAGTTTAAATAGACCTCGCTTTTAGCGGATTTTCAGGTTAGTTATTTCACCATCAATACTTCGACTGATTAAATAAGCAGACTTCATGGAAGAAAGTGTGTTTATTTTGGTCTTTTTAGGGTTTCTAAAGAATTCTGTATTAACACTACTCTAACAACACGCTTTACTTATATTCACTCCTCCCACGCCTTATAATAAAACTAATTCAGAATAATTAATTTATTGTATCACTAATTTCATTATTATCTTTACACTATACAATCCTTATGAGTTGTTATGTCGGTCAGAGGAACACTAAAACTCATATTTCCCCTTGTAGACATAGCTTAAAGGGATTAATTGTTTTTTTGAATCTTTCAAGTAAATTTTTTCCAGTTTGAAAAGGTACACTGAGATAAAATGTATTGCTTGCTACAAAGCTACAAAGGGGGTTGTTTCGATCTCCCCTGTAACAATAATTCTTCTCCCAAATAAATGTCGCCTAAAAGCCACGGTAGGTGTAACGCCCTTATTTGAATATCACAACAGCAATCACAGCTACTTTGTGTTATTTATGTGTATTCACATGTTAACTACTGTACTGGATACGGGTTGGCCATATAAATGGTAAGAAAATGAATAACTTGTTAAATACAGACATATTTTATGTTTTTACTTTTAAAGTAACTTAGTCATTTTATAAAATAACTTTCTCTGGGTTAAAGTACAACTTTTTTCACATATCGTTAACTTTTTTTTCATATAGTTCGGAAATCTAGTGTAGGCCTACTGTTTTGAAGTGTATTGAATTTTGTAAGGGTATTACATTGTTTTTTTCTGTGTTTTTTTT
This sequence comes from Macrosteles quadrilineatus, assembly GCF_028750875.1. Lineage (NCBI taxonomy): Eukaryota > Metazoa > Arthropoda > Insecta > Hemiptera > Cicadellidae > Macrosteles > Macrosteles quadrilineatus. Next base: position 180,027,181 of record NW_026542594.1, read on the forward strand.
TTTTTTTTTTTTTTTGTAAGATTACATTATGGTGTTTGTTACAAGGATATAGCAATGCATGTCAGCATTTTTTTTTAGAAGAATTCCGACAAGGCTAAAATTTTTAAAGACTAGGTTAATTTATTTAATTTACTTTAAATTAAGATACAATTGAGTTGGGAAATCAAAGTACAAAAGTCAATAGATAAAAAGGAAATGAAGTAATAGAGAAATTACTGAATCACCTTTGGAACAAAACGGAGCTGATTAATGCTCATCTACTTAGAACTTTAAGCGTGAAGCAAAGGTTTGTGAAGTTACTTTAAAGTTTAACTGTTCTAACTTTACATCGGAGCATTTTACTTGTTTAAAGACACCTACTTGAGTTTAGTTTGTGTTTAACAGCGCTTTAAACAGTAAATTGTTTTCAGATAGTTTTCATTTATAAACTTTACTCGGTATGGTAATTAAACTGGAAAATTATTAAAAAGGAAACTATGATGTGTTAGTACACTTTACGAATATTGTGTTTAACTTAGGATTTTTTTATTCTATTATAAAATAAACTGCCTATAAAACTGAACATAAAACACATAATAACCAAGATCAGATTTTGCACAAGGCTTAAAAGTATAATTTTGGAGTAGGGGTGCTTGTATACATTATTATAAGAATGTTTTCTATATTTTTGTATACTTTTTCGATGAAATGGCGACCATACAAAGTAGGTATTTTAAGCCAAGTATGAATGGAGATAATTGTAGGATGAGTTGCGCGATCTTGTAGTCTTGTTAGTGACTAAGGCCGACATATTCCTTAGACACAGCTGTTAATTAATAGCCCATACAGCTAATGGCAAACTAAGGGACCAACAGTTTATATTGGAATCCGAACCACATTTTCGCCTTGGTATATACGACTTGGTCTAATCATCAGGATAGTACTGCGGATAGTCGTAGTGCTCACTCGTGCGGACTTTAATCCACACCAGAGAGTATCGCATCCACAGTGCATGCCTATAAATATCCACAATTCGTGACCTCCTAGTATAGCTGGATTACAGGACGACGCCACCCGTCCCAGTCTTGTGTGCTTTGTCTGAAAGAACTTTGAAACTTTCGTTGTGTACACTACTTTACCTATGACCATTTTTAATTACTAGCAATCACTACCCATAACATCTAAGAGAGGTTATGTTTTCGTTTACAACCTCTCATTGCCGCTGACGGTTATGCCGACTCATTGTCCCAACTACCCACTCATAGTTATAAATTATTCTATTACCCACTCATTATAGATAAACTAGGGGAAACCCGTCGAAATCGACGGTTACTTTCAAGGCTTACGTTAATTCATCTAACTGCGATAAATTGGGTGAAATATACTAATTTTGAGCATTTAGCATTGTTTAAAGGGTAATAAGTGTGAAAACAATAATGATTTTAATTGCGTTAGTTGCCAAATTTGGTTGATCATTCAATGATTAAAATATTTCCCATACCGTACGTCATTTGACTCATCGGAGTTATTATTAGTATGTTGATATCTCTTCCTTTGGAAGAACCTTTAAATAGTATTAAAATCGTATTGGTGGGTCTTTTGTAGTTAAAAAATTCTGTGATTTCATCAGTGTAATATGATTTTATTTGAAAAGAAAATATTTTTTGGGAAGACATGTTCTAACTTCAAAGGGAGGTATGTCCGTTACAGTGTAAGTTTGATTTTCCTTCGTCACGTCGCGTCAGTTCATATCGTACATCTGTGCCAATGAATGAACCCTCTAGCATAGTTTTGAGAAATTTATTGTGGGGTTACTATTAAAGCTGGAATTCCTTGACATGGGGGATGTCAGTTTGTCTCAGCCTTATCAATAACATAAAGTTGTCAAAATAATCTCTCTACGGAATGTTAGGTGTAGTGGAATACTTGAAGTGAAGTTGGCTTTTATTCTTGAACTGTTAGGGGCCTCCTCATTTATATGGTCTTGGCGGCTTCATTGGCAACAAATAATGCAAATGACATAGCAATGGGACGTTTCCAAAAAGCAAAAATACTGTAAATTGGCTGTTACGTATATATTGACGTTTACATATTGGTAATCAACGTATCTTATAAAGGATTGTGTGATCTAGTTTTTATAAGGAATATGACCTTTCTGTCATGACAGTAGCTGCTTAAATCGTATTTTCTCTTTGTACCTACCATATTTTACAGCCAAAATGTAGTGTTATTTTCAATAATGTTACCAACCCAGTGCACCAAAGTCCGTAATATAGGCAGGTGCATATAATTTGTCAAGATGGGTACCATTTTAGGCAAGGTTTCTATGTTTGGATTTTATTAGACACGAAAAGTCAGGCACCAACCCGTACAATAGATATAAGATAGTTCAATAAGAAATAATTTAAGAATTTCTGTGGATAATTTCCACTGATTTCATAATAGAACGTTATATTGCAAAACATGACATGATAAAGAGGAAAATTAATTTTAAAATCAGAAAATAACATTGCAAATACTTATTTGGTACAATTCAGTAACCCAATAATTATGTGTGGTTTGAAATACAATTTAAAAATGAACAGCTGTTTTATTAAAAAGTATTATTCACATGGCCAAAATGTAAACAACTCTGTGGAGGGATCTTTAAAGGCTTCTGGGGCAGAGCCCTAAGGGATTTTGCTTAGTTTTTCTTTTGATAACTCATCTACAGACCAAGACCTTTCTTTGGACACCTCTACCAAGTTTCTACGCCCAGCCGTTCTCTCAAATTAGTGGGGACAAAGTTTCCAATAAAATATTTTAATTCCCCCATGTTAATCTTATGGGAGAAAATCCAACTTTGATGGCCTGTGGGGCAAAGCCCGAGGATTTTTATTACATGAATTGGTGAAAGGGGGCGTCTACACAAAAAATACTTTATTTTGACACGTCGTTTGTAAAAATCCGTCCATTATTAACGGAGGAGTAGTGTTTTCAAGAAATCGCCTTCACGTATTATATATAAGGATTAAATTGGGCTCAACAGCTAATCAGTTGACGTTCGAAACATTAAAATTTTACTTATTTTCTCCCAATCTTTGAACCTCAATGGTCCAATCTTGTACTGTAAAGTAACAAAAAAATACTGTATAGTAAGTAAACAATACTGTAAAGTAAGTAAACAATACTGTAAAGTAAGTAAACAATACTGTAAAGTAAGCAATTAATAAATTAACAAAATGGTGATGATTCGTAGAATAAAATTATGACAAGTGTCAAAAGGATATAAATTTTTTATCGTACTCAAAACATTGCAAGATATTTAAATAACTGGATACTGGAAGGCTTTATTTTCGATTTATGTACAAAGTTACTGTACCGATATAGTATACAAAGTGCCTAATATGTTGAATAAAGTTTGTGTTGAGAAAACTATGTTCATACATTTGAATATATCATGTAAAACAATATTAATGAGCCCAGTGCTGGAAAGTTTTATGTGGCTTACAGGCCTATGGAAGTTTAGCTCTTAACCAACTTAATGTTTACTCTAAGTTAAAATTACAATGCAGTAGATTATTCAAATTTCAACCACATTTTCTGTTATAATTAGTAAGTTTTGGTAGAGTTATTTATGGCATTATTAATTTTTGTATAAACTAATGTAGGTCATACATTTTACTATCTAGTTAAGAAATTTCCAAGCTAAATAGACTGATTGAGTGGTAGCTCTGAAACTTTGAGACTTTTTTAAAAAGTTGATTCTCTATCAAGCTTTAACTAAATTCCAGACCTGGAGAGTGGTGATCGTTTACTCCCCACTCTCTGTTGAATGATTCGATTCGATTTTCTTTAAAGTTTAAATGGACCTCGCTTTTAGCGGATTTTCAGGTTAGTTCTTTCACCATCAATACTTCGACTGATTAAATAAGCAGACTTGAAGGAAGAAAATGTGTTTATTTTGGTCCTTTTGGGGTTTCTAATTAATTATTTACATTAACACGCAACCCCAATATTCACGGCTTACTAAAACTATTTCAGAATAAATATTATTTGTTGTGTCACTAATTTTATTAAAATCGTTATGAGTTGTTATGTTTGTCAGAGGAAACTCATATTTCACCTTATAAGGATCAATTGCTTTTTGAATCTTTCAAGCATATCTTTTCCAGTTTGAAAAAGTTGGGGTAAATTGAGACACAATTTATTGCTTGCTTTTTCTGAAGAGCTAGAAAGGGGTTTGTTTCGATCTCCTCTGTAACAATAATTCTTCTCCCAAATAAATGTCGCCTAAAAGCCACGGTAGGTGTAATGCCCTTATTTGAATATCACAACAGCAATCACAACTACTTTGTGTTATTTATGTGTATTCACATGTTAACTACTGTACTAGATACGGGTTGGCTATAAAATTTTTTTAGACAATTTATAATATGTAAAATACAGACACCTTCTAGGTATTTACTTTAAAAGTAAATTACTTAGTCATTTTATAAAATAACTTTCTCTGGGTTAAAGTACAATTGTTTTTCACATAACATTCTCTTTTAGTGCATTATAGTTAGAAAATCTAATGTACTGTTTTGTAGTGTATTGAATTTTGTAAGGGTATTACATTGTTTCTTTTGTAAGATTACATTATGGTGTTTGTTCTAAGGATATAGCAATGCATGTTAGCATTTTTTTTTTAGAAGAATTCCGACAAGGCTAACATTTTTAAAGACTTGATTAATTACTTTAATTTACTTTAAATTAAGATACAATTGAGTTCGGAAATCAAAGTAGAAAAGTCAAAAGATAAAAGGGAAATGAAGTAATAGGGAAATTATTGAATCACCTTCCGAACGAAACGGAGCTGATTAATGCTCACCTACTTAGAACTTTGAAGCAAAGGTTTGTGAAGTTACTTCAAAGTTTAGGTGTTCCAACTTTAAATCAGAGCATTTTACTTGTTTAAAGACACCTACTTGAGTTTAGTTTGTGTTTAACAGATTAAAGTGAATTTCCTCATAGGGAATTAATAAGGAAAATTAGTTGTCAACCTGTTAATACTTAAGGTAACACAGTACTCAAATATAATTTTTTTCAATTTTTTTTTTATTATTTAGTTTTGTAGAACAGACTTTTCTGAACACGTAGATAATAAAAATTAAGGAAGAAAAATTATTTTTTTTAATTTTCAGCTACTTTTATAAACTATTGCAGCCTAATTTAGCATGCCCAAGGTCCTACTACTGTACTACCCGTGACAGGGGGTACTTTTGTCGTTTTCCGAAAGTCAAGTGGTTTTTAGTCAGGTACACTTTTCTTCCTCAATTATAATTCAATTTCAATAAAAATTGGTGTGTGTGTTCCTCATATAATAAGGAACAATAATACGAACCAGTTTCCATGACAACCTAAAACCTTTGAAATAAAAAAAAATATTTTATGTTAAAAAATTACAAAATATTTTATAAAATTTTTAAAATCATACCAACAATTTAATTTTGCTCAAAAACTTTTTTTGCTTCATATTATTGTTGGTAATAATGTGTTAAACTTATTACAAAAATTTCAAGTTGATAGGTTAATATTTGTAAAAGTTATGTGTACCTAAAAACTGCAATTTTAACATTGGCGGGATAGGGAGTACTGTGTCACCTTAATTTGCACTAAATGCAGTAAAGAATCTTTTCCTTACACTGTTTCGTTAAAATCTCACAGATCATTTTTGAATTTTCCAAACGCCTGAAATAGTAAAGGATAATAAGATTACATACGGGACTATAAAGCTTTAAACATGCTATAAACATTTGATGTCCCGAGGTTGACATATCATTTTATATAGTCTGAGGAGTCTATTTGTTTTATACTCTATGTACGTTCACATTGCAGCTCACAGATCATGTTGGCACTCAGAGTTCAGATGCAACAATGGAGAATGTCTACGTCCTGGATCCCTGTGTGACGGTGTCTTCGACTGTCAAGACCTCAGTGACGAAACAGACTGCGGCCCAGGTAAAGTTTATGAGGATAAATATAATTGTTATATGTAATGTAATTCTTATCTTTACAATAACTTTATGGATTCAATGACGAATATAGTCCTGAGTATTTTCAAAGCACCAAAGGCCGCAGTCGTCCATGGAGAACACATATTGCCTCCAACTAGCCCTTTTATGTTCCCTTTTCCCCAACTAACTCTCTTTGGTTCCATAAATTTACAGGTGGGATATTCTTCAATTCATCCACATCCTTCTAGACCTGCCTTTTCTCCGCATTTCTTTAGCATATTTTGTATTTCCAACCTTAGTTCACAAACTTAAGGCTGTTTGAGAGAAAGTTCCCCCTCTACTTTTTTTGCATTTTTGTATGTTACATCTGATTGACGTTTTGGCAAACCTCAGCTGTTGAACTATTATTTGAATGGCAGGTTTAAGTGGAGGTTATATACTTCTTCACCTTAAACCACATATTTTTATACTCTTACATATTTATATACTCTCTTGTAGTATTCTCCTCACCGGGTTCCGTCAGCTGATTCTTCCCGACTAAATGAAGTACACAATACTATTTGAGGAATGACTCATCAAAGCAACTTTTTCTTAAATATGTCCACTTTCCACCTTCCTGAACTATCCACACAGATTTGTGTTACGCCAAGAAAGGGAAATTAATTACTTTATGCAATGTAAATCCTTGAGTTCAAGTTAAAAAATAAGACGAACATTCTTAAGAGGCTTCCTCGTTTATTCTTGCATTTGCTGTCCACACAGGCCGCGGGTCTGGGTGTGGAACATATCCAGCAAAGCAAGGGGTGAGTGCAGTACAAGGGTGAACTGTACTGATAAATGGTAGTGTGGCAAGTACGAAGATCTGAACCCACTACATCGCTGCCTTGAGTCTGAAGTGGCGCTACCAAATCACCAAATAAATTCTATATCGCTTGAACTGAGATCGGACCTTAATTACTATCAGATTTCTTCGTGTGAGAATTAGTGGAGAAAGACTCTAAGGGTTTCCAACAATTGCATATCTAATCCAAATTATTTTTCAAAATTAAAATTCAAAAAAATTCTTAATCCTTCTACATACCAGCGATGCTATTTTGTAATAGTCATGATCTTGTCTTCAAAGTGGATCGCGGGTTTATCTTAGAGGCTTTTATTCCACCAGTCTACAATGGGTCTTTAAATATATGTTAATAACCTTATGGTTCGGAACCCCCCTTTAACATGTTGGTTCACCTGTCTAAAAAAGAATGTCTCTTAGATATTGATTGAGATCACCTTACAACCATATAGCAATGAATGAATTGGCAAATAATAATGTTTTACAACAACATCATAGACAAATAATATATAAGTTTACTTTTATAACATTTACTTGTATTTCTTAAAAAAATTTTTATAAACATTAAAGTAATTGATGCAGCTTATCTCGATATATTTTAAAATGCATCTCTATGACACTTCCATTTTTACAATTCTAAGGAATTCTCAAAGACATAACAGATATGGACATTAATAATTCACAATTCAGCGAAATGCACTTGGCGAGAGCTTGTTGAAGGTAAGTGCAAAGATGGGAAAGATACGTGAAGTTTATTCAGTTTTCCGAGTGAGAATTTACCAATACTTTTGTATTTCTTGTTACAGTAAATATAAATTTTCCCTGTAAGTATTATCATTGGACGGCCTATACTCCGTATGGTGGAACCTGTCTCTAGACCCCCGTGTACCTATGGGGGATGGCCAATTATTGTTTAAGGCCTGGGCCAGTATCACGTAGACGCTGGGTAAGCGGCAGGTTCCATCATACAGACTATAAGTAGCAACATTTGTTAAATGTATGCTGGAATCCTAATCATGACGTAAACTAAGGATTCAGGGGAATTAATGTCTAGGTTTACCTTTCCCAAACAAAATGAAATGTCTTTCTGGTGATGAGAACATACTCTGTATTCGAGTACCCCCTCCAATAAAATTCATTCAAATATTATATAATTAGTAGGTGTAGTAACTCTTGGTACAGAATGACAATAACTTTATACAGTACTGTAGCTGGAAAATTTCTGTATTTACAAGTTATAATTGAAACAAGTTCAACCAAATTAATGATACATTAAATTAATTGTTCTAAAACAATAAGGTGAATGAGGGGTGAATTTAACGGAGGCGTCTTAATAGAGAGAATTAATTAGAAACCCCTAAAAGACCAAAATAAACACATTTTTCCCCTCAAGCCTGTTTATTTAATCAGTCAAAGTATCGATGGTGGAAGAACCACCTGAAAACCCGCTAAAAGCAGGCCCATTTAAACTTTAAAGAAAGGTAATCGAATCATTGAAAAGAGAGTGGGGAGTAAAGGATCACCACTCTCCAGGTCTGAAATTTAGTTAAAGCTTGATAGAGAATCAACTTTTTAAAATAAGTCTCAAAGTTTCAAAGCTACAGCTCGATCAGTCAATTTAGCTTGAAACTTTTTTAACCAGTTGATAGTAAAATGCATGACCCTCACATTTTAGACCAAAATTTATAATACTACGAATAACTCTACCTTAACTTACTAATTATCCAAAAAATGTTGTTGAATTTTGAATAATGTATTTTAGTTCTAGAGTAAACATTAAAGTCGGTTGAGAGTTAAACTTCCATGTAGGCCTGTAAGCCGCACAAAACTTTTCATCCCTGGGTTCATTAATATTGTTTTTCACCACACAACAATGTTTTTAGCCGTTTTACAAACGTTATTTGAGGCCGAAAGCTACGTATTGCTAACTATGCCAGCTGTCATCGTCATTTGGGGATTGAGCTGGTTTTTACATCCCTAGTAAAATAAGCTGTTCGCTTACTTTCTTAAAACATTAATTAATGCATTTTAAATACACAATCAGGATCGATGAATTTCAATAGACCCTACTTTTTGTTATCGCTGCTTAGCAACTACTATTGCTAATTCCCCAAATTATATCTTCACATAACTTTAAGGTTGTAGTTGTGTTGACTGTTACTGTGCATTATTATTCTGGTGAATAGTGGTAATAGGGTATAGTGTGGTGAAGAATAGCGTTCGTGCCACGGCCCAAAATGGGTTTCGGCCCTAGGAACGAAATATACTAACATGATGTGGTCAATTATATGAACACAATTTTCAAAACATAAACTTCTTTCCAGATGGTTACATTGTACAGTTACATACATACATAAATATAAATAAAGCCTTTTAATGATTCAAACATACGAGATTAGGAGTACGATAGAAATCTACATCTTTAACGTTTTCACACTTTTGTCATTTTCTTCTGCTGTACATTGATTAATTAACCTCTCTCATGACATAATCTCCTACATTACGCCTTAGCTTTTAAAATACATTCAAGGAAAGACTTTTGGATCTTGTAAACAAGATGTATTTCAGAGTTAATTGTTACTGTATTCTGGTATATAATTTTAACATGGACATGAGAGGTTAACTGTAAGAAAGGACCGTGAGGTCCTAAGTTCACCTCAGTAAAGAAGGATTTTCATTTCGTTTCATATTCACGAGACGATATTATCCTACAGTTACTGTAAAAAATGCTGTATTTTCAATGTAAATTTTATTTGTAAACTGCTACATGAACTCCATCAATTATGTTATTCCTTTCATTCAACTTCTAGATGTTGTAGGTTGATCTATATACAACGTATTATTTAAAATTCGGTATTGTCAGTCATTCATATTTGAAAACAATAAACAATTTTGTAAAAATTTTAAAATAATTTAGAACTAAATTTATATAACAAATGTCAAGCTTATTATTAAATTAAAATTGCAATAAAAGATAGTTTAGTTTCATTAGCAGTTGATATTGATGGAAACACAGAATCACAGACATATCTTGAGTGTGCATAAGTACAGTCATGTAACGAGACGACATCTTCCAAAGTGGTTCTACAGTAGTAATATTACAGTCCAGCTGAATGTTTACAATTTCACTTTACAACCCTTTTATTGCCTGTTCATCTCCTTATCCCGCATTGCGCTGCTCCGAATATAAATCGTTATTTACATTTTATATTAAAGAGTCCTTGCAGGGTTTAATGATTTCTGATTGTTGTGATTTATTTTTCAATCATCATGAAAGTACTTTTCCTGTTAAAGAAGGAAATGTTTCCTCTACTACGAGAAATGCATTTCCTGTTATAATTTTATTACATAATTATTTCTGGCTATCGTAGCCTAAATTTTTTTCAATTATTGATTGATTGGTTACTAACATTTAAATTCAATAATAAAAGCATTACGTTAATTTGTCGGTGTTCACACAAACAGTAGCTTGGTAAAATGAATTTTTTGTTATATTTGTCTGATTAATTAATAAATACCTTAACGTTTATTACGCCAGCTGCAATGGGTTGTTTTTACTTTCTCCCCTTACATAGGTATTGTTTTTGTCAACCTTTTCAAGTTTGAATTTTGGGTGGAATTATCGGTTTTTGAATTCCATCTATGGTCCAATTTAATGAGATTTGGTATGTGGGTAGTAATCCGTAGAAATTTGGATTTATAAAGGTGATTTTTCATAAAACCCACAAATCCAATTTCCACTAATATTGCTGTGTTTTAAAAAAGTTTTGCTTTTTAACAGTTCTTTTAACTCTACACAATTTGGTACAACCTCCAATGCAGTAAAATTTACGGCTCAAGTTATTGCAGCTTCTGATTTCCACCATCAAATATCTTAGCCTATTCAGAATATTCAATATAAAGGTAAATACAGTACCGGTAGTTAGAAACTTGCCATGATTTTTTTATTGATAAATCCTGTTTAGGTAATTTTATTTTTGATGCAGACTCCTTCGCTGACTGCGAAGACGGAACAAAGGTTCACAGGTACTACTGGTGTGACGGCTGGCCTCACTGTACACAAAACCACGCAGACGAACTGAACTGTGAGTAAACATTCGACAACATTTTGATTCTATTTTCTACACTTGATCTTTATATGAGCCTTTATCCCATCAAACACCAGCGTGTACTAGTAATTAATGATAAACTCATTAAAGGCCAATTTTATGTTTGCAGACAATATTATTACGACACTGACTCCATAATGTACATTTTAATTGTTACTACCTTTCGTAACTAAAATCAACTCCTAACTATTTCAGGCAAAGAGTGCAACAGCTCTGACGAGTTCAGATGTCCCAATGGTCGTTGTATTAGGAGAGCCAACGTTTGTGACTCGCAGTGTGACTGTGTGGTCAACGCTACAGATTCTTCTTGTGCTGACGAAGTGGATTGCGGACACGTGTATTCGGTGGACTATGGTGAGAACCATCTGTGAAGTTCCCGAAAATATTTTAAAAAATCATCTAAACTCAAGCTGAAACACTTTTTTTGAAGTTTTTCATTTTTTTTTTTGGGGGGGGGGTCAGATTAATTTGCGCTTTCTTCCATTTCTCTTTTTTCTTTTTACATAATTTTCTTCATTCTTTTCTAATTCTGATCTTCTTTTTTGTTTGGTTTTATTAGGATTTTTGTATCTTTCCTGTTTTACTTTTTTTTCTTTTCTTACTTTTTCTAACTTTAAGTATTTTCAAATTTTCCTCTTTCCTTTATTTCTTTACCAAGGTGATCAAATAATGGTTTGGGAATAAATTTGGCAATACACCTTTTGACTTACTTGCATGGTTACCAAATTTTTATTTAACAAAGTCTTTGAATCAAACATAAAATATATTGTTTTTGTAGGATGTATCTGGTGGCAGTATTTGGTTTACGAGGATTATGACTCATTGTCACATACATAACTTTAGATAAACATATAAAATGTGTAGTTACTTTTAAAATACTTCTTAGACTCTAGCACTAAAGATACTGATTGTTTTAAATTGAATAATTAACAGTATAAGATTAATAAATCAATTATTTCACATATCTAGACTAATCACACCTTTAAAACGAAAATTTTTTTAAAAATATTCAAATGGAGTAAGTAAATGAATGGCGTCCTAATGCAATTATTAGATATTCCAAAGTTTTATAAATGTATTGAATATCAATCATAGTTCAATGGTAGGTTTACCACTTACTCTCCAAAGACTTCTTCTCAGCCATCAATCCTGCCAAAGGTTAATTATAAGAATCATCAAGTCTTTAATCCATTTCTCAATTAAAAGTTTACTCATTATCTTTCTCTTTCTTAGAATTTATAAAAGTTTTGAATTATATTACTAAAAAATGTAACGATTTCATAATAAACCATTAAGATATAAATTAATAATAAAAGAGAACATAATCCATTAATTAATAGAAACCGATAGACCAAGGAAACAATATTAGATTTTTTAAATATATGTACAGGGTGTCCCACAGAGAGGTTAAAACGTATGATTTTATATACCTTAACCATAATTGCACCAAAAGTTTGAAGATATTTTGGTGAAAAGTTTAGCTTCCTATTCGTAGAAACTAAATTATGTAATTTAAAATATAAGCGATTTCCTTCCTATGGTATTACGGTCATAAGTTATTACTTAATTTGTTTACAGCGTTGAAGTTTTGACTCTTGTCGTTGATCAGCTGCTTATTTAAAGAAGATTTCTCAAGCCACAAAAACTAACCTTCTCAACTGCAGTTTTACTGAAACTGAAGTTGGGGAGATGACTTTAATCTTGAATTAAGTTTTGTTTCGTGGAATATTGATCTTATGCAGTTAGTTTATATTTTACAACACTACCAGTTTCTAACAAAATATTTTTCACCTGGTTTTCACTACTAGGTGATTCAAATTGTGGATGAAACCTGACACTGCTTTGAATAGACAGCCGAGTTGTGTAGTTGATTTATGTCATCAATGACGTCATTGCTGAGAAATATCCTATACAGTAAGTATTAAATTTGTTACTCTTCCTTTTTATACAGGAGTTGCTGTGTGTGAGTTAGGGGTAGCTCTAGGATGTTTTGCCCCTCCATTGCCCCAAAACGCAGGCAAAGTCCGTTGTATTCAACCACAGTATCTGTGTGACGGATCCAACGACTGTCACAACGGCAACTTCTTATCAGACGAATTCGGTTGTGGTAAGTATGATAACAGAAACTTCAAATTCATTAGTGAAAAGTGAGACTTATTAATAAAACGAAGATGTTTACAATATATAAAAATAAATCATTTATGGATTCATCTTCATCAACCATCTTCATAAACTTAAAAAATAAATACAACTTATTAGTGTTTCAAATTACTGCCTGGCATATGCCAGTATTCTAACAAAAGATGAAAACAGCGTGAAATGTAAAAAATAGGCAACATCAACACATTTAAATGCTACGGTACGTGATCATTGTCCAAGGTTGACTTTAGCTATAGCTACATTGTCAATAATGCGTTGTATCTAAGTGATAAGGAACCCACAAACCCACAGAGCCTAGCCTAAATGTATGTGTAAGACCGCTTTTGACTAGACCAAGCAGCAAGCTTCCAAATGTAAATGTAATACTTCAATCATTGTCATTCCAGGGACCGAGATATCCAACAGAGTGACCGAGGTTGCTGCCAACTTCAGATGTCTCGATGGTCGCAAAATGCCGGTGATCACCCGATGTGACAAGAAGATTGACTGTCTCCACGGCGATGACGAACTCAATTGTCCTGGTAACTTAAGGAATCCCATCTTAATCTCGTAGATTCGACAAGGAAATTATTTTTCATTAGTGTAATTCCATTGTTATCAATGAGTTTAGTTGGAGGATTTGTTGCAGGCAGTCACGATTGTTAAAATTGTTACATAATGTTATGGAATTTAGGATAGTAGAACCTGTCATATCCGACTATGATGGGACAAAAGGTGGAATTACAATGAGCAAAACAACTTTTTAGCAGGAAAAGTACATTATTTCACAAATTTTTACGATTAATAGCAAAAAAGTCCTGAAACTCTCCCACGGTCATGGAACACGTTAATTGTATTCTGCGATTGTGGTAGAACCCAGAACATCTTCCGCGATGGCAGAAATATCATAATATCGCACGATCACAGAAACTTCATCGTCGTCATTCACGATTGGGGTAAAAGCGTGAATTTCTTATAATTTATTTCCATAGCCCCAGGGTTGTTATGACAAATAATGGGTCAACATACCTCGCCAGACAATCCTTGACAAGGCGCAAGTTTCAAACTATACTACTTGTAAAGGGATTGTCTGACGAGGTATGTTTGGACATTATTTGTCATAAAACAAATTATGCTTTATGACCACTCGTACAACTTTTTAGAAATGTGTAGCTTTTAAAAGGACCTAAGGTCAGATATCCCGATAAGGAGGTTATTGAGGGGTTTTACTAAATGTAAAATTCCAACAGCTAGCTTACCATCACAGAAAACCACATATGCCTGGATATACTTTGCAGTGTCCTCATTTTAATAGCTGACAGATCCTTTCATTTACGCCTCTTCAAACAAATTTATCTTGAGCAAATCCAAGTTCTATCAAACTATTAGTCTATATTCATTCAAATTTCAGGTTCACAACTTTAATGTCTAAAAAATGAATTAACATAATATTTAATTTATGTTTAAAATTATATAATGTTAGGACTACATTATATGAAATCTCATTCATTTACAGATACTCAGTGCAATGAGACGCAGTTCACATGTCTCAGTGGTCAGTGTATAGACTTGTCCCTAAGGTGTGATTTGGTCTACCACTGCTACGACCGATCAGATGAACACAACTGTCGTAAGTAAATACCAATACTAACAGTAATCAGTATACTTCCATCAATCGTTATCAGTTTAGCAGCCCCGTTATCTCCCAGGTGTGCTAATATGCCTTTTACCACCTGTTAAAACTCCCTCTGAAAGCATTATTTTCTTTTCAGCTTTAGGCATTCCTTCATAATGTCTCGCTATTCTCACCGTTGTCTTCTAACTGTCCTATCCTCGCCAATTTCTCCCTACATCCATATTTCAGCGACTATATTCCCATCATCCGTTTACACGTGAAGTCTCGCCATTTAGATTATTTGCAACTCAGTCACTTCAATCTGTTGTATGATATCTTTGATTGTGGTCGATCTCCTGTTTTTAACACTTTTTTCAGGAATTCCATTTCTTAAATATTGGTGTTTTATTGTCTGCAAGCTCTGACAGGACTAATAGTTTTTATTAGATTAAACTGTGTATGTTAGAGAAATGAAATATATATATTCAAAATACTGTAGGCCTACATACTGTACTTATTATTTATTGAATATTTTTTAAGTTAAGTAAATTGCAGTGGTTGTTTAGTAAGATAAATGTTGTTATTTTGTTTGATAAAGTTTAGGTATATTGTTTGGTAGAGTGAAAGACTTTGTTTCGAGTAAATTCAACAACTCTACTTTTCTGTGGACTATAATTGGCATGAATGGCTGTAAATCTACCTATATTAAACACCATTGTTCACTTATAGAGTACCATAATCATACATTTATCAGCTAAGATTCATAAAAAATAATCACACATTTCAGAGCAAATTTTCAAACTTAAAAATCTTATTCTCTTAAAAAACTTCTCTTTGATTTTTTACATATAAAAATTCAAACCATATCTGACACCTATTTGGTGATTCATTTATGTGAAGACCACAAAGTTGTCGTGTTAGTTTTCTGTCTAAGATTCATGTAATCATGTATTATTCATTCAATCGCTTTGTTAGAGGCTCTGTAACTTCTAAAACACCCTACAGGAGCTCATTGTTTGTGAGAACAAAGCCCTAAGATGCCATCATTATGTGCATACATTATCGTATGCAACTAACTAATTTCCTACGCTCTTATAATTTCACATACACCATTACGGTAATATAAAAACTGCTTTTATGTTGTAATTTGAAGTCCAATATTTATTGAAATGTAACTGTACTTCCCACCTTAAATTGGGCAGTACTTAAAAAAGTAAAAATTGTATTTTCATAGTTGACCCACAAACCAAAATAATAATTTTGATTAGTTTATCAAATGAGTAGAGTTGTAAGAAGTATTAAACGTAGTAAAAATACCCTTAGGTAATTTTTTAGTTAATGTTATTTACCTCCACTTTAATGGATGGATATTTTAACGTACCCAGAGATTAATTTTAACAATCTAAAACTACAAACACGATGAATTTCATTGGCCGATTCAGTTACTCAGTCTTTATGTTAATCTTAGTTTGTTGGCTTCTCATCACATAAATTAAATTAAAATTACACACAATTTACTAAAAAAATGTTGCGGTATATTTCGAGTTTACATCAAAACCCATCTTCAGCCTCTGGTAACAACATATCAAGTAAATAAACTATGATACGGAAAATAGTTTTAAAAACCCCGGCCATTGACTTATTTCAGTAATAATAATATTATTATTATTGTTAATAATATTATAAGTAAGTAATAATTACATAATAATATAATAAATAATAATACAATGCTTGCATAAACAAAAAATTGATCCATAACTCAACAATAAGTATCACCGTGGGTACACAACCTCGTGTAACTTTTAGAGTGCGATTCCCGCAAATCAGTTTTTTAACATTTTTAACTACTAAATTTGATATATCTTTAAAACGGTTTATGCTACATGATTCAAATTTTTACCAAGTGATAAGAATGTTATTATCTAAATAATTAGGTAGAAAATTGTAAATGTATGTCTATTCTAAAGTAAAAAAAGATTTTTTAATTTCCACAGAAAACCAATTTCTTTTTTTAAAATTACAAAATGACCCATAAAAAAGTAATAAATCAATATACTGTTATAACTCTACCTAATTATTTAGAGGGCATTATTCCCTGCAAACTGACGGTTTAATGATTAAAATCCAATAATTAGAACTGAAGTTATATCAAATTTAGTTAATTACCTAAAAAAAATATTAAGAGTGTACTTTAACAAAAAAATTACTTTAAACTATGTTTATACCTATTCTTATGCCTATAAAACACATGGCATAAGTTTGAAAAACCTAGTGATAATGTTAAGGAAGTGAGAATTTTCACTGCCATATCTTACAATAGCACCATCAATTCTTCATTAGACATTAACATGTCACAATATTTTATCAAATGTATCCCAAAAAAAAATTAGAGCTGAAAGTACACAGTGGACGACATTAACGTGTTTCCTCTGTACCTCATTTTTCTGTGCTGTTGTACAGATGACACGCAATGCCCGCCAGCCACTCACCGATGCCTGCTAGGAGGCCAATGTCTACAGGAGACCAAATGGTGCGACTACTATCTGGACTGCCTAGATGGATCTGATGAGGCTAATTGTAGTAAGTATGCAACAATACGACACAGTAAGCACCCAAGTCACAAATAAATTACTTTTGAAAAGCTAAGGTCATGTTGTATGAATAAAATGTTCTATCTTTGACTGTAAATAATCTACAATGGAGTTGATACTCTAACTCAACAATATGAGTACAGTATGTTGATTCGAAATAATAACTCCATTGCTCTCCCAGTGAGTGTGTGTTATTAAGAAAAACGTAAATTTTTCTTGAGCTGTTGACAAGGTGTGGTGTTGGTTTTTTGTTTATTTAGAAAGTTATTGCATTATCAAATAGATCAATCTATTGGTGATAGATAAATCAGTATTAGGACGCTCTATGACAAGCTCATTCAACAATGTTTTTTTTTTTAAGTAGTTACATCTGGCCTACAAAGATGGGATGTTTTTAGAACCTATCTCAAGTCAATGCTACAATAGTTTTGTGCAATTGTAACACAATGGGTATCAGTTACTTCATCATTGGAGCAATTCTAGTGATCCAATAAGTGGGCGTGTTTATTCATAATTTTTAACATTAAGTGTGTAGTATGTATTTTACAAAAGCTTTTAAACAGGACGTAATTATTTAAAAAACCAAATCTTTAAGTGTAAATCATTAAGGATCCACATTCAACGGCACAACTTGTTTTAAACGTTGAGTGGTCCGGTTGTCAAGTTAATATGACTGCTGTTCTGGTTTTAGCCAAACTAATTTTCAATTCTGCTCAAGCCTTGTTGAATAACCCAATATCAGGATCACTCGAACTCCATCACTCGACAGTTACAACAGGGCAATTTGAACTTTTTATTTATATTTCGTTTTTACCCCAGGTACTGTTCCGTGTCAACCAAGAGACTTTGCCTGTGATAACGGACAATGTGTCAGCGGACATCTCAGATGCTATAGTGACGGCAAATCAAGAAGTGGTTGTGCTGATAATTCACACCTCAAAAACTGCAGTAAGCATATATATATAATTATATATATATATAATTATATTAATGATAATTCTATTATCAAAGGAATTATTCATATTCTGCCAACACATAATTAAGAATCGGTCCAAACGATTTATTTGTATACTAGCTGTGTGCCCGTTCTACGCACGGGGATCTTATAGTAGTCAGTTGAAATCTTCTTATATTAAGATTAAGAACAGCAATTAGTTTGCACATTTGCAGATATGCTGGCAAAACTATTATATATAAACCTTCGCAAATACAGTATCTGACAGTAAGCCAAAATAAATGCTTCACAATTAAATGTCACCCGGATCGTGTTGGTCCATATGTCCAATGATTAAACTAAAAAATGTTTTATAGATCCATGAAGCGTAGCCCTAAAGTAGGCCTATAATTGAAAGTTACTTTCCACATCGGTTAACTTAAACGTATTTAAAGTACTACCTCAACCTCACCATTTAACTCTTTATTCCGGTTGACATTTTCAGTATCAAAGGTGCTCTTGTCCATTCCGTGAAACACTGAGAAATAAGGACATTAATTCGTTACCAACATACAACAAAACAACACAATACAACAATCCAACAAAGGCCACGAACTATTGATACATAAACAATATAAAGGCGTAAACAATTCATGATGGTTTGCCCAACAAATGTTTTACTCAAATAGGTTATCATTTTCTTAGCATACCGGGTAAGCTAAGATTTGGAATCCAGACAGAAAAAGCAAAACTATACAGAGTTAAGACATCACTTAAATTGAATACGGACGGCTCTAATAAATAAGGTGCAACACCAACGATATCAAATTTGTAAACTACCGGTTCTAAGGAAAAGAACCAGTACCTACGTAAGAACCTACCTAAGAACTATAGTAAATTGGACCAATTAAATACATTAATATCTAGTCCCGAGGTTATTGATCTCTTGCTTTTGGATTTTCTCGTAAAAAGTTATAGCGCAAACTTATCGGTGTCAGTTTGAAAAAAGCAACCTTACCCAAGCAACTTTTTGTTATTTAATAGATTACGCATTCTCTAAACAATGATTAGTATATCTATTAACATTAGAAGGAAATGTGACGAAAATCACACAATGTTGGGGTTTTGGTCATTTGTAATTTTATTTTTTAAGTAGGTAGGCCATGTATTCTATGGAAAAGTACCGGTATCAAGGATCGTCGTCAAAAAGGTTGTTATGAATAAATATGTAGGCTTACGTACCCAAGATATGAGCTATGGGCCTATTGGCTGTATGGTCCAGCGATTGCATCACACGGTGAGTAGAAACAGAAAGTGACACATTGGAAAAGCGAGTTTAGCACTTCCTCTGTTAAACCTCTGTTACAATCACCCACTGCAGTTGTGATTTTTTACTTTAAACTTTACACAACCGCCATTGAAGCGCCGTCAATGAGTGGAAACCTTTTTTGTAAGCTATTGGCGACGATCATTTCAGTGTCACAGCCCTATACAACACTGATTCAAGGTCTTCTTCTTTCTGGTTGTCAAAACTCAAGAAACATTTTATACTCAAAGAATTTCTGGTACCGATTTGGACGATGTCTAGTTATTTAATTTCATTTACGGTTACACTATTAGACTATATTATTGCACTTGCGATTAATTAAATCCGTTATGTAAGAAAAACGTTTTTAATCTCACTTGGTTGGGATTTGCTTTCAAAACGTGATTCGAAATAGTTGCGGTAATTGTAAACAACATTTGTAAACATGTCATTGACAGCTAGAAAAAATAATCTTGATCCGAACAGCTGTTCGTTATTTCATAGACGATTATGTGATAAAAATTGAACGGAAATTTGACAAAAATCGCACAAAACTGCATTTTTGAACGTCCGTAATTTTATTTACAAAGTAGTGAGGCTATATTTAAATCACTAAAGACACTCTCGCCAATCCAGTGAATACATTAAAATGACTTGGATCTTGATATGTACTCTGGTTTTCACGGAGAAGATTGCGTAAAATGCCATCTTGAGTGTTACAGACAAAGGGACAGACAGACAGACAGACAGACAGACAGAAATTGAGATAAGACTCGTTTCTGCTTCTTTAATGTATAAAACGTAAAAATAACCTAAACGTATATAATTCTGAGCAATATACAGACAAAACTCTAATTTTATTTATATAGATAAACAGCAAAACTACAGTACTAGTTCTGTCTTAAACAAGAACGGAGAGTTTACTTCAACAAACCACTAACACATTTTATGTCGTATGTAAACCATAATTGATATTTGGTATCGAATAACCATATTGCAAGCTCTAAAACTATTTCAACATGAACAATATAATGGCCAGACTAAAAGATTGGTTGATAATGATAACAATAACAGTTACTCAACAGTACAACACTGAATCTTTATTGTTTCAGTTTTGTGTAGAAGTTATTAAATAAACCTTGAGTTGAAGTTCCATAAAGCTATAATCTAATAAACCATATCGCCAAAATCTGATTCATACTGTCTTCCATTAATTTGTCAACAATCCCCATCATGGGAAAACATCATGGGTGATATTTATTGGGAAAATCACAAAAGCTGCAATCACTTTTGAACCTTAATGTTTACAGAGTAGGTTGTATGATTTTGTTTAATGTTTAAGGGCTAAATTAAATTTTAATAAAAATCGTTGACGACTTTAGTTTGAAAATCCAATATTTATATTATTTTAGGGTCGTATGGGAAAATCGTGATTAAAAAATCTAAACTACCAAAAAAACTCTATTGGATTTTCTCCTCCTGATATTTATTGGCTATAGCTGGAAGGAAGATGTGTAATTTTAAATTACTAGTGTACCGGTTGCTCGAATTCGAGCAATTGCTAAGTATTACAGGCGTTATTTTAAAACGAATAACAGTCATAATTTCTAAAGACTTTAAAATATTCAACTCAAAGATTATGGAAATACTCAAGATGTACAAAACAGATCAATACAATCAAAATTGTTTGTAAATATCTTATCATATTTCAAAAGCTGATCTTGTTTTTTAGTGTTCTAGTTTTTTAGTGTTATAAGTCAGTAAATGTTTATAGCAAACTGTTAAATTAGCAAACTTATTGACTGTTTACATTTAACATATGTTCTTCTTCTCACTTTTAATTTCTGACAACAGCTGGAGTTTCATAACAATTTTTGTTTCCCATGTTAATCTTATGGATAAATACGATACTTTAAAGGGCCCCAGGGCCTCACTCTCTAATTATTTCCCTAAAAAGAAAGTTTCCTGCACAACTTCACGTTACGCTCTTTCCAATGACACCAAAAACATATCAATCGGTTGAGTAGTTTCGGAGGAGTAATTGTCACAAAAAAACTGCTTGCGTATTAAACAAGTACTAGTGAACCTGTGCGGCTCAATGCCCCGCAAAATAACATATATGAATTTAGAAAACAAATTCATCGTATTAGGCCCATATATTGATTCGACGTCGAAAATTAAATACAGTAATAATGAAGCCTTGGAAGGGAAGCAGTCCAGCCATTTTCTAGCTGTAGCCTATATGTATTGTATTTAGTAAATTAATAAGTGTTCAAGTTCAAGTATGTTATAGGCAGCGAGCAAGGTTGTAGGGTAGTAATTTTTAAAAGATTTTTAAAACACATTTAACAAAACATTTTATCACATCAAACCAATAGGCCTATGTAGCATATTTTGAGGGTCATAAAAATGCTGCTTGAAGAAAACACACTTTTAAAAATAAACACTAAAAAACTATATTTTTATCACAAAAGCACTTTCATGAATACTACGATTTTAGCCTTAAAGTTACCTTCAGGAAGATTACCCTGGTCAGAGTTTTCCGTAACGAATATGCATATCCTATTAAAAGATGTAGCCTTACTTAAAACAACACATAATATAGCGCTGCAAATGCCAAAGGTAACAGAAATTAGCATCTTTCCATGTTAAAAGGTAAGTTTGTTTCAGACGGTTAATTTTTATCCTCGAAATCAAAATATGTCCCCACTCACTTGTTCCAGTTAAGACTTTACATTCTATTACGTTGTTAACCATTCTGATCACATGAAGCCTTGTGCCATTATTGAGGCCCTTTTTGATGTATTGATATTCCTCATCAATAAAACCACTGCCCCCTTTTATTAGTCTAATCTGTGTCTTGGCAATCCACTGACCTCTATATTATACACTCAGTTGGATTTTCTAGATGGGTGTCTCCGCCTTCGTCTGTTTTCAAGGACCCACTATTCTTTCCCTTCGTATACTGACAATTTATTACCTGACTTGTCAAGTTCATGTAGTAATTCAATACTGTTAGTTTATAAAGAAAATTAGATAAAAGTTACTTGGCTTGGTGCTTTCATAACTGCAAACTCAAAATACACCCACAAATTAAAAAGAATCAAGATATTGGTTAAAAAAACTATGTTTGTGTAATAATATTATTCACATGAAATAGATGATTTGTTTGATTTGTCGATCAGCTGTTTAGTTTCAAATGAATTAATAATGTCAAAGATTTGTGATTTAAATACACAAATTATTATAGTAAAGTTTTCTAAATCATGGTAACTTATCCTCCACTAAATTTTACTATTCCCAGCATTAAAATAAAGTAGTAAGATCCATTATGGGTAAACTTTAAGGCACACAACCCTCGATTGAAATGTAGTATATATACATTAAGAGTCATAATACACAGAAATTATTATGTAGTAGACTTTGACTATTTTCAAGTAACAAACATATGTTTCTGTAAATAAAAATTATCTCCCATGTTATCCTTATGGAGAAATACGAAACTTTAAAGGGCTCCAGGGCCTCAATCTCTCATTATTTCCCTAAAATGAAAGTTTCCTGCACAACTTCACGTTACCCTCTTTCCAATGACACCAAAAACATGTCAATCGGTTCAGTAGTTTCGGAGGAGTAATTGTCACAAAAAACCTGCTTGCGTATTAAATAAGTATATATATATATATATATAATATAGATAGATACTTTAAAATATTTCCGTAACATTATAAATACATTAAACCACTAATAACAGTATGCCATTGCAGTGGTTTCGTGTGGATTATTCTATCAGACAGTGCTTTACTGTACAAAGCTTAAAAATAGGCGTATATTGATTCTATAACTTTTTTCATAGAGAACTGGACTTGCAGTGAAGACCAGTTCAAGTGCCGCAGTGGTCCGTGTGTCTCTCGTACTCTACTGTGTGACAACAATATCGACTGTCCAGAGACTTGGGATGATGAGGACTTCTGCCGTAAGTTTTAATATATATTATAAAAAACAAAAAGATTTGGTGTTGCCTTGCCACAGGGGAATGAATATAAAGTAGAAACTTCCTTTAAATAACAATCATGAAGTAGGTCCAACTATGAAGGTAATTTTTCTAAAGCTTAAAATTTGAAATCCCAAGTCTTCCTGTTGATGTAAGGTTATATAATAGCTTTTGGGGTAGTTTGGTTTTTGAATATTTGTTGACATTTTTACCAGTTCTTACAAATAATGAAAACTTTATAATTTGTAAAATAATGACACTTGAAAAATATTTACCAGTACAACAATTGTATATGTAAAGTTATGAGGGGAAAATTTGAAATAAAACATCTTGAATTTTGAAACCAAGAGTAGATGGTGACACTCACTCAATATCCACAATAGCTAGTGGACAATATGTAGGTGATAATTAATATGGTTATTTTTTGTATGAAAAAATTATTTAAATTGTTTTCAGGCAGACCCGTTTGGTCAAGTCTGTGGGAAAATGTGCTTAATTTATGTTATAAGGTTTATGTCTAAAATTCTTGTTTGTACCCAGCGTTCCAGTGTTCTCGTTTACTACCGCAATGTGAGTGTCAAGATGTCCACATCAACTGCACGGCCCGTGGTTTAACAGATGTTCCAGCTGATGCTGAACCTGAGATCACCTGGTTGTAAGTACAGCTGATTCTGATAAAAAAGTTAATATTTTTTTTCATAAACATCTGGAACTTTACAAATTGTTGATATGCACATTAAACAATTGACTTAGGCTAGGCGCACACGAGCGATTACATATTTCGAGGCGACTATTTCATCTGCCGATCTGTGCATCATGTATTTGAATGGAAGCGCGCACACAGGCGATCGAAAATTGCGCCGATTTTAAAATCTGGGTTTTGCCACAGATTCGTAGGCGAGGCGATTGTTGCCCGAAAATCTGTAACGTACAGATTGTTATCAGTCCGCGCACACGGTCGACTAAAAAATCGACCAGTCGCTTGTTGTTCTCCACAGGAGTCAGTGAACTTCAGTGTGAGTTGTGTTCTTTTTTTTCCTAACAAAGGCCACAGCTGTTATAATAAAAACTGAAACTTTCAACAGACATTCTATAGTAATTAAAGAACTTTTTACTGTCATCACGTTAAGTGTATAGTTTATAAAACTGTCGATTTAAAAGTCTTACTATCGGATGAACCCAATATTTCAGTTTTCTTCTTTTTTCTTTGATCCAATTAGAAGATCACAAACACAGGTTAATTCAACAAAGTCCATTTTAGGATAGCTTAAACACACTCAAAAAATCAATTTCCCGACTAAAAAGTCGCTACGTGGGCGCCTAGACATAAATCAAAGGCGATTTATTTTTGGTCGATTTTTTTATCGGCCGATTGAAAAATCGACCGTGTGCGGCCAGGCCTTAAATTAAATCGCATAGAAAAGAAACTACTATATTTTCAAATCTGTACTTACTGTTTAGCCACCACAGTCTTTTCCATAATCTGTCCTGTAAGACCACAAGGATACATGCAATAGATGTGAATTCACAAGATGATAAAATTTATTATTTGGTATAACAGTGGTTATTGTGGTTATTTTGAAAAAATGAATATTGTTTCAGTTACTTGGGCAGCAACAAACTAAACGAGACACTGAACAACAGTTCATTTCTTCAGCTTGCTAGACTTCTGTATCTGTAAGTAATGGACCTAGACTGCAATTAAGATACACAAAATTGCAAATGTACTAAACACTACAGTAAAAGAAATTATAAAAAGGCGAATTATAAATTTTACATGCGAAAAGTATATAGAAATTTATATGAAAATATATACAAAGATATGAAAAATTAGATACGTTTTACAGTGTGTATTTTTGTGCCACCCTGAATGAATCATAGAATTTTGGAGCTCTTTATGTCCTGAGATGCCCATTTAAGTACCCCTCTGCATTGATGTAAATTGCTTATTTTGTCAACTATGGAAATGTTTTATGAAGTCTAACTGAAATGGCATCATATTGTAAACTGCTGCGTCTTTTATGTGACGTTAACTCTTTATTATTGCAAAGCCGGAAAACTTTTGAATGTTGACTGTAGCACATCCCGTGAGTGGCTCGTGTAACTATGTTCTTTTTAAAAAAGATTTGGCTACAGCTAGTCCACATATGTGGAATTTCATCTCCATGATTAAAAGGTTAATGGTTACACTAACTCGTTTCAAACTAAAGTGTAATCAGTGGCGGCCCTAGAGACTGCAGGGCCTAAGGGGAAGTTTAATAGTGGTTCCCTCTTAATATCCGAAATACAGCTGTGCCCTGATATGTGCGGGGCCCCATGCACAACCTTGTTCACCTTTATGTAGGGCCATCTTTGATTGTAAAGTCAATCTTCATTAGCCATGTATTTTAGTACAGTGACTGTGAATAGTACGTCGCAATTTTTACTGTACATCGGGAGTTAGGGATGAGTGTTGTAAATAACGAACACAAGTTATATATTAACTGCTCAGAGGGCCGCAAAGGATACATGGTGTTTACTGGGCTAAGACAAGGTGTAGACTGACGTGACGAGAGGGGATTTAGGAGAAAGGTGGTGCGATGTACGACATCATGGGAATAGCCATGAGCTCCTTTTTTTGAAACATCACCTGATTTTGCATACTGCCAACATGATCATAGATTATGGTATTACGGTACGAGTATCAAACTATGGTAACATTATGGTACAAATTATCAGAATATTGTACAGATTGTTGTGATTAGGTTTGACAAACTTTTTTGTCTTCCAGAGATCTGAGCAACAACAGCGTCACTCAACTTCCCCCCAGTATGTTTGTTTCTCTGTGGCGACTTACTGTGCTCGACCTACATGATAACCAGCTGACCCGGCTGGCCAATGGGACCTTCAACGGACTGGCTAGCCTCAACGGATTGTGAGTCCTGTGATTATTATTTACTGTATAAACGAAATTTCAATTAAAACAGCCTCCAGGCAATAGATTCATTATTATGTCAAGTAACACTAAATTTTAAAACATTTTCCGGACAGACTGATGCACCCATTGTTCCTTAAGAAGGATTTGATGCTAAAATGCAAAAAATACTAATTTAGTAAATTTAAAAATTTCCAAAATGAAATAATCAAAGACCAATTATTAACCTATAAACATATGTTGAAAAGATAAAAGTACTGTATATGAATTGGGTCGGCATTTGAAATTATTACCCTAGTGGAAGAGATCAATATATATCAATACAAAAATTGTATATTGATACTTATTGATACGTATGTGTATTTGGGCCAATACACATCAATACATATCAATACAAGTAAATAGGATCCGAGTCATTAGCTTATTTGAAAATAATTTGTAGCTTGTTAAAAAACCATTTTTAATTTGTTTCAAAACATTAAATAATATCAACTATGCACTAAAAATAAAATAAAAATTAAGAAGTAAAAAAATTCTTGGCAAAACGTTTAGTGGGTTCCCGCGATTTGAACCGGGGATTCCAGCATGGAAGCCGGTTGTCTTAGCCATTACGTGCTTACACCACGGACGCTTCATGTTGGAGTGAGTAATGATAGCCATTTTGAATGCGAGAAGCTGTGTTAGGCCTCATAATTAACTTGAAAAAGATTTTCAATGGCATTTGTGTCATTTCAAGCATGTACCTATATGCTTTAACATGTTTCAAAACTGTTTTATTACCAGTTCAAACTGTTTTCTTGCTACTTGGGTGATATGAATAGTGTCAATACAATTTATTTTTATTGATTTCTAGAAATAAGGAATTCAATAATGAATTTGTAAGGCATTTTTATCCCTAACGATAACCCAATAAGCAAAAAAAAGTTTTAAAGTTGTCGAAAGCTGTATTACAATAATTGTTGTATAACAATTTTAAAACATTTTGATATAAACTTCATATTACAACAATTTTGATATAAGATTGAAAGAATTTTAAAATTGATTAACAATAAGTTTTTTGGAGTTGAAAAAAATAAGTTTCAATACGAGCTGTAACTGTTTTACAACAATTTTAAAATTGTTTTACAACCACTTTTTTGAAGTTTAAGAAAATCAGTTTTAATACAAGTTGTAAACTGTTTTACAACAATTTTAATGTTTAGCAATCAGTTTTTGGCAGTTTAAAAAATAATTTTTAATACAAGTTGTAACTGTTTTACAACAATTTTAATGTTTAGCAATCAGTTTTTGGCAGTTTAAAAAATAAGTTTTAATCCAAGTTGTAACTGTTTTACAACAATTTTAAAATTATATATTTTTAAATTGCCTATATTGAGTTTTAGGTACCTCAGCTAACGCCTATGACCTAGAACTAGAGTTTTTCCTTTTTTCAAAAAATAACATTTTTATTACTGTTTATTTACCACAAAGTTTACATTGGTTTTTTGTATAATCCATAATGTTCATATGTGATACATTTTAGAGATATTTTGCATTTTATTTATCCGTATTGATGTCTATTGATTTATATTTACATCTAACATATTTAAAAAATATTCTCTATTGATATCAATGAACGATTTGTTTGCTCAATTGATCTATATTGATATATTTTATGTTTATAGATGTCTAGTGATATGTATTGACTAAGTTTTCAGTGATGTCTATTTGCTTGTATTTACTTGTAATGATATCCATGAACATCTATTGATATCACTAAGCATCTAGTGATATCAATAGATTTTTTCTATTGATTTCTATTGATGTCTTCCACTAGGGTATGTCCATTCAATTTTAGATTACTTCTTTATCATCATCGTATGTGTTATTAAATTACATAAAAGTACAAAATTATGTCAAATACCGGTAACACTTGTAATAAATATATTTACACTTATACTGTATAATCACAAGGCGGTAAATAGCCTACATATAAAAGATGGTTAAGTGGTGATCGATTTTGATTGGACACTCCAAGGGTAAAAATATTTATTTCAAGTGTCATATGACATATTTTTGTACTTCCATTCAATTTTAATTAAAATAAACTCAAGTGTGTGCTTTTGTTTAGATGGAAATGAGTAACTTTGATTCACAAATTTTAAAATTAGTTAAATTTTTGCCCATGTGCACATTATATATCTATGGTGCACTCTCTCATTCTTTTTTGTGTTTCTCTGTACCAATCAATAAAAAAAATGTAAATGGATAGGTATGACTAGGTATTTTGATACATGTACGTGCATCAGTTCTCCTCTACCATTATATACATGACTTCCACACTACATCGTTTAGAAGCAATTTTTTTAAATCATTGTGTGTGTGTGTAATTTTAACCTTAATATTCTACCATATGGAGGTCATAACAAGCCCCATGTTCAGACAGAGTCCATTAGACTGGATTTTCTTCCTTGCATAGCTGTATCTTCAGTAGTATAGGCTAGGGTAGTTTTTGAATGAAATAATGGCATGTTTCTAAAGAAAAGTTGTACGAACCCTTCAGTTTTTTTTTTGGGGGGGGGGGGGATGGGGGGAATGTACCAGGGATTAAAACTGTTCCTCTCACACTGAGGTTTGAGAAAGACATATTGTACTAGAGAAAATACATTGCAAAAAAATAATGCCTGTTTGTAGAACATTTTCCCTTAACATACACTGAAAACAGAAATGGCTATACAGGGTGTCCATAAAAAACGTTTCAGGACTTTGGGAAATGAATCCCCATACTAAAAGGAAGAAAAAAGTTTATGGGAAGGTATATTCGAAAATGCATATTAACCCAGATATCCGCCATTTTGTTTTTTATACAAAAATATTTTTATCTGTGAAGTTTTTTATTCGACGATTATGAAATTTGGTATACATGTTAACATACACAAGACCTATAATAGAAAAAATAATAAAGTTGTTCCGATTGTAAATTTCAAAATGGCGGCCGTTTTAATTTTTCTAACTTAAATAACTCAAAAACGGCTAATTCTACAAAAAAATGCCAAGAATACTTTTTTTTAGCATTTTTAATTCCCTATCAAACGATACCAAGATCAAAAAGATCGGACAAATGATAACTGAAATATAACGTTTTTTGTGTAAAAATAAGGCAAAAATTAAGGGTTCCCCGACTAACTTTGCCTTATTTTTACACAAAAAACGTTATATTTCAGTTATCATTTGTCCGATCTTTTTGATCTTTGTATCGTTTGTTAGGGAATTAAAAATGCTAAAAAAAGTATTCTTGGCATTTTTTTGTAGAATTAGCCGTTTTTGAGTTATTTAAGTTAGAAAAATTAAAACGGCCGCCATTTTGAAATTTACAATCGGAACAACTTTATTATTTTTTCTATTATAGGTCTTGTGTATGTTAACATGTATACCAAATTTCATAATCGTCGAATAAAAAACTTCACAGATAAAAATATTTTTGTATAAAAAACAAAATGGCGGATATCTGGGTTAATATGCATTTTCGGACATACCTTCCCATAAACTTTTTTCTTCCTTTTAGTATGGGGATTCATTTCCCAAAGTCCTGAAACGTTTTTTATGGACACCCTGTATATTATAATAGATACAAATTACAAACAAACATTTTAGTAAACAACTATACAAAGGTAATAATAAATTATTTTACAGGCACCTCCAAGGAAACAAAATTGAAGCAATTGAATCTTACGCATTCTACGGCCTGACTTCTCTCAAAACATTGTAAGTATTTCTGTATACATTTTTTTATGTCCTGTCAAATTCCTTAATTTTTTTATATTGAATGCATTGTCTTATTCAAGGTTATTCGTAACTATAACTAGTTGGTAATTGCGTTTTGCAGGGATCTTTCCAACCAAAGAGTCTGCGACATTCAGCCCGATGCATTTGTTGGCCTTCGGAGTTTAACTGGACTGTGAGTAATTAATAAAGTTTACGAAAATAAAAAATAAAAATAGATACTGGCAAATCTCATACGAGCTGGAGTGACCTGAGCAAATTTTACCAACAACATAAACATAATGGTCTAATGCGCAATTTTCTCTCGGTAATATCGTGGACGGATATTTTAATTGAATACTTCAATGACAAAATTAAAAATTAAAACACAATGTTAAATCGTATCCTTGACAAAAAAAAAACAACATACAGAAAAACCTTCTGTTTTTTTTAAAGTTCAATTACGAAGGAAAACTATACAGTATTTTAGTTTTAGTTGTAAGTGCCCTTTGAAAGTGGATACAATATGCACTAAAATCTTTATACAACAGCATAACTAATACTTTACTAAATAATAAATTTAGTTTAAATAAATAAATAAACTTAGTTTACTTTAATAATAATTCTAGTTTAAATTAATAATTTACCTTATTTCAGCTAATCTCTTGCTCTAATTATTACCTGAAATCACATTCCATCAAATCCTCCCCTCAACAGTACTGTATCACAATTGTATTAATATTTATCCATTTCAGAGACTTATCGAGTAACCAAATTTCCCATCTGAACCAAGGAGTTTTCTCGGGAATGCCGCACCTTCTGTTCTTGTGAGTATGTACGTATTCTTTACCGTACTTGGTTAGTTATGGGATAAGTGTTCTATCGTTAAAGACCAAGGAAAATCTAAATTGTAAGTCAACATGAAATATAATTATAATCATCTTGTTGCTTTAAAAAATGTAACATTGCAATCACTTAAATGCATTTAAACAAATGGGAAGGCTCTTTAATTTACTATAACATTACTACGGCTACTTTAACACAGGTACACAACCAAGGCATAAAAATTTAAGAACATTGTTTGATGGGTAGAATATGTAATGTACTAACTCTTGTGTTAATGAACACGTTAGCCAATGTCAGCTAGAACTAGAACCATTGACTATTGGATACTGGACCAGCTCTCGCCAACTTTTTATTGCAAAAGATCATAGCTCTGATATTTCCCTAGTTCCATCGGGTTGAATTGGTAAAGAGGTTTGTGTATTCGATAGAGATAAGTAGAATTTACATTGGCATCTCTTAGTGGCTCATACACTACAACAATTTTGATTTTAAAAACTGGCAACAAATGTAACATTATAATTAAATGTCTGTAATAGGTAAAGGTAGAACCAATAATTAAAAGCCAAATAGCCGAGAAAATCTGTGCTTAGTTTTGAACTATTAAAAGCTACTGGGGTTTTCAGGATTGAACCAAAAACACCACAATCATATTGTTAGACAAGAACCATGAACACTTAGCTTATCAGCTATTTTTCCATTCCATTTAGGGCCGCTATAGAAATGGGCCCAGGCCCAGGGGCGGAAGAATGTGTAGGTTCGATGGGGGTGCAAGGAACAGAAAAATTCTTTGCATGGAAAGGGGATGGGCAATATCATCTTTCGTGCCCATAGCACCTCACATGAAATCTGTGGGCCTGATTCCTTTAGCGCCAACTTTTTAACATATTCAATTAAGCTGTATCAATAGTTATGAACTCGTTTCATGAGATAAAAGCATTACGTACACACTAGTAGACTTTTGAATTAAGCTTTTATTTGTTTATCTTCTAAGTTCTTTAAACTCTCAGAGCAGAATATAACTTAAAACCAGCTTTACAACATTTGTTCAATCACCATTCTAAGTGATGTTGGTAGCTGTCTACAACATCGTTGTATATGGAACCTGTCACCTGATTCTCTGCCTAGGACTGGCCCGGGCCGTCCATATACCAGAACATGTCTCCTGATCCTCTGCCTAGGACTGGCCTGGGCTGTCCATATACCAGAACATGTCACCTGATCCTCTGCATATAACAACTCTGAATGAAATGTACCATGTTGATTTAGTTAGAATCCTATTCAGCCCAGTGACAAAATCCTCCCTGCAAAAGAGCTAAATGTAAATTTGTTTGTTTTTGAATTGATTGAGTAAATTCCAAAAAATATTTTAGAGACATCAGCAAGAACCACATACGAGTGATCGAAGCCAATGTTTTCAGAAGCACCCCTTCTCTCGACAAACTGTGAGTAATATTGAAGTTCCTTAATTCTTATATTTTCCAACAATAATATTATTTTGTTGGAATGCTGGTTTAAATGCCTGCTCCAATAATTAATTTTACAGCATTTTAGCATAGACAAATAGAATGAACATTTGTCTATGATTTTAGTCACGTTTCAAAAGCTTACACTATGTAATAGAATGTACCTAAGGCCATTTATGTGTTGGTGCACCCTAATAGAATTCTATCTAGGGTCTGTCTTTTGAGTTAATATCTTATAATATAAGATAAGAGTATAATAGCTTCTTTGAAATTCAAACATCAAACTACTCTAATCCAGGCTTGCTTGTACAAACATGAAGGAAGTTTGGTTTAGAGTTTTAGTTATTTTATTTTTAATGCCAGAGCCATCATGATTGTTTTGTTTTTCCTTTGAGGATTTTCATGAGCTTTGTAGTTTTAACGACAATAAATCATTAATTTTATTTAATTTTTATAACAGTTTATGTTTATTACAACCTTTTACATCATAAATTTTTCACATCATTTCTTTTACGATATTCATTTACTGTGTTAATGTATACTTGTTATACTACTGCGAAATATATATTTCAGGGTCACTGATGAGTTTCGATTTTGCTGTCTCGCTCGACATACAAGTCTTTGTCTGCCTCCACCAGATGAGTTCAGGTATGAATAGAAATATTAGAGAAAATAATTATCTCATTTCTGTTTGATAAGAATTATTTTACAGTTTTATTAAATCTTTTTATAAAGAGTTCACTATGTGTAAGCAAAAGCTATTTTACTATTTTATTATATTTTAATTATTTATATTATTAGGTGTAAGATGCGATAAACTTGAATGAGTTTGCGAACCAGCATGATCGGAACGGGGGTTTATGGGGTAAAAATTGGTTTTTCCCAATTTTGACCTTCCAAAACTAAAACATTTCCTAATATTTCTTAAAACCATTTTAAAGAGCATAAGAAAACAAATAATTTTGTATATTGAAGTGTTTTTGTTCGGTTATTGGCTATGGAGACTATTCAAAAAATTGTAAATTTATATTCCCTTGTTATTCTTAACCGTAGTAGTTTGCCTATTTATGGATGTATTTTAATCAAACTTTGTAAATTTATTTATTTTATACTAAGCTATTAGTATTTTCCTAAAACAAACTTTATTACGCTCCCTGCAGCAGCATACCTAGGTACTTGTTAAACCTAATGTCATTTGAATAGATTTAATTGAAAATCCTATCAGGTAAATTGAAATTTGCGTAGTCAGCAGGTTTGCTGCGGCAGTGGTATCTCTCTATTTTCACCACTATTTCACCTTGCTGATTCAGATTTGTTAACAAGACGAAATAAAGGGCAAATGAAGACAGATGGTTCTGCAGATGGCTAGTTGTTTTTTTATGTTTTTTTTTTTATAATTATTCAACTCCCTCCACCCGTTACTCAATTTTTTCTAAGCTCTTTTATTCTATCTAATCACATAGCGTGATTTAGTGTATATTTTCTTTCACAACTTTTCTGAATACTATGACAAGACTATCCGTCCCACAGACAAGAATTGCTGTGGATATTTTAATGAACACATCTTTGGTCTCAGGTTTCAGCTAGTTCACAAACCAACTGGATCTAGGGTTACTTTAATAAATGAGCTTGTTGGGCCGTGGCCGATGGGTGCAAGAGGTTTCAGATTTGTTGTTGGTGTAAGGAAGATGAAAATTATTCCACAAGGAGATGGAGAGGAGTACAATTATCTCTCTGACCCATACATACATAAAACCTGGAGGTCTGACTGGAGCACGGTGGAAACCTTAATTTATTAACAACCATCGTATGGATACACATTCTTTTTACAAATTCCTTCTCTTGTCTGGTGTAGAAAAGGGTTCTTTTGAATATGCACTAGAGGGCAGTAGGCAGTGGTTGAAAGCTCGTCTAAAACTACATAATGTGGACACAGACTTCTCTATTATGATTTTCATCCCTTGCTGTAGGCTAAATAAAACAAGTGATTGGAAATTTTTACATTTTTCTTTATTTTCTGTTTGTATATTTCTTTGTTATTTCGTCAACAGCATGACAACCCAAAAGGCCCATGTTAATTTATTTCAATTTGTATTTTTCATTGTTTTTTTATAATTAATTGTATTTTTTATTTCATTTTTTCATTATGTGTGCTTATTTTTGAGCTAAGTATAATTTCTAAAAGGATTCTGCACATTAACAGGCAAATTTCTTTCTAAAAGTATACTTATAGTGTTTCCATGTGATTCAATGAGCTGAGAAAAAAGGCTTTCAAGAAACATGAGTTTTCTAACTCTTCATGCTCATAAAA
This sequence comes from Macrosteles quadrilineatus, assembly GCF_028750875.1. NCBI lineage: Eukaryota > Metazoa > Arthropoda > Insecta > Hemiptera > Cicadellidae > Macrosteles > Macrosteles quadrilineatus. Next base: position 180,061,936 of record NW_026542594.1, read on the forward strand.
ATTGAGATATTCAGTTGTTTATACGTTTTTTGACTAAAGTATTATTTTGTTGCAGTTCATGTGAAGACCTGATGTCCAACCTGGTGTTGAGATTGTGTGTCTGGCTACTGGCAGGAGTGGCTACCGTAGGCAACATCCTGGTGATCGTCTGGCGCACTAGATACACCCATTGCAACCAGGTGAGCACACTTAGTATATCAAGCTGTCTAGAACAAGTATCAAACCCAGAAGTATAGATAGAACTACATTCATATTCATTTGAGATGGGGACGCCACCTAGTATATTTTAAACCCAAATACGAGTTTACGATGAGTGTAGAATTAAGTGTGATGCCTTGTACAGCTCGGTGGTACAGCTTTGTTACTGACTTAGACCAGCTGTTTCATTAGTCAGGACCATTTATTGAAAGCCCAATGATCAAGGACAGCTGGGCCCAGTTTTAGAACCATCAAAAAGCAACATACTTTTATCAGGATCGAACCGGCGACCTTTCAATTACCAGGCGAGCACTATAACTGAGCTATTATATTCATAAGTTAGAGTTGTAGCCAGTCAGACAAATAAACGGTATCGATAATCTGACACTCTCACACATACTTTCTCCCATAGCTTTCCAACCTCCCTTGTGGGAGTAACTATATGACATTTTATACTGCAAATCACAACATTTGCAGTAACTTTTTAACCATAGCTTTCACATCGATGGGAGTTTTTTTTTTTTTTTCACTTTCCACCATTTTTGTTTTTGTTTGTTTTATTCCATGCATGTTTCAGGTTCACTCCCTGCTCATCACCAACCTCACACTAGGTGATATCTTTATTGGCTCTTATGGGCTGCTGATAGATATAGTAGACTGTCACTACATGAGGAGTCTACTTTGTCCATGATTCTGACTGGAGATCAAGCAGATGTTATAGTAACTCCATGTTTCAGGTTCATTCCCTGCTCATCACCAACCTCACACTAGGTGATATCTTGATTGGCTCTTATGTGCTGCTGATAGCTATAGTAGACCGTCAGTACATGAGGAGTCTACTTCGTCCATGATTCTGACTGGAGATCAAGCAGATGTTATGGTAACTCCATGTTTCAGGTTCATTCCCTGCTCATTACCAACCTCGCACTAGGTGATATCTTGATTGGCTCTTATGTGCTGCTGATAGCTATAGTAGACCGTCAGTACATGAGGAGTCTACTTCGTCCATGATTCTGACTGGAGATCAAGCAGATGTTATAGTAACTCCATGTTTCAGGTTCACTCCCTGCTCATCACCAACCTCACACTAGGTGATATCTTGATTGGCTCTTATGTGCTGCTGATAGCTATAGTAGACCGTCAGTACATGAGGAGTCTACTTTGTCCATGATTCTGACTGGAGATCAAGCAGATGTTATAGTAACTCCATGTTTCAGGTTCATTCCCTGCTCATCACCAACCTCGCACTAGGTGATATCTTGATTGGCTCTTATGTGCTGCTGATAGCTATAGTAGACCGTCAGTACATGAGGAGTCTACTTCGTCCATGATTCTGACTGGAGATCAAGCAGATGTTATGGTAACTCCATGTTTCAGGTTCATTCCCTGCTCATTACCAACCTCGCACTAGGTGATCTCTTGATGGGCTCCTATCTGCTGCTCATAGCTCTAGTAGACCGTCACTACAGAGGAGTCTACTTTATCCATGACTCTGCCTGGAGATCTAGCCGACTCTGTGCTTTGGCTGGGTTCCTCAGCACTTTTTCCAGCGAGATATCCGTCTTTACACTTACTGGTTAGAAAATTAGTGCATCTTTGATTAGTCAATGGATTTACTTTTACTTTTTTCTAGGGATGGACGGGATTGAATTTTTAGTTCGGGACGGGACGGGACGGGATTTTTATTTCCTTCCCGATTTTCGGGACGGGACGAGACGGGATTTTTTTCTGTGCATAAAAAGAAAGTACTGTTTTGCAGTTACCAAAAAAAAAAACATACGAAATCAATTTTTACCGTTTGTGGCACTGATCTATAGAAACCAAAATATGGGTAACAATTTACAGGTACCTATAGTAACTTGTGACTCGCGGGTCACGGGGTGATCGTCTGTATGACTCACGGTCACGGCGCGATCGTCGTCATGACTCGCGATCACGGCGCGATCGTCGGTATGACTCGCGGTCACGGCGCGATCGTAGGTAGGACTCCACAGTCACGGCGCGATCGTCGTCATGACTCGCGGTCACGGCGCGATCGTCGGTATGACTCCGCGGTAACGGCGCGAACGTCGGTAGGACTCCGCGGTCACGGCATGATCGTCAGTATGACTCGCAGTCACGGCGCGATCGTCGGTAGGACTCGCGGTCACGGCGCGATCGTCGGTAGGACTCCACGGTCACTGCGCGATCGTCGTTATGACTCGCGATCACGGCTCGATCGTCAGCATGACTCCGCGGTCACGGCGCGATCGTCGTTATGACTCGCGATCACGGCTCGATCGTCAGCATGACTCCGCGGTCACGGCGCGATCGTCAGTATGACTCGCGGTCACGGCGCGATCGTCGGTATGACTCGCGGTCACGGCGCGATCGTCGGTATGACTCGCGGTCACGGCGTGATCGTCGGTATGACTCCGCGGTAACGGCGCGAACGTCGGTAGGACTCCGCGGTCACGGCGCGATCGTCGATATAACTCCGCTGTCACGGGGTTATCGTCGGTATGACTCGCGGTCACGGCATGATCGTCAGTATGACTCGCAGTCACGGCGCGATCGTCGGTATGATTCGCGGTCACGGCGCGATCGTCGGTATGACTCGCGGTCACGGCGCGATCGTCGATATGACTCGCGGTCACGGCGCTATCGTCGGTATGACTCGCGGTCACGTCGCGATCGTCGGTATGACTCGCGGTCACGGCGCGATCGTCGGTATGACTCGCGGTCACGGCGTGATCGTCGGTATGACTCGTGGTCACAGCGCGATCGTCGGTATGACATCGCGGTCGCGGCGCGATCGTCGTTATGACTCCGCGGTCACGGCGTAATCGTCGAAATGACTTCGTCTCCTGCGTTCGCGGACCTATCGCTCGCAATAACAGCGTTATCGGCACTCGCGAAGCGGAAAAATCGCCGACGATCGGACCAAATCCCGTCCCGAAAAATTCCCGAGTCAAATGTAATCCCGTCCCGATAATCGGGAATATTTTTTTCCCGAAAAATTCCCGAAATTTCGGGACCCGTCCATCCCTACTTTTTTCCCTAAAGTAAATACCAAATTACTTAAAAATTCTTTTATTTTTTAATATGTTCTATCTTTATGAAAAGTTTGTACAGTAGAGTCCCACAAACTCGGCGTAATGTGGACTGGAAGGGTGCCGAGTTTGTGAAATGCCGGGTTATCGGGTACTAGGGTTAAAAATAAGAACAATACAATGTTTAAGCTTTTTAACCGCTTTTTTTATTTATATTTATATTACAAGTCAGTATTAAATCATCAGATATAGTACAATAAATCCTTGGTAAGAGTTGCGAATGATTTGACTCGAGTTGGCTTGGTCCATGCAACTCGGACTCAAAAAATCACTAATTTTCTGAGCCAGGTGATAGCCGAGTTATCCAGACTGCTGGGTTATCGAGTGCCGAGTTTGCGGGACTCTACTGTATTTTAGGGTAAAAGAGCAATGTGATTGAACCCGTGTAAATGTGCAAAATGTCATCGTTGTTGAAAATATTCAATTTTATGACTCTATAATTTCAGTCCATCATAAGCGTTCCTGGACATATCTTTATGAAGGAACTTACCATTATTCTTTAAATTCCAAAACTACCTTAAGTTATTTTGAAATTCATTTGAAAAATAACCTTGTAGTGGTTAGCTACAACTTGAGAAGATTTGGTTAATTGATTAGGAGTACGACGCAATTAATGGTGGAAATGAGCGTTGAACCCTTAAATTTAACCACTTAACATTAATTTAAGTAATATTGCTATTGATATACTGACACTAGAAATTAAATTGGGTGTTCTTATTAATTTAATCTGGAAAGAATGACTATTGAAATTCATACTACCTAATTTAAAATTTAACCACCGGTATGGTTAATTAACATGGGGCTTTACCCTCCATATCCCGAGTGTATACCTATCCAGGTTTCCAGTAGCTTTGTACCGCACCGACTACTGACTGATCGACTCCGACTTCCTTATTTGACTCACCTGATGCGCATGCTCGAGCACATTATCTTTTCTTGGATTGTACAATGGCTTGACTTAAGAGACTATATTTACCTTGTTGGCGGGATATTCAAATATATGTGGAGATTGAGCTCCACAACCTTGGTCGTTATTTTTATTTGGCTTTTGGTTGATTTTTCTGCTTATACAAACAATTACTTTACTTAAAGTTTTGGGGTTTTTTATAATCTACAAAACATTTACCTAATCTTCTTTTTTAGTTTTTTCCAAGACTAAACTGTAACTAATACTGTATACTAATAACTAAAGTTAACACGTTCGCTACTGCAATAGTACAAAATTTTTCATTCACATGGACCAGCGACGCACATATGCGAGGGCCGGTTTCCACCCATAGACTGCCGTCGCATATATGCGACGGCTAGTCACATTAAAATAGACTGCCGACGCATATTTGCGACGGGGTTCTAATGTTATTAAAATGCTTATATCTTTGTAGTGGTCTATTTGAAGGCACTGAATTCCCTGCAGTGGTCTACAGAGATATCTGACGCACAACTGCGTCGCTTGGTCTGTGGATATGATGATTGGTGACGTCATATAATAGTTGGAAAAACTGGTCTTTACTTTTCTGCATCACTGTATGTATGTATGCAGTATGTATGCTGCATTATCCTATGTAGCTTTTATATTTGTTCAGTTATAAACTGTTCTTGAAATAATCTGTTTATTTATTTACTTACTTTCACCTTAAAACACAAAAAAATGAACTGTCGCATATATGCGACGTTTAGTCTATTTCAAGAAAACTATGATAATTTTCACTATTGTCTTCGCTGTAGACCGGGCATGGCAAATATGCGACATTACAAAAGGTTATAAAAAATACAAATAAACAAGAATAATTTATTTACAAACACTATTGTAGTGTATTACAATGTAAATTATCACTGTTTTACAGGTTTTCGCCCCGTGGTCTGTGTGTACTGTTATCCAAGTGACAGTCGGTCTATGTGTAAGATTCAAATGTATACCTCGGTCTGTGGCAATGACCGCGGCGTCGCATATATGCGACGCTCAGTAGCAAACGTGTTAATTGCTAAATTTTTAGATTTTTAAGTAACTACACCTATTTTTAACTCTAGCTATCCAGTATTTGGATATTACAACATTTTTTTGGTTTGCACATAGTTTAGCAAAATGTTGTAAGGAATTCTCATCTTTGTTGGAAAAAATTAAAACCCATTAACCATACTACTATTGTTAACAACTTTTTTCTTAAAAAAAAAAGAAGCTGAATCATGTGACTACATGTTGCAGTGATCACACTTGACCGTTTCCTTGTGATAATCTTCCCGTTCAGAGTTCGTCGTCTGGAGATGGCTCGCACTCGTCGCCTCATGGTGTTCGGATGGGCTCTCGCAGGCTTGCTGTCCGCTCTGCCTCTGGCTCATCTAGAGTACTTCCAGTGAGTTTATAGAGATTTCTTATATTGGTATTTACTGAGGTCCAAGAAATTGCCCCTATAATCCAACTCCCATCGTTAGTGCCCTTACGGTTCTGGAGCTTCAAAGGAAAAACTGTGGTGACCGACTCCATAGAATTTAGCCCCCCTCCCCCCAGTAGTAAATAATATGTGAGCGCTAACCGTTGGATGTTGCTAGATAACTGGGGGAGGCTAACATGCACAGTTTTTCGTTATAGCTATTGAACCGTAAGAGCACTAACGTAGGGCGTTAAAGCACAAACTAGCACTAACCATCGATAGGTACCATTTTTATCATTAGTGCTTCTATGGGTGGGGGCCAACTTCACGGACCACATTTCATTTATTCAAGAATAAGATTTTTCAAGAATAAAATTTGTTTAGGTCGTCAATGAACGTAGACTTCTACTACAGTTTCACAATGAACAAGCCCTTGTAATTTCTGGATTAAACTTTGTAGTCTGGGAGATGTAAGATCACCAGATGCAACAAGGTGTTGTGTGGGTGTTTCCATTAACCAGGCAACACGGCAATATAGTAAAGTATCCTTTTGACTTTGGTCTAGCTAAGTATGCCAATTTCTGAATGAGGTTCCATATCAGGTTGCATTATAGAGTGTCCTGATGTACTAGGGTTAAATATAGTAGCCTATATTTCCTTGTGTTAAACTTCAAAAAGACGTGTTAAAAAACAATTGGCCCTATGATCAGTGCTGGATCAGGGCTAGAATAGATAGTGTACATCACACTGAGCTAGAAATACAACTTTATAGCATTGAAATGGCAACTAGAAAATCGAGACACTGTAAAATTTTGTTATGTTGGTATAAACTAGGGAAGTCAGCTCATTGGCTCATGGCTTTAATGTATGTACAATCCCATAATCCCCTGTTACCCTTGTTCACATGTACTAAGGACAATAATTGACTTACAATAATCAATTATAATAATTATTGTAATAATGGCCAACATCTAGCAATTAATTATCTCATTCAGTGCCACCTCCAGCCGTATCTGTAGCTCAGTAGTGTAAATGGTCCAATGGAAATCATAACAGCTGTTTGTAGTGCACTTTAATCCTGAAAATACGACATAGATGAAGAAAATAAGGAAGAGTTATTAGTTTCTGTAGCTAATACAAAGGACCCCAGGCTTCCGTACAGGGAATGTGTGATATTTATGAGAGAAATAACTGATAATATTTTTATTTAAAAAACATTTTCAAGAAGATACGAAGCTTACCAACCACCTATAATTTTTCACATTTACAGCAACTTCTACGGCAGATCAGGAGTGTGCCTTGCCCTTCACATAACACCAGACAAGCCCAACGGATGGGAATACTCCGTATTTGTCTTCCTCTGTGAGTGTACTTGTATGACACCTTTCACTTTGGTTACCAAAGAAGACATCTTAGCTATATGAAGCACAGGGCTTAATTTCTAATTTGAGAAGTACCGGAGCCATGACTCACCGGGGGGTCTGGGGGGTATGGAATACCCCCCAGGGAAAGAGGGGGGTCCGGGAAATTTTTGTAAAAATTGCACTTGAATTGGTGCATTTTAAACACATTTGAGCATGGTTAAGAATGCACATATACAGCATTATATTATATACAAAATAGTAATATAACAGGTGTAAAAATTAAAGAAGTTTGCCAGCAACTAAGCAGAAGCACTTAGTATAGTATGCAGTGTATCCACACGACCAAAACAATAATCCCGCTAACTGGGTTGTAAAATGCCATTCCATGCAGTTTTTTATTATGAAAACTGTCGTTGTATTTCTCATGCAGTTTTTGTTATTTTGTTTATTTCTTCTGAGAGTTAAATTTGACATAGGCCTATAATATTACACATCCACTCCACTGTTCCAATCCAATCCAATCCAATCACGCAGCACGCAGTCAGTGGACTGAGATCATCGATCTGAACGAACACAGACTCAGTCAGTGGCAGTCGGCACCTGGTCGGCAGACGGCACTGTCGGCAGACTGGCTTACAAGTAGGAACACCGTTCCCCGTTGTATAATAAACTTTGAATACTTTGCCCTGAAGTAAAGATTCGGTATTTGACACGATTTTTACAAAGAATTGAAAACCATAAGTCAACAATTGAAAAATAAAAATACTATTTACAGCTAATTAAGATTGATTCAAAAATAAATTATCAATCCAGATAACAGGAGCTTCGCTCCAGTGTCCTGAGAAGTACCGGAGCTGCGCTCCGGTGTGCTCCGGCTGAAATTAAGCCCTGATGAAGCATTATAGAGCAAGTTATTACTCAATGATAACAATTGAATGGAGCCAGTCAAAAGACTGTGCTACAATTAAAATTATATTTTCACTTCCATATTTTATACTGTGTGATAGTCGTTGAGGACGGGCGAAATAATTGATACTATTGTTTACATTGAGTTTCCTTTCAGCTTGACAAGAATAACTGTATTTTCAGCAGCACCCCGTCAGTGATTTATTATCTAAGCTTTTTTACTCTAAAACTATCAAGAACTTAAAAATAGGAGAGGAATGTATTTTTCAAGGTGGTTTTTATATATGTCCATTTAATATTTGTATGCTAAATCTATGTCTGTGATAACACACTCAGGAAATTTGCTGTATCTTTAAAACTAACAAAACATAGGATTGTCAAAGCCATGCCCAAATGAGAGTGTTTTATTCATCCATAGAGATCATAAAGAGCAACTGCATTATCTTCCATTATCTGATTAACAGTCCTGAACATGGTATCTTTCGGCATCATCGCACTAGGCTACCTGTGGATGTTTGTGGCGGCGCGTACCACACAACTGGCAGTGAGCGGTGCCTCCCGTCGGACCACAGAGAGCGCTATGGCGTGGCGCATGACTTTGCTAGTAGCCACCGACGCAGCGTGTTGGGTGCCCATCATAGTGCTTGGGCTTGCGTCTCTGGCCGGGTTCACCGTTCCTCCTCAGGTAGAATTTGTCGTTAACTGTTTCATTTTATGTCATTATTCATTTTAATTTGAGCATTCAATTTCAATAAATCAATCATTTAAACAAGTAAATAAAACCTATCCAATAGTCAATGATAAAACTAAATCAACATCAATAGGTAACTTTAGTGCAAAAATGAATTAACTGAACGCAGTCCTCAACCTAGTAAACGTCTGAATACATGCTACAAGAAACAATTCCAACTAAGTATGCCAATTCTAGTATGCAACGAATGTCCGTTGCACAATGTCCGGAATACACAATGGTATAACCTGTATATCAGAAATCAGAAATAAGAAAATCTATATAGCGTCATTCCTCAACTATTCTGTTTGTTAGGTGTTTGCGTGGGTTTCTGTGTTTGTCTTGCCACTGAATGCAGCCCACAACCCATAATATGCTGTCTACAGCACCATTTAACCTATTCTATTTTTACCTATTCTGTTTGTTAGGTGTTTGCGTGGGTTGCTGTGTTTGTCTTGCCATTGAACGCAGCCTTCAACCCAGTACTCTACACTCTGTCTACTGCGCCATTCATCACCTATTCTGTTTGTTAGGTGTTTGCGTGGGTTGCTGTGTTTGTCTTGCCACTGAGCGCAGCCCACAACCCATAATATGCTGTCTACAGCACCATTTAACCTATTCTATTTTTACCTATTCTGTTTGTTAGGTGTTTGCGTGGGTTGCTGTGTTTGTCTTGCCACTGAGCGCAGCCCACAACCCATAATATGCTGTCTACGGCACCATTTAACCTATTCTATTTTTACCTATTCTGTTTGTTAGGTGTTTGCGTGGGTTGCTGTGTTTGTCTTGCCATTGAACGCAGCCCTCAACCCAGTACTGTACACTCTGTCTACTGCGCCATTTCTCACCCCCGCACTGCTCAAGTTCCGACGATCCTGCAAACTTAACAACTACTCGCCCAACTGTACACTAACTCGTAAATATGGTACAGACTGTTAGTTGATATTATAGCTAGAATTTATTTTACTAAATAGACCTACGGTTTTAATTAGACCTAATAATAAGAGGAATGGTAGTTCTAAATTCAATTATTTAACACGTTCGCTGCTGAGCGCTAGATGCCGGGACGGCGCCAGGTGCTGAACTAACGCTCGGCCGATGCGTGACATTGCCACCGATACACTGAATTACAGTAAAAACATCAGTAGTTATACTGGATGGCAATGTTCTGCAATAAAACTGGCTTTGGATATAGTACTAAGTGATTCTGATAGATAGCAGTACTACCCAGGTTACATTCGGTAAAGTAGTGTCGCTATCTAGCAGGAAAGAGGTGAAACAAAGCCCTGATCCAAACAAACCTGGTGGTGATTTGGGAAACTATATTTTTTATTGTCAGAAAAGTACGTCCCCACGAGCTGCAAAGAAATATAGGACGCTTGTGTCGTGCTGGCCTATCCATAGCAACGTTAAACAACAATGAACGGTGACGTTCTGGAACGTTCTTAGCTCCTGGCGCCGTGGCCCGGCTGACGTTCCGGAACGTCCGTAGCAGCGAACGTGTTAATGTTAAGAAACATTTGCCTAAGACTTAGACATAAGGTTCAATCTTAATTATGGAGAGTAGCTGCTAGTTTAAATGTTTGATGGTAGGAATTCTAGTAATTCTGTGCATTGAACCAGTTTTTATGTCTGAGATTTAAATTTGACTTGGTGACTTCGAGCATAACAACCCACCGGTCCACCTACTATTTCTGTATAGTTCTATGGATTTTTTTTTTAAATTCAGATAAATAAACAGAGAGTAGGCTTGCTAACCCCATACCTTAAATTTAAAGCCAGTTTGTTACAATTTATTATACAAAGTTGTATTGCTTCAATAGCTCCTTGTTCCAACAAAAAACTGTTTCAGCAGTAAGAATTGCTATCAACTTGAAATTTCCTAAATTAATTATTATGAAATTTCCTTTGATTAGCATGAATTGAACAGCCGTATGTAAACTGTATATATACTATACTAAGTAAAATTTATTTTGTTTTTAGGAAGTGCAAGATCTTCAGAGTTCAGCAACAACTCTGTTACTAAAAGAACGTCAATAAGGTATGAACCCAAAACCTTATTTCAATGTTTTACATTTTAAATCACCAAAATTTTCTATGTAGACAAAATATTTTCTTCTGCCTCTTAGCCGGTCGTCCCCCTGAGGAGGTAGCGTATAACTAAAGATTTGTTTTTTTCAATTGTGTTTATGCCCAGTAGTTTGTTCTAAGTTGTGTGGCTCTATCATTATTATTTTTTGTTAATATTTAACCGACCCGGGACTCTTTTCCACCCTGTATAAGTGCTTCTTGTGAATAATTATATGCTCATAGTTATTCTTCAAAAACAATAACTGCTAAAATCGTTCACAGAAACATTGAAAAATTGTTGTCAACTATGTTTTGTTCTATCAAGGTGGCACTCCCGGGTGGACACAGCTGTCTCGGAGCATGGTGAGGTGGTACCACTGAGCCGTCTGGTCACATGACACTCGCCTTCTGGGCGCTCCTCTCGCCACCGCAATCCTCTCTATGACTGACCAATTGTGCTCTCAGAACCAGTTCATATTGAGGAGTTGTTCAGTTTCTTAATCCACATTCCACAGTGTTTGTGGCTTGTGTGTTTTTCAGTAGTTGAAGAGAGACATTTTATGAGATGTCTTTAACTAAGGTAGGTTGTATATAAATCACAAAGTTGTCTTGTATATTTTTACAAATGCTAACAGCAGAGTTTTTCTTCAAACCAATATTATGGGCACCGGTGTGTTTCTCAAGAGACATCATTATGAAAAAAATGGTATTACCAATGACTGTTAGATACTGAAGTAGACATCCCATCTATTGACCAGCTGTTGCAAATTTTCAATCAAGATAGAACATAGTTGTGTGCCGAAGTTGATGGGTCATTACAGTGGCTATAGCTCACAATAAGTCATTCCATTACTTTGCCTTAGTAAAAAGGCTTGTATAGTCGACAGAAATCAGTAATTTAGATCAGCATTGAGGTATAGGATGTACAGAAAACTAATTTAAAACAACCCTATGACAGTGTGAATTAAGTAAACTTTCATAATTTAATTAAATAGTTATACATTCCATCCCCATGTTAAAGTTGTTGCCAGGTTTTTAATCAAATTTGTCTTAGTTGATGTTAGCCACAAACAGATTGTGCTGATCTAAATGACTGATTTCTGTTGAATACACAATGGTTTTTACAAAGTAAAACTGATGGAACGACTTTTTATGAGCTATAGCAACTGTTGTGACCCAGCAACTATGTCAGTAACAAAAAATAAGGTACAAAATAGTTTTAGACACTAGCGCAATCTGTGACTGGCTCACACAACTACATTCATTTTTAGTAAAATATTGGCGACAGCTGATCCATTTAGATGAGTTGTCTTCATAGTACTGTTAGGGAAATGGTTTCATAATATTGTATATTATCAAAGATTACATATATATTATGTTAAAAAAATGTATGGTCAGCTGAATTTTATTTGTGTTTCAAGTAGATTTTCAACAAACTACCTATGTTCATTTTAATTTGGGTATTAGGTTAGTTTATTCAACATCAAAAGATAATTTCTGTAAGTAGATAATAATCTATTTGTAAACTTTGGTACCGATACCCAATTTACGGGTTCATCATAATAATTATGGCCCTAGTTATAATAGTTTAGCTTGCAGTGTAAACACCAGCGTAAACGTTTATCTTAATTCTAAATTTTGTTCAAGAAATCAAGTAGTTGAAACTTATTTTACTTTGTAAATCTATATCTATATCTATCTATTACTTATTTAATACGCAAGCAGGAATTTTGTGACAATTACTCCCCCGAAACTACTGAACCGATTGACATGTTTTTGGTGTCATTGGAAAGAGCGTAACGTGAAGTTGTGCAGGAAACTTTCTTTTTAGGGAAATAATTAGAGAGTAAGGCCCTGGGGCCCTTTAAAGTTTCGTATTTCTCCATAAGATTAACATGGGAAACAAAAATTGTTTTGAAACTCCAGCTGTTGTCAGAAATTAAATATTGATAATTGGTCTCCATGGAAGCATGAGAAAATTCACAATGTTTACTTTTGCTTTGACATTTAAATGTAAACAACCAGAACTGTCAAATGCCTATTTCACAATTTTAGACAGCTGATAAAAAAATAAAACAACTATGTGGTAGGTTTATTTAATCTTAAACTGTATGATAGATTATTATAAATCTATTTCAATAATTATGAAACAAATTTTTCCCGTTGCGAAGCAAAAATTAATAGTGAGAAGAAAAAGTTATGTTTTAAACAGTCAATGTGTAAATTATCAAAGTTGTATTAAAAATGTGTATAGTTTTGGATGTTGGTTTGTGTTTAATGATATAAGTTAGTTATTAAATTTTTATTTTAAGTTTTAAGGATTTGGCATATGACTAAGCCTATGATAAATAACACCATTTCAGATTTCTGCCAGTTATTGCCTAACTCTGTCTTGTAGAGTTTAAAGTAGCCTACACCTTATTGTCTACAAATTGGCTAGATAACTTAGGTACGGTACTTAATAAAAGCTGACAGCCTTTTTACGTTGACCTTAAATTGTAAGCTTACCTTTTCCCGTCCATGGGCAGTTTGATTGTTAAAAATTCACCCTTTAAAATGGAAAAGGACTGTTATGTAAATTGTAAGTATTTCCATTGGTTGATAATCTTTTAGTTGGCTCTTTTGCTCTTTTAAAATCATTGGAAATTATGACTGTTATAAGTTTTCAACCAAGTAATTTGTTTGTAAATAACTCCTGTACTTTTTTACAATTGCTCGATTTCGAGCAGCATGTACACTAGTACTTATTTAATACACAAGCAGGTTTTTTGTGACAATTACTCCTCCGAAACTACTGAACCGATTGACATGTTTTTGGTGTCATTGGAAAGAGCGTAACGTGAAGTTGTGCAGGAAACATTCTTTTTAGGGAAATAATTAGAGAGTGAGGCCTGGTGGCCCTTTAAAGTTTCGTATTTTTCCATAAGAATAACATGGGAAACAAACATTGTTATTAAACTACAGCTGTTGTCAGAAATGCTGTTCTGCTATTTAATTTAATTTGTTTACCAGGAGAATTGTTTCTTTGGTGCCATGTGTTTAATGAATCATACTTTTGCATATATTTTAAATGTTATATACTATATAAAATGATAGTACTGTAATACATTAAGAGATCTTAATTTAAATAATCAATAAGCAGGATTGAGCTTTTGCCTATATGTTTCCTGATAAGTTTGTGTATCCTGTGGTAAGTGTGTTGTATCTGTTTCCGTTTCCCAAAGTATATTATAGTATCTTAAAGTAAAACAGAATTTTTCTTTTCTGCATTCTCACCCCGTAGCGAAGCACGGGCAGAGCAACTAGTAGTATTTAATTGTCCTAAACAATTTTATATTTCACTACAAAATGTACTAAAACACATATTTGGCGGTTATAATTTGTTTATTTTAGTGGAAACACAATGACTATATAAATGAGTACACATTTGGTGTAGGAACATAAACAAGTTTCATTTAGTCAATGAACCAATATTGACATTGACAAAATTTTTACTCAATTAGGCCTAGTTAATTGTTTGGTTTTTTTTTTTTTAACAATTTTTGTTCAAAATAATTAGTATTCATAGGATTAATTCAAGTACAAGATGTAAATGAAAATACTTAAAATAATTCTTGTAAATAGGTTGAGTGTGCTGTAATTTATCTTATAAATATGACTGTGGTCTATATTTTTTATCTGAATAAAATATCATTTTCTGGTATTTGTGTGAGTATTTTAAAAATTCATTTTACCTTTGCCCTACCATTTTCATATTACTGTATAATTTTTTTCATGCATTTTATCATTTTCAATAGCATTAGGTATATGGAGCCAATGACACAAATGTTCAATGTTTGAGCCTACATGAGTAAAAGAAAAGTAAGTATGAAGTTGTTTGCTTTAAGCGAATTTTTCCTATAGGGAAGATCATCTAATAGCTTCGAAGCTATTAATGTAAGAAGGTAAGGTGGGACCTAAGCCCGGGACGACTTACTTTTAATTTTGATGTCTTCAAAAGCCAAAAACACTATTCGTCAAAATTCATATATATATTTAAAATAAATATAACGATTTGGTACTTTAGTATAATGTGGAGGCCACCCTTATACAGTGCTTATGTACAGCTATGGTAAGTTAGGTTATCATGAATATGTTTGTAGGGCTTTCCTGGTTTCGTTATGAATCGAACTATACCAGTACCAAACAAGAAGTGTAGGACATATATGTTCATTGATATAATAATTATAATTACATATAATTGAAATAATGCATGTTTCTTCATATAGCCTAGTTCTTAGTTTTTTTTTTAGGATTTTCCACATAAATTGCATTAATGATGTCGCTCTTCTGTGTGAACTAATCTATGACTCTTCATATGTACATTATATTGAAGTTGTATGCATTAGTTGAACTAATGCATGTTTTTTCATATAGTCCTTATTTTTAAAGGATTTTACACATATATTACACTTATGAGGTTGCTCTTTGGTGTGACGTAATGTAAAACTATTCATACCTTCCTTAGTTTTGAAGGATGTTCCAAATGTAGTGCACTTGTGACTTCGCTCTTTGTGTGAATTTATGTACATATTGCCCTTAGCTCTTAAGGATATTCCACATATAATACATTTTGAGGTCGCTCTCCGGTGTGTACTAATTTATGCCTGTTTACATGGCAACTTGTTTAGAATTATTTTCCACATACAGCACACTAATGAGGTCGCTCTTCAGTGTGAACTAATGTATGTCTCTTCATACTTCCCTTATATTTGAATGATGCTCCACATATAGTGCAATTATGAGGTCGCTCTTCTGTGTGAACTAATAGATGTTGCTTCATATCTGCCTTAGTTTTGAAGGATTTTCCACATATAGTGCACTTATGAGGTCGCTCTTCTGTGTGAACTAATGTGTGTTTCCTCAAATAGTCCTTACTTTTGAAGGATTTTTCACATATAGTGCACTTATAAGGTTGGTCTTCTTTGTGAATTAATGTATGTTTTCTCATATTGTCCCTATTTTTTAAGAATTTTCCACATGTAGTACACTTAAAAAACTGCTCTTCTGTGTGAACTAATATATGTTGCTTTATCTTGGCCTTAGTTTTGAAGGATTTTCCACATATAGTACACTTAAGAGGTCTCTCTTCTGTGTGCAATAATGTATGTTGCTTCATGTAAGTAATGGTTTTGAAGGATTTTCCACATATAGTGCACTTATGAGGTCGCTCTTCTGTGTGAACTAATGTATGTTTCCTCAAATAGTCCGTACTTTTGAAGGATTTTTCACATATAGTGCACTTATGAAGTTGATCTTCTTTGTGAGGTTGCTCTTCTTAGTGAATTAATGTATGTTTCCTCATATTCTCCTTAGTTTTAAAGAATCTTCCACATGTAGTACACTTGTGAAGTTGCTCTTTTTTGTGAATTAATGTATGTTTCATCATATTGTCCTTAGTTTTAAAGAATTTTCCACATGTAGCACACTTACGAAGTCGCTCTTCTGTGTGAGATAATATATGTTGCTTTATATTGGCCTTAGTTTTGAAGGATTTTCCATATATATTGCACTTATGAGGTCGCTCTTTTGTGTGCACAAATGTATGTTGCTTCATGATAGTAATGGTTTTGAAGGATTTTCCACATAGAGAGCAATTATAAGGGCAATTCACAGAATGAGTCAACAAATGATCCTTTACATAATTTAGATGAACAAATGTTTTCTCACAAGTTAAACATCTAAAGGGACGCTCGCCCGTGTGTAAATATATGTGATTTTTCATTGCAAATAGAGTTGAAAACATTTTTCTACATATTGGACACTCAAGCGAAGCCTTTTTAGTGATCTTTAACATGTTTTATTCTTCAATTTCTGACTTTTAACTTTTTAGACATATGCTAGAAACTGATTGAAATCATTTGGTTGGCTTTTTCTGTTTGATTTGTTTAATGTTTGACAGTTATTTACATGTATCAATCAACTTTTAAACAAATCTTGATCAAATATTGTTATGTGTATTAAATGGCTTACAACATAGCCTACTCGAGACAATTTTATTTTTTTGCATGACTTATGTTCCATAATATTTTAAGACTACTTTTTTAAAAGACAACATTGCTCCTATGTTCCTTTTTTCAAATTATATTGGATCAGCCATATAAAACCATGTAGCCTATTCTTTAAATTTAATTTTATGTAGTGGATCACTTACTTTCATTTCCACTTTCAGTGTAGTAAAGACTTAATCTTTTTAGTTGCTGTTTAATGTATTATATCAGATTATGTAAATTATCTTTCTTGCAAAATGAATTAAGGTTCCTTCTCCTCTTCAAATTATTGCCTCTTCTGAAAAAGACCATATTTTATTAGTTAAAAATATATTTGTTGTGATCATTTAAGTAATTTTTTTTATTTTACAATGATTTCAAAACATTGCAAAATGTATACGTAATGTTCTATATCCAGATTATCATAATAATGCAAGATATGAATCAAAAATGCAATTTCAATTAATTTAATCAAAGAACGTATAGGACCGGGTGTCCATAAAATAATCAAATTCAAAATACTTTTTTTTAACATAAAGATGAATGCATGCTACTACAAATTGCATAGATTGAAAAAGAGACCTTACACATTTGGTTTGAGAAGTAGTACCATGGCACACCTTATGATAGTTTGGTATGCAGATGACATGGATGCTGGCTATCATGCTTGCCTTTGAAGAAACTTAATCTGGACATGTCCCCACAAGAATTTAGAGATGCCCTTGCTCTACGTTATGGGAAAACACAAATAAACCTCCCATTAAAATGTGAAGGATGCGGAAATGAGTTCGATACGGAGCATGCTCTAAAA
The DNA here is from genome assembly GCF_028750875.1 of Macrosteles quadrilineatus. Classification (NCBI taxonomy): domain Eukaryota; kingdom Metazoa; phylum Arthropoda; class Insecta; order Hemiptera; family Cicadellidae; genus Macrosteles; species Macrosteles quadrilineatus. Next base: position 180,079,505 of record NW_026542594.1, read on the forward strand.
TGTTGAAATGGTGGTCTGATAATAAAAAGACACAATGAAGTAAGAAACACAATAGGTAACATGATGGAACAAGCCTGGGGAAACTGCATTAAAGAGCCATTGATAGCAGAAGGCAGTCATCTCAACGAACCTGCACTAAAAGCTGATTTAGCTTGTAGAGGCGTATGGGAGACTCATATGGAGGCATTGTTTGATGTTCGTGTCGTTGGCACTGATGCTCCATCTTATGTCTCTATCCCTCATCAACAAGTTATAAAAAAAACGGAAGATGAAAAAAAAAGTATACTAAAGCTTGCGAACAACGACATGCATAATTTACTCCTCTTGTCACAAGTGTTGATGGAATTTTTGAGAATGAGTTCCAAATGTTTTTAAGGGTTATGGCTGAAAAACTATTAGAGAAATGGAAAAAACCATACAGTTTGGTAATAAGTTGGATAAGATCAAGAACAATTTGTGCTGATTTAAGGGCAACCAGTATGTGTTTGAGGCGAAAAAGAAAGAAATGGCGGTCAGCGAGAGAATTTGAAGATGGAGCTGGGATTCCAAATTTTTTTGTGTAAAAATTAATTGTCAATTTCTAATTTTACAGTTCTCTCCTTTTTTTTGTTAACCTTTACAATAAAGTGAAAGGTTGCAGCTTCATCACTGAATACCAGATGAATAGCAAAATGTTCATCTTCTAAGCAGTTTTGAAGTCAGGTGAGCAGCTCAACACTACGGAGCATGTGGCAAGGGACAGTATGTTTAAATAAAAATGTGGTTTTCTAGCTTCTAACTTATAATTATTTTTTATTTATTTATATAACATCATCACATTACATCAATTCTCTTGACAAGTTATTTGTCACAAAGTCTAATAGCACATTTTAAAATCTTAAAATAGCTTAGAAAATAAATAAAACAAATCATTAGGCTACAAACCTATGGTAGAAGAAATATCTTTCAAATATACGCATCTTCGAGTTATTCTTCTAGTGAGTAAAACGCCCTCTCAAGAAGAAATGTGTTTTAAGATAATTTAAATTTAGAGAATGAGGAAATGTTTTTAATCTCAGCAACCCATTGCGATTAAAAACATTGCCCCATTCTCAAAACTTAAGAACACATCTAATATAAACATCTTCCAGATATTCTGTTAGTGAGTAAGATGGCTACTCAAAAAGAAATGTTTTAAGATAATTTAAATTGAGAGAACAAGGCAATGTTTTTAATCTCAGCGGGTAATTTTTTAACATTTTTGTTCCTGTACACTGAGGGGATGAAAGATTTTAAGACTTTGTTAAACTGGTTTTATAATATTTTTGAATCTTGTGTTATGTGGATGAGATTATTGACAGTCCATGAATGTGCCGAAATCAATTTTAAACATTAATGGTGATTTGTAAAGAAAGAGCTAAAAAATAATGCGTGATATAGGTTGCACTTTGATAGGTTTTTAACGTGTTTTTGCCAAATTAGTTGTGAATCGATATCAATTCCAAATACTTTATTGTTTTTATGTAAATAAATTGAAGTTAAATTTGTATTTAAAATGATTTCTAGGTTTTTGGGGACGTTTATATTTAAAAAGGTACTTACAGAGGTGCTTCTCGTAAAAAATTCAGACGTTTAAAATAATAAAATATTTACCAACTTAGTAGTTTCTAGGGACAATTTAGTTAGATTTTGATTTTATCATAAAATACTAGCCTCTATACCCTTTAAGTAAAACCATTTTGTTATTTTTAAAATTTAGAATGCAATTCATAAACATCCATTTCTGATTTTAGATTCAATATTCATTCGTACCAAGTACAGCATCTTATCTTTGACTTTTAAAACAAAATTCAACTGGTAGGTCTCTCTAGCATAAACATACCTGTTTGCTGAGACTTATTTAGACTCTTTCGTTCTCTTATGAAGTCTGCTCAAACAGCGGACTTGTTTCAAACCACCAATGCATGTGACTTTCCACTCTGGGTGTAATAATAAAAACTCTCTGTTGCAGCCTAAAGTTTTTATTTCATTTTTGAATATAAAACTAAACAAACACGTATGTATGGTGTGAAACAATGGAGATAACAAAGGGCAGGAAGAAGACTAACAAGAACAGGGACATCCTTTTCAAAAACATTTATAATGCATAGGTATAGACTAACCAACACAACCTCGAAGAGCTTAACACCTGGAAACTTAATTTTAAACCTTTTGTGGCATACATGGAAAATATTAAGCCGGTACGGGAATTAATATACAATTCCCGTACCGGCTTAATATTTTCTAAACGACAACAGATAAATCAATAAGATTTCGGACATCAACAGCACCTAAAACTCTTTTTTTAAGGACTATTCATATCACTATTCATATTCAGGTCTGTCATATCATTATGGGGACGTCTCGCAAGGAGTCAGAAGGAAATCTTAAATAGAAGCGTAAATTAATATGTACATCACATTAAAGACCTTTACTAGCAGAATATAATACTGCAAATTTGAACCCAAACGGATAACTGAGTAAAAAATACCAGCCGTTCAAAGATTTCTTGAATCTGCCGTTTTGAATATTTTAACAACCGCCATTTTTTACGCAGTTGTTCTTTTGGTTTGAATTTACGGAATTGTAATTTACCTTTAATTTGGTGTCCATATCGACCCATGCTTACCTTTTACGCTTTTCTTCCGATTCCTAGCGGCTGCCCCCCTGCGGAGGTATAGGCCTGATTGTAAATTCAATGCATATTTGAACTGCTGTCATTTTTTTACTCTGTTGTCTGTTTGAGTTCAAATTTGCGGCATTATATTCTGCTAGAAAAGGTCTTTAATTCGATCTACATATGCTTCTTTTTAAAATTTCCTTCTGTCTCCTTGTGGGACGTCTCCATGATATGACGGAAAATTGATAGTTCCTTAAAAAATTAGATTTTTAGGTATGGTGTTGATGTACCAAATCTTATTGATTTATCTGTTCTTTTAGAAAATATTAAGCTGGTGCGGGACTTTACATACACCCTGTATAATCAATGATGTACTTTCAACGTATAATTCTAACCTTTCAAGGATGCGGAAACCCATGTTGTATCTTATTTACAATACATTCCACTAACAATAAACCTACTAGAGTATGTGTCAGATTGTTGATACCGTTTATTTTTAGTTCCCATTCATATATTAGACATCATGATATAGTTTCCAGCCAAAATACAATTCTAAAGTAGCTAGGTTAACAACTTGAGGTAAAATAATATAGACCATATAGATCCTACTCGGGATTCAAAAGCCATGTATTAGGTTCCTAGGAAGGGTTATTTTGCCTTTCCGTGATATTCTATTGCCCCAATATCACGAAATTTGTGTGTGTGAGAATTTTTTTGTTAATTTGTTCACTTTTATAAACCCTAACCTATAATGGATCTTATAAAGGATGCCATTAACCAGGAAGTAGTGGACCAATTTTTGTTGGCCGTGAAATGGTGGAACTGTAATGGAAGAGTTTAAGAAATAATTGAAACCTGCATAAATGAAAATCAACGCCACATTTGATATTTTCTAAATGTAAAGGATATCTGACAAGTGTAGCATAATCAAATCAAATCAAATCAAATCATACTATGTTTAGTAAATAGTTCGCTCTCCAGTGTGTACCAATGTATAAATCTACATATTGTCCTTATTTATTAAGATTTATCACATAAAGTACACTTATGAGGTCACTTCTCTGTGTGAATTGATGTATGACTCTTTATATGTTCCTTAGTTTTGGAGGATGTTCCACATATAGTGCACTTATGAGGTCGCTCTTCTGTGTGAACTAATAAATGTTGATTCATATTGTCCTTAGCTCTTGAACATTTTCAAAGTACATTATGAGATCACTCAACGGTGTGTACTAATTTATGCCTCTTTACATTACCACTTGTTTGGAATGATCTTCCACATACATTACACTGATGAGGTCGCTCTCCCGTGTGAACCAATGTATGTAACTTCAACTTAGTAATGGTCTTGAAGGATTTTCCACATATAGTGCACTTATGAGGTCGCTCGTCTGTGTGAACTAATGTATGTTTCTTCAAATAGTCCTTAGTTTTGAAGGATTTTCCACATATAGTGCACTTATGAGGTTGCTCTTCTTTGTGAATTAATGTATGTTTCATCATATCGGACTTAGTTTTAAAGGATTTTCCACATGTAGTGCACTTATGATGTCGCTCTCTGGTGTGGTATAATGTATGAATTTTCATTTTAGCAGTGGTTTTGAAAGATTTTTCACATATAGTGCACTTGTACGGTTGCTCTTCTTTGTGAACTAATGTATGTTTCTTCAAATAGTCCTTAGTTTTGAAGGATTTTCCACAAATAGTACACTTATGAGGTCGCTCTCCTGTGTGTTCTAATGTATGAATTTTCATTTTAGCAGTGGTTTTGAAAGATTTTTCACATATAGTGCACTTGTACGGTTGCTCTTCTTTGTGAACTAATGTATGTTGCTTCATATGTTCCTTAGTTTTGAAGGATTTTCCACAAATAGTACACTTATGAGGTCGCTCTCCTGTGTGATCTAATGTATGAATTTTCATTTTAGCAGTGGTTTTGAAGGATTTTCCACATATAGTACACTTATGAGGTCGCTCTCCTGTGTGATCTAATGAATGAATCTTCATATTTTTCTTAGTTTTGAAGGGTTTTCCACATATAGTGCAATTATAAGGATATTTCTCAGAATGTGCCAATAAATGATTCTTTATATGATGTAGTTGAACAAATGTTTTCTCACATGTCAAACATCTAAAGGGACGCTCGCTGGTGTGTAAATATATGTGACTTTTCATTGTAAATGTAGTTGAAAACGTTTTTCTACATATTGGACACTCAAGCAAAGGCTTTTTAGTGATCTTTACCATGTTTCAGTCTTTAATTTCTGACTTCTAACTTTTTAGACATTGGAATTAGTAGATTTGCTTTGTATGTCTATTTCTGTTTGATTTGTTAAATGTTTGACAGTTATTTGTTATTTACATATGTATCAATCAACTTTAAAACACCTTTTGATCAAATATTGTTATGTGTATTAAATGGCTTACAACATAGCCTAATCGAGGCAATTTGATTTTCTTTCTTGGCTTTTATGTTTCATTATATTAAATTAGCCTACTTATTTAAAAGAAAAAGTTGCTTCTAGGTTCCTTTTTTTCTTCAAATAATATTGTATTAGCAACATAAATAGTCATGTAGGTCTATAATTTAAATTGAGGTTTTATGTAGTGGATGACTTACTTTCATTTCTACTTTAAGTGTAGTAAAGACTTAATCTTTTTAGCTGTTGTTTAAAGTAGTATATCAGATTATGTCAATTATCTTTCTTGTAACATGAATTAAGGTTCCTTCTCTTCTTCAAATCTATATCCTCTTCTGAAAAAGACAACATTTTATTAATTATATACATTTGTTGTAATCATTTAGGTATAATTTATTATTTTAACAATGTTTTTAAAAAATTACAAAAATGTGTACCTACTGTACTATATATATATATCCAGGTTATCATAATAATGCAAAGATAGAATCATAAATGCAATTAAAACGTACGTAATCTGATTAAGTATAGGAGTGGGTGTCTATAAAATTATCAGATTTAAAACACTTTTTTAACATACAGATACATGAATGCTACTACAAATTGCATGGATTGAAAAAGAAATCTCACAAGTTTGGTTTGATATATCTAAATTTCCTCAACATGCTGCATGGTTGTGGTAAATCATATTTGCAGTCTATGTTGCAACTCTGCACAACGTTGGTAAGCATATTCTGGCTTAATGTTGTCATTGCAACATGAATTCTTTCTCACAGTTTGGAGGGGTTTGAGCTATTGGCAAGATGTCCTCAGTATATTCTTGTCTTTCACATAGACCCAGAGAAAGAAATGCCCGAAAAGGCCCGAAATTGGGGTGAACACGTTAGAAGACTAATCAGCACACAGGCTGATCCAACCATCAGGGAGCCTCTCATTTAAAAAACTTAAGACATCGCAACACCAATGAAGTGGAGCCATGTCCTGTTTGAACATGTCATCCATGTCCTTCTCAAGTGGAAACAACCATTACTCCTCCAGCATATCCAGCTATGCAACATCATTTACATTTTTTTCTGCAAAGAAACATGTGCGATTCACGTTGGTCTTTGACACCGCACAAGAGACATTCGGTTTCGAATCCCTTTCAAGTTGCATAAATGCATGCGGAGTCTCAGCTGCCCAAAAGTGCACATTATACTAGTTTTCCACTAAAGTGAAAGGTTGCTGTTTCATCGCTGAATACCAGATGAGTAGAACAATTCTCATCTTCTAAGCAATTTTGAAGTCAGGTGAGCAGCATGACACCACGGAGCAAGTCGCAAGGGTCAGTATGTTCAAGTAAAAATGTAATTTTCTAGTTTTTCACTTATATTTATTATTTATTTATTAAACATCATCACATTACATCAATTCCCTTGACATGTGATTTGTCACAAAGTCTAATACTACATTTTAAAATCTTTCAACCCACTCAGATTTAAAACATTGCCTAATTCATTAAACCTATGAACACATCAAATATTTAAATCTTCAAGACATTCTTTTAGTGAGTAAAATGCCCTCTTTAAAAAATATATTTTTTTAAAGATGATTTAAATTTAGAGAATGAGGCAATAATAATGTGTTTAATCTCAGCGGGTTGCTGTGATTAAAAACATTGCTGCATTCTCTAAACTTAAGAACACATCTAATATACATATCTTCCAGATATTCTTTTAGTGATTAAACTGCCCTCTCAAAAAGAAATTATTTTTAAGATAATTTAAATTTAGAGAACAAGGCAATGTTTTTTAATCTCAGCGGGTAATTTTTTGTACATTTTTGGTACTGTATACTTTAGGGATAAATGGACGATTTTAAGCTTTTGTTGAACTGGTTTTATAATATTTTTGAAACTCTTGTTATGTGGATGAGATTTTTGATAGTCCATAAATGTGCCGAAATTACTTTTAACCTTTAATGGTGATTTTTAAAGAGCTAAAAAAGGTTAACATGTTAAACTAAAAAAAATAAATCATTACAGTGTGTTCTACGGGGTCCTCTGGCCCCTATAGAATGTGTATAGCTATTTTTCAGACAATAAATATATTTTGGCCTTGCTTGATGAGTCCCATTAGTAATCACATGATTCATAGTCATTGAAAAATATGAGTGATATACTTTTATTTGTGTTTCTAGATTGGTAGTATCTCGAACTATTGTAAGAACAAATGTTGCTGAGTACTCTTTTTTGATAGGGTTTTAATGTGTTTTTGCCAAATTACTTGAAATATCAATTCGCAAATAACTTATTGACTGTTTTGAGTGAATTCAAGTAAAGTTTGTATAACACGATTTCTTGGTTTTAGAGACGTTTATATTTAATAAGGTATTCAGGTGATTATTATTCCGGAATTCCAGGTGGATTTTTGTCAAGACGGGAACCTATTTTTTTCAAAGTTTTTTAATCCCGAAAAATGTTTGTAAAATCTTCTTGCTGTATTAGCAAAATCTGCATAATCTACAACAATCCAACCAAGCCCATTCTAGTTTTGGATGAATTGTAATAAAACAACGTGGGACTGATAATGGTTCATGATGTCCCTACAATCACAAGATATAACCATGGTATTGCACATCCAGGATACGATCACAACGTCACATTGTTGGAGATGATTATTAGTGATTATTATTTACAGTCAGAGGTTTTTTTCATAAAAAATGCAGTCGTTTATATAATGAAACATTGGCCAATTTACTAGTATCTGTTGCGATTAGTAATATCATAGACTAACCAACACAAGTAGACTTCTCATCCCATAGTACATTTTGAAGCACATTTTTCGTGTCTAGTTCATGTACGTGACACATGGGCGCTAGTGTCGACGAAACTTTGTTTCTATTATTTAAGGTTTAATTTCTTGATTTGTGCTTTACTGTTTGGTTATATAACTAGGGGACAAGTTATTGTTTATGATTAGATCGTATTATTTGGTTAAACGAGGTTTTAAATGGCTGTAATAACGGGAAACAAATTGTAAACAAAACACGACCTCTACATAAACCGTACAGAACTAACAATAAAATTGTCTTCGGCTGTTCCATAAGGATGAGAAATCTACTAAGGGAGTATGTTTTATCTATGGTAATATCTCTATCATGTTTCTAACAGTCTGTGTTAAATATTAATTTATTTTTTATTAACAGATGATTAGTTTGTGTTAAAGTTTATTTTTTTTTTTATAAACAAACCATTCAGGTTTTTGTTTAAATAACTTTTTTTCTAGTTTTATAGTTAGTGATTAATTGCAGATTCTCGGATATCCAGCCATTTGTCAAAGCTCAAAAACCTATGGAATGATCTAAAACTAGAAATTGGTAAAGACACTCAAAGTAACTGTTACTTACCTGAATTATTTCTAATTTTCAAAATTATAGACACTTTACCGGAGGAGTTTTTCTCATTTAAGTCTAGTTGGATGGAGAAATCTGATAGAACTATTGACACACTTACTATACAGCTTTGTGCATATGAAAAAGCATTGAATGCCAGAAATGAGCAAAACTGCAGTGAGACTTTAGTGGTAAAGTCTGGAAGAAAGATTAATGACCATGGCTTTGGTGAGAATTCAGAAGTGTAAAGGACAGTAGACAAAAGAAATGTTTAGTTTGCCATTATTGTAAGCAATCAGGTCATTAAGTTAAGCAATGTAATAAGTGGAAAGCTAATGGTAGGCAAGCCAAACCTTCTAATCAGATATCTTTGATCTTTAGCGAATCAGAGGGAGAAGATTCTGGAAAGAACATGGGTTTCATGACATTCAGTCAAGTAAATTTAACTGAAGGCTCTGGTGGAGATTGATGGTTATAGATAACAGTCATTACGTAACTTTTAAAGATTTATTTCAGACCTTTGAGCCCTTTGTAGACAGTCTAGTGATGAAGATAGCAAATGGAGAGTCAATCTGTGCTCTAGGAAAAGGCACTGTAGAGGTGGAAGCAGCATTAATTGGAAAGTGGATGAAACATAAATATCTCTATGTCTGGTATTGCTTGATGCTGGTATCCATGCTAGTATGTCTGGTATTCTTAATACCTAGTATTAAGACAAACCCTATTTTTGCCAAAAGGGTTGCCTTGCAATATATATAAAATGTTTAATTGAAAGGTAAGGGGAGAAAGGGGGTGAATGGGAGCTTAACGTTGAATTCAGAAAAATTGTGGCCTCCACGTCAATAGATGATTCCCGCAAAGTGCATATGTCTATCTATTGCAGTATTTACATAAATAAAGAAGCAAGTTTTTTTTTTTAACAACCTGTATAACACTTAACACATGCCTTTCTAGAATCACCAAATTTACTACAGTATTTCTATTTCACATTCAAACAGGCATTCAAAGACTTAATGGCCTACAAACCTCACCAATGCACTTTATAAAGACTTGCCTTGATTCTCAAGCAGAAGTTAAATTTTAAAAAAAATGAGATAAAAACCTTCAGCTGACAATTCAACTTATTAAAAACGACAATCAATTGTTACTTTAAGAGCTAAGTGAACTAAAGTGTGCTAAAAACTGTACGGTACACATTGTTTTGCATCTGTATAAGATGTGCCAACAATAACTCAACCTGCTCACTGTGATAACACCCTATTCTATTCCCATGGTTAGGTCTAATACAAAAAAGGTTGTGAGTCAATGCACAGCCATTGTAAAATCCATTATCTCATTGCCTGCAACAAGTTGTAAAACAAAAGATGCTCCTGGGCATAAGCGCCCATTGGGGGTGTACCAAAGGAATTAGGAAGTAAATTTATTACCTGAAATGTTGTATAATTATGTTTATTAATTAGAAATTTATGAAAGTACGTTTCATAATGGTCTTTACAAAAACATTAGTATCTATTAATATTTCAATGAAAACAGTACTTTATTTGGGCTATAGATGTACCATTTTTATACTTTAACAATGCTATTCAAAAACAACAAAAACATAAACTCTTTTGGTTGTTATAGGCTTTACTCAACTGTAAATGTAGGGTTCCTTTATATTTGCTTATCTGGTTGATTTTACTATAAAAAATAAACATAATAACTTAATTTTAAGTAATATGTATGATATTCACTAATATCATACTAATAACATATGAACTTATGTATGATATTCACAGCTTATTAATCACACTGAGCTTATAACCTTCAATCTAGCCCCAATTCCTACGTGATATTTTATATTATGTTACAGAAATGTCAGGTCGGCCGAATTTTATTTGCGTTTAATTTAGATTCTCAACTAACTATGTTCATTTTAATTTGGGTACTAGGTTAGTTTATATTATACTTCAAAAAATCATTTCCTTAAGTAGATATTAAACTTTGGTACCCATTTTACGGGTTCAACATAATAATTATGGCCCTAGTTAATAATTTAGCTGTCAGTGTTACTGTAAACTTTTATTTAATTTCTAATTTTTGTTAAAGAAATTAAGTAGTTGAAACTTATTTTACTTTGTAAATAATTAATAGTCCTAAACAATTTTATATTTCACTACAAAATGTACTAAAACACATATTTGACGGTTATAATTTGTTTATTTTAGTGGAAACCCAATGACTATATAAATGAGTACACATTTGGTGTGGAATATAAACAAGTTGTCATTTAGTCAATAAACCACTATTGACATTGACAACATTTATACTTAATCAGTTAATTGATTGGTTTTTTGGTTGAACAATTTTCGTTCAAAATAATTAGTATTTATAGGATTAATTCAAGTACAAGATGTAAATGAAAATACTTAAAAATTCTTGTAAATAGGTTGATTGTGCTGTAATTTATCTTATAAAATTGACTGCATATTTTTTATCTGAAATATCATTTTCTGGTATTTGTGTGGGTATTTTAAAATTAATTTTAACCTTTGTCCTACCATTTTCACATTACTTTATAATTTTGTATCATGCATTTTATCATTTTCAATATCATATGGTATATGGAGCCAAGGACACAAAAGTTTATTCATAGATAAAACATAGTCCCTTAGTAGATTTCCCATCCTTATGGAACAGCTGAAGCCAATTTTATTGTTAGTTCTGTCCGGTTTTTTGGAGATGTCGTGTTTTGTTTACAATTTGTTTCTATTATTTTATTGTTAGTTTCTCATTATTTGTTACTCTGTGTTTGGTTATATAGCTAGAGTTATTGTTTATGATTAGATACTTTTATTTGGATAAACAAGGTTTTAAATTACTGAAATAACAAGAAACAAATTGTAAACAAAACACAACATCTACAGAAAACCGGACAGAACTAACAATAAAATTGGCTTCAGCTGTTCCATAAGGATGGTAAATCTTTATCATAGATAAAACATTGTGTTGGTTGGTCTATGGTTTTATCTATGGTTTAATTGTAGAGCCAATATGAATAAAAGGGAAGTAAGTATGAAGTTGTTTTCTTTAAGCAAATTTTTCCTATAGGGAAGACCATGTAATAGCTTCGAAGCTATTGATGTAAGATGGTAAGGTGGGACCTAGACCCGGGACGACTTACATTTAATTTTGATATCTTCAAAAGCCAAAAACACTATTCGTTAAAATTCATATATGTTTATCATAAATATAACAATTTGGTACTTTAGTATAATGCGGAGGCCACCCTTATACAGCGCTTATGTATGGCTATACAGTATAAGGTTAGGTTATCATGAATATATGTTTGTAGGACTTTCCTGGTTTCGTTATGGTTTCAAACTATACCAGTATCAGACAAGGAGTGTAGGAGTGTAGGACATATGTGTTCATTGATATAATAATAATTATAACATATAATTGAAATAATGTATGTCCCTTTATAAAGTCCTTAGTTTTATAGTGCACTTACTAATGTATGACTCTTAATACCTTCCTTAGTTTTGAATGATGTTCCACATATAGTGAACTTGTAAGGTCGCTCTTCTTTGTGGCTAATGTATGTTTCATCATATTGTCCTTAGTTTTAAAGATTTTCCACATGTAGTGCAGTTATATTGTCGCTCTCCAGTATGAACGAATGTATGACTCTTCATAATTACCTTTCTTTTGAAGGACTTTCCACATATAGTACACTTATGAGGTAGCTCTCCGGTGTGATCTAATGTATGACTCTTAATACAATTCTTAGTTTTGAAAGATTTTCCACATATTATGCAATTATGAGGTCGCTCTTCTGTGAGACCTAATACATGGTGCTTCATATTGTTTACGGTTTTGAATGATTTTCCACATATAGTGCACTTATGATGTCGCTTTCTGGTGTGAACAAATTTATGACCTTTCATAATTTCCTTAGTTTTGAACGAAGTTCCACATATAGTACACTCATGAGGACGCTCTTCTGTGTGAACTAATGTATGACTCTTCATATTGTTCTTAATTTTGAAGGAGGTTCCCCATGCATTGCACTTGTGAACTTGCTCTTTGTGTAAACTAATGTATGTTGCATCATATTGCCCTTAGTTCTTAAGGATATTCCACATATAGTACATTATGAGGTCTCTCTCCGGTGTGTACTAATTTATACTGGTTAAAATAGCTACTTGTTTGGAATTATTTTCCACATAAAGTACACTAATGAGGTCGCTCTTCAGTGTGAAATAATGTATGTCTCTTCACATAGTCCTTAGTTTTGAAGGATTTTCCACATATAGCGCACTTATGAGGTCGCTCTTCTGTATGAACTAATGTATGACTTATCATATAATTCTTAGTTTTGAAGGATTTTCCACATGTAGTGCACTTGTGAGGTCGCTCTTGTTTATGAATTAATATATTATGTTTTCTCATACTGTCCTTAGTTTTAAAGAATTTTCCACATGTAGTACACTTATTAAGTCGCTCATCTGTGTGAACTAATGTATGACTCATCATAACTTTTTTAGTTTTGAAGGATTTTCCACATAAAGTGCACTTGTGAGGTCGCTCTATGGTGTGAACTAACGTATGACTCTTTAAACCTTCTTTAGTTTTGAAGGATTTTCCACATGTAGTGCACTTGAGAGGTCGCTCTATGGTGTGAACTAACGTATGACTCTTCATAACTTTTTTAGTTTTGAAGAATGTTCCACATATAGTACACTTATGAGGTCGCTCTTCTGTGTGAACTAATGTATGACTCATCATATGATTCTTAGTTTTGAAGGATTTTCCACATATAGTGCACTTATGAGGTCGCACTTCTGTGTGAAACAATGTATGAGTCTGCATACTGCCCCTGGTTTTAAAAGATTTTCCACATATAGTGCACTTATGAGGTCGCTCTCCTGTGTGAACCAAGGTATGAATCTTCATATCATCCTTAGTTTTGAAGGATTTTCCACACAAAGTGCACTTATAAGGACACTTCCCAGAATGTGTCAATAAATGACGCTTTATATTAGATATTTGAACAAATGTTTTCCGACAAGTCAAACATCTAAATGGACGCTCGCCCGTGTGTAAATATATGTGACACTTCATTGCCAATAGAGTTGGAAAAATTTTTCTACATATTGGGCACTCAGGCAAAGGCTTTTTCGTGATCTTTAACATGTTTTAGTTGTCAATTTCTGACTTTTAACTTTTTAGACATGCTAGAAACTGATTGAAATCATTTGGTTGGCTTTGTACGTTTTTTTTCTGTTTGATTTGTTTAATGTTTGACAGTTATGTACATGTGTCAATCAACTTTAAAACAACTCTTGATCAAATATTGTTATGTGTATTAAATGGCTTACAACATAGCCTACTCGAGACAATTTGATTCTTTTGCATGACTTTTATGTTCCATAATATTTTAAGACTACTTTTTAAAAAGACAACGTTGCTTCTATGTTCCTTTTTTCAAATTATATTGCATCAGCCATATAAAACCATGTAGCCTATTCTTTAAATTTAATTTTATGTACCGTAGTGGATCACTTACTTTCATTTCTACTTTAATTGTAGTTAAGACTTAATCGTTTTAGCTGCTGTTTAAGTATTATATCAGATTATGTAAATTATCTTTCTTGCAAAATGAATTAAGGTTCCTTCTCCTCTTCAAATCTATTGCCTCTGCTGAAAAAGACCATATTTTATTAGTTAAATATATTTGTTGTGATCATTTAGGAAATATTTTATTTTACAATGATTACAAAACATTACAAAAATGTATATGTAATGTACTATATCCAGATTATCATAATAATGCATGATATGAATCATAAATGCAATTTAAATTACTCCTCCGAGTGTCCATAGCTTAGGCCTTAATGTCCGCCTATTTTTGGCGCATTTGCAAGGTTTTATTAAAACGGATCTGAGAAGCTTAAAACAATGTTAATTCTACTGTTCTATATACCATTTTGTTTGGAAAATCATGGGCTTCAATATTATACATAAAACATAAGGAACACTTGTTTCAAAAAAATTTTTTAGGTAAAAAAAATATTTTGGAAAATTTTCAAAAAAAAATAAGTTTGCGCTCAATGAAATTGTATAAATTATAGGCCTATAAATATTTGAAAATAGCCACTTTGTTCTAAATTTTATGAGGATTACAAATATATAATAATATAAGGAAGTAGATTTGCAAATAAATAAGTTATGGGCAAAAAACAGATTTCAGTACATAGCGTTTAGCTAAGAATGCATAGCCTAACCATAGCTAGGAATCTGGCTGATAATTTTCATCAATATCACTACCTACTTCTTCAGGATCATCAACCAGCCCTTCAAAATCACTTAAATCTTCTTATAATGCACCACGTATATCACTACTTTTGATTTTTAACACTAAAACAATGATAAACGTAATAAAACACATCAGTCATCGGTCTGAGGTTAACCTATCTGTTTACAAATACGCACGTCAGCTGTCTGCTACAATATTTTCGGGACTAAAATGAATAGCGCTTAGAGACAGAAATCCGGAGAAGGCTCTGAATCTAACAAAAAGAACGATACCTAACTCGATCCAGTTCAATCCGATTCAGTCAGTCATAGAACCTTCGCTGTAAACGATGTTCGTGTGTCGAAAAATCGACAAGTGACGCTCGGAGGGTTAATGTAATCAAAGTAAGTATAGGACCGGGTGTCCATAAAATAATCAAATTCAAAATACTTTTTTTAACTTAAAGATGAATGATTGCTACTACAAATTTCATGGATTGAAAAAGAAACCTTACACATTTGGTTTGGAGAAGTAGTACCATGGCACATCATAAGAGCTCTGATGGCAAATAGACTTATTGCAATTGGCAAATGTCCAGGTGTGAGGCCCATTGGAATAGGAGAATGTCTCAAACGCATTCTGGCCAAATGCATTATTTTAGCTTTTGCCGATGATGCAAAACAAGCATTAGGTACAGATCAACTTTGTGGAGGTCTCAAATCTGGTATAGAGGGAGGAATACATTTCATGCGAACGCAATATAGTGAACACAGTAATACCAACAAAGAATGGTGTATGATTCTGGTAGACGCAGATAACGCCTTTAACAAAATAAACAGAATTCATGCTTTATGGCAAGCAAGAGTCCATTGGCCAAGAGCTGCTAGATTTATTTTTAATACTTACCATTGTAGCTCAGATTTAATTTTGCAAGGAAGTAATCAAAGATTGTATAGTAAAGAAGGAGTTACCCAAGGAGATCCACTATCAATGATATTATACGGTCTGGCAACACTTCCATTAATACAAGAATTAAAGAATGCCGAACACATCTCAAGTTTGGTATGCAGATGACATGGATGCTGGCTATCATGCTTGCCTCTGAAGAAACTTAATCTGGACATGTCCCCACAAGAATTTAGAGATGCCCTTGCCCTACGTTATGGGAAAACACAAATAAACCTCCCATTAAAATGTGAAGGATGCGGAAATGAGTTCAATACAGAGCATGCTCTAAAATGTTGAAATGGTGGTCTAATAAAAAGACACAATGAAGTAAGAGACACAATAGGTAACATGATGAACAAGCCTGGGGAAACTGCATTAAGGAGCCCTTGATAGCAGAAGGCAGTCATCTCAACGAACCTGCACTAAAAGCTGATATAGCTTGTAGAGGCGTATGGGAGACTCAGATGGAGGCATTGTTTGCTGTTAGTGTCGTTGACACTGATGCTCCATCTTATGTCTCCATCCCTCATCAACAAGTTATAAAAAAAGTGGAAGATGAAAAAAAGAAAGTATACTAAAGCTTACGAACAACGACATGCATCATTTACTCCTCTTGTTCATTTCATTTCATGACTCATGTTCTGAACCACATTCTGATGTTCTGAACCAGATTGATACCAACTCTGCAATTAAAGAATTTGCCAAGATCAAAGCTAGGAAAATTAGTTTTTAACTGCTAAGAGCTTTTGAACTGTTCAAATTGATAATTTTGTATTCTTTTTGTCAAGGTAATAAATTTGGGTTTTCATGTTTTCTTCATGTTTAATGTGTTCAATTAAAAATTCCTCTCTTGTCATCTATCTACACCAGTTTTTCATTGTAATAGGCTTTAACTTATATCGTATCCAAGTTATCCTGTAATTGTTAACTTAGGCCGTGATGCTCGTCAAGCATGACGTCACGATAGAAGACGGCAATGACGTAGGTATTTATTTATTTATTTCCCAAGGAAAGATTAAAACAAGCAGCTGATCACAAACGGCAAACATTACGTCATTGCCGTCTTCTATCGTGACGTCATGCTTGACGAGCATTACGGCCTATTTTTTTAGTGTAGCCTTGGTTTTGCTAAAGTTTATACATGAGTAAAAGTGTAAAAATGTTAAATTCCTGAGAATAATAAACAGTCTTTTATTGCAAGTATTCTTCTAACCTAAACTTATAAAATCTTTGGGAAAAAATTCACAAATAGAGTTAAGCAAAGAAGACGGCAAGTTAATGTTCATGGGTTGAGGGTGGGGTGGTGGGGGGATTCTAAGTGGCGCTGATTCGGGTGTTCGCTTAACTCTGAAAAATTCATAGGTGTTTTTGGAAATAAGTTCCAAATGTTTTTAAGGCTTATGGCTGAAAAACTATCAGAGAATTGGAAAAACCATACAGTTTGGTAATAAGTTGGACAAGATCATAACAATTTGTGCTGATTTAAGGGCAACCAGTATGTGTTTGAGGCAAACAAGAAATGGAGGTTAGCGAGAGAATTTGAAGATGGAGCTGGGATTCCAAATTTTTTTTGTGTAAAAAATAATTGTCAATTTCTGATTTTACAGTTCTCTACTCTTTTTGTAAAACTAATATTATAATTTACATTAAATAATAATAAAAAATTATAAAAATTTAACAGTACTTTTAAAAGTAATTAACAATTAATTGTTTAGAGCAAATAAAAATAAAGCACATTATACTTGTTAACCTTTACACTAAAGTGAAAGGTTGCAGCTTCATCACTAAATACCAGATGAGTAGCAAAATGTTCATCTTCTAAGCAGTTTTGAAGTCAGGTGAGCAGCTCAACACGAAGGAGCATGTGACAAGGGACAGTGTGTTCAAATAAAAATGTGGTTTTCTAGCTTCCAACTTGTATTTACTTTTTATTTATTTATATAACATCATCACATTACATCAATTCTCTTGACAAGTGATTTGTCACAAAGTCTAATACTACATTTTAAAATCTTAAAATAGCTTAGAAAAGAAATAAAACAAATCATTAGGCTAAAAACCTATGGTAGAAGTAATATCTTTCAAATATACACATCTTCTAGTTATTCTTCTAGTGAGTAAAACGTCCTCTCAAAAAAAAAAAATATGTTTTAAGATAATTTAAATTTAGAGAATGAGGCAATGTTTTAAATCTCAGCAACCCATTGTGATTAAGAACATTGCTTTATTCTCAAAACTTAAGAACACATCTAATGTTAACATCTTCCAGATATTCTGTTAGTGAGTAAGATGGCCACTCAAAAAGAAATGTTTTAAGATAATTTAAATTTAGAGAACAAGGCAATGTTTTTAATCTCAGAGGGTAATTTTTTGAACATTTTTGGTCCTGTATACTGAGGGGATGAAAGATTTTAAGCCTTTGTTAAACTGGTTTTTATAATATTTTTGGATCTTGTGTTATGTGGATGAGATTGTTGACAGTCCATGAATGTGCCGAAATCACTTTTAAACATTAATGGCGGTTTGTAAACAGCTAAAAAATAATGCTTGATGTAGGTTGCACTTTGATAGTTTTTTAACGTGTTTTTGCAAAATTAGTTGTGAATCGATATCAATTCCCAAATACTTTATTGTTTTTATGTAAATGAATTGAAGTTAAGTTTGTATTTAAAATGATTTCTAGGTTTTTGGGGACGTTTATATTTAAAAAGGTACTTAGGTAATCACTATTCCAGAATTTAAGGTGGATTTTCAGTAGTTTTTGGATTTTGTGAAAATGGGAATCTTGTTAAATTTTTTTTAATCGCGTGAAAATATTTGTATAATATTTTTGGTGGATTAGCAAAATCTTCATAATCTGCAACAATCCAACCAAGCCTATTCTAGTTTTTGTTGAATTGTAATGAAGCAACGTAGGGATGAAAATGATTCATGATGTTCCTACAACCATAAGATATAATCATGGTACAGTATTACTACAAACCCAGGATACAATTACGACGTCACATTTTTGGAGATGATTAAGTTAGTACTGTGATTTTTGTTTACAGTCAGAGGTGCTTCTCATAAAAAATGCAGACGTTTAAAATAATAAAATATTTACCAAATTAGTAGTACCTAGGCTATGTACAATTTAGTTAGATTTTCATTTGATCGTAAAATACTAGCCTCTATACCCTTTAAGTAAAACCATAGATAAAACATAACTCCCTTAGTAGATTTCTCATCCTAGTGGAACAGCTGAAGACAATTTTATTGTTAGTTCTGTACTGTTTATGTAGAGGTCGTGTTTTGTTTACAATTTGTTCCCCGTTAATAAAGTCATTTAAAACCTCGTTTAACCAAATGATACGATCTGGCTATTTTTGAATGTTTTTTTTTTTGCATGGTTTTGCTTCAGTTTTGTTTTGCATGGCTTTGTTTGTTGCCTTATTATTATATTGATCTAACTTGTATTTATTTGTGAATCAAGAGATGGACTAATTTATTATTTATTTGTATTGTAAGTGACTTAGCCTGTTGCTTTGCTTAATGGCCTAATAAATCATTGAATCAAAATCAGTCGGGTAGAAAAGCCAACTTGGAAAAGAGAAACCAAATTTAACTCCCATGAGAAATACATGGTGAGCAAATTTTGTTTACATATAAGCCGAGTGGGATTATAGATAAATATATGCCGATGCTTGATGGCAAAACTTTGCGTGCATACCTTCAATTTGAGACCTCAATAATGAAAATTGGTCGGGTAGAAAAGCCAAACAAACTCGGAAAAGAGAAACCAAATTTAACTCCTATAAGAAATACATGGGGTGCAAGTTTCGATTACGTATATACCGAGTGGGATTATAGATACATTTATGCCGATCCTTGATGGCAAATCTGTACGTGCATACCTTCATCAGAGACCTTAATCATGAAAATCGGTCGGATAGAAGAGCTAAACAAGAAAACCATTTTTTTTATATATATAAGACTCAACTGGTTGGTCTCGCATAAATATACCTGTTTGCTTAGACTTATTTAGACTCTTCTGTTCTCTTATGAAGCCTGCTCGAACACAGACTTGTTTCAAACCACCAATACTAATGTGAGAGTTTCCACTCTGGGTGTAATAATAAAAATTCTCCGCCACAGCCTAATGTTTCCATTTTATTTATTTTTTATTAAAAACTAAACAAACACGTATGTATGGCTAAACGCAACTGAGGTATTAAAGGGCAGGAAGAAGACTAACAGTAAAAGGGAAATCCTTTTCAAAAACATGTATAATGCATAGGCATAGACTAACCAACACATCCTCGAAGAGCTTAACACATGAAAATTTAATTTCAAACCATTCGTGGTACATAACCAATGATGTACTTTCCATGTATTATTCTAACCGGTTGAGATTGCGGAAACCCAAAGTTGTATCTTATTTACAAAACAATAAACCTCATAAAGTATGTGTCAGATTGCTGAAACCATTTTTTTTTTTGTAGTTCCCTTTCACATTAGACATCAAAATATAGTTTTCCAGCCAAAATACAATTCTAAAGTAGGTTAACAATTAGAAGAAAAGATTATGCATCCGAAAAAGGCGATACTTGGCCAAAAATTAAATGTTACATTTTTGATTTTCAAACGGCTTGGCAAGGTTAAAATATGTAAGTGTTGATGTGCAAGTACCTTTTGGACGCAGGGGACACGATTGATAAACAATACATATACCTTTGCTAAACAACAAGTTCCACCTTCCAAAATATCGACAAAAATATGCAAAATATGAGATCACTCAACATTGTGTACTAATTTATGCCTCTTTACATGGACACTTGTTTGGAATGATTTTCCACATAAGAACACTTATAAAGTCGCCCTTCTGTGTGAAATAATGTGTGTTTCTTCATATAGTACTTAGTTATGAAGGATTTTCCACATGTAGTGCACTTATGAGGTCGCTCTTCTGTGTGAAATGATGTAAATTGCTTCGTGCAAGTAATGGTTTTGAAGGATTTTCCACATATAGTGCACTTATGATGGTCGCTCTCTAGTGTGAGCTAATCTATCAGGGTGTCTACTACATTCTGGATAGAAAATTCATGGACAATTCCCGTACATTTAAGGACATTTTGTCGTAACCTTTTTCGGTGCGATTACCGAATATATTTTACTGATTTGTCAAACTGTTTACTCTTCTTCTTCACTGTAGTTGTACCAGAGAGAAAAGTAAGTAATAATAGACAAGAGTTAAATTTCAAAATAGAAATTTATTGAAATGAGCAAACATTTACTTCGGGTAAAGCTTTGTAGTGTAACAGAGAAACCCAATCATCGTCTACCGCATTAGCGACGGAATCCTGAATATCTCCATCAGTCATGGAAACATTATCATATCATATCCGATTTATGTGGATTAGTTAGGCATGATTCGCCCTAGCACAACATTAAGTTTTCGACTACTTTTGAAACAAATCTTTAATACAAATATTGTACCTCGGTTCTCTGTACAAAATTGGTATGGTAAGCGGCTACCAGTAAGCACAGAGTAAGATTATTGTCTTTTCATTTGCAAAGTTATTGGGATCAATTACATTTTCTTAGTATATTCTACAGCTCTTTCAAAGAATAAAAATACCCTGGCCTAGACCTAATTATTTAGGGGGGGCCTATATCAACTGAGTAACAAACAATGAGGTTATAATAGCAGCAAAGTCACTATCATCATTCTAGTTCATAAGATTTAGATTGCAAAGCATATAACACAATAAATAAATATGGGAAACAAAAACATTGAAAACTGAACAGCCAAAATTATAAGACAAAGATACAGAAAATGCAATGACATGATTTGAGACCAAGTAGGCCTGCTTTACAACTAACCCATTATTAAATGGAGAAACCGTTGGAATAAATAAATAAATAAACCCAAACAACAATACTTGTGGTTTTGTCAATTGAAAGTAATATCCATAAAAAAAGTTTTAACTTACAAAAAAATACTGTAGATTAGTTACAAGTTTAGTATGAAACCATAAACAGTTTTATGACAGTAGGCAATGGCCAGCGGCAAATTGAATGTTCAAGAAGATAAAAGTACAGAAGTGAAATTTAACTGCCATTATAATACAACTATTATTTCCATGATTAAATAGATTTGGGATCTCATAATAATTACCCAAGTAATAAATAATGGAAGTTGTAAAGGAATAAAAGTGATAAAACTTTTATGACCTAAGATACTTTCACAATGGTTCTTGGAAGTACTTTACGTGACACTTGATTGTGGTGATAAAATATTAATGGGTTTGAGCTTCTAATGGTTTTTCATTGCACAATTAATTACCCTAGTATTAAATTTATGAAAATGTAAACCAAACAAACATCTGATAAACCTTATATGTGCTCCTAACCAACTAGCGATAAAATTATTGCCCATTAAAAATTTAAGGACTTAGTCTGGCATTTAAGGACAATTCCCGTACATTTCATGGCCAGTTAAAAAATAAGTACAATTCCCGGTTTTCCCGGATTTCCCGGTTGGTAGACACCCTTGTTTCCTTATATAGTCCTTAGTTTTGAAGGATTTTCCACATATAGTGCACTTGTGAAGTCGCTCTTCTGTGTGAACTAATCTATGTTTCCTCATATAGTCCTTAGTTTTAAAGGATTTTCCACATGTAGTGCACTTATGAGGTCGCTCTTCTGTGTGAAATGATGTAAATTGCTTCGTGCAAGTAATGGTTTTGAAGGATTTCCACATATAGTGCACTTATGATGGTCGCTCTCTAGTGTGAGCTAATCTATGTTTCCTTATATAGTCCTTAGTTTTGAAGGATTTTCCACATATAGTGCACTTGTGAAGTCGCTCTTCTGTGTGAACTAATCTATGTTTCCTCATATAGTCCTTAGTTTTAAAGGATTTTCCACATATAGTGCACTTATGAGGTTGCTCTTCTTTGTGAATTAATGTATGTTTCCTCATATAGTCCTGAGTTTTGAAGGATTTTCCACATATGGTGCACTTATGATGTCGCTCTCTGGTGTGAACAACTATGTGACTGTTCATAATTTCCTTCCGTTTGAAGGATTTTCCACATATAGTACACTTATGAGGTCGCTCTCCTGTGTGATCTAATGTATGAATCTTCATTTTAGCAGTGGATTTAAAGGATTTTCCACAAATTGTGCACTTGTGAGGTCCCTCTTCAGTGTGAACTAATTTATGACTCTTCATTTTAGCAGTGGTTTTGAAGGATTTTCCACATAAAGTGCACTTATGAGGTCGCTCTTCTTTGTGAACTAATGTATGTCTCTTCATATATTCCTTAGTTTTGAAGGATTTTCCACATATAGTGCAGTTATGATTTCGCTCTCTGGTGTGAACAAATATATGTCTGTTCATAATGTCCTTAGTTTTTAAGGATTTTCCACATATAGTACACTTATAAGGTCGCTCTCCTGTGTGATCTAATGTATGAGTCTTCATTAAAGCAGTGGTTTTAAAGGATTTTCCACATATAGTGCACTTGTGAGGTCGTGTTTCGGTGTGAACTAATAATGTATGACTCTTCATATTGGCCTTGGTTTTGAAGGATTTTCCACACAAAGTGCACTTATAAGGACACTTCCCTGAATGTGTCAACATATGATACACTACATGTTGTCGTTGAATAAATGTTTTCTCACATGTCAAACATCTAAAGGGACGCTCGCCCGTGTGTAAATATATGTGACTTTTCATTTTAAATGAAGTTGAAAACGTTTTTCTACATATTGGACACTCAAGCGAAGGTTTTTTATACATCTTTAACACGTTTTAGTTTTTTATTTCTGACTTCTACTTAATTAGACATGCCAGAAACTAATTGGAATTAGCAGGTGGGCTTTGTATGTCTATTTGTGTTTGATTTGTTAAACGTTTAACAGTTATGTACATGTATTAATCAACTTTAAAACACCTTTTGATCTAATGATGTTATGTGTATAAAATGGCTTACAACATATGCTACTAATGGCAATTTGATTGTTTTGCTTGACTTTTATGTTCCATCAAATTAAATTAGCCTATTTATTTAAATGAGAAAGTTGCTTCAATGTTCCATTTTTTCTTCATATAATACTGCATCAGCCACATCAGCCATATAAAAGTCATGTAGGCCTATAATTTAAGTTTTATGTAGTGAATTACTTAAAGTGTGGTAAAAACTTAATGCTGTTAGCTGATGTTTAAAGTATTATATCAGATAATTTAAATTATCTTTCTTGCAGCTTGAATTGAGGTTACTTCTCCTCTTCAAATCTTATTGCCTCTTCTGAAAATACCATATTTTATTAATTATATACATTTGTTGAATCATTAAGGTAATTTTTTATTTTAACGATGATTCCAAAACATTACAAAAATGTATACGTACTGTATTATAACCAAATTATCATAATAATGCAAAATTAGAATCATAAATGCAGTTAAAATTTATGTAATCTAAGTAAGTAGAAGAGTGTCTATAAAATATTTATCAGATTTAAAATAGTGCACTTTTCTGCACTTTTCTCTCCTTTGTGAACTAATGTATGAATCTTCACACAGTTCTTGGTTTTGAATAATTGTCCATATAAAGTGCACTTATAAGGACACTTCCCTGAATGTGTCAACAGATGATACTTTATATGATGTAGTTGAATAAATGTTTTCTCACGTGTCAAACATCTTAAGGGACGCTTCAATTAAATTAAAATAAATTCAAACCTCTTTATTTGTTTCATGTACAACAATACAATAAATAGCGCCACAGTTTCTTAATCTAACTCAGTACATTGCATTGAATTGTTCAGTTATGAAATTTACAGTTATGTAGCATCAGCATTCACATCAGTTAAATCGTACAAGTCTTCAAGAGAGTGAAATGCATTTCTGATCATAAAACTTTTGAATTCACTTTTGAACTTGTTTTGATTTTCTATGTTCAATATTTCTTTAGGAATATGTTTTGTTTTAAGAATACAGAACCGGCATAGTATGGTTTATTTTCATATGGCTCAGAATTGTGAAAAGGTAAGACTATGTTTTTTTTCTGGTGTTGTAGTTATGTATATCTTCATGTGTTGTAAAATTGGATTTATTTTTCCTGACATGCATAATACACTCAAGGATAATACAAACTATAGATGGTTAATATATTTTGGTTAATAAAATGCCCCTTTACAGATTCATCAAACTCGAGATTTAACATGGCTCTTATAGCTCTTTTTTGACTAATTAAAATTTCACAAAGGTTTTGTTTGGTTGTACCTCCATACGCACAAACTCCATAAGATATATGGGATTGCACTTGGGCATGAAAAACATTTTTTTTTTACTTTCAAATTACAAAGATAATACAATCTTTTTAAGGCATTAATTCCTGAGTTTATTTTTGCTAAAAGATGGTCTATATGCAGGTCCCAACTAAGATGGTTAACGATATAAAATCCCAAAAATGTTGATTTATCTACCCTTTCTATTATATTATCTATATATATAAAAGGCAAAGCCCTCACTGACTGACTGACTCACTCACTCATCACTAATTCTCCCACTTCCCATTTACCTAGGAGGCTGAAATTTGGTACGCTGATTCTTTTGGCATTAAATAGGAAAACTAAGTTGTTTTTATTCTGATCGGACTCTCGGGCTCCGCCCCAGTGGCTCTGGAGTTTCCCATGTTAACCTTATGAGTACTCATATTTAAATGGAATTAATGAATCTTAACAGCTGTTTCAATTAAACAAGTTGGTTCTGTTCTATGATGTGCAACACCATTAAGTTACCAGGATTACCAACAGGGTGCAGCACTATTATTTTTTTTTTTATTTATGACAACAGCTAATTTGCAACCAAAAGGTGAGTGAGCGTAGCGAAAGCGAACAAACTTCAACCTGGAGGCGAGTTAGCGTAGCGAATGAGCTAACTTGAAGGCAAGTGAGCGCAGCGAACGAGCTCCAACCTAAAGGTGAGTGAGCGTAGCGAACGAACTTCAACCAGGACGTGATTGAGCCATGCGAACGAGCCCACTTATGAAGTAAAACGGGGCAAAGCCCGCGGGTACAGCTAGTTATCAATAAAAATGTTAAAATCATTCTCGTTTCGGTTTTGTTCTGTAGTGAAAGAGTGTACAGTAATTAGTCTTCTGCGGGTTTAATATTAGATTATTGGAAGAAACAAAATCCTTAAGTTTACCTAATTCTATGAATGAATTTATTTCTATTTCCAAGCCAGTCTTTGCAGACATAATAAGATTAGAGTAATATTCATATAGTATAAGTTGATTTTTTATGTCCTTAAGTTTAAACTTAGATAGTTTGGCATATCCCTGATGTAACTAATAAATAATAAAGGTCCAAGTATTGACCCTTGTGGTACCCCGTGTTTAATTGGTTGTAAAACTGATTGATATTTTATCACTTGATTGCTTATCCGTGTGAAAATAAATTTGAAACTTCATTGCCAATAGAGTTGAAAACATTCATTTTTCTACATATTGATTACTCAAGTGAAGACTTTTTTGTGATCTTTAACATGTTTTAGTCTTTATTTCTGACTTCTAACGTTTAAGACATGTTAGAAACTAATTGGAATTAGTCTGTTTGCATTGTACGCCTATTTAAATATCTAATATTGTAGAATTTGATTAACCTTTTACAATTGTATTATCAATGAACTTAGAAACAACTCTTGTTCAAATATTTTTAAGAGTTTTAAATATCATACAACATTGCCATTATTTTAAGTTCCATCATATTAAATTACCATACTTATTTTTTTAAGAAATTGGCTCATATGTTTCATGTTGTCATTAACATGTTTTTATTAGCTCGCTTTCTTGTCTGTTCGGTACAAATTTTGAAATTGGTTTTCAAACCAATTTCCTGATGTGCTAGAGACTTTAAACTTGAAACATAGCTCACAAATGGATGACAATGTAGTATTAAATAATTTATTTCCATATTTCCCTTGAGCTACACCCCATAAGATTCCGATTTTTTAATGTTTACATTTTGATTAATGTTAATATATCAATTGATGTCAGCTGTAAATACTTTAATTTGACAGTCCTTTCAAAGTGCAGAGGTTAAGATATAGGCCTACAGGTTCTGCTCCCGAGAGATTCTTAAGTTTTATGAATATGAGAATAGTAGCAATATGTGATTACAGTTAAAAAGGTTTGGTTATGTAGGCCTATTAATCTTACTAATATTATAAATCTGAAAGTTTGTGAGTTTGTGTGTATGTTTATGTGTTGCTCAATCACGCATAAACTACTGGACGGATTGGGTTGAAATTTGGCATGATGATAGCTCACATTCCCTATTAACATTTAGGCATATTCGTATCTCAAAAATCCTTTCGGGCTCCGCCCCAGTGGGTCTGTAGTTCCCCATGTTAAACTTATGAGTATTCACATTTAAAGGGAATTAAAGAATTTAGTCAGCTGTTTCAACTTTACAAGTTGGTTCTATAATATGCAATAGCATTCAAAAGTTATAAGGTTTCCCAACAGGGTGCAGCACTATTATTATTTTGTTTGTGCATATATGATAACAGCTAATTTGAACTAAGCAGCAACAAAAAGCTGTGATACACAATGAGAACTGTCAAAGTAGGATTGTTTAAAGTTAGGTTTGAGTTTTTAATTTAATGAATAATTTGTGATATTGTGCGAATGTTTGATAATTTATTTTTTTCTATTGTTTAGGTGCAATTGTAGAACATTATGGCAATGGTAGATATGTTATACTATATCATACCGTAAATTTATGAACCAAATTTTATCAAACTGTGTCCTCCCCCCATTGCAAACGCAAAGCTTGAGTATAACTGCAATAAGCATTTTATACTTATATGCCAACCCCGTACGAAGGACGGGTGCTCTGCTGGTAAGCCATAAAAATAGATTTTAACATATTTAGATATTAAATGACTAAAAAGTATAAAATAATTAAAAAAAAAACTTTTTAAAATATCATGTTTTTAAACACACTAAAAAGTAGAAAATTATTTTATAAATATGTGGAGAAAATAAACTTCATGTTGGCATATATATTTATGAGAAAATAAATATTTGTAAGAATTTAAGCGAAAAATGTAGGGCGAATGCAATAGATAATAATAATATATAATAGGTTAAGATAATTGTAAATTAGATTTTGCATGTACCCCACGTTTTTAATCTTAAAAGTACTTTAAGTACTCATTCTCTACAGTCTACACATATTTATAAAATTATTTTCTACTTTTTAGTGCGTTTAAAAACATATTTTTAGAAGCGATTTTTATTTATAAATTATTTTTCATATTGCTTCAGCCACAGTGAATTACTTACTTTAATTTGTGCTTTAGTGTAGGAAGTAAGAGATTAATCTTGTTAGCAGCTTTTTAAAGTATTGTACTCCAGTCTCTGATACACTCCAGTTCCGATATAATCAGATATTATGTACATTATCTTTCTTGCCACGTTAGTTTAAGTTCCTTTTCCACTTCAAATCTGTTTATTTTCTTCATAAACTGTAAAAGAACATGTTTAATTAATTATATACATATATTGTACACATTTTCAGTTATATGTTTGTTCATTTACGTTAAACTATAATTTCAAGACATAACTACATTACACATTAAAACATTACATTAGGTATTGTATTTTTTTGTACAATACTCAGTCTTATTTAAGGCTGAAAATTGTACAGATGAGTCATAAAGTATGCAAGCTGAAACGACTTACCCAATAAGGCATCATGCCATAGAAATAAATAAAAAAAATGAAAATAAATAAAATGACTTGGAACCAGGACCTGAAGGATTTTAAATCTTGAGGCAAGGAACTTTTATGGACTCATCTTTTGTATTCGGTCTAAGAATTCTTGGAATCTGAAATGCCGGGTCGCCAGAATTGTTCCCTCTGCTGATCATTGATGTCATTTTGACAACACACATGGAAAGGGTAGAATTAGACCCATACACTTAGACTATAACAGAATCTAAATTAATGTATTCTAGTTATCAAGTGAACTGGATGCTATATA
The DNA here is from genome assembly GCF_028750875.1 of Macrosteles quadrilineatus. NCBI lineage: Eukaryota > Metazoa > Arthropoda > Insecta > Hemiptera > Cicadellidae > Macrosteles > Macrosteles quadrilineatus. Next base: position 180,108,204 of record NW_026542594.1, read on the forward strand.
AGAAAAGATGTACGGTCTGTGAATGTACCCCCCCTGGATTAGAACTATGACCCCCTATCAGAAAACCATATGTGTACAGGCAGGAAATGTACCCCTCCCCTGGATTAAATATCATCAATCTTCCGTAGACAAAGTAAAGTGGTTATTATTAAAATGAAATAGTAGAGAATGCCCTCCAAAGTGTCATAGGTTGGTATTATTTTTAAGCCTGTACATAAAATAGTGGTTGATCTTATAAAAAAGGTATAAATAAAAATAGCTTTTAAAAATGCCACGTTTTTAATCGCACTTAACCCTCCGAGTGTTATGTGTCGAATTGTGTAGTGTTTTGTGTCGATTTTTCGACTCACAAACACTGTTTACAGCAAAGGCTCTACAGTATGACTGACAAAATCGGATTGAACTGGATCGAGTTAGGTATCGTTCTTTTCGTTAGATTCTAAGCTTTCTAAAGGTCTGTCTCTAAGCGCTGTAAGTTCTCCGAGCCGATCGTAATTGTAGCAGACAGCTGACGTGCATATTTGTAAACAGGTTAGTTAACCTCGGACCGCTGACTGATGTGTTTTATTATGATTATCATTGTTTTGAGTTAAAAATCAAAAGTAGTGATATACGTGGTGCATTATAAGAAGATTTAGGTGATTTTGAAGGGCTGGTTGATGATCCTGAAGAAGTAGGTAGTGATATTGATGTAAATTATCAGCCAGATTCCTAGCTATGGTTAGGCTATGCATTCTTAGCTAAACGCTATGTATCGAAATCTGTTTTTGCCCATAACTTATTTATTTGCAGATCTACTTCCTTATATGATTATATATTTGTAATCCTCATAAAATTTAGAACAAAGTGGCTATTTTCAAATATTTATAGGCCTATAATTTATACAACTTCATTGAGCGCAAACTTATTTTTTTTTTGAAAATTTTCCAAAAAAAATTTTTTTTTTACTTAAAAAATTTTTTGTAACAATTATTCCTTATGTTTTATGTATAATATTGAAGCCCATGATTTTCCAAACAAAATGGTATATAGAACAGTATAATTAACATTGTTTTTAAGCTTCTCAGATCCGTTTTAATAAAACCTTGCAAAAAAACTAGGGACCCTCGGAGGGTTAAAGTAGAAAATAATCTATAAATATGTTGAGAGAATAAATACTTGTAAGATTTAAAACAAAAAATTTGGGGCGCATGCTAATTTACAATTAACTTCACCTATTGAACTATTATGATCTAGGCCTATTGCATGCGCCCCAAGTTTTTTGTTTAAAATATTAGCCTACATTATTTATTTCCTCAACATATTTATAAATTATTTTCTACTTTTTAGTGCGTTTAAAAACGTGGCATTTTTAAAAAGTATTTTTATTTATAAATTAGTTTCTACTATTTAGTCTTTAATGTGTTTAAATATGTTAAATCTATTTTATATGGCCTGTTAATACATAACCAAAACCTTATTATCTGTACGAGCTGTTTGGCCCGTCCTACGAAGGGGAATCGAGTAGTCCATTAAAACTGTATATAGTGTGTAAATTACAAATTCAAGCATAGTTTAAGCAGTTCAAAATTTATAGTAAAGAAAAAGCTGCCAAGCAACAACAATCATGACGTGATCATTGTTCTTTTCCCAACCTTTCCTCAAAAAGTCGAGTAGTAAAATAATTTTCATAAGCTTTCTTTTGAAGATTCGTGAGCTTAGATTCATATACAACAATGGTTATAGAATCTTACTTATTTCCTATAAGTAATCAATGACAAAATCACAGAGTAAATCAAAACTAACCTCATAGTTCTAAAGAATATTTTTTTTTTATTCAACCACCTGTTAGTTAAAACAAATTATATTGCACTAAAACAAACTAAATATTTTAAAGACTGCTCAAAAAAATAAATTAGAACACCAACTATTTTACTATGTGTATATTTAAATCAACTCTCATCCTCTTACCGAATAAATGAACGTATAAATAATTATAGCCATAACACATAGTATAAATTCAGTAGAACCCCTCATATCCGGCCTTGGTTTTACCGGTCCTCTGTTTATCCGGCCCCTTCCAGGAAGCCAATATAAAAATTTTTTCTCTCAGCTTACAGACGTTTAGATGCAAACACTAGTCTTTGTGACTGCTCAAGTCATAAAATAAATTGTTCTCACTCTGTTTGTCTGTTGTTGTTCCATATCTGGAATAAAAGAATGTACCTAAATTTAAAATTTAAAAATCTTTCCTGGCTCCTAAATAGTAAATCAAAATTGACCATTGCAAATAAATTATTACTATACAAAGTAATACTGAAGCCAATTTGGACTTATGGAATCCAACTGTGGGGAACGTCCAGTATGTCGAACATAAACATTATCCAACGATTTCAGTCAAAAGTTTTAAGGTTCATTCTGCAAGCCCCGTGGTATGTTAATAACAATATCCTTCACAAGGACAGTGGAATTCCTACGGTTGAAGAGGAAATAACCAAATTTAGTGCAAAATATCTAAAGAAACTTGAAAATCACCCTAATCACCTGGCTCTAAACCTCTTGGACAACAGCACCAGTATATACAGGCTAAAAAGGATTCATGTTTTGGATCTAAGCACACGTTTTGTTTGAACAATTTAATTTTCCCTTGTTTATTTACATATTTATGTTTTCATTGAAATATTTTTAAGTTAGCTCTGTCAATGGACAGAGATTAACTAACGTTTTATTAAAATTTGTTATTGTATTTGCTAAATGTTCTAAAAATGAACAGATTGTAAATAAAATTGTGATAAAAAAAAAACTCTGTTTGTTTATACATTTATTTGCTGAGTCACTATACTCAGTTGAGCTAGTAGGCCTAACCTCTTATCAGTTGGTTGATTATTTCCAAAGTGGGGTTAGTACAGTACGAGCACATTAATTTTTGTACTTCACAAAATGGTTAAGAATGTTGAGTAGAAATGCATGTACCATTTAAGTCCTAATGATCTTTAAGTACAATTTATTGTCATTTTTACCTCCATTTAATAGGTTTTGTTACCTGGAATCATAATATTTGTACATTTATTACTTAATGACTTTAACCTACAAATATTTTTTTTTCTTTTTACAAACATGTTTATTTTTCTAAAAATGATCCCAGAACAGAATTAAATGATACTTTTGATTGCATATATTGATTACCCATTATTATTAGGTATGAATTGTCATTTTCATAGTAGGTTGGTTTATCCGGCCAAATCGTTATCCGGTCAGGGACTTGGTCCCGTGGTGGCCGGATATGAGGGGTTCTACTGTAAGTCAATTCCACGTATGTCATTTCATTTTCATCCAAAAAATGCTGAATTTGTGCAGAAAACGCTGAATTTTTACAGCTGTTACGTTAAGCAAATAGTATTTACCAAAAGCTAGAGTAGAATGTTAGCGTCGGCTGCTGGACTTTTGAAAATTTTAAACTTAATTTCTAAAAAACTGAAACCCTAAACTAAAATTATGGCTTCGACATTCCCTAGTTCTCAAAATTAGGCTATCTTTCTTTTAATACAAAAATCATGAAAATCCGTCAAGTGGTTGATTCAGAATCGTGAAATCAAAAAACCCTGTCACGTTTTAATATATAAGATGGTAATCAGATGTTTTATCTTTACTTTGAAATGCTTGTTTTATATTTTTACAATATCTCGGGAGCAGAACCTGTACCTCTTAACCTCTGCTCTTCGAACTGTCAAATTTAAGTATTTACAGCTGAATTAAATTAATTGATATATTTACATTCTTTCAAAATGTAAACATGGAAAATTTGGAAGTCCATGGGGCGTAGCCCAAACAAATATGAACATGAAATGATATAATATTGCATTGTCATCAATTTGTGAGCTATGTTTCAAGTTTCAAATCTCTAGCTCATCGGGAGGTTGGTATAAAATTGATTGCGAAATTTGTACCGGACAAGAAAGCGAGCTGATAAAAACATTTTAATATGAGCATGGAAAGAATATCTATTTGGCTTCCCCACTTTACTTAGCCTCGGGCGATATGGATACTTTAATTATTTTTACCTTGAACCAGCCAATTACCAGATGAGTGTATTTTTGAATACAGACTATTAACAAGTTTTGATTTTGTGTTAGCCTTGTTAGTTAAACTGTTCGAAAGCAATTTGTGTCATACTCACTTTAAAACTGCAAACATTTGTTGGACAAAGCCCAAAGCCAATCAAAATATAAGTAGGCCTATTTTAATCCTATGTATAAAAGATAATAATAGTACCAGTACACATAATTTGGTGAATGGTGTTTTTCCATGAGAGCATGATAGTATGGGCTGCTCAAGTGCAGTAACGCTTGCCAGGCGAGATACATATGATATGAGAGGGTTAGAAGGCCTGACCTGCCGGGAATAGTGTGCTTACTTGTGTGTCATAGTTATTATTGTTAATTATGTGGTTTACTGTATTGTCTGGTGGTGAATGGGCAACGATCTTTTTGTTGCTATAATTCATAGCTCTTCAAGATCCATTTTCATAAGCATAGGCCCTACTATATAAAAAATGCATTATTGTAACCATGTCATTAAGATAGGTTAGGTTTCCGCAAGATTTCTGTTAAAATAAGTTTGAAATTTGCACACCTGTATTAAGGAATCAGATTTGCAACTGTGGTAGTTTATGAGGGAATTCAGTCGTATATTATGTGCAGGAGTTGATGTTAAGCCAAAAGTGCTTGCCTTGCCATCCAGTGGCGATTGCTAGAACTACTGGAATCATCTGACTACTGTCTACCCCTGCGCCTGCAAATGTGAGTAGGATAGGCCCGCAACCACACCTATTGCTGAAGAAAAACTTGCAGGAGCTACGAAAATGACGGGAACTAGGGAATCTACTACGAGAAGCGGAGAAAGACCTCCCCAAAGATCTAAACGGAGAACTTGGTAATGGATGTTGTTATGCATCTCCATCTGTGTAGGTTGTATTAATAAAAGGTAGTAGGCCTACTCTTTCCACTCTAAGTTATTAGATAAATACTCAAGTGATGCCACTGTTGTACTGATCCCAGACATCACTGAAATCGTTATTGTACTGTGTTTGCACATTGCAGCTTGGCAGGAGTTTCAACAATTAATTCAGAATGGTACACACTTGAGCCCAGATGTCATCACAAAGCAGTATAAAACCAAGTACAAAACTTGATTATGTTGTTGAAAATATTGTACAAGTCAATAACACAATCACTCATCCCCTGGTTATAGGCCTATTACCAAATGTAAAGCACAGTTCATTACTAATATCTATATAAATAAAATTAGAGTTTTGTCTGTACATTGCTCAGAATTATATATTTTTAAGGTTATTTTTACGTTTTATACATTAAAGAAGCAGAAACAAGTCTTATCTCTATTTCTGTCTGTCTGTCTTTCTGTAACACTCAAGATGGCATTTTACGCAATCTTCTCCATGAAAACGAGAGTACCTATCAAGATCCAAGTCATTTTAATGAATTCATTTGATTGGCGAGAGTGTCTTTAGCTATTAAAACATGGCCTCACTACTTTGTAAATAAAATTGCGGTCGTTCAAAAATGCGGTTTTGTGCGATTTTTGCCAAGTTTTCGGTCAATTTTTATCACATAATCATCTATGAAATAACGAACAGCTGTTCGGATCAAGATTATTTTTTCTAGCTGTCACTGATATGTTTACAAATGTTGTTTACAAATACCGCAATCATTTCCGATCACGTTTTGAAAGCAAATCCCAAACAAAGTGAGATTAAAAACGTTTTTCTTACATAACGGATTTAATTAATCGCAAGTGCAATATTATAGTGTAACCGTAAATGAAATTAAATAACTAGGCATCATCCAGGTCAGGAACCAGAGATTATTTGTGTATGAAATTGTTCTTGAGTTTTGATAGCCAGAAAGAAGACCTTGAATCAGTGTTGTATAGGACTGGGACACTTATAATGATCGTCGCCAATAGCTTACAAACAAGGTTTCCACTCACTGACGGCGCTTGAATGGCGATTGTGTTAAGTGTAAAGATGAAAAAATCACAACTACAGTGGGTGATTGTAAGTAATAGAGGTATACGGATGATGCTAAACTCGTTTTACCAAATGTGTCACTTTCTGTTTCTACTCACCGTGTGATGCAATCGCTGGACCATACAGCCAATAGGCCCATAGCCCATCTCTTGGGTACGTACGCCTACCTATTTATTCATAACAACCTTTTTCGATGACGATCCTTGATACATGTACTTTTCCATGGAATACATGGCCTACCTACTTAAGAAATAAAGTTACAAATGTCCAAAAACCCAACACATTTTGTGATTTTTGTCACATTCAACTGACTACTATAAGATCCCCGTGCGTAGAACGGGCACACAGCTAGTATTTAATAATACTTTACTGTAGTACTCTCTTATAATATTTAACAAAGTGTTATGACACTAGCGCTCAAGTGTCACCAACATGAACTAGACATGGAAAAAACTTCAGATTTTAGAATGGACATAGAAGTCTAACATTGTTTGTTGGTGTATGTTTAATAGTAGTTGTTAGTTGTTAGGCTTTAGAAGTATGCCTAGTAAAAATCCTTATTCTAGGTATAAGAAGGATTCAACAGGGCATAAAAGCTACATGGTTAAAGTAACACAATGTTGACACACAAATTACATAAATTTAATAGTTAGGCCTATACAAAGTTTCTGGTGAGGAAATATTGTCAATTAAAATAAGTTATACTAAGTTAGGTAGTCAGTAGACTTACAAAGGTAAATAAAACTTAAAACAGCCATAACTCCGTTAATATTTGTGAGCGCGGAAAAATTTGTGCACCGTTATTTTCAGCAAAAAAACTAGTATCTGGTGATATATAAATCTATATAGGTTCCCATGGTCACGTTCGTCGCAATAATTACCACTAACTTACTTCCCTATAGGGAAATTCGCTAAAATAGGATGATAATGATGGACAGGTCAATGGTGTAGCAATGCAAGCTCATAACTTACCCCTGTTTATAGACTTTATAGTTATTCATGTACAAAGTAGAAGTAGCCTAGGCCTAGCCTACAATACACTTTTCTGGAAAAAACTTCCTAACTTGAAGTCTTGATTCTTGAAACAAACTGGTCCTCAGGAATCACTGGAATCACTACGAATTTACGAATACGATGAGCTAACTTTTTTATTTTAACTTATTGCTATTCTGTCTGACATTCTGACTGAGGATTCCGGAAATCCGGATTCAGGAATCAGGTCAGGCAGGAATGGCAGGATTTAGAGGAGCAGGGAGCAGGAGCAGGAGGACGGAGGGAGGAGCAGCAGCAGGACGGATAGCGCTGCGCTGGGTTCACAACGAGACCTTACCGTCAGACCGCCACCGCCCACCACCGCGCCGTGCAGAACGCGTCATACCGTGCATAGCCGAACTGTTTGTGGGAAATTGTTATCTCAATCACTGTCGCTGTCAAAACGTGTCGTTTGTAGGTTAAATTTTAATTAATTTAACTGTCATAACCTAACCAAACTTGCTGATAATAAAAATATCGAATGAAGGTTTACTAAGTTAATAACAAAAATAGTTCTGTTCATAAAATAAAATTATAAATGTCTCAAAATCAATTATATATTTTTTTAAATTATAAAATTAAACCAATCAATTATCAATTATTTAAGATGGGGACCATCATAACCAAACCAAACCAACCAAACTTGCTGATAATGGACAAAAATCGAGTCAAAAATTTAATACCTCCGGTATTTCGAACCGGTTACCTCCGACTCATCAGCCCGGTCACGTTCAATCGAGCAGTGGTGGGTGGTGGTGGGCGGTGGCGGTCTGTTGGCAAGGGTTAATTTGTTGACGTCTGCATCTGCCTGCAGTTAGTGATGGGAGAATCGAATACTTTAAAGAATCGAATACAGTGAATTCGTAGCCTCCCCTGTATTCGAATACTTTTACGAATACTTGTATTCAAACACCTTTGAGTCTGCAAAGCATGGAAAATGAGTGTGTAATTCTTTTTTCATAATGCAACGGTTCTTTTGGCCACTGTTATTTCGTTTTACAGTAATTAATTCATTAATATAATTTATTCAATGTAATTTTAAATTATATGATTTTTAAAAGGTACATTTATTTTGACTTATAATTATTTCATGGTCAGTTACAGTCTTATTAATGTATTATTTTCTATTATATTAACTAATTAATATCTTTAATAATATGTCTTATTCATTTGTATGGATAATTTACATCAGATATGCATGTTATTTTGCCATGTAACTATATAAATCGGTTGTAGTTATAATAAATTCTATTCAATTGCCCTCTACCAGTAGTAACCTAATATTTTAAATAGGTATCCAATATATTCTAAATGTTAACGATTAATAATAATCTTATGTAAATTATAGGGCTAATGGTAAAATTATAACGAATAGATGAAAACAAATGCTGCAGTAAAAACATTAAATACTCTTACGAATGCTACGGATTCGTAACGTAAGATATTCAAAAGGGAATTCAGTAGTTGAAAAAGTGTTGAATACATTTTTGAATCCCCCGAATAGAAATCCTGCAAAATCTGAGGTCAAGAGTATTCACAAAAAAGTATTCGTACGAATCTGAAGTATTCGAATCTACGAATACTCGGGCTGTATTCGAATACTATTCGATTCTGTATTCGATTCTCCCATCATTACCTGCAGTGTCCGTTCCGTATGATATCTCTTTTTGCTGAGTCGGTGAATTTGTTATTGTTTAGTCTAGTCTTGCTGGATCTTATCATTCTACGTTCTGTGTGTGTACTGTAACTTATTTATTCATTCACAAGACTAGAGACATTATCGCTCAAAGAAGAAAAGCCATTAGCATAAAGAATTGTCTCACAATGACTACAAGCTTTTAGGAGGCCTCGTTGTGAAAAGGGGTAAGGTTATATAAAAACAATGCTATTTTATAACTAAACAATTCGTCTACAAAATAAAATAGATAGGCTACTTTAGATGTATTTTACCTATGAAATAAGTTAAATCACCAAATTTATTAAATCTCTTCCTGAAAAACGGCCACGGAATATTGGCAGTCACTTCAATTTGAATTGTAAAAACGCCTAGTCAGGTACCGGTACTTAAGTTAACTAGTAATCAGTGATTTTTTTTAAGTGCTAGGCCGGTGGCACTTAAGTTGACGTCCTAATTTACTATTATACATTAACTACCAGCTGATTATAAAATGACAGTTCTAAACTAAACCTAACCTTAACCAAACTGCAGTATGTGTAGGGATGTTGCTATACCACTGTCTTTCCGATATTTGGTATCGATACGGTATTGTAAAAAAGTATCGATACCAGCTTGGAATCGGAACTTAAGTATCAATAATATCGTATCCATTCGATACCAGTGACGTCATATTCTGATTCACTGATCTTTGATTAAAACTCGCTCCAGTAAGTTTATAGTATAGCCAATAGGATTCGAGGGTACACTTCCATATCTATTGGCACAAACAACCGAATGAGTAATATTGATTATTCAATTGTTTAATTCGACATATCGTTTGGTTAGTTAGGTTAGGTTTTAACCTTACCTACCTAACTAACCAAAACGATATATCGAATTATCGATTTATGGATCGATATTAAACTTACTCATTCGGTTGTTTGTGCCAACAGATATGGAAGTGTACCCGGATTCGAATTCGAGCTGCTAAGAACTACCTAAATACGGTATGTAAAAAGTTGATAAAATTGACCAAACACAGACAACCTTTGTTTTCAATGATACCGGTCCATCAGCCTAAATTGAAAAAAAAAGATTTAGTTAAATAACTTTAAGTGCCATCTTTATTAGTATAACTTATTTGATGTTAAATAGTCAATGGTTTCATTTTATTTGCTTAACACAAAGTTGCTAACATTGAGTTGTAGCCTAATAAAAATAACTCTTTGCAAAACCCTTAAGTACTTATACGTTATGTACAGTTCTAAGTTATGAATGAATAGTGAATCATAATTTACTCAAACCACATATCAGACAAGCTAGATTAAAAACTAAATAAATATTTGGGTAAAAGTCTGTTTGTTTTTTGGGTCACTGAATTGCTCCAGCCTTGGAAAACATCCGCTCAGAAGGCACAAGCCTGGCAATTTTACTCTGATTTGTCAGAAATTGCCTTCCGATACTTATGATACGATACTGGCTTCTTGGTATCAGCACCAAATAAATATCGGAACAACCGATATCGATACAATAACAGTAGTTCGCAATAAAAGTATCGATACCTACTGGTATCGATCGTATCGCAACATCCCCAAGTATGTGAGTAAATGTAAGACGTAAACTAAGAAAACTAAATGGATGGCCATATTGAAGAACATCCAAGCTGTTCAATCCCTTCTGCCCCGTTGTTGGGCCGAGATAGGACATAAGACGTCTAAGAGTGCTGTTGTGATTGGATCTAGGCTACTTGGAAAAGCATAAATTCACTTCACATAACATTTCTCCCACAGCAGGCTCTTGTGTAGGCTAATAAATTTCATTGGTGTGAACCTGGCAATAACTCCAGCCATAAGTAGTGCGCGCGCCCGAAAAAATCTATTACTGGCCGCTTTGCGGCAAAATACGTCTGCGATGCATATTACAGATTATGCCAACAGATAGAGGACACTTTAACGGACACGACAGTATCAACATTATGTACCTGGGGAGTAGGTTAAGGGGGGTAAAATGAGCAATAAGTAGTGCGCGCGCTACAAAAAATCTATTGCTGGCCGTATTACGGCAAAATACGTCCGCGATGCATATTACCGATTATGCCAACAGATAGAGGACACTTTAACGGACACGACAGTATCAACATTATGTACCTGGGGAGTAGTATAAGGGGGGTAAAATCGGCAAAAAGTAGTGCGTGCGCTACAAAAAATCTATTGCTGGCCGTATTGCGGCATAATACGTCCGCGATGCATATTACCGATGATGCCAACAGATAGAGGACACTTTAACGGACACGACAGTATCAACATTATGTACCTGGGGAGTAGTATAAGGGGGGTAAAATCGGCAAAAAGTAGTGCGCGCGCTACAAAAAATCTATTGCTGGCCGTATTGCAGCAAAATACGTCCGCGATGCATATTACCGATGATGCCAACAGATAGAGGACACTTTAACGGTCACGACAGTATCAACATTATGTAGGCCTACCTGGGGAGTAGTATAAGGGGGGTAAAATCGGCAAAAAGTAGTGCGCGCGCTACAAAAAATCTATTGCTGGCCGTATTGCGGCAAAATACGTCCGCGATGCATATTACCGATGATGCCAACAGATAGAGGACACTTTAACGGACACGACAGTATCAACATTATGTACCTGGGGAGTAGTATAAGGGGGGTAAAATCGGCAAAAAGTAGTGCGCGCGCTACAAAAAATCTATTGCTGGCCGTTTTGCGGCAAAATACGTCCGCGATGCATATTACCGATGATGCCAACAGATAGAGGACACTTTAACGGACACGACAGTATCAACATTATGTACCTGGGGAGTAGTATAAGGGGGGTAAAATCTGCAAAAAGTAGTGCGCGCGCTACAAAAAATCTATTGCTGGCCGTATTGCGGCAAAATACGTCCGCGATGCATATTACCGATGATGCCAACAGATAGAGGACACTTTAACGGACACGACAGTATCAACATTATGTACCTGGGGAGTAGTATAAGGGGGGTAAAATCGGCAAAAAGTAGTGCGCGCGCTACAAAAAATCTATTGCTGGCCGTATTGCGGCAAAATACGTCCGCGATGTATATTACCGATGATGCCAACAGATAGAGGACACTTTAACGGACACGACAGTATCAACATTATGTACCTGGGGAGTAGGATAAGGGGGGTTAAATCGGCAAAAACTAGTCCGCGCGCTACAAAAAATCTATTGCTGGCGCTTTGCCGATTTTACCCCCCTTATACTACTCCCCAGGTACATAATGTTGATACTGTCGTGTCCGTTAAAGTGTCCTCTATCTGTTGGCATCATCGGTAATATGCATCGCGGACGTATTTTGCCGCAATACGGCCAGCAATAGATTTTTTGTAGCGCGCGCACTACTTTTTGCCGATTTTACCCCCCTTATACTACTCCCCAGGTACATAATGTTGATACTGTCGTGTCCGTTAAAGTGTCCTCTATCTGTTGGCATCATCGGTACTATGCATCGCGGACGTATTTTGCCGCAATACGGCCAGCAATAGATTTTTTGTAGCGCGCGCACTACTTTTTGCCGATTTTACCCCCCTTATACTACTCCCCAGGTACATAATGTTGATACTGTCGTGTCCGTTAAAGTGTCCTCTATCTGTTGGCATCATCGGTAATATGCATCGCGGACGTATTTTGCCGCAATCTGAGAGGAGTGGGGGAAGACCCCTGAGTGATTGAACAGGTGCATGTGTGCTCTTCAATTTTTTCCATAAAAAAGTGGTTTTTTATAGTTTGTTTGAGATAAGTTTTATACCAAAGTGTTAAGTTTATTTTTGGGTATAAAAGTATGTGAGTAGAAGTTACTATTTTAAAATATTTAAAGAGTAAATTGAAGATTTAACAAAACTTTTTCCTGGAATTGCAAGATTATTTCTTAGAACACTGACAGCCGGTCCAGCGATAAGGAGTCCTGACCCTTGCACCCAAGATAACCAGGCTCACTTGAGTCATAGTAGCTATCCATGCAGTCTGTCAACTACTGTTATCAGCTTGTTTACAATCTTTGTTTTGACCAGGTGTCACTTATTTTATTTTCAAGCCAGATATCAGGAAATTAATTATTTTATTTTATTAATTCATCTGTAGATTTGTATACCAATTTTTATTTTTTAAAGTATACCAATATTTATTTTTACTAATTGAATTATAGAAGATGAGTTCTCAAAATGATTTTCTTCCTCAAGGATGGTCTAGGAAGGAAGTTCTACGCAAAAAAGGAGCTACAGCAGGGAAGAAAGATGTATATTTTTACTCTCCAAAAGGAAAGTTAATAAGATCAAAAGCTGAATTGTCAAAATATATTCAAGCTCACAACCTATCAGTTAATATTAATGACTTCAATTTTAGTACATTGAATAAAAATAATAAGCAACAGAGTGAATCTGTAATACTAAATTCTAGTGTGTCAGATTCCAATGCAACTCTAAACTCAATAAATAGTAGTATTGTAAGTACTGATCCTACAGATGGGGATGAAACATATAATGTCAGTGAACAAGAAAAGATACAAGGAGGAAGTTTTCAAGTAAACTCTGTTCAAACACAAACATCTAGTGACTACAATAGCACTTTGCTAGCTGATGAACTGCTGGGCAAAAGCTTTCTCACAGACCAATCTCTAAATCAGTATTTCGAGCTACTAAATAATCGTTTTTTATTATCTAAGTCATGTATCATCCTGAACCCATTGATAAGTCATGCTATAAAGAGCCTAGAAGATTATTCTCATTTTTTAGATCCAATGCAGCTTCACAATAAAAACCTAATAGTAATTCCAGTGAATGATGCTATTGAAAGCTCTTTTGAAGGAGGACATTGGAGTGTAATGGTATGGTACAAGAATATAAATGCTTTCTACTATTACGACTCCTTATCGAATGCAAATATTGCTCATGCCCAGGTCATAGCTCATAAGATATCTGCCTACCTCAAGCTAACGCCAAGTGATTTCACACCGATAGAATCATCAAGACAAATAAATTCATACGACTGTGATATTTACATTTGTCTTTTTGTTGAAAATCTTCTCTATCATCTCATGAGTAAAACATCACCAAATTTTCAGACTGTTGGAAAAGTACTGGTTAGTGAGTTAGAACTCATAAAGAAAAGATCAGTACTAGCATATGTTCTAAAGAATCATGTATTTTTGTCAGACGGACTATTGTATGAGCTAATAACAGAATACACAAACTTTACTCATAAACAAGTTGCCAAACATGATAAAAACACCCAAACTCAAGAAAAATCACTCACACTCACAAAAAGTGGTAACGCTAGTTATGCGAGAGCACAGAAAGATGTCAGTGGAAGTAAAAAAAAGGCCAAGATTGCTGGCCAAGATGATAATAATATCGATGAGAATAAAGTAACACCTGAAGCCTGTACCCCACAGGGTATCCAGTCGGTGGGACTTAATATTTATGCTGACAGTCATGGTAGAAAACTATATGAGACTTTACAACCAAATCTCAATTTGAACTCAAAACTGTTTGTCAACACAAACCCAGGAGCACCTGTGGAGTACATTCTTCAAAACGCTGATGGTAATATTAAAAACCAATGCAGCAAAGACACTGCTGTAATAATTGCTGGAGCTAACAATGTTGAAAAAATGTTAAATGCAAATCTTAATCCATCGAAAGAAATTCCAGAACAATTTGAAAATTTCATAAAAAAACATAGTCACACAAGAATCCTTTTTGTTCCTCTGTTCCACAGATTCGACCTCTTTCCTCAGCATATTGTTAATAGAGAAATTCGACAAGTAAACCATATTTTAAAAATCAAGAACTTCAAATTGGTAGACTGCTCTTTGTTACGTCGACACCATTTTACACAACATGGACAGCACCTTAATGGGACTGGGAAAAAACTGTTGTGTGAACAAATTGTTAAAGCAATAAAAATTGACACTCAATCACCAGACACATCTCATAATAACATTACGGTACCTGAAGAAAAATTGGGCATACAAATTATTGAATGTGGAATGACTGAAGTTTTTAAAAAGTATGGTGAAGACAAGAATGCAGCATTTTCCCACTGTATCTCGGCAGACTTTACATCAGACAGACATATGAGTGCTGGAGTGGCTGTCAAATTCAAGAGCTATTTTGGTAAGCCAGACTATGGAAACTACTGTGACAAGCACCTGACATTTCAAGAAACACCTAAAGGGTCAGTTTACAGCCTGGTGACTAAGCCTGTGTATTTCTCAAAGCCAGGTAGGAATGAGTATAATGCGGCATTTCAAGAGCTCATCATGGATTTTCGAAAGAGAAACTTTACGACATTAGTATGCTCGCCAATGGGTTGTATAAGAGACAACATTTCAATAGACTTATTCGCCTCAAATATTGTCAACTTCCAACTTAAAACAAAAGCAAAAGTCACCATAGTAACATACAACCAAAACTCTTACAGAGCCTTGAGGAATGGACTGTCTCAAGATATGTTTGTGAAACAACTCAGGGCTGCTATCTCCGCTGAACACAACAGACAGATGCAGGACACCATACAAACATCAGCCTCCACCACCACCACAGTTACACCTCTGCCACCACCACAGAACAGCCCTAGCCAGCCACGAGTCTCACCAGGACATCTCACATATGCTGAAGCAGCAGCGCAGGATTCTAGTGATTGTTGTGAGAGTCAACAATCCAGTCATCTTGCTTCTCCTACACAAAGCTCTACACCTCTGAAGCCTCTAGCAGTGAGTGATGTGGGGGGGAATAAAGCCAATCTGGGGAGTGCAGTGGTTAGTGATGTGATGGAAGCAGATATATCCAGACCAACCTCAGAACAAAAGGAGTCTTTTTTAGCTTTAGCTCAACCCAACCAAAATTTAATGAAAACAAATTAGCTTTAAGTATTTACCACCAAAATATTAGAGGTATAGTGTCATCATTAGAACCGTTAGATGTAACTTTAACTGAACTTGATCCTAGTATAGTTGTCTTGACTGAGCACAAAATGTTAACTTCAACTTTCCCAAGACTAAATATTAATGGCTATAACCTCGTTGCCAGTTTTGGTCGCAAAAAGTCTAGAGGTGGCGGGGTTGTAATTTTATCAAAACCATATATTCATTGCAAAGAAATTGTTTTGTCTGAAATCCAAGACCTTATATCTGAAAATATTTTTGAATGTTGTATGATAGAGGTAGATAAGGTAATTAAAGGCGGTAAATTACTCATTATTGGTTGTTACAGGAATCCTATTAAACATAATGAAGCAGAATTTATTCGCAGACTAAATATAATGCTTGAAGTTTTGAATTTTAAATATAAACACGTGGTTTTCATGGGGGATATAAATATTGACTTATTACAATTGAATAATAGTAATAGTAAAATGTTATTAAACATTGTAGTAGCAAATGGATTTAAGTCTCTGGTTGATTTTCCAACCAGGATTACTGAATCAACTGAAACAGCAATAGATCATGTTTTTACAAATTTAGACAGCCAATTTTATAAATTAGTCGGTATTAACACACAACTTTCAGACCACGATGGACAAATTCTAGAAATTATAAATAAACATAAAAATCAAATGTTAAATAATTCTTCTCAATTTTATTATGAATTCAAAAGAAAATTCAGCGACTCCAATATTGAACAATTTATTAATATTTTACAAAATGAAACTTGGTTAGATCTTTTCTTATCACCGGTTGAAAATAAGTATGACATATTTCATAAAACTTTCATTGGTCATTTTAATGAATGCTTCCCTAAAACTCTTTCAAGACAGCACACTAAAAAGAAATTGATTTCTAAGGAACTTAAGACAGAAAGACAGGAAATTATTGATTTAAGTAAAACAGCGAGAGATATTAAATCCAAAGTTTTGTTGGACAAAGTTAAAAAAATGAACAAACATTATAAAGAAAAATTAAAATCTTCAAAAAAAGAATATTACAAAAAGAAAATTAGTAATTCTAGTAATGTTAATAAAACATCTTGGATGATAATTAATTCTGAAGTAGGAACTGGCTCTTTAAAAACTGAAAATATAAATTTAAAAATAAATGATGATGTTTGTTCTGATCCTTTATTGATTTGTAATCAGTTCATTGATTATTTTGCAAATATTGTGGATGACAGTGTCTTGTCGAATCTAGAGCAAGCCAGAGATGATCATAGCAGTAGTAATACTGGGAGTGAGATACTTCCATGTGACAGGAAATTTGGTTTTAGCTTTGTTGATGAGAAGGACATAGATGCTATTATCTGCAGCCTAAAAAATTCTTTCAGTATGGGGTATGATGATGTCCCTGTGGTACTTCTAAAAAAAGCGAAATCAGTCTTACTAAAACCTATTGCTCATCTTATAAATTCTTCCTTAATTTCAGGTATTTTCCCCAACAAACTTAAGATTACAAAATTAAAACCACTCTTCAAAAAAGGAGACAAGAAAATTGTATCAAACTATCGCCCTATAGCATTGTTACCAGCTATCTCAAAAATTTATGAAAAAGTAGTTTATAATCAACTGGTAAATTTTTTGGAAAAAAATCATCTATTTGAGGACTGTCAACATGGCTTCCGCTATGGTCGGTCTGTTATTACAGCTGCCACAGACTTCATTGAATCTGTTATAGATAGTCTAGACAATAAAGGTAAAGTTGCGGGTCTATTCATGGACATTAGCAAAGCCTTTGATTCAATATCACATGATTTATTAATTTTGAAATTGAGTAAATTAGGAATTAAAAACAATACTTTAAACTGGCTAAAATCTTACCTTCATGATAGAAAACAGTTTGTCGAAATTATTTACCATAACAACAAAAATTATAAAATCCCTTATCGTTCCGATATTACAGCAGTTAAATATGGGGTGCCACAGGGATCCATTTTAGGTCCCCTTTTATTTATTTGCTATTTAAGAGACTTCCCTCAGCTTTCTGATTTCAGTAAACTTTGTCTTTATGCTGATGACACCAATTTGAAAATCACTGCATCAACCGTTGCTGAATTAGAAGTTAAAATTAATTCCGACCTAACTCTCTTAAACAAATTTTTTAATGCCAACAATTTGCTTTTAAATCCTGAAAAAACTAATATTATTTGTTTTAAAACTCGATCAGCTCAAAATATAACTCAACCTAATGTTACCATATTTGATCAAAAAATTGAGGTTAAAGACAGCATAAAATTTTTAGGATTAGAAATAGAAAGTACACTTAAATGGAACCGTCATGTTGAACAATTACTCACTAAAATTTCTTCTGGCCTTTATGCATTGGTTAGGTTGAAAAATTTTTGTGAAAAAGAATCTCTAAAAGTTGTTTATTTCTCTTACATCCATTCAGTGATATCATTTGGGCTATCTCTTTATGGTGCAACTACTAAAGAAAATTTAAACTCTATCTTGATAATGCAAAAAAAAGCCATTAGAATTATTCGTAATTTACAACCCAGAACTTCAGTTAAAGATTATTTTAAATTAGAAAACATAATGACTGTTTATGGAATGTATGTTTTTGAAACTGTTTTATCAATAAAAAATAGATTTCAGGAATTGGAGCTAATCGGTAACAATCATGAATATAACACCAGAAATCGGGGCTGTATCGCAATGAGCTATCACACTCTGGAACTTTTCAAAAAGAAACCTAAATATGCTGGTTCAAAATTTTATAACAAAATTCCAAAAAGCATAACAGATGAGGTGTCAACCAAAAAATTCAAAATTAAATTGAAGCAGTACCTCATCAGCAAAGCTATATATTCTTTCGATGAGTTGTAGGAGGTAATGTCTAACTTTGCATAGCCTATATTGTTAATTCTAAGAAACCTTTGTTTTTCATTTTTCAATACCTGTATATTTGACACTATTTATGTATGTATTGTATACTACTAACAAATAAAGATTATTTGAATTTGAATTTGAATACGGCCAGCAATAGATTTTTTGTAGCGCGCGCACTACTTTTTGCCGGTTTTACCCCCCTTATACTTCTCCCCAGGTACATAATGTTGATACTGTCGTGTCCGTTAAAGTGTCCTCTATCTGTTGGCATCATCGGTAATATGCATCGCGGACGTATTTTGCCGCAAAGCGGCCAGCAATAGATTTATTGTAGCGCGCGCACTGCTTTTTGCCGATTTTGCCCCCTTATACTACTCCCCAGGTACATAATGTTGATACTGTCGTGTCCGTTAAAGTGTCCTCTATCTGTTGGCATCATCGGTAATATGCATCGCGGACGTATTTTGCCGCAATACGGCCAGCAATAGATTTTTTGTAGCGCGCGCACTACTTTTTGCCGATTTTACCCCCCTTATACTACTCCCCAGGTACATAATGTTGATACTGTCGTGTCCGTTAAAGTGTCCTCTATCTGTTGGCATCATCGGTAATATGCATCGCGGACGTATTTTGCCGCAATACGGCCAGCAATAGATTTTTTGTAGCGCGCGCACTACTTTTTGCCGATTTTACCCCCCTTATACTACTCCCCAGGTACATAATGTTGATACTGTCGTGTCCGTTAAAGTGTCCTCTATCTGTTGGCATCATCGGTAATACGCATCGCGGACGTATTTTGCCGCAAAGTGGCCAGCAATAGATTTTTTGTAGCGCGCGCACTACTTTTTGCCGATTTTACCCCCCTTATACTACTCCCCAGGTACATAATGTTGATACTGTCGTGTCCGTTAAAGTGTCCTCTATCTGTTGGCATCATCGGTAATATGCATCGCGGACGTATTTTGCCGCAAAACGGCCAGCAATAGATTTTTTGTGGCGCGCGCACTACTTATTGCCAAGTTATTGCCAGGTTCACACAAGTATAAATTTCTTTTGTCAAGCTTGTTTATTAAGGATTAATTTTATTAGTTTTAGCGAATTTCCCTTTAGCGAAGTAGATAACCGTAGGTCTCATGGTAAGACCTAGGCCCGGGACTGATTTACTTTTTCATTTTGATGTCCCCAGAGGCCAAAAACACCCTTCGTTCAAATTTGTATATAGGTAGGCTAGGTATATATTTATAAGATATCTTTATAGAGATGTATATATGTCCGTCTGGACGATAACTTGAGTAATTTTTGTCCGATTTTAATAAAATTTGGTTTAAAAGTGTAAGGCGGGATAAACTTGAATGAGTTTAACGAGCAACGGAGTTTAACAGGGGTTTTTATGGGGTAAAAATGGGGTTTTCTAATTTTTTACCCTTAAAACACAAAATTTATTAATTTTTCTCCAGACCTTTTTGAAGAGCTTAAAAAAAAACAAATAATTTAGTATATCAAAGTGTTTTTATACGGTGATTGGTTACGGAGAAAATTCAAAAAAATTGTTAATTCAAAATTCCCATGATAAGTTATTTTTATGGAGAATATTGTAAAATGTTGTAGTTGGCTTGTTTATGGATATATTTTTATCAAACTTGGCAGATTTATTTATTTCATACTAACTTAAGCTATTGATATTTTGGTATTTAATAAAAAACACACTTTATTAGTTTCCCTGTTGCAGCTATAACCTAGCTACCCACTCTTTAAACATAGGCCTAAATGTTAATTTAAAAGATCAATAATTGAAAGTCAATCCAGGCAAATAGAAATTCGCTTAGTCGGCAGGTTTGCTGCAGCGGGGTATTTTGTTTTACATTTTTCAACTGAATGTATTTTGAAAGGTTAACTATTGCCAAATAAACTTAATGAAGATAAAAGTAGGCCTAGTAACCTGATATAATTTTTGTATGATTAGTCAATGAATAGTCATCAATTCCATCTTAAAACAATTAAATATTGTGATTGATTTAGCCAAAAAACAAATAGGCCTACACACTAATTTTGGCTTACATTGTAGTTGAACAAGAGACAACATGGCATGCTACTTATCGAGGTGCTTTGTTACATAGTACGAATTTACTACCTTAACAATTCAAATTAGAGTTGTCGTCTATGTTTCATGAGAAAACTGTGAATTTTATGTTTCTGCTGATAAGTAATGTTTTGATTTAGGCCTATTGAAATTATGGTTTTATCGTCAAATGTCAGTTAGGCCTAAGTAAGTAAATCATCATAAGATATTTAGGCTATTTATCAAATCGATATTCTATTTTCTATGGGTATGCCACAGTCTCACTTTTCAGGCTTAATGATTAGGCCCAGGCATTTTACCCAATTTACCCAACTATAGCCTATGGGCCGTAGTCCTACATGTACATTAGTGAAAACAATGCTTTTAAATATCCAACCTGAAAATAAACTCCTTAACTTAAGTGAACAAACACTACATAACTTAGGCTAGCATTGGAGTTACTTACCATAGACAACCAATAACTTTTAACAAGAACTAACACACTAGGCCTATATTAATATTAATGATCTAACTATCATGACTATAACCTATAGCACTAGAATAAACGCTATAAGGTCAATAATACTAGACTGACGGAGTCTGGAACTTATTTATAAGCCCAAATTACAAATTTTATGTTTGTCTACTAGTTTTCTTGGAAAAATGGCAGGAAGTATTCAGCTTCAAGACTTCCCTCCTGGTCCTCTTGATGAGTATCGGAAAAAAGCCTCGTTTGACTGGAAGAAACTAAAAATTCTTATTGAGGATGAAGTCATTTTGAAAACTAAGGTACGTAGTTTTAGAGGTTATTACAGAAGTAAAAGTAAAATAAAAAAAGTTGCCTAAAATATGTTAAGAGGAGTTATACATAAAAAAAACTATAACAGAAACTTACTTGCAGTCATAACGTTAACTTGTGCCTTAGTCAAAGTCTAAAGTCCATTCACCGGAATCTTTGCGGAATTAAGTTATTATCATGACACATTTTTGTCACTACAGTAAGGCCTAATAAGTTAATAAGTATTCTAACTTACTGTCCATTATTGTTCTGTAAAACATTTGAATATCAATACACTACTATGTAGTAGTAGACACACTTTTGTCTCTTATTTAAGTTGTAAGTTCCCTATTTTATTTAAAATGACAAAATAACTTGATTCAGTTGGGCCACCAACAAAGTACTAGTGTCTAGATACTCAGAGCAACGAGTCAGCTCACCGGAGCAACAGTCGGGGCTGCACAATTTTTATTTCAGCTGCAGTTTTTTAATACAAGAGTGAAAATTTAAATACGTACGTTTTCATGTCCCTGGCCTTTTACTTCGTAGATACTGGATTTGTAGTTTATTATTATGTATTTTAATATTTTTTGGGACGGGGGCAACATGTTACACACATTTATTTGGTTTTAAATAGGTTCTAGGTATTTTTTTCGTATTTTTAAAGTCTCGAAATTCACGACCATGACGTGTCCCTAGGGTACATTTTCCAACTTTCACGCTGTTTTTAGACTAATTATTTATGCCGAAATATATCAAGCCATATTTTTATGTCATCAATAGTTATTAAACTTACAAAAAAGGAGCATATTATAATTTTAGTGTCATTGCAAACTGACTACCATGACAAAATAAGTCTGTCCCTCGATTTGGCGTCACGACCATTTGGGAAAAATTTTCAACTTTGGAGCACGACAGTGGCAAGCCTGGCGTCGATTGCGTCAGTTCGCTTTAGAGACTAGTTCGGGGTGTACGTCAAGTTTGTTGTGCCGGTTGTTTTGTGTTGAAAGAAGTAGTTACAAGATTAATAAAGGTAATTTTGTGTTTTTTGTAATTTTGGTGTGTCCATGACCATACATAGTCATTTGATGAAGTAGACGTGGGGTTAATTTTTGTTGATATGATATTTACATTGCTACATTAACCTAGAAGTCCACTTTGTAATCTCGAACATGAGGTGCAGGGCTACCGCCAGAACAGAGCCAAATAACACGTAATGTCCCGACCAAAGTTTCACGACCATCGCGGGTTTTTTCACGACCAATCCAGCCTTATGGATTATACTGTGTTTGGTCGTGACAATAACTTAAATATCATTGTAAATTGAACAGTTTAGTTCAATTGAAACACATATTTTTACTATAACTAACAGTATAGTTGAAGGATTGTTTACAAAGATTTAATTTTTTTCAGACAATTCACGACCGTACCGCTTGTCCCTGACCATCACGTTGATGATTTCTATCATAAAAATTTCAAAAATTAAAATATCATCATATTTCAATGTTTTATACACAAAAGAAGTACACCTCTATAAAAACATAACGATTTTTCGGGTCTCAGGTAAGTTTTTTCGGAGTTATACAAACTTAAAAAGATTTTATTGGCTTTTTTTCAACTTTTTGAGTTTTTTTATTTTTTTCTAGAAAGACCATATATACCAAAAGCTTAGTGAGCTGTTTATTGTATGATGGTCATAAAAGTAAATTAATTAATAGCAAAACATAGTTACAAAAATAATATTAACTATTTTTAATATTCAGTTTGATGTCCGTGATGGTCGTGACATAATTTCGTGTTTTTCCATCAAAGATGCTCTATTAATAAAAAATCACCAAAGATATTGCGTTACCATGGACATTTTATGAAACTTCAAATGTCAATGAAATTAAAAAAATAAAAAAAGTTTCAAAAAACGGAACAAGAAATTTTAAAAGTGCTTTTCCTGAAAACGTACGTTTTTAAATTTTCACTCACAAACAAAATGAGAGTTTAAAATTAGAAATAAAAAAATATTATAAAAACTAAAAAAATATAAAATTAAATTTTTAATTATAAAATTAAACTGTCATAACCTAACCTAACTAACCAAACTTGCTGATAATGAAAAAATTGAATGAAGGTTTACTAATCGAAAACATAGTTCTGTTCATAAAATAAAACTATAAATGCCTCAAATTCAATTTTATAATTTTTTAAATTATAAAATTAAACTGTCATAACCTAACCAAACTAACCAAACTTGCTGATAATGCAATAATCTTAGACAAAAAGTTTGTGCCATCGATGGGATTCGAACCTGGTACCATCAGACTCTCAGCCCGGCACGCTATCCATTTGACCACCGAGGCCGATGGCTCAAAACCGTATCGTTGTGGTACTGGTGTTCCCTCAGCCAATAGAATGCTCTCATTTTGTTTTGCTCCGGTGAGCCGACTTGTTGCTCTGAGTATCTAGACGCTATACCAACACAGTATGTTGTTGTAACTGTTTAGACATTAACAACTGAAAAGGCTACTCCTTACGAGCTCTAGCATCTTTTATGTCCTTATCATAGCATGAAAATATTAAATTGAAAAAAAAATTGAATAGAAGCTTGCTTTGCGTTCATTTTTATAACAATGCCTTGACCTAGTTATGAAAAAAAATACCACTGATAGGATACCTAGAGGTTACTAATGATACTAGTTCACCAGTCTTTCTTACAAATTTGATTTAGTTGGAGGTGTGGAAACGAATGGAAGAAGACCCACTCTTCCACCATTGGACTGAGACTCCGCCATTAGAGGAACAAAGGAAGATTGAATCTTTGCGGATGTTGAGGATCAAACAGTGGAATGTTTTGACGCTGGAGGATGTGGTGGAAGATATAAGGAAGGTAAAATGTTTCATACAATTTAAATACGTCTATTGTCAATCTATGTTCACATACAATAAATCATACTTCATACTTTTTTAAGTGAATTTCCCTATAGGGAAGTAGCTACTGCCGCAGGTGGAATGATAAAAATTGTGATGATAATTGTTGGGCACAGTAAGACCTAGGCCCGGAACCGATTTACTTTTTCATTTTGATGTCCCCAGAGGCGAAAAACATCAAGTGTTTCGTTCAAATTTATATATGTCCGTGAACGCGATAACTTGAGCAATTTTTGTCCAATTTTGATGAGATTTTGTTTAAAGGTGAAAGGCGGGATAAACTTGAATGAATTTGCATACCAGCATGATTGGACCATGGGAACGGGGTTTTATGTGGTAAAAATGGGGTTTTCTCATTTTTGTCCCTCATAACACCATTTTTTTTAATTTCTCAAGAGCTAAAAATAACAAATAATTTATATACTAAATTATTTGTTTTTTTTTTTAGCTCTCTCAAAGTGTTTTTGTTTGGTTATTGGTAACGGAGAAAATTCCAAAAATTGTAAATTTAAAATTTCCATGTTATTCTTATGGAGAACATTGTAAAATGCTGTAGTTAGCTTGTTTATGGATATATTTTGAATGTTATTTATCAACTTATAACTAAACCAATCATTATCTATTAATTGTCCATCAATGATTACAGTAAGTATTGATTGTTTTTTTTTTTTTTTTTCTTAAGATAGCTAGGCTACATTACTGTTTATTTACACATATCCCTACTTATTGTGAACCCAAAAAAAAACTGATTTTGTCACTTCCAGGTGAGAAAGATATAAAAAATCGTCACCAACCATATATGTTATCCGATAAATATCTTGTTTGCCAAGCTACAAGTTTTTTTTTTACTTTTTCAGTTTGTCGCAGTGACAACAGTGCTGTTCAGCTATTCCCCCTCGTTGGCCCTTAAGGTGCAACTGACATTCAACATGTTCCAAAACTCGATGCTGGGGATGGGCTCAGAGCGGCATTTCAAGTTCTTTGAGGCATGCGAGAAGAGTGAGCCGGAGGTACAGAAATACTTTGCACAACATCGTGTTATGATTACAAGAGTTTATTCAACTTCCTATAGTCATTTATCCTAAATAGCTGTTGAACTTTTGTATTACTTTCACATAGTCTAATGGGTTTTAGGAAACATTCTTAACTTCTAATAGATCATTATACTATTTTTTTATTGTTTCACCTTTACATCCCAAGATGCTAGGTGGTAGCCAGGAACTGTTTTACACATTATTTCTGGCTAGTCCTAGAGTGTCGTAGCATTATCAAATGGATAAAATCCATCGGTAATTGGTGGGATTTGAACCTGGGACCTCAGGTACTGAAGCCCTGAGCTCTACCTCTAGACCTGCTTGCTCCCCAATGCCATATATAGTAGAAGTCTACTGTATGTTAACTCTCCTATTCAATAGTGTTGAGTAGCAGCCTTTGTTTTCTTTTTGTAAATTTTATTTATTTTAACACAAAAACATGCTGGGTGAAGCATATAATGTATTTTCCACCTTTTCGATTCCACTAAACACATTATTGATGATATATTTTTTCTACTAAATAGTCTAGTCAAACTCTTGGTGCGAACAATTTTAACTTTTTTATGTAAATTTAATTTAATGTGAATGGAATCATAACTTTTTTTGTACGGTAATTGATCTTATTTCTCTGTGTTGGAGAATGATATATAATTTGATTTGACTGCAACTGTTACTATTGTGCTAGGTTACCGGATGTTTTGCTCTGACGGAGTTCTCCCATGGGACAGACACCAAGTCAATGCGGACAGAAGCTCGTTATGATCCTAAGACACAAACGTTCGTTCTAAACACTCCAGACTTTGAGGCAGCCAAGTGTTGGGTAGGCAGTCTTGGTAAGTGAACTCTAATTTAAACACTTCTTTTGGTAATCGGAGGATATTTTTGAAACATTTTGAGTAGCCTAATAAATCATGCTGAAAATCGTGTCCATTGGTGCTAGATTACTATGGTTAGCCATGCTTGATCAGGAGAACACGGATTTGGGTTTGAATCCTGTCTATATGAGATCCTGGAAAATTTTCCAAGGCCGCATTTATTTAAAGCCAGTTGGCGAGCAGGTTAGTGGCCTCTGTTAACTTAAATACACTAGAGTAAGGTAACCTGTCTACTGGACTCGTGTAAACGTAGCTTAAAAGATTGTGGAATCTAGATAGCCCATGAGCAGTTTGCATAGCTACAATAGCAGAGCTTGGAAGGAGAAACCTGCCTAAAAAGTTACAGTAGACTCCCTCTAGTTCGGCCACCTCGGAACCGGACCACTGGCCGGACAAACCGAATGTAGTGCATTTTAAGTATTTTAATCATGATATGTTAAGTCATTAACCTTGGTGCAGTAATAAAAACTGTATCGTTTGAAATAACGCTTACTCAAGCAAAACAAAAATTTCACAACACCGTGCATACAGCAATAAATCACGTAAAGAACAGAATAGAAATTCTAGTACTGCAAGCTACTGCTACCTTAGTCAGCATAGGCTACTACTAAATGTTGTTTCAGAACACAAGAATGTTGATAAAAACATTAAATAACTCATAAACAGCATAAAATTATAATACTTAGTCTTAAAGATAATAAGTAAAGTCGTAAAATATGATAAAGATAACAATGGATGACGTTAAATACCGCTTATTCTTTGTTCTTTGTTCTTTGTTTGTCTATTCTTTCTTTGGTTTCTCTTCATCCACACATGCAACAAGTTGCCACGGACTAATCACCCAATCACAAACTGTTGTGAAATAGCAAGTGCACAGCAGACATCAGTTGTGTAAAGAGCAGATGATTGTCAGTGCAAGCGGATAGCTTGACCTTGAAGCTAACGACTATTTCTTTGTTTTGCAAATAAACCGTGGTGTTTCAAAAACAATAATGGGGGAGGGAACCTACTAGATAAAAAATGTTCTGAAATATTTAATTTTACACTGCATTTCAACATATTAGACTGAAGAAAAACTATTTATTAAAGGTTTTTGGTATTTTTGAGGTTATGTAACATAGTTTTACATAGGTGGTAATATGCAACAATTCACCCATAGAAGCACCCGTCAACTAAATTGACATGAATTGTTTACTCATGGCGGGAAACTAAAGATTTAAGTTGAATCCTGTCAAAATTCATTCGCCCGCGACGATATGACTTGTCCTCCTGAGACCGGGCCGGACCATACGGCGGCCGATCCAACCGAAGCCGAACTAGAGGGAGTCTACAGTATTTCACTTTTAACAATTTCAATTTCATAAAAAAAAACTAGGATAGCTCAGAATCCTTACTGTGTGTGTGAGCCCTGAAAACAGATTTTTAGTCATTTTGATTTTTGTACTCATAAAATAGAGTTAATTAAAAAAGTAAATTACATAAGTTTAAATAAAAGTTCATTAAAGTTTAACATAACAAGATAGGCTAAAGACAGGGTTAAATCTTTGACTATTGATATAACTTGACATTCAATCCCCATGTTAGTCACCAGTTTTTTTAACCAAAATCCTCGTAGTTGTGAGCCACCAACAGATTGCTGATATAAATTTACTGATCCCTGTCAAATATACAAACTTTTTACCAAGTCAAACTCATAGAATGATTTATTGTAAGCTATAGCAACTCTGTTACGACCCATGTCAGCAACAAAAAAGGCATAAAATAGAATTTTAGACACTAGCACATTCTTTTTTAATAAAAAGTTGGGGACAGCTTGTCCATATAGATAGGATGTATACAATAGGTAATGGTTAAAGCCACTTACTGGAAAAAACTTCATAATTGTTGTGTTAAGTGTGTTATCTCTCTGCAGATTGATGACTCATGTTAAACACTGAAGGTACTATCTCACCTGATACAACAACAATCATGTAATGCCACTGATAAGCAAGGTTAAATGTAAACCTCTAAAGATTATAAATATTTAACTTGTTTTTACTGCATTCTGATTATTATTTTTGTCTGCTATACTAAAAAAAATATTATATTCAGTATTTATATTTAATATAATTTTTTTTTTAAAGTTAATGATAAAATATTCATTAGTTTTCTAATAAAATTGTTCATTACAATCAAGATATTCGGGACCTAAAATAGTAGGCCTATTTATCTCAATTTTCTACTTTCATTTACTCCCATATAAGGAAATTCACTCCCATTGAGTCTCTGTCCAAGACTGTACTAAATGTGATAACTCGACTAAAACATAACTCCATGTATCACAAACAATTTTTGGATCAGGTTTAATTATTGCTCTATAGTCTGTATCGAGCAACAATAAATCTGTTAGCTGTTTGTGGTATTCAGCGCCCGATTGTTCTCTGTGCGTTTGTCTCTACCATCTAGTAAATTGGCTTACCTTCAATCGAGACAAATCTGAGAACTTTATGTAGGTACAAGAATAAATATGGGGATTTTCAAAATTCCTATCTATAATTTCCAGGTTATGATCCAAAACCTTTTTTCTTGTTTGAATTTTCCTAGTTAACATTTATTGAAATAACGATTCAAATTTAATTTCCTATGGTGAATTATGTAATCAGCTTATTTATTACACTCACTACCAAGACAAAAACTATTTAAGTGATGCCACACAAATTACAAACCTATCCACTATATCTTTTCACAGGAAAAACTGCAACTTATGCAATTGTTTATGCCCGGCTGATCACTCCTGATGGAAAAGATCACGGGCTGCACGCGTTTGTTACTCCGATCAGAAACCCACGCACTCTGAGGCCCTTCCCAGGTGTGCTGGCGGGGGATATGGGCGAGAAGGCGGGGCTCAACGGGGTTGACAACGGGTAAGTGACGGT
This sequence comes from Macrosteles quadrilineatus, assembly GCF_028750875.1. Classification (NCBI taxonomy): domain Eukaryota; kingdom Metazoa; phylum Arthropoda; class Insecta; order Hemiptera; family Cicadellidae; genus Macrosteles; species Macrosteles quadrilineatus. Next base: position 180,137,301 of record NW_026542594.1, read on the forward strand.
GGGTATTGATTCTTGGTCAATGCTACTATATCAATAAGATCGGGCCTTTTGACTAAGATGATGTCAATGTAAATATGCAGGATTAATTACGAAAAGAAACATATAGGCCTAAACGTTACTACTAAATCAGTACTTTCAGTTTCAGGTTAGTTTGTATTTGGCTATACAATTATTTGACATTGTCAAAGTATTCAGTTTAATAGGTTTACTGCATTTAAATTATTACCTAAGCAGCAAACCTGTAACCTTTGGGGTTTTTTTAGGTTCGTGATGTTCAACCATTACCACATTCCACGTGAGAGTTTGTTGAACCGAGGGGGTGACGTGACAGCAGATGGAAAATATATCAGCCCGTATAAGGACTCCAACAAAAGATTCGGTAGGTTATTCATAGTTGATTGGTAATAAAGAAAATAAGTATGTTAACTAATCGATACAATTTGTGGGAGGTAAAAACATTGACTTTGAATATTGCAAGTACAACAGGACACTAATTATCCTATTAGGACTGTACCACATTGGGATGGGCAAATATTTTGATTGTTAGATATTTACTGAAATTCAGGGTATGTTGGCGTAAAATACTACTAAAATTAATCCATGGAATGGACAGAGTAAATAGAATAAATACATTTTCAAAGCAGAAAATCTTCTAGGCAATGATAAAATTAGATTTGTTGATGTTAGCCTCCGGATTACATTGAATATATAAATTGGTTTAAATACCTGCTTCTATGTTATTCAATAGTCGCAATTAATGTCACGCAAAAAGTTTCGACTTCATGAAGAAGTCATCCTCAGGTGTCCAGTGGATGTCAAAATAATCACTTCATCAGAAGGTCACATTATGGTAAATTCACACACAAACACGGACATAGTTACATAAAAAGGTACATTTACAATGAGAATAAGACAAGTTAATGGTAACTTAAGGATGATGCATCACGATCAGGCGAATGTGACGTCTAGACTGTGAGTCTTTTTATGTAACTATGTCCGTGTTCGTGTTTGTGTGCGTGTTTGTGTGTGAATGTACCATAATGTGTATCGACGACCTTCTGATGAAGTGATTATTTTGACATCCACTGGACGCCTGAGGATGACTTCTTGATGAAGTAGAAACTAGTTACATGACATTAATTGCGACTATTTAAATTTAGATGAAATTAGTATTATTTTTTTAACGTGACTATTGTTCTTGATTGCTTTATTCTGTTGTAGGTGCCGCTCTCGGAATGCTGTCCCAAGGAAGGGTTAGTATTGTATGCATTTGTGTGGCATACCTCAGCAAAGCCGTGCCCATTGCCATACGATACTCGGCTGTCCGTAAACAGTTTGGAGCAAAGAATCAGGAACTTCCAATCATAGAATATCAGTTGCAGGTGAGTTTTCAATTTATAACTTTGAAGTTGTTGTCTGTTTGAGAAGTAAAAGTTTGTGTAATCAAATGACAGAACATGCCGCCGTGAATATATATTTTTATTTTACTCTTTTTAATAGGTACCCTTTTTAGTTGTGTTAAACTGAAATGGCAACTTACTTTCCATTGACTATTGAATACTGAACCAGAAATACCATCTGAAAGGACCAGCTGTTGCCATTTTTTTTAAGAACTTAGTTCTGTATGTCAGTCACACATTGCACTAGTTTCTAAGATTATATTATTTAAGTTATTTTTCGTTGCTGAGATAGTTGATGTGACGTAATAGATGCTATAGCTTACAATTAGTCGTTCTATCAGTTTGACTTGGAAAGTATGAATATTCTTGACTAACATTGACTTGATAAACAACAGACACGCCAATATGTAAATTTAAATAATCTACAAATGCTAGAAGTATATTTCAAACTCCTTTGCTGGTTATTTATTTATTTCATATATTATTTCATCCATGCTTCTCCTTCCTTTTCCCTTCTTCTAATCCCAGCAAATATCGTCCTGACATTTATATTCTGTTTGAGCAGATTGTGCAGTTGTAACTACTCTCTTGACGTTTTCTTTTTCTTCTGCCCTATCTGAAAATAGACATAGGTTACAGCCAGCAGCAGTAGCATTGATTTTAAACAGTGCAATTGGACTTATCCTAGATTGTAAAATCTAAAGCTTGTTTTGATACAAGTTTCTTGTTTGTGGCAATTTAGTGTACTGATTTTAGGTTAGATTTTAATCAACGAAACTCTCGATGCATTAATCGGATTATTTATGTATAATCAATGGTAATAGCCTCTAAGCTATTTTCATCACAGGCATAATGGCAGTTTTCATTCATTATCGTTTCAGTACCGTTTTATTGTATTGTAGCTGTAGGCTGCAAATTTTAAAGTTTAATAACACCAAAGTTTATAGTTTTTTTTTTTTACTCTTCTAATACATTTAGCAAACATATTGTTTATTTACAATGTAAACTTAACTACCTTCAATCACTCCAAAATTAAATTTTTTTTGTCTGTTAGGAAAGAGTTGGTAAAATGTCTACCTATAGTAAAATTTTATCTACAACCATCTTTAAGGAGTTTCTCTTACCTGATTGCTCTGCAGGTGAGAAATCGTAATTTTTCTCTATGTTGTTCTTGAAGTCGTCCACTGAGTGGTCTAAATAGTCTAACGTTAAAGACAAGGTGAAAGTTGTCCAGATGATGAATCCCATGAACAACACGGATCCAAATCCAATCATTGTGATTGCCAACAAAAATGGAAGGACTGAAATAAAACATGTCATTAAAGAGTTTCATTTTTTCTAAAAATGGTTTAAGAGTTTCATCACAAATAGGAGGCAACAAGTAAAAATAAACAATGACTACAGTAATCCTCTCATTGTACAAACGGGTGTGCCCCAAGGGTCAACGACCTCAGGTATTTTATTTTTAGTGTTCATCAACGATTTATTAAATCTACCTTTTAACGGAAATAGGCTATCTTTGCTTTTGCTGATGACATTGCTCTTTTTTACACACAAAACGATTTGATGTTGATGGAAAATTTAATAAACAATGATCTTTTACTTTTAAGAAATTGGTGTTTGATCAATAGAATGCAGGTAAATGTAAACAAAACCAAATTTGTTAATTTCCACTCAACCGGTTTTGAATTGCCATCTCCTTTAATTTTTCACTCCTCAAATTGCAGTCCACAACTATGTAATTGCCAGCCGTTAGAAAAAGTAAAATCTATAAAATATTTAGGAGTTCTACTCGATGAAAAAGTCACCTTCGAACCTCATATATTAAATCTACATGCTAAGATACGAACACAAATAAGAAAATTTTATTTTTTAAGAAATTTTTGTAACGAATCACTTTTGAGAACATTATACTTTGCACTAATCAACTCAAGATTGCAATATGCCTTGCCATGCTGGGGAGGAACTTATAAAACCTTGATAAATAGATTAAGAACAACACAAAACTTTTTTATGCGGATAATTTTGAAACAACCTAAAAGAACAAGTTCATTTCCACTCTACCAACAGTTAAAAATTTTGCCCATACAGCACCTTTTTGTTTTCAAAGTTCTTAGACTGTTTTTTGTTCGAAGTGGAAACAGAGTTAACGTCGTACCAAATATTACACACACATACATAACAAGAAGCATTACCAATAATACTCTGAAACTACCCAAAGTAAATAAAGCTATTTTTCGTCACTCTTTTCAATATCTAGGTCCAAAATACTATAATTATCTACCACTTCAAATAAAGAATAGTTTAAATTTAAAGCATTTTAGCAAAGCAACGATAATTTGGCTTTCTTCTCAGCAGGACATAAATTATATCAATAATATCCTGTTGTAATAACTTTCATTGTTTATTAAAACAGTTCTTGTTTTGTCCATCAGATGCACAGTTCAGGCGGAATTCAATGTTTTATAACAGATGCTAGACCATAAATTACAACGTCATGTTAGCCGATAAGTTAGTATAAGCAAACTGGTTACACTACTGGATCAAGTAGCCAGTTCTATTTCTCTACATCTCATGTATTGTTACATTGTGGTTTTTTGTGGGAAATAAACTTCATTATTCATTATTCATTATTCATTATTCATTAATAACATTGTTTGGCGGAATTTAAAAATACCATTCTGATATTTACGTAACAATCCGTTCACACTTGTGTTTTGTAAAAAAATATGTACCGTAATGCTTGTAAATAATAGTGTTTAGACCTAAAAATCTTTGGTGGAGGTTGAAACATTTTCATGAATACAGTAGAACCCCTCATATCCGGCCACCACGGTACCAAGTCCCTGACCGGATAAGGATTTGGCCGGATAAACCAACCTACCATGAAAATGACGATTCATACCTAATAATAATAGGTAATCAATATATGCAATCAAAAGTATCATTTAATTCTGTTCTGGGATAATTTTTAGAAAAATAAACATGTTTGTAAAAAGAAAAAAAAATATTTGTAGGTTGAAGTCATTAAGTAATGGATGTACAAATATTACGATTCCAGGTAACAAAACCTATTAAATGGAGGTAAAAATGACAATAAATTGTACTTAAAGATCATTAGGACTTAAATGGTACATGCATTTCTACTCAACATTCTTAACCATTTTGTGAAATACAAAAATTAATGTACTCGTACTGTACTGTACTAACCTTAGTAATTAGGTCTAAAGTTTGATAGTAACCAAAACATAAACAAAAAAAAACCTTGGGTCACTAAAGGTATTAAAATATCTAGTGTAAGAAAAAGAGAACTAAGCAGATTGGCTAAAGAGTCAAATAATATTGACTTATTAACTATGTTAAAGAGTACAGAAAGATTTTTAGACAAGTGTGTAATAAATATAAGAAATCATGTAACGCTAGTTTTATAAAAGACTCAGAATATAAAAGTAAGGCTGCTTGGGCTATTATCAAAGCTGAATTGGGTTTGGGAAAGAGTCAGTCTACTTTTCCCAATATAAAGGTGGCTGATAAATCTCTTACAAATGCAAAGGAAATTGCTGAATATTTTAACAACAAATTTATAAACATAACAAACCAAATTGGATTGTCCTCTTCTGAAAGTGAGGCGGTACAACTAACAATAAAGGCAATGGATGAAAGACAGACCCCTAAATTTTACTTTCAATTTATTGACGTGAAGGATGTTATTAAAATTATTAAATCTTTCAAAAATAAGAAATCATCAGGGTGGGACGAAATACCACTAAATTTGGTCAAAAATGCTTCTAAATTCATTGCAGAACCACTCTCTATAATTATAAATCAATCATTCCTCAATAGTAGTTTTCCTGAACACTTAAAATATGCTGAACTAAAACCTCTTTTCAAAAATGGAGAGAGACATAATCCAGACAATTATCGTCCAGTCTCACTTTTACCGACATTCTCTAAAGTTTTTGAAAAATGTGCTTCTTACCAAATATCTTCTTTTATGGAAACCCACAATATTTTGTCTAACAAACAGTTTGGGTTTAGAAAGGGTCGAAGCACCATGAGAGCGCTCTCAGACTTTGTTGAGGAGGTGTCATGGGCCTTGGATGAGTCGCATAGCACAATGGGGGTGTTTTGTGACTTATCCAAGGCGTTTGACTGTGTCAATCATGATATCCTCATTAAAAAACTAGAGTCGTATCCCTTTTCTGGAAATTCAGTGTCATGGTTGAAATCTTACTTAAATAATCGCTATCAGAGAACAGTCATTTGTAAAGATAATTTAAAAGTAAAGTCAGAGTGGCAAAAAATTAAAATAGGTGTGCCTCAAGGTTCGATTTTGGGGCCTCTTCTATTTCTTATATATATCAATGATCTTCCAAAAAATGTTTCAAATAATCTAATTCTGTATGCAGATGATACTACTGCAGTAGTTAAAACAAAAAACAATGAGGGATTAAAACATAAAATTGAAGAAAGCCTAACCGAATTGGGGAAGTGGTTTGAGATCAATGGATTGAAAATGAATGAAGAGAAAACCAAATTTGTAAGATTTTGTACACCTCAATCAATGGCACTCACTGATCAATCTCAACCAACTGATGATAATGTAAAATTTTTAGGGCTATATATTGATAAACACTTGACCTGGAGTAAGTGCATTCAGTCGGTAATTGGAAAATTAAATTCAGCCTGTTTTCAAATGTTATGCTTAAGAAATTCTATAGACCTAAAAACTTCTGTCATGCTCTATTATGCTTACTTTTATTCAATAGTACAGTATGGAATTGAATTTTGGGGGTTCGCCTCTGAAATTGAAAAAGTTTTTAAAATTCAAAAAAAGTTTATAAGAATTATGACTTTTTTACCATGGAAATCTGCGTGCAAAACAGTTTTTAAAGAATTGAATATTATGACTATTCCAAATTTGATTATTTACAAAACATTGTTAGCGGTGCATTCAAATTTTGATGACTACATTAGCGAAAACTTTGACCACATATATAATACTAGATTTAAAAATAATTTCCAATATCCGAGACACCGACTGAAGCTTGTAGAAAAAACACCTAAATACATGGGAAAAAAACTTTCCCATAAATACATGGGAAAGCAGATACCCAAATGGCGGCATGAGAGTATTTTTAAAGCATGATGCTAGACTCAAAATATATTATAATTTATTGTATTTATTTGTTCTAACTGACCGCACTACTTGAAAAGCGGCCAGTCAATTTCCAATACTGTAAATGCATGTAATAAGTTTGTTCTCAATGGAAATAAATTCATTTATTCATATTCATTTATTCATTTAAAACTTTTTAATAAACTACCCTCAACTCTAAAAAATGTAATTAATAATAAATCTTTTAAAAGCAGCCTTGCTGATTTTCTGATTAGCAAAACGTATTACAGTGTTAATGATTACCTCAATGAAACTAACCAATCAATATGACTCTATTTTGTATGACATAGAAACTAATTTTTTTTTTCTGTCATCGTTTAACAAATTTTGCCAACTTGTTTACAAACATTTTTTATGCATAAGACATATTGTTGTACATTAGGTTAAGTTAGTAATAATCTTGACAATGTCATCTGTTTTTTAGCTGTGCTATGATTTTAAACGTTGATGTGACAATAAAGAATTATTTATTTATTTATTTAACCCCACTTTGGAAATAATCAACCAACTGATAAGAGGTTAGGCCTCCTAGCTCAACTGAGTATAGTGACTCAGCAAAAAAATGTATAAACAAACAGATAAATAACGAGAACAATTTATTTTATGACTTCATCAGTCACAAAGACTAGTGCTTGCATCTAAACGTCTGTAAGCTGTGAGAAAAAAATTTTGATATTGGCTTCCTGGAAGGGGCCGGATAAACAGAGGACCGGTAAAACCAAGGCTGGATATGAGGGGTTCTACTGTAGTCAGTACCCTAGCTAATTATATACGTACCTTTAATTCATAAGAATAAGAATAAGAACTTTATTCAGCCAGAAAATATTTCATGCAAATACATTGCCACGTCAATTTTATAAATAAATAATACTAGTGAACCTGTGCGGCTCAATGCCCCGCAAAATAACATATGAATTTAGAAAACAAATTCGAAAACAAAACAAATATTTTTTTTATTATTTTTAATGATATATATATTTATATATTTTAATAAATATATATATATATATATATATATATATATATATATGAATTTGAACGGATGGTGTTTTTGACCTCTGGGGACCTCACAACGAAAAAGTAAATCGGTCCCGGGTCCAGGTCTTACCATGAGACCTACGGTAATAGCTTATTCGCTTATTCGGTATATGGGAAATTCGCTAAAAGAATCAAGTTATATGTAAAAAAAACTATGTTTGTGTAGCAATATTATTCACTTGAAGTAGATGACTTTTTTGATTTGTAGATCAGCTGTTTTGTTTAAAATTATTTAATAATGTCAAAGATTTGTGATTTTAAATACATAAATTATTATATAATAGTAAAGTTGTCTAAAATCATGGTAACATATTCTCAACTAAATTCTACTATTCCCAACATTAAAATAAAGTAGTAAGATCCATTATGGGTAAACTTTAAGGTACACAATCCTTGATTGAAATGTAATATACATTAACAGTCATAATACACAGAAATTATTATGTAGTAGACTTTGACTATTTTCAAGTAACAAACATATGTTTCTGTAAATAAAAATCATCTCCCATGTTATCCTTATGGAGAAATATGAAACTTTAAAGGGCTCCAGAGCCTCACTCTCTAATTATTTCCCTAAAAAGAAAGTTTCCTGCACAACTTCACGTTAAGCTCTTTCCAATGACACCAAAAACATGTCAATCGGTTCAGTAGTTTCGGAGGAGTAATTGTCACAAAAAACCTGCTTGCGTATTAAATAAGTATAGATTCAACAGAAGTCCTTAACAGTCCATTGTCTTGACATATACTCTTCTATAGAGTAAAAGGATCCTTTACATAGAAAATAATTTAATTTAATTTTAAAAGAATACAATACATACAAAAAGTGTACACACACAACACAAAGACAATACAACACAACACAAACACAAAGACAACACATCACAACACAACCACAACACAAGCAAAAACACTACACAAACACAACACAACACAGCAGAACACAGTGTAATGACAAAAGTGTAAATGCCGGTAATTAAAATTTACTATGATGTTAAATGTTTTTAGTTACCAACTCAATTCAAAACTGATTCTGTTTTTTCTCAAAATTCCCCCAAAAATACTAAAAAACTAACTACAATTTTGGGATAAGTTGATGCTATATTTACAGCCATCTGTATTTTTTTTTAATAAATGACATATTTTTTCCATGAATCTTGAGAACTCAGAAACTCTTGAAGTAATTATAACAAGTAATCCAAAAGCAATATATTCAATCAAATTATCTTTTTAATCCAACTTACATGAGACAAAAGTAATCTAGTGAGAGATTAAACATTTGTAGTATTGTATTTTTACTCACCCTCTAACCTACTTGTTCACTCTATTGAAGTTGAAAAGTATTTGGGATTTTTACTCATGTAGAAATCAGTTCTTTTGATAAGGGTCTTGTCACGGTTATCCATCTGAAATTCAATGAGTATATTCATTTGTAGATATAAAAGAAAGAAGTTGTAAATAGCTTCATGTAATATCAATCTCTATTGTTGTGTAGATTTTTACTATCACGTTATAAACCATACAAAGGAAACAAATGGATCAATATAATTTTGACTTGTAAAGAACTTGTTTTTAGTACCTAAACATCCACAGACAATAGAATAAACATAGATACGAAGATAATAACGTACCCACAACATTTTTAAAACGCCACACTTAATTTCAACCAGCATTGCAGAAAGTCATAAAGGCAATAAACTCAATGATGTCTAAAACATCATCAGATTTCGATGAAATATCAGCCAAACTATTAAAAATTTACTAAAATAATCTATGCCAACCTTTCAACATCATGATTGATAATTCCTTTGAACCAATTTCCCTTGTAGCCATTTGGGCATCTTTCCATTCTTCCTTAAACTTTAAGAAGTGGTTTTCTTATTTTGGTAGGATCTTTTATGGTTTTTACATTTTTCATAACTTTCTATTGTGTTTCTATCAGATTTTGTCTTCCTCCGGTCATTTATTATTTGCCGTAGGGATTTAGATTTGTTATCAGCTTTGCCTATATAAAGTTAGATTTTGTCTTACAACATTATCAATCGCAGATCATAGTTTTTTTCTGACTTACAGTAGACTCCCTCTTATCCGGACACACTTTAACCAGACATCGGTTTAACCGGACTAGATCGGCAAGAAGTGGGCGGTACTGACAAGACTGTTCTCGTGGGAAGGAGACCATTGATCACGTGTCTAAATAAAATGCTCTCCTAAATTTAAGTCAAATATGTATACGGTACCAGTCCGTTTTAACGAGTTTTGGGGGATGTCATCCGGACTGGACTCAGTCCCGAGGAGTCCAGGTAAGAGGGAGTCTACTGCATGTTTTAGCTTTGTCTTTAAGTTTACAAGATGTGCAACAAATATTGTGTTCAATTAAATAAATTTCCCCGTTTTACAGCAATGGAGGTTGCTACCATACTTAGCGGCTACTTTTGCTATCAAGAATTTCAGCGACCAACTATGTCGCAAGTTTGGAGAGTTTCAACTTCAGATAATGACTGGGCAAAACCAAGAAGAGGCAGTAAGTATTACAGAGGCTACTGTTTATTTGGTTGAATGGTGATTCAAATCAACAAACCATTTATTGATAATTAGCTGTTACCCATCGGCTTCGCCCGATATAATTTGGTGTTGTATTAGGCCTACTACTAAGAACCCAGTGAAGGCTGAGATTACCTTTTGCATTAATTTACTGTCTAACTGTCCTTTTACCAGGAGCTTAAAATCACTCCCCTTGGAACAACCTACATAATGTTTTTCACAAAAATACTATTCCTGCTGCATCTTAGAATAATTATAGGCCTATCCTTGAATATAATTTGAATATACTAGTTTGCCAGTAGTGCAGTTAATTCTCTTTTACTGCACTTTGACAGTTCTGCTTGGTTCAAATTAGCTGTTGTCATAAATTCAAACAAAAAATAACTGTGCCGCCTGTTGGTAAACCTTGTAACTTTGTAATGTTATCGAACATCATAGAACCAACTTGTTAAATTGAAACAGCTGTTAACATTCTTTAATTCTTTTTAAACTAGTGCACCTGTTGCTCGAATTCGAGCAATTGCAAAGTATTATAGGTGTTATTTCAAAACAAATAACCCTAACAGTCATGATAATTTCCTATGTAAAAGAGTCAACTCCAAGATAGTGTAATCAATCATTCCACTCCAGTTATCGAAACTGAAAACGAACTCACTCTGAAAACGATCACTCTTGTGTGTATCATGTGTTTACTATAAACGGCTGCAATTAATACAAATTATTCCTCTGTTTAAGTAAACAAAATCTTTTCTTCATAAGAAATACATTAGGATTTCGATGGCCTGTGGGGCAAAGTCCAAGGACTTTTATTACAGGAATTGGTGAAAGGGGCGTTTACAAAAAAACAACTTTATTTTGACACGTCGTTTGTAAAAATCCGTTCATTATTAACAGAGGAGTAGTGTTTCATAGAAATCGCCTTCACGTATTATTTAAGTTGGAGAATTAGTGATGAATGAGTGAGTGAGGGCTTTTACTTTTAAATGTTTAGATGAACTGGTTGCATTTCCTATAGAACATATTAACTATTTACCAACTGGTATTAAATTGGATGATCTGATTTATGTTTAATATTTTAAAGAAAGACCATGTACAATTTTTTAAGGAAGAGATATTATAGTTAGGATATGATTCAAGAAGCTTACCTGAGGTGCTTTCTTTTATAGACAGTAAAATGGATCGGACAAATATTTTTCCTAGTAAGTAACATCATAGACAAAAAGAATTAAATATATCAGCCGTGCTGCGGTTACCATGGTTACTGCTGGGAGCGCCATGTTGTTATGTAGCGTGTACGCCGTAACTACATGGCTCTCCCAGCAGTGTGCGCCAGAACCTATGGTAACCACAGCACAGCTGACGGTCTGGGTCTATATTTAATTCTTTTTGTCTATGGTAAAATTTAGGACTCCCTAAGTAAAAATTTCCCTGAACCTCAAACATAGAGATTTGAAAAAATTACCTGCTATTTACAATGTTCTATACAAAAAATTTAACTTTTTTTGTGGTGTGATTAAAATAATTTGGGAATTTTTAGGACGAGAATATTGGGATATGATATGTAAAATCTCTTAGATGTTGTCACAACTGGAATCAGTAGAAAACATGTATTAAACTTTTATGGTAATTTTTGGCAATCTTTGACTGGTGATTTAGGTTTGCCATTCTGTACAGGCTTTTTTTTTCTTTGGCTGAAGCACGGCGGCCCCTCCTAAACCCTTGGTCTAAGTCAGAGACATATTCACCAGGCCGCTTTCCTGGAAAACTTTGGAGTGCTCTCCTTTTGTCAGCTCCAATCCTCGTCTTTCAAGGCAAATTCTGTGCCTACCCAACACACCTGTTATCATACCACTCGGTACTAGGGCTAACATATATCTTCTTACTTTATTTAATTTCCCATTATTTTTCCCTTTTTAAACTGCAACCTGTCTCCCTACATCTTCTACTGCACGCCTCTTCTTCTGTACAGGCTGGGCTGGGGACAGAGTTCCACGTCATCTCCAGTGCTGCCAAACCTCTGGCCGGCTGGATTGCTCGAGACGCCATCCAGGAGTGCAGAGAGGCCTGTGGTGGTCATGGTTATCTCAAATGTGAGTGTGAGATGGAAATTTGAATATTTGTATTAGAGAAAATATACAGCATTTTAGATATGTAGTACATTGGAGATTTAGTATTGAGTCTGGTTTTCTTCCAACTGTCAGTGATTCTACCTCGATCGCAATAGACGATGATATCCCATTGATTGCGGGAAACGTCCACAATATGGGGTGGGGAGGAGGGTGTCAGTGATGACAGGGAGTAAACATAGGATAGGTAAACATTAAAAAATTGTTTGAATTGGCCTATTAAAGCTAAATACTCTACTGCTTTTCTATTGGCAACCCATATCAAGCCTTACAACTACACGGTTTTAAAAATTGCAGTGATTGTCGGTTCAAATAATTGTTTGTGGTTATCCAATAGTATATCATAATAACTGATGTTTCACAATTAAACTGCACCAAATATGATTTATTTTAGTTAAAGATTTTGTTATTTATGTAACTAATGTGTTTTTGACCCATTATTTGGGAGGACTGAGGAGGAATTAGTCCAAAAACACCCCCAGTTCTGTAGGGTTTGAGCTCCCTTGACTGAAACGTCCCGATTACGTCATGTCACAATCCATTTTTTTTTTTATCAAACAGTGTTACAAAGACTGCAAAATGATTTTGTTTGTCATTGCTATCTGAAATAATGTTTACTCAATATTTATTAAACATGAACCTTTTTCTGCACGGGGAAAAATCCCAACCTGTCCTGCCCCAAACCTGTCCATCGGTAACAGATATACAAACATAAACCACCTAACGAATTGTGGATATTTATAGGTATGCACTGTGGATGCGATACTCCTTGGTGTTGATTAACGTCTGCATGAGTGAGAACGACTATCCGCAGTACTTTCCTGAAAACTAGATCAATTAATTTGTATATACCAAGGCAAATTTGAATTCCACTATAAACTGTAGGTCCCTTAGTTGCCATTAGCTGTGTGGGCTATTAATTAACAGCTGTGTCTAAGGAGTAAGTCAGCCTTAGTCACTAACAAGACTACAAGATCACGCCACTCATCCTACACTCATCTCCATTCATACTTTGGCTTAAAATACCTACTTTTATGGTCGCCATTTCATTGAAAAGTAGGGGTGTGCGAGTATTCGAACATCGAGCTTTTTCGAGCCGAATAGGACGCTATTCGGCTCGGCTCGTGATTTTCAAAAAGTTCGAAATGTTCGAGCCGAATACTTATTGAACTAGCAAATAAAAATTAAATTAATAAATAAGGAACTAACTTTCATTTAAATTTACTCTCCTCCGTTTCATAATTGTGTCTTGATAAGCACGAACCTCAGCTCAGTCAAGACGCAATGATTATCGATCGTAATTTTGAGGAAACTACCACCTATCGCGTTGTCTTTCTAACACAACTATTCGTATCGTAATATACAACGCAGTGCGAGTGCGTGATTGGCTAAGTCGCTATGACGACACACGGTTGCCGTGGCAACCTACAGTGCGCACTGAGCACTGCGCCTTGTGTGGGAGGGGAGATTATACCAACAAACTATTTCAGGAATTCTATTTTGGGACGGATGAAAGATAAGGAAGAAACAAAAAGTGGTCACGTGTGCAAATGTAGTGGGCGAGACAATAAGGCTGTAAACGAGTATCGTCGTGTCGTTGTTCCTTGTTTGTTTACTTTTTCAGATTCCTTATCAAACGCCCCTATCTGCTATCTCTCTTTCTCTCTCTCTCCCTCTCTCTCTCTCTCTCTCTCTAACAATGTACTGATTAAACAGATTGTGGTTGACGACTTTTCTACTTATAAGTTTCCCTGCGGTTATTTTAGTTCAATCAATCCCATAACCTTTCTAATGTTTATCAAAATAATTAATTAATATGTTTTGTATTTTATTTCCTTTAAACCAACCCCTATTTACGATCTGTATTTTATAGAATAAAATGTTTGTTTTTAAAGTTTGACTGGCCACACAATTTTGTACCTATTTTATTTTGTATAAAGTAACAGTTACTTTGAGGATTATATATATATATCAATAAGTGGCGCGTGCTGTAATGAGTGCTTTTTATTATCAAAATAAGTAATGAGTTATTAATTTTTGATAGTACATGGGTCATTAAATACCATAATGTGATGTAGTTTCCTATTTGTATCTTGAAAATAATAATAACTGATAGTTAATTCTGGAAATGAAAAATAGTGATCGCATTCATAAACCTGTTGTCAAAACAGCAACGAGGGTGTAAGGGTTTATTGTTTCAGACGCAAGGGTGTTTCAAGGACAAAGTGTTGGGCCACCCGGATTGGGGGGGGAGGGGGCGGTGAGACTGTGTGAAGGGGAGGAAACTGGTTTTGGCTATTTATTGATTAGTTCCCCGACCCTTCTAGATAACAAAATTGAGTGACAGTGTTAAATCATTGTGTTCTGCATTTCATTTCTTGTTTACTTTGTGTGTTACTCTATTAATTCTAGTGCTTTGGTCTATTTCCTCTATATGTCAATTATATATTTTTTAATATATAAGTAAAACTTGTCTCTCCACCTTTTTGGATCCAAACCAACCATGTTCTTTTTTGATTAATAGGATTCATAAAACAAAAATATTTTGTGCATGGAAAACAACAAGAATAATCACGTGTTTTTAAATTAATTTTGTATTTATTTATACAAAATAGAATTAAATATTCATAGTAGTTACAATATACATATGTAATCGACTTGCTAGTTGTTTTGTCGTCATTCAAGGTCGCGTTGCTGTTCTGTTATGAAAGACAATCTGATTGTCTCAGTCTGCACTGCATATCTCTTCAGGCCTTCAATCGATATCCTTTTATTTCTTGCATCTTCATTTAGTTCAGTACAGTTCTTATCGTGATTATCTACTATTTGATGTCTTGACAATTCTCAATGTTTTTAAACATATTAAAATAACATTGTGTTTATTTAAAAATTGACTGAACATTATTATTATTATGCACTTTTTTAAGGAAAAAAGTATAATAATTAAGATAAGGTTACGCTAGGAAAAGCTCGGCTCGAAAAAGCTCGAGCTCGAACAATTTTTAAAAAGCTCGGCTCGGCTCGGCTCGAGGTTGAAAATCACTATTCGCACACCCCTATTGAAAAGTATTAAAAGTAAAGTATTAACACTTTTAACACTATAAATTTACTTTCCTCAGGTGCAGGACTTAGTGACATCAGGAACGACCACGATGCCAACTGTACCTACGAAGGAGACAACAATGTGTTGGTACAGCAGACGAGCAACTGGCTGGTCACTCAGTGGTCACAGAAGAACCTGTCTGTGTACGACACACCCATGGGGTCTGTGGCATTCATGCGTAACGCCCCGGTCATCCTCCAGTCTCGGTGGACGGCTAACAGCTTCGAGGAGGTGTGCGATTTACAGGGTGAGTGTGCTAAATCAGCAGTAAGGTTGGATAAGCAGAAAGGTCAGATAGCACAACAAATTATAAAAACTGAACTGTGTTAAAAAAATCATATATGTCAACAAATTAACAAATACACCACACGTTTTGTCACTTGTAGTGTGGTACGTAGAAGTCGAAAACTTTTACAATTTGGGATCAATAATGACTTGTTACATACACTAAAACCAAAACTGTATTTTCTCTCTGGATTTTAACAGGGCTTGCCAAATCCCACTGTCGTTTTAAAAGAGGGTTAGGCAAACTTTTAATATTATACAATAAATTAATAAATAACTTTTAAACTGTTGGCCAAATGTTTAAATATTACAAGTTAATAAGCTTATATGTATGTGTGTAATGGTTTAAATGTTTTTTTAATGCAATAATTTACTTTCACTTTCACAATTTACAATAAATACCTACTTTTTATTTGATGAACACCTAATACAAATTAGTAAACTAAACTCAAGAACATACAATTAAAAATAAATTTGAAGTTACAATTGTTACTGCATAGCTAAAACATAAATAAATTTGTACAACTGCATTCCATTCCAAATTCCAACCTTTTTTGGTACAAATTTAATTCCACCAACTTTCAGAGTAGGCCTAGAATTGAAATCCTTGTCGGTCAGTCTGTTAAATTTTTAAATTGTTAATCTGCCCACATAAGAAAGTCAAATCAAAAAGTTATTATAAGCCCTTGGAAAAACTTTTTGGAAGAGTGATGTCTTCACCAGTAGCCTAATTTATTTTACCTTGTCAGAACCATTTTGCAATCTAACTGTGGGCCAGAAAAAAACACCTCACAGGCTGCTCATGACCCCTGTTCTAAAACACTGAAAGTGTGGCGGCCCCAGGAATTCCACTCGGCGGGGGGGGATGACCACCAGTGGTTATGGAATATACCTCAGTAAAAAGGGTGGCGGGGGGGTCCCCTCCCCGGAAAAATATGTGGAATCTAATTCCCAAAAACATATTTTTATACATATTTAAGCTTTAAAATATGCTCAAGCTAATAGTATATAAGTTTGCTACTAAAATATTAAATATTTAAGGGGGGTGTATATCCCTAAACCCCCCCCCCCTGGGACCGCCACTGCGACTGAAACTAAAACAGAGGGATAGCAGGAAGGTATGCAGCTATGATAATTGCTGTGTAATGCGAAAATGTTGAAAACAAAAACAAAATTCAGTAGAAAGTAGGCAACTTAAGTCTGGTGAGTCTCTTCCTAATACAGGGGTGTTGAAAGGGGTATTCTAGGTGTATTCACTATGGTGTACAGTCATGTTGCACAATTGCACACCTCTTAATGTTACTCCAACATTAACTAAAAGAGATTAATTAAATAACTCCAAAAATTTGATAATTTTATATTTTTAGTGAGTTTTTTTGTTTGTTTATAGCCATCATCATAATCTACTTAACATAACTACAAAAACACTAATGCACAAGTCTGTAAGGTAATACATTTTACCTACAACCGTTTACCTACCTGTTTCAGTTCTGTTTCTAGAATTGATAAGTTTCACATAACTGCATTGTTTACTTTCATAACAGCATAGTTTTACTCATAACAACACAGGAAACGGACCAAGTAAAATTCTCTTAGAAGTTATGAGAAGTGATTGTTAGTAATTAAAAAACTGTCTTAGGTAAAGTAGTGTACGCAACTCGCAGACTTGTGCCTTAAATTTTATACTCGTGTCGTTAATACTATCTTTACGCAATTGTTGCGGAAAGTACTATTACAAAGGTTGCATTGATTTGCAGTGTTGCTGAAAGCGTACCAATGGCTGATATGTTACCTGACCCAGAGTACCTTTGAGCGACTGAAGACACAAAAGGCACAAGGCAAGGACGCCTTTACTGCCAAGAACGACTCTCAGGTGTTCTTTGCTAGAACGCTCAGCATCGCTTATGTAGAGGTTGGTTGATTTTTAATTTTTTTTTTTTTTTACTTTTGAAAACATTGCATACATTAAGAGGCCTACAGATAGTTCTTGCTAAATGTGGTAGATGCGTTCTTGCAAGGTGTTGAAAAAGCAAAACTGCATACCATTCGATTATGCAAACATTTAAAACAAAACGTAAACATTTTACTTCTATTTTTATACTGTTCGGCACTCTGTTCATTGTATTAGACCAGTGTTACCATAAAATAATTTGTTGAAAATTATTTTACTTTGGGATAGTGTTGAAATTTTTCATTTAAAATCTACAGAGGTGTGCGAGACCAAGGTTTTTGAACCAAGCCTAAACAATATATGGTTTGGCTTCATTTCCTGACCAAGTGTAATTTTTAAATATTTATTAGTAGTATTCTGTATTTTTTATCGGAATTAAAAATGTATTTCATTATTAATTTATTTCAGTGTTTGATCATTTAAGCTTTTAGGCAGAACTTTGCTTGTCTTGAAACTCAAGCCTGTTACATGTCTCTAAAAATTCATTCAATAACTATTTTGTTTATATTACAACAATATCGACATACTATATCGATAATATTAAATTGTAATTACTTTTTAATTGGCAATTTAACTTACAGCACTACATATTGTGGAAGTTCTCCGAGCGGGTCGACAGCCAAGCGGAAGACCCGAGCATTCAACAAGTGTTGAAAAAGTTGGCAGCACTGTACGGTGTGTGGAGCTTGGAGAGACATTTGGCAACACTGTACCAAGGTATGTGAAAAAAATTCAGTTTGAAAAATGTTTTTATTTCATAGCTAAACCGTGCAACCAATCTTTGTATTCCCATTTTACATAGGATGACATATAATTTTTTCTTATGGTACAGGAGGGTACGCGGTAGGACCGCAGCCAGTTGTGTTGCTGCGGGAAGCAATTCTGCAGCTCTGCAGTCAGTTGAAGCCAGAAGCAGTTGCGCTGGCTGATGTCATTGCACCACCAGACTTCATCCTCAACTCTGTTCTCGGTCGGTCGGACGGAAATGTGAGTTTTATTCATTTGGTTTTAGAAACATAAGTTGTACCATAAACTAACCAACACAAGTAGACTTTTTATCCTATGAAAACGTTGATGCTCGTTTTTGTTTCTTATTCATGTTGTTGACAATAGGCGCTAGTGTCGACAACAATTTTTGTTTTATTATTTTAATGTTAGTTTGATGATTGTGCTTTACTGTTTGGTTATTTACCTAGGGAAGGAGTTATTGTTTATGGATAGGTTGTTTTATTTGGTTAAACAAGGTTTCAAATAACTGAAATAACAAGTAACAAATTTTAAGCAAAAAAAACACCCTAGCGGCACTGGATGGAACTAACAATAAAATTGTTTTCAGCTGATCCTTAAGCATGAAAATCTACTAACGGAGTAAATTTAATCTATAACTGTGCTTACTTGTTGATTGAGCAATTTTAAAGCCTAAGAAAACTTGAAGAAGAGTTTTCTAGTGGTTGAGTTTAGAATTTGAAAACTCAAGAATGTGTTTAAGTTGAATGTGGATTGGTTGAAATATCTTAATTAACTTTGTTACTGACTAAGAACAGTTGTACCCTTAGCTACTATTGGATCAATGGTTAAGTAAAGCTTGGGCCAGTTTTGAAATTTGAACTTTAAAAAAGCCAAGAACTATCCTCAGTTTTGATTGGCAAAGATGTACAGTAGAACCCCTAATATCCGGCCTCAGAATATCCGGTCCTCGGTTTATCCTGTCACTTCCCGGAATCGATACCAAAAATATTTCCCACGACTGTAGACCTAGTCTCCACGATTTGAGCGTTCTCACGGTTTATCTTTTTCCTGTTCATATACATTTTTAGCAGGCTCACTACTCAGTTGAGCTAGTAGACTCCCAAAATAGTCTTAAACACTACTTTTAACCAATTACAAGTTGTTATTAGATATAAATTATGGTTTTAGTAATAGGTTGGTTTATCCGTGGCCGGTTATAAGGGTATTTACTGTATTAGAAAAATATCCAAGAATGCAAACATATTTGGTAATCCTTCCAGGTGTACAAGAATCTTCAGTCATCATTGTTCCAAAACAAGAACACTTTTGAACGGCCGTCTTGGTGGACAGAGATCACAAAGTTTACTTCACGAGCTAAACTTTAGTACAAAAGTATACTTGCAGCTATTCTCTTCTCGTAAAATGTTCTTCCATTGTTATGTCTAATACTAGAAAGAAAAAGTTTTACACCTGAGTTTTTACAAATATATTTAGAGATATTCAAAGAGGTTAAAGTTAACAAATACAGAAGTTGTTTGTTTTCATACTTTTTTAGTGAAAGGTAAAACCAACTACATTCTATTTTAGTAAATGCCTCAGGTTCATACGATAGAAAGAAATAATATTAGAACAAATATTGCTGTTAGTTATAGTTTTTAATCAACAATTAGTTTTAGTATTTTGTTAGTTTACCCATACAATCAGGTGATTTGTTGCCAAATTGGAATTACGAGCTTTATTTTAGGTTAGGTAGGAGCTATTATTTCAAGAGTAAGTGTAGATTTTGGTAGGCATGAGTAGTTGGTGGGGATAGACATATGTTGAGTACATATAAACTATCAAATATTTTATTTGGGGTGATCCAAATTCAGTTTTCCATTTAAAAAAGAAAGAACTCATACTACTATACATTTTCTTAAATATTATTTGATTAACATTACCTTTGACATTTTTAATTAATAGTACTAAAAAAGCACCTGAAAATGGCCACCACTGGACCACCCACTGCAGTTAATTCTATCGAGGAAGTTTTTTAATGATTTTCAGCCTTCAGGTTTTCTTTTTTCTTTAACTTGGCAAATGTTTGCTTTCAGTTGTTCCAACAATGATCTCACAAAATAACATGAAGATTTTCATCGTTCCATATTCGTAAATTCTGTTTATAAACATAACCAGAGATAATGAAACTTGCTTCTTCAGAGTAGAAGATATTCTTTGACAAATCAATCAATCAACCGTCTTTATTTGTCTTTGTACATAAATACAAAAAATTGTGTTATATGTACATAATATGACAATGCCTATATATACACACACACCTAATATACTGTACCATCTACATAGTTTTAAGGATCACCAATCCCAGACAAACCTTGCTCCTAATGCAAACTCACTAGTAGAGAAGACCTGAAGAGAGAATAACTTCCTTCTTCTACAAATCAGTTTCAACTTCCTGTTGTTTCAACGCCCATTCTGGATAAATGCTTCACAGTCAGTGATCACCGGTTTTCAGTTTTTGGGCTGTAACTGTTTGTAAGAATGTAATTGCAAATCCTTATGCAAAATGTGCCTAAAGTTAACCGTAGAGAAAAAACCTAATGTCTGAGAACAAAGACACTGATCACTGTGGCTCTTTGTTCACAATAACAGTCACAGCAGTAATACATTTGGATAACCGAATTCACAATGAAAAACAGACCTTATTTTATCTTAAATGGTTCCAGTTTCGGGAAATTTCTTTTCAACATCGTGAAATTACACTCATTAAAATGGTCAGATTGACATTCAAAGAATTCGTAAGAAATTATATTTCTGCCGAGAAGTTGAACAGCTTTAACACATTAAATAAAACATTCCATTTCGTTAATCTGCTATGCACTGACATTTTGATGTATTGCAAACATGAAACAAAGAGCAGCTGTTCAATCGTCAGTGTTGCCAAAATAGGAAACTGAAATTGAATCACCCTTTACCAGAAAAAAGCTCAAAATATTAACATTTACAATATGAAACATGAAACAACTGTTAACAAATAAACAATTGAGATCAACAATGAAACAATTATGTGCAACAATTGAAAACTGATGTTATATGAACAAAGAATAAATTTAGGATCTGTGTAAAAAAAATGTTATGGTGTACCAATAATTTTTGGAATATAATTAATTAATACATTTTCTCTACTTGAAGTTATATAATGGAATATTGCATGCCCTAGTTATATGTTTAGCTAAACAGTATTTGGTTGGTTTTCATGGCTGCCTTTTAGTTTTAAGTGAAGAAGTAAAACTGTAAAAACATATTTACAGATAGCTTAACAACACATTTTTCCAAGGAACTTTAAACTTATCTTAATGTTTTATTCATAAAATTGTTCATATTATTAACATGAAAATGCAATAAAATTAATTGGGACTTGCATTTTATTCAAATGATTGTATTATGTTAAAGTACCAATATTTCAGTTCAAAGAACATAATCTTGTTCACAATTTTGCAATTAAAATATGTTTTAAAACTGTATAAAAACTAGTGATGTGTCAAAGTTAAAATTCAAATCCACGGAATCTTAAGGAAAATATATAATTTATACGTAAGCACTTCTTTAAATTTTTACATGGCTTATTGGGATTTTAGTTTATTTCTCATCAAAGGTTTCATTTTGGCAAGGTGATTGATAATTTTATAAACTGGTAACCATCACTGTTGAGATTTTACTAAAATAGCAAGTGAAAAAATTATCATGAGAATTTTTTTTATTTTTTCTGTACATTTAAGAGGAAGAATTGATTGTAAGAAATTCTTAGAAAAATCAAAACTCTTAGATTTGACCATCACTAGTTAAAGCCCCTTCTCCCTTAGACATATTTTGATTACTGGATATTTTACATGCCGTTTATTTCCAATGGAAAGTTTACATCAAGTCCTTTGACTATTTTAGATGTTGCTCAATTTGTTCATTTATGTACCTTAAAAGCTTCATAAAGTGGCTATTTTCTCATTATTTTTGCTCAAAGAAATGAGTTTTGATCTCTACTTAATACGTAAAACTTTGATCAAATACACAAATCAAAGCAAAGAACATTTTGTCATAAAATAACCCTCAGGTAACTTAGTTAGACAAAACATTTATTTTGTCATGCATTATTAAGAAAATAAATGTAAAAATAAGTGTATGTAATATGGTGTCTCTATATTACAAAACATTATTTTATTAGTCATGTCTAGATTAATTAGAAATCACTTTAAGAATAAATTATGTTTTTTCAAGCTTTTTAGAACACCCCTGCAGAATAAAATTTTAGTTGATTCAGTTCTTACAAAAAATGAAATAGTGCTAACAAATTAAGAATAGATTGTTGTTTGCAAAAGTTTTATTTCTCTTTTCAAGTTTTCTTGTTTAAACCTTTAGATTGTTTTTCCCTTTTTACTGTTGGTATCAAGTTAATGTTGAAGGTATATATGTTAAAAGGGCGCTGCCTGAATAAATAACAAGAACTGGTTAAAGAAGTAATTTGTGGTTCATGAGCAAAAAAGTTAATGTATATGCATGAAACTATTGGGCAGTATTTAGTTGGAATATTAATTCAAATAAATGGCTGTAAAGTTGTATTTTATAGTAAGATTTATCCACAAATGTATGTACTGTAGAAGACTTTGTACCTTGCAGTGTTATTCAACTCATAATCAAAAGTTATTCTCTATAGGTGGCTGAAATTATGCTTTGGGTTTAGAACAATGTGTGTCATCTAGTTAAGTAAATTATAAGTTGTGTTTTTATATATTTTATTTCCTGTTAGTGGTTAATTGAGAATAAAATCTGAATACAGTGCCTTCATATTTGTATTTTTTTATCAAAGTATCACAACTCAAATTTTTTGTGGTATAGAAAACCCCTTGTAATGTGCCGAGATTGATCGGTGTTATAAATTATGCTTACATTTTGAAAAACTTGCTGTAACAAAAGTACAAAGAAAGATTATTTTCAATAGTGGCAATTATTAGCAAGGGCATGAGGGGAGTGTTTACCCACAATTTAAGAAAGATACATCAATTAATTTAATGTTTGTGCATAATCTGTCTCCATATATTCCTGGTGGTTTTTGCTGTCTACTTCTAATACACAAATTCTGCAACTGCTTTTGGGGGATCTTAGGGAGAATTCTTCTAGAGCTGAACTTAAAACTGGTCAATAGATATCATTTTATAGACCAAAGGAAGCACATAGCATTAAAAATGTTGAATAATCGATGAAGCTAAGGATGCAAACCTGAATTAGTTTTATGATACTGCACTGTAGCTCAACTAAAGGTCAAGAGATTTAATTATGCATATTTATATCAAGTTTTCCCATTTCTTCTAAAAAGCGTCAAAATGATGTAAACCAGTTTTGATCGACACACACTAAAGAGGATGCCTGGCTTAAAAAACAAAGCATTAGACAGACTATTATTATATGGTGCTAAAGCCAAATATTAGCAATTACTGTAACACAAACTTTGATTTTTAATTCATTCATCTCAATACTGAAAAAAAACTATGACCGCATAGCTTAAGTCGAGGGAAGATTCAAAGATACTAAGATATTATAAACAACAAATATATTCTCTCATACAAGTAGTAACTTAAATAAACATCATTTTTGAATACTGTATAATATTTTAATATAAAGAAGTACGAATTAGTATTTAGTAGACTCTGACATTGGGGACTTCCAACTTGGCTTCCAAAGGTGAAGACAATCCAAACACGTAGAAGTTTTGTGATTGTTCTCCAGACGCAGCCGAGTAATTCACGACGTCAACACCCTTCGCACTGAGAGCCTCTGTGAGAAAATAAATGAAATTAAACATTTGAAATATTGCATTCAATCAACGTCACGTAAGATAATATCTTACATATCTTACAAGATATACTGGCATTTTAAAACCATGCCTACTGTCATTGACCTATGCACCACCAAGGCAGTCTAGACTTCATGTCCGGCCGGTACTTGTCGATCACTGTCTCAGTAGTTTTATTAATTTTATATTTTAAACCTTCGTGTCCGTTTAAAGTCTGTGTTCGGTGTTTCTCGATTTGTCAAAACTATGGTGACCCTCAAATGGAGTGAATATTTTATCCTTGTACACCTGAAGATGACACCACGGAGTTGAAACTGGTTGCAACATAAAGCAACGAATTGGATTACTTAGATGCAAGGAATTTAATTCACTCTATGTATTTAAAAAAACTTGCATAGCATTTGAAAGATGAAAAGATGAAAGCAGATAGTATCAATTGTATATTTAGGACTTTTCAGGTTTAAAAGATTGCCACTGGTCCTTGACTTAGATATTCTGAAATACATACTCCATGGGTAGCAATTACTTAGTCCAGGTATCTTGCGCTTAAAAATAGTCTCATATACAGGGTGAACAACTTAACTGGGCCACCATTGGTATCTCATAAACTATATTAGATTTAGAGAAAACATTAAATGGAGAACTTCAACTATTTTCTCGTGACATTAAAAATATGACAACTTTTTTTAAATGGTAGCTATTTTTGACATTTCTTATGTTTCATACCTTTTATGTGATTATTTTATAATGTAATTGTAATTTTTAAAGTTTTTTATTCTTCATAAATTCATAATTTTTCTCTACAGCTAAGTTACTCATTTAGGAGCTACATCGAGGGAGTTACACCCTGGAAAGAGTAGCCTTCTGTGTAGCCCCTAAACTAGTGAATTCGGAGAGGAAATCTTAAGAGTACATAAGTCTCAAAATTGCATCTACATTCTAAGAAGATCATAAAATACAGAGTGTTCATAAGAAATTTTTAGCGCCATCTTTGGTGACTATGTTTGAAAAAGTGAAATTCGTATTTGTACTGTATTTTGTGATTTCTTTCAAACTGGTAATATATTTTTGGTAGTATATTTGGTAGTATATTTTACCTGATATAGCCAGGAAATCTTGTCTGGGGTTGGCACCACTGAACAGTTGGACACTGTTCCAATCAGCTGTTGAAGTGCCAACAAGTCTACCAACTTGAGAAAACTGAGCTCCATTAACAGCCAGCAGGTAATGGATAGTCTTGCTTTTGATTGTTCCTGTGGAATATGTTACAGTAAAATTAATTGTTTTCAAATGAGCCCAGAATTAGATATGCAACAATTTAGGAGCACTCATTGTGTAAGTGAATTAAATGAAAAATGCTTCTTTATTAATGTGAACTTACATTAGCGTACAGTTAACATCTACAATACTACAATAATAACACAATGGTTGTGTTTTAAGTAAGGTCAATTTGTGCGATTATCTACTTAGTTCGCTTGTAGGTTGGTAGCACTGACCTGTGACGGAGTTAGTTCCCTTGGCGGTGGCAACGCTGACAGTGACACTCTTTTGCTCGCTTGGCTCGTAGCGTTGGCTGACAACAAGCCCCGCCTCCTGAGCTAGCTGAGGGGCGTTGATGAGGTTCAGTCCGTTGCTGGTACGTCCGGTCAGAAGTCCTACAAGAGCCGCAGTCCCCAGGAATCCCATGTTTTCCAGTGCTGAACCTTGAGAATAGAGTTAACTGTGTGAATATAAATTGCAAAGAAATATTGAATTTTCTATCTTCAGTGGTCAATGATGGTATAAAAAGTGAGGAAAAAAACAATTGAAAGCCTCAAAGGTAGCTTTTTTTTAATAAAAAATATAACTTTTGTTGTATCTCATGGTTTTAACTTCGTGCCAAAAACACACCGAACTTAATTCTCCCCTTATCTATAAAATGACTTTTTATTTGAACAAATATTGATTCAATTTATTTTCCAAGTAAACCAGTTATACAAAATTGAAGCAAAAGTAAATCAAGTTTTATTTTTGGATTCTTTACAGTGGCAATACTAATAAATTAATCATTCATCAATTCATCTGTAAAGTTACCTGGAGCTAAAATTTAATCCATCTGTAATATTGTAAATGTGTTTAAATTTGTTCCAAGAACAAAAATTACAGAATTTTCCGTCTGTGTTTTTAAGTCACTGGATTAGATATTTTCTGTACACAACATAAGTTTTTGACCGAACTTACCTTTCCTGATAAGCTCAACTTTAGCGTCGGCCCTGTCTTCGTCTTGAAGCAGTTTACCCAGCAGACGTCCGAGGCTTGTCGTCAGTTCGATCCACTTGTTGTTGTACGGGACGCAGGCTGCGCTCAGCACTGGGGCGTTCACAGCTCCGGTGATCTTGTATCTGTGGGCAAAAATGGTAATCAGCTGTCAATAGGCTTAAAATTCAGCCGGTATTAATCAAGCGTATAGAACTATGTTACTTTCTGAATCTATATTAAGATTAAAACATGCTACTTAGATGCTGGATCTTCAAAATAATAATAATCAAACAAGTAAAACATTGCATATTTCATACAGCAATTCTGCAATATCAAGTGTTAGAAACAATTGTGTAATGACACTTAGTAAGGTAATGTAATGATAGTTAGGGATGTCTATTGATTATCATGCTGCAGCTTAAGCATGATTCTAACCGCTCTTTTTTGCTCCTTTAAAATGCTATCTAGATTACATATTTTTGTTGAGCCGTAAGAGTGCTATGCCAAACGAGATATGTGAATGCACATGTGCAAAATATATATTTTTTAATGTTTTTAAATCACAGTAAAAAGACATACTTGATAAAACATGAATTCCAGAATTAATTTTACTTAAAACTCAGCTGTTGAGCTGTCGGATCAAGTGGAGGGGATAGATTTCCTGTCATAAAACCACCAAAATTTTGTGAATGGAGTATAGTTTAACACTAATACTGAAACCCCCGTCTGACAGGCCCACAGGAATTTTCAAAAACGCATGTTGCCAACACTGTTTACTTGGGAGATTCCATTCCCCCAATACCTTCCCCCCTTTTCCTCCCCTACCTATTGATATATTGTTTGTTCATTTTGCATGGGTGCCGTGACCTTGACAGGCTGTCTGTTCATAACATGCCTGTGTCAGAAGCCCATCGTTAGTGTATTTTAAAGCGGGGTCTCACAGGCCGAGGGCTTCGGTTTGTGTGTGTCTAAGCGGGGTCTATTATTTTTCAAATGGGGTCTCACAGACCGGGGGTTTTGGTTAACCTCAGCCTAGGTAGAGTTTCGGTATTAGTGTTAATTTATTGGCACAAATTTACTTTTATGAGGTATATTACACGTTACATGTGTCGAGTAAAGAGAGTTACAAGAAGAGTACAAAGAAGTAAGAGCAAGAGTTGCATAGAAAATGAGTCTATATTTGAGAACACATTACGTAGCAATTTAAATTGCTCTAGATTGTGAATATGATTTAAGGTCAAATTGATAAGCGGTAAATATGTAGTTTTACTATCTTCCCCTATTTCTGTTCCGACTTTTTGAGTTTTGGAGTTGTGGGGTTGTATGGGTACTCTACTGTACTTGTATGTATAATAATTCAATGTACTAAGTTTTTAATTATTAAATACTCACGGGGATTTGGGATCATTGAGTGCAATGAACTGCTCTGCGATCTCGACGGCCACCCGAGTTTGAGCCTCGTCCGTGCTAGCGCCAAGGTGTGGTGTACAAACCACCCGTGGGTGTTGTATCAGGGCCAGGCTGGTCGGGTTCCTGGGAGGCTCCTCAACAAACACATCCAAAGCAGCACCACCGCACCTTCCGTCCTATGGAAATTTAAGTTAAAGGTTAAAGCAAAGTCCTTAAACTTTACTGCCTATTTCGTTTTATAAATACCACCATAGACAAATAGAATGAATATAGACTGGCAGCAGTGCTGCGGTTAACATATGTTTCCGCGCTAACCGCTAGGAGTGTCGTGTAGTTACGGCGCACACCGCTGCAACGTCTGCTGGTCGCATACATCTCCTGCGCTCTTTGCCTGCAGCGGTGTGTGTCGTAACTACATGACACTCCTAGTGGTGGGTGCCGGAAGCTTTCTTTGACAGTCTATATTTATTCTATTTGTCTATGATACCACTGAAAATTAATTCACTCGATGTGAGTTCATATTAACAATTTTAGACTCCCAAAATGATCTTTGAGAAATTAACAAAGCTGCTATTTCTTATATTTACAAACTCAGCCATGCAATACGATTTTCAAAAATAAAGCTACAAATCTACCAGTTTAAGGAAACTGTAGGTAATAACATTGCAAATTTGCAAAAAGTAAATCTTTGTTACGGTACCCTCAGAGAATAGCATATTTTTGAAGAGTTAAAATTGTGTCTCAGTCTTTTAAATCTTATTTCAAAGTGTAAGGTTTATTATAGTTTTATAAATTTAGGATGCAATCACAATCATCTTCTTAAGCATAACTACAGAGAAGTAGTTGGTGTCTTACATCAGTGCTGGTGTCTATGGCAAAGTCCAACACCACCCTCATGTACCACAAACCTCAAGGTGGAGGAAGACCCTGTGCCCTGTGCGATAAGAATTTCCGCACAGAGATTTCAGGCTTTTTCTTGCCAAGTATATTTCCGACATAAAATATCTGATCTGAAAGCGCACAGTTGTCCCATGAGTGTGTTTTCTCCGTACCTCACTTCTCTGTTTCATAACTTATGAGATATTGTAAATTGAACATTTTCATTGTTATTGGGCTTGCAGTGTATTTGACAAAATGGCCACTATCAAAGCCCTGTAAGTCAACTGTCAGAATCACTTAACAACTACACATTTTAATAATTTAACACCTAATCCAATTAAAATCACATTTTTACCAAACACCCTTGATCTGTTACCTTAAGAGCCTCCAGTAAAGCTGCCTCATCTACGATGCCTCCTCGAGCGACGTTTACAATCCTCACACCTCGTTTGCACTTGCTCAACACTTCACTGTTTATAAGATCTGAAACAGCAATGGTAAAATAAAAAATAAAGGTTAACCAAAGGTTATTTTACACTTATTTTCTCAAAGAGTATACTTTAAGTGTTTCTTTAGTTTTTTAATTAATTATAACAGCAGGAAAACACAAATTAACTTATTTCAAATTTACAATTAGTTTTCCTGAAAAAGTTGTTAAACAATTACCGGCTGTTCTCAATTAAGCTATACATATATTTTTTACATATATATACATTTTTTACATATATATATTTAGCTATACATATTCTTCTATAAATCAATCGTTCTATCTGATGAAAATCAGCTGACTTTGTAACAAAGCTCATTTCATTCAAGGGTCAGGGCCAACTCATTTTACACACCCCTCATTTCTATTCAGAAATGTGTTAATAAAGTGTGTCACTTTTCTTAATGAATGTGTGTAATTGGATGAGAATTGGTGATTCAATGGACTTGTTTGGACCATGCACATAGAAGTATAGTAGGACACAAAATTAAAGTCCCATGTCTGCAGGTAGAGTAGACCCGTCCTAATCCTGTTTGTCAAAACAACGCTATTGTTGGGAGCTCGGCAAGCAGACGGGCTGGGAATACCACCCTCCCTCGCTGTTCCTAGAAATTCCGTGTCCTAATACAATTTGCATAAATTGAACCATAAGACTTGGACCATCATGCGAAGGCTCATTTATTTGATCATCTGAAAAAGAGGAATAAAAACAATTTTGAGTGAACGCTCTACGGAGTTCCCGTTACCGAGTTATCCGGTCAAAAAAGAAAACAAATAAAAAGAAAAGACTAATTTCTAGGAACAGCGAGGGGAGGGCGGTATTCCCGGTCCGTCTGCATCGCCAAGCTCCCAACAATAGCGTTGTTTTGACAAACAGGATTAGGACGGGTCCACTCTACCTGCAGACATGGGACTTTAATTTTGTGTCCTACTATAAGGTACAGAGAAAACTTGTTTATGGGACAACCACACACTTTCAGCTACAGTTTATTGTGCATGGGCTCAGTGCTCAGTGCTTTAGAGCAATGTATTTGTGACAAGCAAGGAAGAGCTAGAGCAGTGAGCAATGTGCGGAAGTTCCTATCGCACAGGGCACAGGGTCTTCCTCCAGCACAATTGTTGTAGTGTGTGATGGAAAGGGAAAAAGGGTGTGAAGGGGTTAGGAGAAGCAACAGTGTTGGACTTTTCCCTAGACACCAGCGACTAGTGCTAAATACCACTAAGTGCACATCAGAATGTTTCTTCTGTACCTTACATCTCTTCGTACCATGACACACAGCATGGTTTTAATTCCGTGAAAACTTCAACAGTGCCTTTTATTACTGGACCATTACACCCCTTATTTCCATTCTGTGCTCTCCGGTTACAACTGTACTCCTTCCTTGTTTTGCTTCTGAGTTATAATTTATGTTCTATATTCAGTTTTTTTTTTCTAATTTTAGGTATACTACATTATGGAAGGCATACAGTCTTAAATTACATCAAAATGCTCTTAAATAAGGATACCAGTACTTAGAAATAAAACACTCACTACGAGTTTGTGGGATGAGAGGAGTGTGGATGGTGATGTAGTCGGCTTCGGGCCAGATCTGGTCTAGGTCTCGCTTCTCTACGTTGAAAGCAGCAGCGTCCTCGGCAGACACCATTGGGTCAAACCCAATGGTCTACAACAGAGGTTAGAGAACAAGTTTAAATAGCCCTAATGATATATTTCAATTTTTTTCAACTCCCAGGAACCGAACGCTCAAATGTTTTTATATAGAGACAAATATACCAGATATTTATTACTATGGGATTGAACTAGAGGCATTTCCCTAGCACAATCCAAAAAGGGATTAGTAAACCTGGATTTTTCTAGATGCAACGGTGGAAAGCGGAGTCGGCTTTCCTCTGGTCATATGGATTTTAATGTTCTGTTTTCCTAGAAGCGGAGCAGAATTATTGGAAGAGTACAAATTACTTATACACCCTCTTGGTGCCCTAATAGCAGAGGAGTTGACTGGTGGAGTGGCTTTTTCTAACTTAGGTAGGTTTTTTTTCTTTTTATACAAAACAAGTTAAAGTTTATAAATTTCTCACTTGTTAAACCAATGAGTTTTGATTCAGATTTCATTTGGAAACCTCTTCATTATTAACTCTTATATTTTACCCTGACAATTAGAGCAGTAACATTCTATGTAACAAAACGAAACTAGTTAGAGTAAATAGGAGTAGTTTGATATGAAAGAACTATGAAATTACTCTTAGACAAATAAGATAAGCTTAATAAACAGTTTTATCTGGATACAAACAGGAAAAACACTGTTCTTACACCATTATATTCGTTATGGTATCATTAAAACGTGATATCAACGGCTAGGCCAACATTTCAGAGGTCAACGGCATCAAAGGGAATGTTGTTTCCAATGTTGCATAACACTAATGTGTTTGTTTACCATCCGTTGGAAATTTTTTTTCTGTTTCCACTCACAAGATGTTTGGATGAAATCAAACTTTGTCTTTGACGGTAAAAATATTTTTTCTATAAGATTCAATCTTTAAGCACAAAAGTTGTTTTGTTTTGGATCTAGTGTACAATCTATTGCCAATAGTGTATGTATCTTTTTACTATTTCATAAGAAAAACTGAACAAAGTCTTTTTCCTGACTACGTTTCTTCTATATTATTATCTGAGTACAATTTATACGGTACTAATTTACAGTTCAAAACCAATTGAAGGGAACCAGTTTTAGAATAGTATCCATATTAGGATATTCGGCACAATTTTGAAGATGAAATGTTTAATGTAAAAGAAAGAAAATTTTAAATTATTATTTTTTTTATTGGTTTAAATCTTGCCAGGCAAGTGTTGACACCCCAGTGGTTCAGAACCCACCTCACGCTGTAGGTCTATTTATAAACCAAATAATGAATAGATGTGTGCCATGAGAACGTTCTGTGTTGATGAACTCTCTCCAATAAAATCATAACAATATCTCTAAAGGAAGACTCGTTGTTGCTGATTTGCTTACATCTTGTTATCAATTTGACCCAGATGCAACCATGAACTTTGAACAGGAATGCTAATTGCGACTAGATTAAAAACTGTACTTTCAGTTTTTTACAGTTTATCGCAACACACTTTTTGATTTTCGCCCTCGCAAAGACAACTAATAGACATATATGCAACTGCGTAGTAAATTTCAGCTTTTGTAATCAGCACTTGTACAATTCACCAGTGTCTCTAAAAAATAATACAGTTCTCAACGTCAGGGTCCTCCTATAGGTTTTATTTAGTCCATTATGTATATTTTACATCATATGATATGATTCTCACCTTCATACCGAAAGCTTGCATGCGTGCAGCCACTTCTCTGCCTATGCGGCCCAACCCCAGAACTGCTAGAGTCTTGCCTGACAGTTCGCTGCCTGTGTACAGCTTACGATCCCAGCGGCCTTCCTTCAGTGACTGGCAACCCTGAGCGATGTGTCTGCGGAAAACACATATCTTACTAAACTTTTATCCTAAAAAATATTTCTTAATCATTTCACATATATTATTGTTGTGGAGGCATTCTTTTACCATGTTTGGTTATGTCTTAAATTATTTTTTATTTTGAGAAAGGGGGTGCGTTACCCTTTTGTACATCTTAGCAATACAAAAGTATGTACAGTATATACTGATGATTATGTGGATAAACCCTTTCCTTACTTTGTTAAACAAGTAAAGAACAATAATTTTGCAACATCAATATTAGAAAAACTTATCATGAAAATAATTCAATTTTTGAAATTGCTTTACTAACACCATTTATAACCTCATAGTAGAATAGAAAAATCAAATATTTGTTATGGTACACCTTAGAAAGTAAAATCCTTTAATAATTATTTTACTCAATGATGTTATACAGATTTTTATGTCACAAATTAAGTGTTACCAACCTTGCCATTGCTGTAATGAGGGAACATGTGAGCTCACAAGCACTGATGGAGTTACCACCAGGAGTGCTGCAAAACAACAACTTATTAACAGATAAATCAAATACAAAACATGATGATTAATAATTAGTTCAGTATTTGACCTTTTAAGTCCAATATTGAACTTCATGAGTAAAATAAAAACTTAATAATTAGCATAACTCAACAAGTAGTGAGAGATCGTGTGACCTAACTTGTCCATAGAAACCAACAACAAACCATACTTACTTGGTTTATTAGTATTGTTATGTTACGTAGTCTGTAAGTTTTGATCAATTACCAAGCTGTCTAAACTAAACCTCATAGAGAGCACTGTGTAGATAAAATGATTGGATAATGTCTCATTCAGGTTTGGTGTGCAGCCCCATGACGAGATTCAGTAAGGGACCTACAGTTTATAGTGGAATCCGAACCACATTTAGGACCCCAATATGGTGTATGGCTTTGCGAGAAATAACTACAAGACAATTTTTTTTTACTACCACTATATGGAAATGATCAAATTGCCATACCTGTAAAAAGTACACAAAATAGCTCATTGCCGCTCTAGAGCGGGAATGCATCATTTCCGCTCCCTAATTAGCTGCACAGTTGTTGTGTCTACACCAACCACACTCACACGAGCACAGTAATTTGTATTCTTACTTAATACACAAATAGCTATTATGAATTGCACTTTTGATCAGGCTATTTCCTACTTTTTACCTACTGTTGAAATAACCTTGTCGTATAACAATATATATTTTCAAATTATTTCCGTGAATTTGATACCCATAAGATCAACATGTTAAATTATGTATAATTAGATAAAAAAATAAACCATATCACTCAAAGAGCTGAGTGAGTTGATATTCCATATATATATTCTAACTAAATTGTTTTCCAGTAAATAATTAGGTGGGTTACTGATTTTCTTACTTGAGTACTATGACTCCCTTGCGAGTGGCGGCTGGGATGTCAATGTTGTCCACACCAGTCCCAGCACGTCCGATCACGCGCAGGCCTTTACAAGACTGCAGGACGTCAGCGGTTACCTTGGTGTCTGACCTGACGATCAGTCCATCGTGTTTCTGTAAACAACAGTTAATATCTTTATGTAAGCAATATTTAAATTTGAAATAATCCTTCCTTTACGTGGTTCTGAAAAGTCTGCTCAAAATCTTGTAAAGCAAATTGTACCAGAGTAAAATGTTCTAGATTAAAAACACTAGATTTTTCGTCCTTATGGGTCAGCTATAAATTTATATTTTGTTAGGAATGTATCCTGCTAGCATTTTGTAGTAGGCCCACACGTTGATATTTCTATCTAGTCGGTTAACCCTTTGGGTACCAGAAATTTATTTTAGTATTTTCCAAAAAGTGCTAGAGTTTTTTTTTACTAGGTATGTCCGAAAAGTCCCAGGCTTTTCACAGAAGAATATTTCCTATAGAGAAATCTTGATGGGTCTTTAAGTCCAGAAGAATCTTATAACTTATCTTGAAAATTGTTCAGTTTATGTATTCAGGATTTTGTTGTTTATTTGGCCTAGTTTGTATTTCAATGACATTTATAAAATAAGATTGTTAACCGTGACATAAAATTGATCATATTATTCTATTTATTTACAACCTTGAAATTTGTTCAAGTTAGTTTTACATGTTTTCAATAAATGGGACTCGGTGGTTGTCCATGGAACAAGTAGTAGACAACTGGAAATTAATATTTCAATAAATATTTTGTTTTTCATTATAAATCCCACTTATATCCGTGACATTTGGTTGGATCGTAGTCTTCAAGTTCAGAGTCAATGTTGAATTACATAACTAGATGAATGAACCTACACACATGTTTGGGGCATAGGTTATACTGATTACAACAATGGCCTTGCATGTGTTAAATGATCAGCAAATCAGCTGGTCAATTAACAGCTGATTAGTGAATGAGAGTTTCAGAAAATTTTGCATTTTTTACAACTCTCTCAAAATGAATCGATTTGTCCTATTTAATAGTCTATTTTAACCTCAAGTAGCACTTAAATTTTAAATTACATTGTTAAAACCATATAAACTCGTAATATAAAACAAAACAACAAATTATAATAATAAATACCCTAGAATAATAATAATAACAATAATAAATAGTAGTTAACAAAAACTTAAGGTAATATATTTTTGTGTAGGCCCCTACTTGGGTTGCAATAATTCAAAAATATTGTTTTTGTCACCTCTATATTAAAACTTATAGGTGTTAAAATTTTGTCTAAGGTTGTAAAATTTGTATTGTAGAATTTAATTTATTATTTTTTTTTTCAATTCAGAGAAAACTAAACGGTTTAAATATTTTTTGAATGGGATGGACTAAAGTTAACTATCATGCATTTTACTAAAATTTAGTGTTATTTCAATAGTCTTGAAATCTTGTATTTGTATGTTATAAAACCACTATCTCCTGCTTATGTAACTTCCATCAATAAAATATTGATTATAATGTTTGAAGTGATTGTGCAGAAAATGTGCATGGCATAGTACACTATTTTGAACATCCTGCATTTCAATAATATTAATATGCTATAGTAATATTTGAAATGCAGTTGTTGTGCTAAATATATTTGAAAATTGAACTAATGATTCACACATTTTAATTTTTAATTATTGACAATTCAATCCCAACAAAATCTAGCTTAGGTCCAAAATTGTTTATATCTTAATGAAAAATAGCACCATTTTTAGAGTTCATGTTAATAGTTAAGTTATTTTTAATGTTTTTGTTTTGTTTTACAAAATTTAAATTATGTTGCAACATTTTTAATTAGTTTTAATTTATGAATTTTAACATGTCCGCTGAGTGGTCAGCATTATATCAGCAGGTATATAAATATATGATGTATAATAAATATGATAAGATTTATTCAATTTAAGATAAGTTAGCACTCCACATACATGATTATGTTTATAATAATGTTTTTAGCCTAGGCCTACTATAAAGGTATTACATATCATTAGCAGTGAATGTGTTGATTTATGTTTGATAAATAGAACAATTTATTGAATTATTCACAACATTTTTCCAAAACATAACAAATCTACTTATCAAATATATGTCTTACATTTAAAAAGTAAATTTAAAAGAAAACTGGGTTTTTATGTGAGTTACACAGTTTTTATATAAAAATATTACACACTTTTAAATATTTCAACAATGGCAAAACCATAAACGATTAATAAATAAAATATTTATAAACCTTTAAATGTAATGGTTTGATAATGTTTAACAAAAACAAATAATTTTCAAATATTTAAAGTAATCTTACTTAATAGGCAACTAAACAAAACCTGTAAAGCAAAACAAATTAACTTACAGAAAGCTCCTTTATCAGTTCCTCTTTCGGCAGTTTGTACTTGCAGGTGACATTGATGTTGTGGGCTTTCAAAAGATCAACACAACTTTGATCGACGGCATCGCTAATCAACACGTTTTTGATCGTAAACGGCATTTTGATCAACACTTTTCAACACGTTTCGACCAGACCTAACCACGAGCCGACTACTGTAGAAGTGGACTGGGTCTGCGGTGCGATCAGTTTTATAAATCACTGCTCTCTCCTGATTGGCCGGTTCCAACAATGGTCTCGGATCAGCTGTTGCATTAATCGCACAGCCCAGTTCGATGGTCAGACTAACATTAGAGTATTTAAGTTTAATGCAGCGTTTAAGTTATATTGCGTAATTTAAATAAAGGCAATTTGTTTCACTGATTTTATTGACTTGAGTACAAACTAGTTATCAATGTAGATACCTATTTATTTCCCTTTTATGGTTGCTGAAAATAAAAAAAGCAGCATAAACATGCTTATCGTTGTTTTGAATATTTGAAATTTAACTGAATGATTGTGTACTAATTTATGGAATTATTTTATTTACTAGTAAAAGCTATAACACTTTCAGTTGGTTATTATATTTATTTTTTACAATTCAATAAATTATGTAAGAATACTACAACGTTTTAAAATTATAAATTTTACGTATTTGTCATGAATGATTATTTAACAATGCTGTGTATCTTAAATGTTTAATTTTAATTGTTAATACGTTTAAAGTTAATTGTTAAGTTAAAACTATAAAATTGTAGTGTGAAAATATAAAGGTTTAAATTGGTGTGTAAATTATTTATTCTTACAACAAATCGTTAATTTGAATAATAAAATTATTTGATGATGCAAACAACTTCAAATAATGAGAAGTACGATTTTTTAGTCAGCTAATACGAGTTTTTGAGCTTTCAAATGTAACACTTGGAAAATGTTGAAACGGGTAAGTTTATTTTGTAAAAAAAACCCACATTGTGTGATTCGGTAAATATGATATGTAATTAAATGATTTACTAGGTACCTAACATAAAGTTTAAATATAATACTACGAAATATACGGAAACTAAATAACCTTTTTAATACACATTGAGGAAAAGTTCACAAATATATCCAATTCGTACAATTACATGAAAAAAATATTTCCTTATATATTATCAAGCTGTTTTATTGGGTGCTATAATGGCTTTCTCTACAGGAGGCTATGATACTGTTCTTCAATAGACTACTCAAATATTTGTTTTTTTTTCTGGATATATGCGCTTTACCAGACTGTACATTCTATAGCCACGTTCCTTGGAGAATAGGAGAATTATTTTGTACATGCAATGAAAGATTCTGTTTCAGTTTCATCAGACTTAGATTTCTGCCCTTATAAGTTATGGTGATAAGCTTATGAGAATTATTTTATTGATTGATTTCCACAGAAAAGATAAACAATTACAATGTTTACATTTGCTTTACTTTTAAAAAGATTTAATTTAGCAATAATTATATTTTGCAAAAATAAAGTGGTACGCTTATTAATTCTATGGATATTTATAGCTTGGTGGCTGCTCGTACGTTAAGTTATTTACACGGATATTAGAACAGAAACGGTAATGATTACAAGCATACAAAAATACGTCACTGATATGAATCTTATGCTAAGCTTAACTATTTTTGATTGGGCGTTTTTTGTCAGTTCCATTAAAAAATAGTGCAAAATGTTTACTTTTGGGTCAGTGTCGTCATTTGGTGATATTTATGATCCATACAGTTTCTGTTCTAAAATCCGTACTAGTGCACTCCGTTCCAAAGCACGAAGCTACTATTTTTTCCTAAGTTAAAGAGTCACAAACCTAACTTTTTCGGAGAAATTTAAAACTATGCCAACTTTTAAAACTTTTTAAAACTATGCCTAACTTTTTCGGAGAAATTTAAAACTATACCTTTAACTTTGCTATTAATTAATTAAAACGATTTGACGATAGTTAATTTTTACCGTAGAGTCAGAGACCGTGACTAACCCTAGGTCAGTTGTGAACTCAATTACGACAAACTTCTAATTAATTATGTCTACCGTCTAATTGTATACCAATAAAAATTATTATCACAGTAGAGACAAAATAAATAATTTTTAAACTTTTTCTCTATCAATTTCAACCGAGTCATTTTGAAAGATTATGTCTTTGTCACCAAATAAACAATAAAAATATTAAGTAAATAATAATATTTTGTTACAAAACTGTTATGTGACTCCAAATCAAAGACGTAAGTAAAATAGAGTGGAATTTAACCATTATCGGAAATAACAAGAATCGTCACTTATTAGCGTAAATTTCAAAAATAGAACCAACAGTTAAAAACAGGAAGGTTATCATTCCGTATTTTGAAGCCTTACAAAAATAGCTTAATCATTCACTCGAGTCCTGGGTGGAATATAATAGTACAGCATGGCATATCAAACTATGTCCCATAGTTAAGATAAAATAAACAATTGATTTAAAATGTATTAGCGAATTTCCCTATAGGGAAGTGTTAGCGAATTTCTCTATAGGGAAGTAGCTTTTTTCATTTTGATGTCCCCAGAGGCCAAAAACACCATTCGTTCAAATTTGTATATATTTATTTAATAAAATACATATATATATGTACGTGAACACGATAACTTGAGTAATGCTTGTCCGATTTTGATGAAATTCGGTAGGGCGGGATAAACTTGAATGAGTTCGCGAACCAGAATGATCGGACCATGGGAACGGGGTTTTATGGGGTAAAAATTGGGTTTTCTCATTTTTGACCTTCAAAATACAAAATTTCCCAATTTCTCTCTAGACCTTTTTAAAGAGCTTAAAAAAACAAATAATTTAGTATATAAAGGGATTTTGTACGGTGATTGGTAACGGAGAAGATTAAAAAAAATTGTAAATTTAAATTTCCCATGATATTCTTATGGAGAATATTGTCAAATGTTGTAGTTTGCTTGTTAATGGATATATTTTGGCAATTTTTTTATTTTATACAAAGCTATTATTATTTTACTAAATACACACTATATTAGTTTCCTTGCAGCAGCAATCCTAGTTACTCGATAAACATAATGTTATTTAAATAGATTTAATAGAATATCACTTCAGACAACTGGAAATTCGCTTAGTCGGCAGGTTTGCAGCGGCGGGGTATTTTAGTAATTGGCTAGTTTCTATATTACTTCCTAATCTATATACCTTATTCTAAATTGTTTATAGTATTACAATAACACAACTGTATTTAAGAAAGTTTTAAATTTTAGCTTTTACATTTTTAAGATCGTGCTTTGAATATTTGCATGCGATAATTCAAATTTTATAGGTTATATTATTATTTTGCACGACCAATTATGATTTGTGATTTTGAAAGATACTACACACGATTACTAGAACATAGCCTACTGCACATCATAACCTTACTACGTAATTCATAGTTTACTAAGGAAATACACTAAGTTCTTTGATAGTCAATTTTAAATTATTAGATTGTTCCAACAGTTAAATTCCATTGAAGACTGACATAACATTAAACTTGTTAGAAAAAATAGCATGACTGTCTTTTGACGTAGTTTTCTTATCAAACAACAATATCTGAGGGCCGATCTTAATTTGATAGCGATTAAAAGTTGACATTGCTAGTTAGTTTGTAAACATGTTTGAGCTTGAAATTGCATTCAAACTGTTTTAAAAACATTGCAATTTCAGTCAAAATTTCCAACGTGTAGGTTATATTTTATTTAGTTAATAATTTAAATGTATTGAACTCAAACTGTAGCAGAAGTATAGTATAGTGTAGTATAGTAGTAGGAAGTATAGTCCTTTTATTGTTTTATTAGGTATGTTTTGGTTTTAGTATTGAATATACATACACTAATGGGGGATGTATGTGTGTTAATGAGTTTAGTTACCCGTATGACATTGATTATTTAGAATTTGTATATTGTTATATTATGTATTTGTATGGTTAGAAATTGAAATTCAATCAAGCTTAATTTTAATTTTAAAAAACTGTCTCTGGTTCCATAAAAGTAAGATTCAAGATGTTTACTGTCATTGGTTGTAATAATGACATTATCAAAAATATTTACCAGTACTGTAAAACATATTAACAATTTATTACATTATAATTAAGATTTACATTAGGCCTATGAATGTCTTAAAAACCTCCTTAAGTGAAATAAAAGTTTGTTTTGTTTTGAAACAAAAAATTATATTTCCCCCAAACATTTGGTTTAGCATCAGTTTACCAAAATTACGCAATAATATTTTTATTTTGTAAAGAGTTATTGCAAAAGTAAATTATCATTCAAGTAGGGCCTAACATAATTAGCATGAAATGTGTTATTTGTTCAAGTTAACTATGAATAAAATAATTAGTAATTAAAACCCATTGTCGTCTAGTTAAATTTGTAACAGGCCTGCACAAACTTTAAAAGTGTTGAAATATTAGGCAGTTCTTCAACAAACGATTGAACTATTTCAGTAGTTACCGTCAAATCAACGTGGATTTGAAAGTGTCATGGTTATATTTCATGTGCATAAATAGTTATTTTTCAACCAAAATTCTTAATTTAACTTTGCAGTTTGAAGATAATTCCAGCAAATTGTAGCCTATATTGCTCAGAAAGTCTGAGCTTGGTCAGAAGAACCAACGTCTGGGTTAGCAGAAGATGGTTAATGCAGAGAAAGTATAACAGGTTATTCTACTTCCACTTTCGATGCTCTTAACTCCAATAACACAACGTATAATGTTATTAGTCTTTCGAAAAAGTGTTATAAAAAAATCTATAAATATTTGAATGAATTTACTTTTGACGAATTTGTACTTTATGGTTTATTTTTAATTTATCAATAATGGAACATTGATTAAATCTGGCCTAGTATATAGTAGTATATAGTAATTTTCACGTTACTCGTTACAGTATTTCGTTCATATTCAGGTGACATATTTAATACGGGAACTAAAATATACATATTGTTTAACAAAATGTATGGTCCTTCAAAGGATAAAACCATAAACATATTAGTACCAAATTAATTAAACATTTTAAGTGTACTCGACAACATAAAAAATATGAGTAAAAACTTCCTTAACTACTTTTCGTTCAATGACCTTATTATTTAGATTAAGATATGCCTAAGGAATGTCAAAGTCGTATAAAGAATCATTTAAACGCTTGGATACGTGTAGTACTTTATATGACTGGGACGGTGGCATTAGAAGGTCACGAATTGTGGATATTTATAGAGATCAAGAGATGCACTGTGGATGCGATTTGCGATACTCCCTGGTGTGGTGGATTAACGTCCGCACGAGTAAGTACTACGACTATTATATGCAGTTTCTCTTATGCAGTTGATAAGAGTAATTATCCGTACTATTCTGATAATTAGCACAATTCATTATTACCAAGGCAAAAATGTGGTTCGGATAGTTTTAGTTGCCATTAGCTGTATGGGCTATTAATTAACATCTGTGTCTAAGGAATATGTCGGCTTTAGTCACTAACAAGACTACAAGATCGCACCACCCATACACTCATCTCCATTCATACTTGGCTTTAAATACCTACCTTATTTTGTATGGTCGCCATTTCAAATAAAACGTATTACAAATGTATTAAAGTATACTCCTTACGCATTATGTTTTTGACAATAGGATGAGAACTACTTGCAGTATACAAGTCAATTTTCCTAGTTTAGAATCTCATGCAAATCCTCTTCAGTATTGCAACCTGCCATAGATGCAGACGACGGACATTAGCTGATAAGAGGTCACACTCAGTATCAGTGATAAGAAGGTCACCGATCGGGAGCTCAAAACCAGTTATAACCGGTTTCGTCGTCAAGGGTCAATCAAGTCACCAACCACGCGCCTGCCAATACAACTTTTAAAACACGTGACTTTATGTAAGAATACTGCTTCATTTAGATATCAACGGTTAATAATAGAGTGAGGTTAACTTTGACTACTTGAGCTCACTTGGTAAATAATGTGGGCTTGTTGACTTGGGGGTTTTTGAGGAAATGGTTATTACATTTATTTGGTTATATTTGGAGAGATGATAACAAATGTGAAAAATTATGGGGGATGATAAAAATCAGTATAGGGTACCAGGCAAATCATAAGTATATGTCTGTCTGTTTTGTTTCCCATTTGAACATCACCAAAACGTTGTCCGGTCACCATAAAAATTGTGGAAGTTGTCAAATTCTATATTCTTGGGTGGAATCAAGGAAATCTACTCGTTGAATTATTTCCTATATTTGGTTTATTAGTATTAATTATGTGACTTTTATGATCAACTAATTTACATCTATATAAATAAAATTACAGTTTTGTCTGTGCATCGCGTAGAATCATGCATTTTTTTTGTTATTTTTACGTTTTTATAGCATAAGAAAGCCGAAACGAGTCTTATTTAAATTCTGTCCGTCTGTCTGTCTGTCAAGATTTACATCATTTTTCTGTATTCACTGGATTGGTGAGAGTGTCTTTGGCTATTCAAATAAGGCCTCGCTACTTTGGAAATAAAATGACAAACCACCAAAAACCCAATTTTGTGCAATGTTTATCAAGTTTTCTCCCAATGTTTTACCTACAGTACAGTTTATAGTGGATTCCGAACCACACTTTTGCTTTGGTATATACGAATTGGTCTAATTATCAGGATATAGTACTGCTAGTCCGGACGTTAATCCACACCACCCAGGGAGTATCGCATCCACAGTGCATGCCTATAAATATCCACAATTCATGACCTCCTGGTAGTTTGATTA
Organism: Macrosteles quadrilineatus; assembly: GCF_028750875.1. Lineage (NCBI taxonomy): Eukaryota > Metazoa > Arthropoda > Insecta > Hemiptera > Cicadellidae > Macrosteles > Macrosteles quadrilineatus. Next base: position 180,180,601 of record NW_026542594.1, read on the forward strand.
CAGGATGACTCCACCCGTCCCAGTCTCTAATTGTAATCTCTACAATCATGAACTAGACACGAAAAACGAGCTTCAAAGTATACAAGGGATGAGAAGTCTATACTTGTGTTGGTTAGTATACGGCACAGTCCTAATCCTAATAGTGGATTGTTGCGCACACGGCTAGCTACGTTTTAGCAAGTCAAAGGTTTTAGATGGTTTAAGTAAAAAATTACCAAGCGTACAGAGTCACGGCCGCCTTAAACTACAGTCCGCGGCCTTCGAACTGGCAACGTAGCAAGTGGTGTTGTAACAGCTGTTTTTGTTTGGAAGCATAGCTAATGGTATTTTATTTACCGTACGAAAGATTGGTTACTGGACTATGACAATATTGACTCCGCTTAAAAATGTTCAGATATAGATTTTAATTCATATCGTTTCGGTTATCAATCTGTGGGTTTTATTTTCAATATTTTAATAAATTTATGTTCATAAATTTAAAATTAAATCAATAAAGTGCGAATTAATGAGCTGATGTCACCTGTCTGCCATGTTATCTTATGGGACGTCTGTCGCTGAACAACACCACTTGCGACGTTGCCAATTCTACCAGGCCGCGGCCTCCAGAGTTCATAATTTAAGATAGTATACTACTCATCACATGCTCAAATGGATTTTATACGTCTTTGAATATTTTGTTTTAAACTTTATCTCCACGTTCCTTTCTCGTTTTCTTTTCCTTTTCTTTCTTGGCCCATGCCCCGCCATTCATTTTCATTGGTTAATCTCTGGCATCTGGCGAAGAAACTGTGAAAACTGAAAACGCAAACTGAAACTGAAACGAAACTGAACTGTGAAGTAAAGGAAGGAACAAGGAACGACGAGCCGTCGAGCGAGAGAGAATCGGAAGTCGAAATCGTATTTGGAGGGCCTCAAACAATCTACAATTTTGTGATTTTGTGACACATTACAGTTAAGTTAGTACTTTTCCTAGTGTATTACTATTTTTGTTGAGTATTTATTAAGCTTATTGTGTGAATCATTACAGTTTTTCCTTGGTATATGAGATAAATGCGTTGACAAGACCTCGTTGTGCTGATTGTGGTGTTTCTACCTGTCCTGTGATTAAGTTAGTGCTTGAATTAGGCATTCCTTTCGAACAGTTTGCATTAGAACTAAATGAAATTCATGTGATTACGTAAAATAAGTACCAGACAACGTATCAGTGATACCTATATTAAAATTGTTAATGGCTTTGACCTTCGTGTTCCTAGGTTCAGTTCTGGCCCAGTCCCTTGTAGGCCTACAATGATGCTTAGGCGCGGATACCCTTTCATAAGACAAAATGCTAGCATAGGCTAGGCCTAGGGATTATCATTTTACTGAAAATAGGCTATGCCTGTCTATTAACTTTGGTTTCATAGCTTTGACAGTTGTAGGCCTAAGACACAAATTTGTTAGTTAGGCCTACCTATTCTAGCCTAGGCCTATCAGTATTTCCAACACCATCAATCTTTAACTTACAATTGCTGTACACTGGACAGTCTTATCATAAGTTAGGTCGGGTACAGTTTTTTAACTGGGCTATATGCTAATATCGATTGAAACAATCGATTCGATTAGTAAACCTTCATGCGATTTTTTCACCATCAGCAAGTTTGGTTGGTTAGGTTAGGTTATGATAGTTTAATTTTATAATAGATATATTTTAAAAAATCGATTATTAATCAATATTTGCAATTCGATAGTTTCAATCGATATATCATAGCCCAGTTAAGAAACTGTACCCGTTAGGTCTATAAAGCTTTTATATTAGTCAAATTTATGTAGGCTAGGTTCATACAAAAAGTGGAAAAATAACTGGTACCTAGGCCTAGGCTACTCTGGTATTGTCCGGAGACCACCGTTATACAATGTGTTGTGGCGCTTAGGCCTATGTCAGGTTGGGTTATCTCATAACTTATAGTGTCTGTAGAACTTTCCTTGTATCGTTATGAATCTAACGATACCAGATGAGTCACAGTTTCGCCTAGCCCAAATACCCTCCAAGTAGGCAAAGGTCAGGTTGTTGACCAGAGCACGTTAATCACACAGTGTCCTGAATGATGACTCATCTGGTAGGCCCATCGTTCGATTCATAATGAAACGAGGGAAGTCCTACAAACATATTTATGATACCAACCTATCATAACCGCCCCAGCGTGCTGTAACTTATAACTTACCTACTTGGCGGAGTAACTTACATGTGGAAGGTGGCGGCGGCGACGCATTCAACTCAATCCTCGCCGTCATTAACTTAAGTCAACTAAAGTACAGACCGTACCGGTAAGCCTAAAAATGTTCTCTCCAATTAGGCTAACTTAAGAGAAAAAAAAGATTCAAGAACAGTTTATAACTGAACAAATATAGCCTAAAAGCTAAAAGACCAGTTTTTCTAACTATCTTGACGTCACCAATAATCATATCCACAGACCAAGCGACGCAGTCGTGCGTCAGACATCTCTGTAGACCACTGCAGGGAATTCAGTGCCTTCAAATAGACCGTTATAGATATAGGTAAGCATAGTAATAACATTAGAACCCCGACGCAAATATGCGATGGCAGCCTATGGGTAGAAACCAGCCGTCGCATATGTGTGTCGCTGGTCCATGTGAATGAAAAATGTTGTACTATTGCAGTAGCGAACGTGTAAAGATCAATAACTCATTTACTTAGCTAGATCAATAATAAAATAGGTACATGCATTAGCCAAGTCCAATTTACTAAAACAAACTTAACTAACTTGTAAAATATACATTAAAATTCATATGGGCTATCCGTCAGCGAGAAATGCGAGACACTGTATCACTGTAGTAGCGTTACCCGTGAGAAATTACCTCTCAGAGTGCCTTTTGAAGGTCTGCTGTGGATTTGATTTGAAGAGGGAGAGCAATAAACAGTTTGAGACATTGTAAGTTAGATCAGTGATTTGGAATTAAAAGGCTCGCAACACGGTATTTAAACCCAAGCTTAAGGCGTAAACAAGAGTAGTAGGCCACTATGTGTAGCCATTACAGGCTATAGGCACGTTGCTTCGTATATATTACAATTCGTCACATAACGGATCTCGTGGCCACATATAGTTGCCTTCTGAACACTAAAGGTAAAAAAAATTTTCATTATAATTAATTAATTACCTTAAAGAGAATTTAATTTGAAACAACTTAAATACACAAATGCCAATCAATGACTACAGAAAGAATGTGAGAAGGTGTGGATGGGTGGCTGGGGTGTGTTAGATAAATGACAAGATGTAAACAACGGTCAGACATTCTGCGAACGGGTAGTGTTGTAAACATAACGGCCACAGGCTTTTAATCTGAAACATGGTTTATTGATCAGCCGTTTTGGCCGACGTTATTGACTGAATCCTTTGGAACATTTAGCGAATTTACCCTATAGGGAATAAGCTATTACCGTAGTACTCATGGTAAGACCTGGACCAGGGACAGATTTACTTTTTTGTTTTGAGGTCCCTAGAGACCAAAAATACCATCCGTTTATATATGTGTCCGTTAGCGCGATATCTCGAGCAAAAATCATCCGATTTTGATGAAATTTGGTACAAACGTGTAAACCTACGTTTATTCGAACGAGTTCGCGAACCAGCATGATCGGACTATGGGAACAGGGGTTTATAGGGGGTTTTATGGGGTAAAGATTGGTTTTTCCCATTTTTGACCCTAAAAACTTAAAATTTAGCAATTTCTTTTCAAACCATTTTGTAGAGCTTTAAAAGACAAATAATTTCTAGTAAATTGAAGTGTTATTATGCGCCTAATGGTTACGGAGAAAATTTAAAAAATCTAAATTTAAAATTCCCATGTTAGGCTATTCTTATGGAGGATAAGTTAAGTAAATCGTTGTAGTTTGCTTGTTTATGAACAAATTTTCGATCAAATTTGGAAAATGCATTCATTTCATACTAAACTATTAAATTTTACAAAAAAAACACCTTTTTACCCTCCCTGTTGCAGCCAACCTAAGTACTCGTTAAACTAATGTTATTTAAATAGGGAATATGTAAATGTGATATTTTTAAGGAGATGTTTTAGTGTAAATCCAATTAGGCAAATGGAAATTCGCTTTGTCTGCAGGTTTTCTGCGGCGGGGGTATTTTATCATTAAGCCTACACTAATAAAAAAGTTGCTGCACCATTCTTCTGCCTTAGGGACATAGTTGAACATTATTTCCGAATCCCTTTGTAAAAATATTTGTTTTATTACCCTTAAAACAGTAGCCTATCTATCTATTTGAGATAAACATTATATTACATGTTTAAACTACAAGAAAACACTTTTTCCCTAATTCAGCCACAACAAATATTGGAAGCAGCCAAAAAAAGGACATGCTTTGTCCTTTTTTAGAGGGTGATGATGCCTTTAAGTCTATTACAATAACCTAATCAGTTAAACCGAAGGAATCATACAATTACAAACCTCTGCTTTCTAGACCCTGGAAACCTTGGCTACTATTGTTAGCTTTAGAGTAGCCTAGTACAGTAGACCCCCCTCTTAACTGACCATAATGGGACCGGGCCTTGGTCGGATAAGTCAAAAGGTTGGTTAAAACGGGCAATCCCTAAAATCATAACATAATGAAGGAACATAACATAACATAGTTATTCATTTGGAATTATATAATCATTATTTTTAAGTCATACTTGCATTATTTATAAAATAAGCTACTCTTATCTAAGTCACAAATAAACACAAAACACAGTTGTGTCAAATAGGCCTACTTTCGGTGGAATAGATTATAGTAGGCTACAGTAATAGGCAAGAATCAATACATTTTTTTATTTTATTAACTTTAGTACTGTAATGTATTAATTGATGCTTTACCAATCCATCGTAATACAGTACAGAACTTTTTGTCGAATTAAAATTTACAAGTAACCATTTTGCTACGAGACAGTATGTTTATTTATAGCCTCTAACTGGAGGGTTGAGTCACCAAAACTATCTTAATCTTGACCTTGGAGTCGTTAACCCCCCTCCACTGCCCCCCTTCAAGTTGCGTTGTTTGTTTACTCTTGCGATAAGATAATCAGTTCTCAAAATCGTAACTCACTTTACGATTTTATAAAGTTGCCGCACGGATAACAAATCAAATCAAATGTGCTCGGGCTGAAAATATGCTATATTGCTTTGTGTAGTGTTTTGTGTCGCTGCAGCGACTCACAAACACTGTTTACGGCGAAGGCTCTATGACTGACAAAATCGGATTGAACTGGATCGAGTTAGGTATTGTTTTATTTTACAGATTCAGAGCTTTCTCCGGAGGTCTGTCTCTAAGCGCTATTCATATTAGTTCCGAAAATATTGTAGCAGACAGCTGACGTGCGTATTTGCAAACAGCTTGGTTATCCTCGGACCGATGACTGATGTGTTTTATTACGTTTACCATTGTTTTAGTGTTAAAAATCAAAAGTAGTGATATACGTGGTGCATTATAAGAAGATTTAAGTGATTTTGAAGGGCTGGTTGATGATCCTGAAGAAGTAGGTTTAGTGATATTGATGTAAATTATCAGCCAGATTCTTAGCTATGGTTAGGCTATGCATTCTTAGCTAAACGCTATGTACTGAAATCTGTTTTTTGCCCATAACTTATTTATTTGCAAATCTACTTCCTTATATTATTATATATTTGTAATCCTCATAAAATTTAGAACAAAGTGGCTATTTTCAAATATTTATAGGCCTATAATTTATACAATTTCATTGAGCGCAAACTTATTTTTTTTTTTGAAAATTATCCAAAATATTTTTTTTTTACCTAAAATTTTTTTGAAACAAATTTTCCTTATGTTTTATGTATAATATTGAAGCCCATGATTTTCCAAACAAAATGGTATATAGAACAGTATAATTAACATTGTTTTCAAGCTTCTCAGATCCGTTTTAATAAAAACTTGCAAATGAGCAAAAAATAGGCAGACATTAAGGCCAAAACAAGGGACACTCGGAGGGTTAAAAGTAGGCTACCTCAGAGGTTTAATCCCTATAAGAGCTATACAGTATGTGTCACGGTCATAACTTTTTTGTCCCATTTCCAAACCATTAGTGTTGCGATTACTATAATTTGGTAGTGCGTAATTAAAATAGCTTTAACTTATATAGAAAAGTACTTAACAATTTTTAATATTTTTCTATACAGTCCCTACAGTGTAAATTACTTTATGTTGGTTTGAATAAGGAATTGTGAATAGCTGTAGCCTACCGTCAATAATAGGTAGACCTAAATTAAACTTATTTCTTATTGACTTTTTGTAGTTGGTGTTTTTGCCCGTTGGGATAATCTATTGGAATGTCTGGGATTGCTATTGCTCGTTTAGCTGAAGAACGTAAAGGTTGGAGGAAGGATCATCCTTTTGTGAGTATACATTAAACATTTATAAGTTTTTATAAAATGGTATTAAGATTACTTAAATTTTTTTCCACTTCAAAATCTTGCAATAAGTCAACTAAATTAGGCTAATTATTTTATGCTAGTTCAAAACCAGTATTTAGCTCTCTGTTTATGCACCTGCACTTAAAATGTTAAAATGTCATTGATGGCATGAGAACATGTTCCTTATACTTGAAATTATTTATCTCTAGACTCTAGAATTTCCTGTACCGATTCTCATCGTATGGAGCAACGATCAGTCATGACTTGCCGTCTACCGGCAACGCATGTGTCCGATGTCGTTTTTATGTTTTGACCAATTAATCTTTAATGTTGGGTATACATGTGTTATTTGTGAACTTTTAACCTCATAACGACCATTTCATGGATGGAATAAATCAATGCAACATTGACCTGAAGATATGTTTATAAACACGAAACAGCTGTAGTCAACCAACTACAATCTAGGATCACTTTTGGTTTGGCATACAGGTAATTTAAACCTTTTGTTATAAAAATCAGTGATCCAGAGGCTATACCATATAACTTCTTATTTATTGACTTTTAATCATCTAAATTAATTAAAATTTTTTTAAATGCTAAGCAAAGTTTTCTTCTTTTTGTTTTTAGGGCTTTGTTGCTCGGCCAGGAAAAGCTCAAGATGGTGGTCTTAATCTAATGAACTGGGAATGTGCAATCCCAGGCAAAAAAGGAGTAAGTTTATTTTGGATTTATATGTCTTCATAATAACTTATTATAAAGTACAGTGGGTCCTCAATAGTTTTAACTCAAACTCATATTTATTTATTTTTGACATCTTACAAACTGCAGAAATTTAGATCCTAAAATGCTTATTAGTGGCATTATAATATAATGCCACTCCTAGAAACACTATAATTGTCCTTAGGGTGAAACCCTGATACAACTCACTTGTGTGAAGTGTCGTCTTTATTGCTGTGGGCCATATTTAGAGCGGTAGCAAAATAAATTTCTAATTTTTCGTAGTGATGAGAAATAAAAATAAAAATACCTACTCTAAAATAGCTATTTTTTGTGTATTAAGAGTGCAACGTACGTCATTGTCACTTGATAAGTTGATAACTGTAATTGACCGCACAAAGCTTAAAAACTGAGTCTGGCCATACAATTATAAGAGCGGCAATTACTTATGCTCGTAATACACACAAGATTTTTCCTACCATAATGATTTACTTATCATAACACGTAGATAATCTTTTAGCTATAGGCCTGTAATACAATTTCATTTGGTTGTGTTTGCTTTTCCAAGTTATGTTATGCTTACCAAATGTTAGTGTTTATAAATGCCAACAGTGAAAGCAGCTGATTTAGCGTGTGAGAAATGGGGCGGAAATTATATATTTTACGCACTGTTTACAGGTGTAGCAATGTGATTATTTCCATGCAGTGGCAGGAAAAGCTTTTTAACAGTTATTGACTGAGAAGTGAACCATTTAACTGGGGTCAGCTGGAAAATGTTTTAAGTAGCCCTACTCAATTTTACTCATCCGTAGGCTATTATTTTGTTGTTTCATTAAATTTGCGAGTCAAATTGTGTTATAGAGGCTATAAAATAGACTGGCTGTGTTACTACCCGTAAAGGAACACTCGTTAAAGTAATTCCTTCGTTGAGAGTGTTACTTACCTATAGGCATACATGTACAAAATATAAAAGTTTATTTTTAAAGGTTTTATATTTTGGACAGGGTGTTCAATTTTGATGGTGACTTTTACAGACACCATGGGAAGGCGGCTCGTACAAACTGAGGATGATCTTCAAGGATGATTACCCGTCCAGTCCGCCCAAGTGTAAATTTGAACCTCCACTCTTCCATCCCAATGTGTACCCCTCAGGTAAAGTCCATCTCTCGTACATGTTTTGATTAGGACTGACTTAAGAGTCCTTGGAGCCTAGACGTTATAACTCATAAAAAAATCACAAAAGTAGGAAGAACATTTCTAATCCCACACTGAACTAGATATTTTAACTAGGCCTACACTACAGTAGGCTACTTTACTTGAAATGGCGACCATGAAAGTACAGTAGGTATTTTAAGCCAAGTATGAATGGAGATGGTAAATAACTCTTATAACTCTCAGCGGCTGTTTGAAATCAACAAAATTAGTGATACTCTTATGGCGGGCAAATCAAAGATAGCCGTTAGCCTCATTTACTCCCTTGGAAACAATTACAAAACTACAACTAAAAATTATGATCCCACATTGCCCTAGATATTTAAATTTCTATCACTTTTGGTATTTGAAAAAAAAATATTTTTGGATGATAAAAATCCCTTGAATAACAATAATCCAAGATGGCCACTAGTCTCCAAGGACTTTTAAGAAAGTCTCAGTTTGACAACAACACACTTGAGGTTGTCAGAAATACAGTTTGAAATATTAAAAAATGAATAGGCTACAGACTTAGTACACCAACTAACTCTCTGAGTCAGATAGTCAGAGAATAATGCAAATGCGGCATTGTTTTCTGTGAAGCCCTGTTTCCTTTTAACATTTTGTCTTGTCCCAACAATGTTGGGAGCTAAAGGACTGTTCACACCGGCGTAGCCAGACGTAATACTTTTTCGAAATACGTAGCTGACGTAGCTCTTAATGTAATTCATAGAGAGTGTTCACACCGGCGTATTAATACGTGAGCTACGGAATCTACGGCGCTGCCGCTACGCCGGCTAGCTACGCGTAGCTTGTGTCGCCGCATGCGCACTAGCACACCGGGCTGTCACCGCCACCCTCCTACACCTAAGTGGTAAATGTTGGACTATAACACAAAAGTTCACTATAATTTAAAAAATCATTAAATCACGTTAATCTATCACATTCAAATTAGACTATAACATAACAATCTTAAGACAACTGTATATGATCAAAATATAATAATACTTCATCATACGAGTACCTAGTGTCCACTAAATTTTTTTGTTTATGCTTGCAAATCTCGTTATCAAAAACAATGTCTCTCTCTTAATATGGTTTATTGTGGTTCATATAGTGGGCTGACATTTATGAAACATTAATGAATTATTTCTAGACATAGGCCTACTACGTGTTTTTACTTACACCATAGACTATTTTATTATGTAATCCTTATGGATGAGCAAAATTATTGCATGTTTTCTGGTTTTTTTTTTTTTTTATATAATATAGCGCAAATATTATAGTCTACTAAACCTATACGGCCTAAAAATGAGAGTAAAATATTTTTGTCAACATTAACACATTAATCAACAGACTTTTCAGGGTACTATAAAAGCTGCAATTGAACCGTGGCAATCTTAACTGAAATTCATGAAACACTAATAAAAATAAACAATAAATAAACAAATATAAAATATTATAATAATACTAGCTGACCCGGCGAACTTCGTATCGCCTAAGTTATAAGTTTCCACAGACCGATGGAAAGAAAGTACCGTTACGTTTAATTTTCAAGATGATCTCGTTCTAATGGCTCAATCACGTCCTGGTTGAAGTTCGTTCGCTACGCTCACTCACCTTTGGTTTGGAGCTCGTTCGCTACGCTCACTCACCTTTAGGTTGGAGCTCGTTCGCTGCGCTCACTTGCCTTCAGGTTAGCTCGTTCGCTACGCTAACTCGCCTCCAGGTTGAAGTTCGTTCGCTACGCTCACTCACCTTTGGGTTGGAGCTCGTTCGCTACGCTCACTCACCTTTTGGTTGCAAATTAGCTGTTGTCATAAATGTAAAAGAAATAATAGTGCTGCACCCTGTTGGTAATCCTTGTAACTTTAATGCTATTGAACATCATAGAACAGAACCAACTTGTTTAATTGAAACAGCTGTTAAGATTCATTAATTCCATTTCTCATAAGGTTAACATGGGAAACTCCAGAGCCACTGGGGCGGAGCCCTTTTAAGAATTTCGAAACGGGAAATAGTTTACGTCCGATTCGCATACCTACAGAATTTACACACCAAATTTCATAACGATCGGTGAAGTCGTTCCGGAGGAGTTTGCAGACAAACACTGTGACACGAGAATTTTATATATTAGATAAACAAACGACATCCGGCTCACCGGCTACGCAGCCGTCAGACGTAGCTGCGGTGTGAACAGTGCACTGGCGACGTATTAATACACCGAATACGTCTGCAGACGTCTAGCTACGCCGGTGTGAACAGGCCTTAAGCTCAAGTTGATTTGAGCACAGCTCGCAACAATGCTGGTGCGCTGTTTCTATTCCAAGCAGTTCCCACAGCATCAGCCAACTTCTCCTCACTGCGAGCATCGTCTTTGCCCTCTACACTACATCTACATCAGTGCACCCTACATCATAGAGAGTAAAGAGGCCACCACTGCTGCTTTTGTTCTAATAGCTGGTGCATATCACCAATTTGAAAATGTAAAAATGTGAAAGAATGTCTTGATAATAAATTTTTATTTTTTTCTTTCTTCCAGTTGAGGCAATTCCCAAGCTGTAAATAAGACATGAGAATGAAATAATATATAAATACAATCTTTTTCATATTTTATCATCAAGTAATATTATAAACACAGATAGAAGTTAAAACAAACAAAAATTCGGTAATAATGAATTTTGGCCCGAGACCCAAGAGCTAAAATTATCGGCCCGACCCGACCTGAACCAAAAAAGTTTGACCCACAGACCCCTACTACAAACACACTACCAACCTACACTATTACAATTCTTTCTGCTAGAAATGGAGAAAAATAGACACCGGTGACCAGTCTGCCAGGGCCTTTTATAGTAGTAGTAGTAGTGTTCTTTTGCCAGATGAAAAATCAACAAACTTTCAACAATTTTACATTATTTACCTAAATGATTTAAACGTTAACAATAATTTAACAAATAATTTAAAACTACAATATTTAACAATATTACTTTATTCTCACCACTTTAAATGCTCAAATACCCTTTTCAATCAAACTTTTTCACTATCCAAGACACCTGCTCTCCCATTATTTTGGTTTTGAGATGTATTCAAAATCCTTTCTAAGAGGAACAAAACAAGTCTCCACTCATTTGCACAGGGCTAGTTTAAATCTGAAATTTCAACATCCAGAAGATTATTGATTATTTACATTGTTTTTAGGCACTGTCTGCTTATCGTTGCTTGATGAAGAGAAGGACTGGCGGCCAGCCATCACCATCAAACAGATCCTTCTTGGTATTCAGGACCTCCTCAATGAGCCTAACATTAAGGATCCCGCCCAGGCCGAGGCTTACACCATTTACTGGTAGGTCGAGTGTCAAGCAGTTTTAGTAGGTTTCTGGTCTTTACCTCAAGTCAGTAGTTACTTTGGAACATTGGCAGGGAAGTCCCATGTGGTTTGAAACCAAGTGATTGTGTGGTGCAGCTTTCCTTTCGCTTTGCCGGATATGTTCATCAACAGTTGTTAGATAATTTGGAACACTTTTACTTGATTTATTGTGTTAAAAAATATGGATACCTCCTCTTAAGGGTTACGCTAGGGAAATTAAACTCTCCTAACTAGAGATGGTCGCATCCAGGAATTTCAAATCTCGAGTCCCAAAAATAATTACAAATGGGCTTATGGTGATTAAAAAAGTAAGCATGGAATAGGAACTATTTAAAAATAAATATTACACTAACCATAAATGACTACTATTTGCAATAAAAACTTATGCCTAGTAATTACTTTTGACACACGACAAAAATAACAGACAACTAATCGGTTACATCTTTCAACCTATTAACCTAAATTGAACGGTTGGTCTTTATACTTTATTTGATCGGCAAATGTTCATTATTGGTTATTTATTGTTGTAGGTAGACTTGTTAATTTTAAATTAGTTGATCGATAGTATACTCTGTTTCTTAAAATGTCATAAAATGGCAATGTCACGGTACTGTATATTACAACGTCAATTACCTCTCTGGTTAGTCAATGTCACAGTAAGTGTATATTACGACATCAATAACCTTTATGGTTAATAAGCAATGCCACAGTATATGCCTTAGGCTATACATTAATTGTATTCTTAACAAAAAATTATTCTTGAAATTTGTTAATTGAATCTCAAATCCGAATCTTTTCTTTGGATTCGAGATTCGGATTCAACACATCCCTCAAATGTTTGAAATGCAAGGCCCCATCGAGTGACACCTTATAATGGTCTTGGTCTTTAAAAAAAATCTGGGCAAAAACCTTGGGTCTACTTCATGGTCTTCAGGAATCGACTGTGTTATAGACATAAACTTAAAACTTGGTACTGACTACTACTGTTGTTTATTTTTTAGTAGTGCCTGCTCTTAATGGCTTTCTGTAATAAGGCTAAAACGTCAAAACTGCTAGTGCTAAGTTTATGTCTACTTTAAGAAAGTTTGTTTTGTAGTAAACAAATATTCTGTTTCCAGCCAAAACCGTCTTGAGTACGAGAAGCGAGTGAGGGCCCAAGCAAGAGCAATGGCTCCTCAGGAATAGTAAATAACCACTGCCTGCATCAGCAAGCAGTCTGGAACCTGGTGTCATCGACATAAACTCTTTATTGTGTGGTTAAGTGTCTTCTGTTGACAAAGTAAAGTCTTCTGATTATAAATAAATTTTAAGTAAGGTTTGTATTTTAGTCCGAAGCTTTATTTATTTGAATTGGGTCGACCCTTACCTATCGGAAATCGTAAATGTTTTTATCGTGACTAAGTAAATATATCATGTCTTTGTAAATTAAAGATGGTCTAGTGTAATTTAATTTTAAGTTTTCTATAAGTACAATAATAAAGCATCAAATTCTTTTTTTTTATGTGTGTTTTTCACTGGCCTGTTCTTGTAATTTATTTATAACGTTAAAGGAACACAAATCTTAAAAACTACAATCCTGGTACCTGTCAACCACATACTAAAAAGGCTTTTGATAAGGAATTTCTCTCTGAAGTATTTGTTTTTTTAACCCTCTCCTAAAAGCACAAACCTAATAACACTTGTACATAGTAACAAATTAAAAATTAAAAATGTGTCAACTGTTACATTTGCATTTAGTGAGTGTTTTTCATATGCTTTGTACTTCCTCAGCTAATTAACCTATTAGCATACTCTACTAGCATTTAATAAACACTCCCTTGCATTGGTTAAGTCTATGCAAGATAAAATACCGGCATTAGTTAATAATATTAGAGAGCAGGAGTTCTATGGCTGAAATATAATTGATTTTAAGTTGCATTTAGAAAAAAGCACCTCACAAAATATAGACATGTGGTTGTCTCACTCACTCTACACCTTAGACTTGTCTCTTGAGTAGTCCAGTTCGCGGTCACAATATTTTTTTGGATTCGATGTTTTTATCCTTTCAGTAAATACAAAAATGCAATTTAAGTTTTCATCAAAAGTAATAGAATTCAATTATGGAAAACATGGATATTTTAATACTTGGCCAAAAACGATGACCATTGGCCAACTATCGATGCTCATTCCTACTAGACATTGGCCGTAATTTTTACAAGGGATGAAGTACATTTGAACTAGGGGATTGTGCAATCGTACAAGGCTTGAGCGATCGCAAGCTGATTCCCCTAGAACAAAATTGCAGCATTTCGATTTTCTAGCAGAATTACCGTGTCAGTTCCATTGATGAATATCAGAACTCAGAAAGTTGTATTGCCTTTACTCAACTTACAATGTTGTAAGTAAAAATATAAGGTCAAACTTAAAAGGAGAGACATGCTTATGATTCAGATCAGACCCCAAGGTTGTGTACAAGAATGAGGTTCCTTACAAACCAGAATTACATCTACATTCTAAAAAGACCATAAAATACATTTAAAATATGAATACCAATTTTTCTAAATTGGCAGCTAACCTTGAAATTTCTGATGAAACACCCCCTATTTTATGATATTTTTAGAATGTAGATGCCATTTTAAGACTTTTATGAATTACTAGCAGAGTACCCGTCCTTCGTACGGGGTTGGAATATAAGTATAAAATGCTTATTGCAGTTATACTCAAGCTTTGCGATTGCAATGGGTGGAGGACACAGTTTGATAAAATTTGCTTTTTTAAATTTACAGTATTCTATAGTATTACACATCTACCATAGCCATAATGTTCTACCATTTTACCTAAACAATAGAGAAAAATAAATTATCAATTCGCAAAATATCACAAATTATTCATGAAATGAAAAACATAAATATAACTGTAAACAATCCTACTTTGACAGTTCTCATTGCGAATCACAGTTTTTTGTTGCTGCTTAGTTCAAATTAGCTGTTTTCATAAATGCAAAAAAAAATATAGTGCTGCACCCTGTTGGTAAATCTTATAACTTTTTAATGCTTTTCCATATCATAGAACCAACTTTTTTTGTTGAAACAGCTGACTAAATTCTTTAATTCCCTTTAAATATGAATACTCATAAGGTTAACATGGGGAATTACAGAGCCACTGGGGCGGAGCCCGAAAGGATTTTTGAGATAAGAATATGCATATATGTTAATCGGGAATGTAAGCTATCATCATGCAAAATTTCAGCCCAATCCGTCCAGTGGTTTATGCGATTGAACTTCAAACAAACACACAAACTTTCACATTTATAATATTAGTAAGATAAGATTCCTCTTTAACGTTTCTAGTTTAGGGGTTACAGAATTCAGACTTTACTCAGAAGGTCACTTTTAACAAAATATAACAAACCATGGCTCCTAAACAAGTAGTTTTAGAGGAAAATGTCCAGAATGAAAAAAGGTTTTTTAAAAATTTAATTTTCATTCTGGAATGGATCATAAAAATACAAGGTGTTCCAAAATAAATTTCAAAGTTAGCAGCCGTATTGGAAAATGGTGTCCATTTTGGAAAAAATTAAATTTTTAATTAATTAATATCATTAAAAAACAAGTTGAAGTTATCTGTTTAATGTTTTCTCTAAATCAAATATTTTCCGAGATACCAATTGTGGTCCAGTTCACCCTGTACAGTAAAGTAAATGCAATATTGTGTAACCTTGATTTTTGGGTGACTTGGATTTAAAAGCACGATACATGTACAATGAATACAAAGAATCATTGATAGCCTACTTGTAAGCCAATCAATGACTGATAAGAGGTACAACTTGCAAAATACCTTGCACAAATAATAAACCTTGCAAAATATGATCGAATTTGAACCTTCAAAAATCTGATGACTAGGGTTATGGAACAATTCAAGCGGAGTCATGAACAAGCTACTCAAAAATCCCTGCGCTGGTAATTAAAACAGCCTTTTTAGTAAACAACCTCGCCATTAAATCAGAAATAGCAGAAATACTTTTAATCAACAACTTGTTCATTTATTTGGTTGTTAGGTTTGCTTATACAATTTTGAATTTGCGTCTGTCCTTCACCGATTTGGACAATAGAGGTGTATTTTATAGCGTATTTCCCATATAGGGAATAAGGGTTTGTTGTAGGTTTCATGGTAAGACCTAGACCTGGGACCGACATACTTTTTTATGCCTCTAGAGATAAAATGTAACTGAGTCCCTAATTCCAAAATTTAGTCAAAATCTAAATAGCATTATTAAATATTTATTTCACTGTTAAACCATAAGGTTTGCTAACAATTACCTTAGTACTTAGGAGATTAAGTTTAGGTAGGGAAGAGCCAAGTAAATAATCAGTATTTGATCTAAACTATTTTCCCCAAAATTGAGTAATCTTTTTCAGTGTAATTTTTGCTCAATAGTAACAACTGATGTTTTCCCTTTGTACTGTATTAGTAATTTGCTAGTATACTGTGGATGGCTTGTCGCAAGTAGGGTCGTAACCAAGATGAATCGAGTAAAACTTTTACTCCATGCATCTTGGGTCGTAACAGCTGTTTAGTTTGGAAGCAGCTGAGCTAATGGTATTTTGTGTATTTACATTTACGAAAGCTTGGTTACTGAACTATGACAATACTGACTCCACTTTAAATGTATCGGTACCAATATAGATTTTCAATTCATATTGTTTTGGTTTTCAATTCTGTATGTTTTATTTTCAATATTTTCATAAATTTATGTTCATAAATATTAATTTTAATCAATAAAGTCCGAATTAATGAGCTGATGTCAACGGTCTGCCATGTTATCTTATGGGACGTCTGACACTAAACAACCCTATTATAGTCCTCGCCACCTTAAGTTGAGGCAGCCCAAGGCCGCACGGCGTATATCTAGTGCGGCCTTTGGCTGCCTCAACTTAGGGTGGCGAGGACTATAGCGACGTTGCCAATTCTACCAGACCACGGTCTGGAGTTAAAGGTGGCCGTGCTTAAAACACGTTTTATTCGCTAAGCAATTGTGGTATTAATTGTTTTAGATTGCACCACTCGTGCTGAAGTTGTCAGCTGTTATTTTTCGTGAATATTGTCTAACAACCTCAATCGCTATTCGCTGTTGACCAACAACAGTCGAGTTTTTGTGTGGTTTTACTTTATCAGTTTGCAATGCAAGCATAGTGATTACGAGTTGCAAATTTGTAAATGTTTAGTTTGAATATTATTTATTGTGCCTTACCTGAAATGTGAAAAGAAACTCGAGACACTATTTTTAGCTGATTTTGTAAACTTTATTTTTTACTGTTTACCAACAACGAATGTCGTGGGTGTACTGCGGTTTTACTTTGGTTTAGTTTATATGCATTTACGAAAATATTACTACAAAATCGCCAAAATTCCTTGCCACTACAGAGTTCGCCCATTGCTAGTTTTAGGGTTAATAATTAATTCACAGTATGTTAAATAAATATAATTGTAAGCAAAAAGGTACTTTTGTATGTGTTGCAAAGAATAATAAGATACTTCATTAACTTGTTATGAAATATTTCTATGCAGTTTTGTAAATGCTAAATTTACAGCTGATCATGTTTGCAAAATAATTTATTAACCATTTTTAACATTGCTTCATCACGCAACCAAACAAATTGACTGAACTTCAACAAATTGAACTTCAATATGTGTTTAATAACAGAAGTGGCCTCAATAAAAGAGCTACTACTTCTTTTAGTAGCTTCAAGTGTCATCTATAATACCTTTCAGAAAATGGATTTGTTAACACAAAATTTAAGAAGTCTCAAAGAGAAATTTGACAGTGAAAAAGTCTCTCAGAATGACACAATGAGAGTCTTGAAGAAAACTGTAGAACGACTAAAAGACGAACTACGGGAGTCGGAAGCAGCGACGAAGAGAGCTCTGAAGGAATTAAGACTCCAGCAAATGGATAAAACAGGTTTGGTGGATTACGCTTATGGAGGAAGAGTAACTCCAACTCAAGGTACAGAAAGTTACCTTTCAGAAGGTGTTAATTTCTTTGGTGTCTCTGTTTGCGGCCAGAACTACTTGGAAGGGCGAATAGTAGAAACGTCCGTTATGCCTGGCGATTGCTGGCCAATCAAAGGTCAACAAGGATCCGCCATTATTGAGCTTATCGAAGATGTAAACGTGAGTCAAATCAGTTTAGAGCACGCACCAAAAGAACTGCTTCCGAACGGTGCTTCGTCAGCACCGAAGGAGTTTTCTCTACTTGGGCTGTCGGATAATGAAAATGAAAACCAAACTCCTCATTTATTCGGAAGATTCGCTTACAATCTAGCCTCATCTGAGGTGCAGACTTTCCCAGTTCAGATACCTAGTTCAAAGTCTTTCAAGAAAGTCGAAGTTCAAATTCACTCTAATCATGGTCATTCGGAGTTCACCTGCGTTTATAGAGTTAGAATTCATGGGAACACACGGAAATGAAATGCCACTCTGATGAAAAAATACAGAACAGTTTATTCAGTTGGAACTGCAATATCATCGTGTTGAGCTAAACCATTTGGGGTTTGACGTGTGATCCAGAATTTTACCTTTAAAAAAACTATTAACTATTTGCGTATATATTTCAAAATTAATAAGCTTACCTAAGCTTGTGTGAACTTCCTAATAAAACTTAGTATAACGTAAAATATGAGACTTTCCTTTGATCAAAATAATATGTTCAGTAAGACACATTACGTTTTGGTTCACTTCAAAAAATGGGTAGCCATTATTATAATAAAGAAATAATAACCCATGTGGTACCACAACAATAACTAAACGTTAGCCTCTTTTGGTGTGTCTTCGTCTCACAGAAAGAATAATATTGAACTCTTAAAGAACAAGCTTCAGCCATAAAACTGACAGACATGTTTTGCGTTCCAGGCTGTTTTTTGTTGTTCACGCAAAATGTGTAAAAACAACATTATTCGACACTCTTGAAATACCTAATATCTGGAAACTACTATTGTTTTAATATTATAGTCCGTGAGGTATGCGAAGGAGTCCAAAAGGGATTACAGCCCTCACACACACAGAGACACACACACACATGGGTCACGTGCCGTAGGTTAGGGGGGTTAGGTATAGGGCCCTGCTTGCTAGTGCGCGTGCGTTGGTATACTCCGCGCGCGATAACTTTTCACTTGGGACTTGCACAACTTGGCAACGCTGCAAGGCTCGCTACCCCATCCTATACCTGTCACATCTGACAAGAAGCGGGTGCTCGCCTCGGCGATGCGACGTTGCCGATACAAAATTCACACGGACCACCAAAAATCCCAAGTGAAAAGTTATCGCGCGCGGACTATAGTCCTTCGCCAACCTCACGGACTATTTAATTTATTCAAAATGTTGCTTTATTTGTAAAAGTTAAAATATCATCATAGGCAGACTTTTTTCATCGATCTTTATTATTTATTAGTATTATCCTTATATATAATACGTGAAGGCGATTCCTACGAAAAACTACTCCTCCGTCAATAATGGACGGATTTTTACAAACGAAGAGTCAAAATTAAGCATTTTTTGGGGAGACGCCCCTTTTACCAATTCCTCTAATAAAAGTCCTCGGACTTTACCCCACAGGAAATGAAAATCCCAAAGTATTTCTCACGAAGAAAAGATTTTGTTTACTTAAAAAGACGAATAATAAATTGCATACTAAAACAGCTGTTCATAGTAAACACATAATACGCACAAGAGCTTCGTTTTCAAGAATGACAACTTAGGCTTTTAAAATGTGAAAACGCCCTTGCCTATTCCAATATCAATAACAACTTTACACGTTTCTATTTTTTTTTCTACAAAACCCAAACCATATTTACAATACGTTTACGTAATGTAGAAGACACAATGTCAAAATATCTTCTGCTGAGTTTGATAAAGAGTGTAGGTACTTAAAATGAGCTCCTATTAACACAATTTATGTTCCGTAAAAGCCATTATGTTGAAGATAATGAGTTGGTATAAAAGTTAGGATAGATAGATTATACATGATTCTTTGTCAGTTCATTTATCTGCAATGTTTGCAGTTTTGAGTTGTGTTGTTTCAGTTTTGTTTTTGGCGAGCAACTCCGTGGCCAAACTTCCACCTAGTAATAGATTTTTCTGAATTGTTTTTTTTTTAATTTGATATATTATTTTGCTTTAAATTATGTGTTATGGTTATTTCTGAGGAATTAAAAGTTAAGCTAGATACTCATCAGCTATGAATTTTTCACAAAATGTATATAATTACGTAGTATACAGTATTTGTCTTCTTAATTTAATTTAGAGCTGACACTAAATATTTTTAAGTTTTTTTTTATAGCGGAGTGAATATATTATTAAGTCAATTTAATATACATAGGCCTACTCTGCTTGTTATTTAGGGGCATTAAATTATCGTCTCTTTCTTAAAGATTTTGGAACATTCTTAATCTCTTTTTACAATTTTATTATGGTCTAGTAATTTAAAGTTACATAAATTAGTAACACATCAGGTTCTCGCGTAAAATACAAATTAAAAAGATTATATTCCATCTGGCTTAAATTAGTTTTGTCCAGTAATTTGCTTGAATATTATACAGGGTGTCCACAAAAGAACTGAATCATTTTAAAAGCAAATACTGACACCAAATAAGGAACTATGTTTAATGTTTTATATATGTAATTGAAGCTAAAATTCTCAATTTTTATTAGAAACTTAGTATAACTTGATATGAGCACCATTAGTGGCCCTGCATAAATTTAAGCGAAATTTGACCCCTTCCTAGGGTTTGGTGAGTACTTCAGGGGATGTTGCACCAACATGCACTATTCTCTATCTGAGGTGATTCAGATCCCGAATCCGCACCGAGTAGGCATAATTCTTTACTGCCTCCCAAAGGTAAAAGTCCAGAAAAGTCATATCTGGAATACTAGGAGGCCATTGGATGGGCCCTTCCTACCAACCCACCGATCGTAGAAACGAGTATCGAGTATCTATAGCTTCTCGCACACGCAAACTGTAGTGTGCTGGCGTTGCATCCTGTTGAAAATAGACTGGGTCATTCTCCATCTCAACGTCATCCAACTGTAGGAAAACGTACTCCTCTGACATGTCACAATAAATGTCACATTTTATATCCCCTGAAAGACCTACTGTACTGACCAAAGCTTGGAAAGATGTTAAATTTAGCTTAGATTTATGCCGGGCCACCAATGGTGCTCATATCGAGTTATACTAAGTTTATGAAAAAATTGAGAATTTTAGCTTTTAATACATATACAGTGTGTAAATTAAGTATGGAAACAAATCTGTATTTTTAAAACCGAAATAGATAGAAATATTCTATTTGTGGCAATAATAGTTAACAAAGATTCCGCAATTTTTCACATGAAAAATATTTTTTTACCCCCCTAACAGGGTAGGTGGTAGGGGGTGACTTATTTTTTTCAAATAGCAACCCCTATTGAGTTACCCCTCATTTTGAAGGGTTTGTCAAAAGAAACACAATGACGCAAATCCGAGGTGAATATCTCACTCCTAGCCCAAATGGCGAATATTCCAAAATTTGATTTATTGTACGTGAAAATCACCAATTTCACAAATAATGGAAGGAAATCTGTATTTTTAAAACCGAAATAGATAGAAATATTCTGTTTGTGGAATTGATTGTTGAAATAGGTTCCGCAATTTTTTTAATTAACAATATTTTTTCAACCCCTTTAACAGGGTAGGGGGTGGGAGTGACTTATTTTTTTCAACAACAACCCCTATTGAGTGACCCCTCATTTTGAAGGGTTTGTTAAAAGAAAAAGAATGACGCAAACCCGAGGTAGATATTTCACCCCTAGCCTAAATGGTGGGTAATGAAAAATTTAATTTTTGTAAAAAAAAACCCATTTTGGAATATTCGCCATTTGGGCTAGGAGTGAGATATTCACCTCGGATTTGCGTCATTGTGTTTCTTTTGACAAACCCTTCAAAATGAGGGGTAACTCAATAGGGGTTGCTATTTGAAAAAAATAAGTCACCCCCTACCACCTACCCTGTTAGGGGGGTAAAAAAATATTTTTCATGTGAAAAATTGCGGAATCTTTGTTAACTATTATTGCCACAAATAGAATATTTCTATCTATTTCGGTTTTAAAAATACAGATTTGTTTCCATACTTAATTTACACACTGTATAAAACACTAAACATGGTCTTTTATTTGCTATCAGTATTTGCCTTTTTAAAATGTTTCAGATCTTTTGTGGACACTCTGTATTGTAGTCCTGGCCTTTTCCTAACAATTCTTTAATTGTTGTTTTGCAGTAAAATGTGATTACAACGCTGAATTTGACAACTGCTTCATTAAGTATCTTCGAAGGAACATTCCACATCTGGCAAAACGTAAGTTTGTTACAAGTTACAACTTTTTTTACTCTAATACAATTGTTGTAACTCTCAACGTCTCCTCTACAAGGCCGCGGCGTTGGTGTGGCAACGTCGCACCGGCCGACCTATGCCATGGTAATAACACCATTTAAAGATAAACATTGCGCAGACGCTCCATTATTAATTAATTAGTAGAACAGCTGTTTCGGCAGGCCGGGACTGATGCAGTGTTGCCTCTTTTGTCACCGGCCTTTTAGGGCTATGCTCAAACACATTGGTGGTTGGGCGTAGGTCAATATATTAACCATGCGATAATATATATATATATATATATATATATATATCTTTCATCTTTGTTCTGTACCTTAAAATAAACGCGCAAACACAAAAATTTATTTATTTTTGTTGATTTACTATATTTTAGTTCTTCAATAAACTCGTATGCAAAAAAGTGGCCTCGTATGCAAAACAGTGTATACATACCCTGTTTGTACTCATGGTCTCCTTTTCGTTACAAAAATAATTAAATAAATAAAACAAGGACCAGTCTCAGAGGTGAAACATTTTTGTCGTGCCTAAAAAACAGCTTTAGATTATTAGCCAATCAATATTTTAGAGAAATTGTAAGATGTGGTTAAATCGTCGTATTCAATGATCAAAATGAAGAAGTTTTTTTTGTTCAAAATTCAAATAACAAATAAATGTGGTAAGCGACCTCACGTAAATCACTTTTTTACCCAGTTAATAAATAACTTTTTTCACACTGAGGGTAAAGGAATAATTTTTTTTCTCATTATTCTACTTTACATGCCGTAAAACTTTGAAAGTAC
This sequence comes from Macrosteles quadrilineatus, assembly GCF_028750875.1. Classification (NCBI taxonomy): domain Eukaryota; kingdom Metazoa; phylum Arthropoda; class Insecta; order Hemiptera; family Cicadellidae; genus Macrosteles; species Macrosteles quadrilineatus. Next base: position 180,203,473 of record NW_026542594.1, read on the forward strand.
CAGTTAGGGGCATTTAGTCACACTTCAGTGGTAGAAGTTTTGTATTCCACTTGTAAAGGGTGTTTTTAACGCAACCAAAATTTCAAATATCGAGAAATACTGTTTAAAGGCAAAATTAGTACATTATTTGGTATCTATGTTTTCTTTACTTAATTGTCGAACAGCTGATATGCATTTTGCATTGTTGTTTACAAAGCATTTGTAATAATTCAAATAAGAAGAACCCTATTCTATTCCCGAAAGTCAAGAAAGTTCAAAAACTACATTCACGAAGATTATTGTGGTGGAAAATTTCACCATTTTTTGGGGTTTCGTGCTCGAAATCAGTGCGCCCGGCTTCACTCACCTTTATTTTTGTCAGTGATGTTCAGGACTTGTCAAAGCACACACACACACAACACGAAATCGTCCATATGGCATCAAAAGTCCAACGTTTCGTGGAACTTAAAAAACTTCCCACTTCCTCAGGGTTGAAAAATACTATTTTGTTATCCCGCACGAGGGTCGAACGCCTTATCACGACTGACAAAAAAAAAGGATGTACAGTTATGTCCTGGACATGCTGGCAAAAATAAAAGTGAGTGTAGCCCACAATAATGTTAGGTAGTGAATAAATATAGCACCTCACCTAAAAACACGTCTTTCAGAAACAAAACTATTACACTATAGGTACATGACAGAACGATTATATTTCTTACCTATCATAAATTGGTACTGTAATATAGTATTTTAAGTGTATCTCCTTGCTCAAACAAAATAAATATTTCCTATTGTGTATTTATTTTAAGAGGGTATTCCTGAGGCGAAGATCCCTCCACTCGATCCGTTTGAGGCACCAAGTATGAGACTGAAGTTTAATTCTGCAATGGCCAAGGGCAAAATAGACGTTAAACATGTCGTCCTCAAAGGATTGGCTAATACGAAAATTTCAAAATTCCAGTAAGTACTTTATATTTGTTATTTTATTTGAGAGGATAGTTGGTTTTCCTTGCTTTTGGGTACAAGCATTGTCTTAGTGCAGAGTTATAGGCTATACGTTTTGATGTAACGAAGCCATAGATTGTCTACTTAAGAAATGCATTTGTAAAATATGTAGGCTTATATGGTATTGTTGATAGTCAAGATTCCACATATCCGATCTTTTTCATAATCACAGGAGTATATTTCTCATATAGGACCAACGTCGGGAAGGAAAGTCAAGATAAGAAACAAATAGTTCTAGCGGTCCACACATTCCATCCTTCTCTAACTCTAGAAGGAAATTTCGAGAAATCAAGCTTGAAGGCTATGGGATACACTTTAGCAGACGCCGGGAGCTACAAAGTTACTCTGAGTAAGAACACCATATAGCCATAGAGTTCTAACAAAGATTACATTACCTCATTTAAGGTGTAATCTTAAGTATCTTTACAGTACCTGTTAAAGGTAATTTAAACAGAATCGTTGCTGTTTTGGCTGTAAGAAAGTGCATAATTGAGATTGATACAAAATTTCTTGTTCTAAGATCGTCAACGCAAAATGAACAGAACAAGTGTAGAAAGAACCCAATGCCAATGGAAACAAAATTAGAGAGTTGATGTGCAAAGAGGTAAATGATGTGTAATATAATCAAACGATGTGAGAATAAAAATAAGATAGTATAATACATGTGTTATAGGCTACATTAATTAACTTATTTTGAAATGGCACTTATATTTAATTCACTCTAATACTTTATTCTGAAATGGCGACCATACGAATGTAAGCTATTTTATGCCAAGTATGAATGGAGATGAGTGTAGGATGAGTGGCGCGATCTTGTAGTCTTGTTACTGACTAAGGCCGACATGTTCCTTAGACACAGTAATAGAATATTAAGGCTGCTAATAAGTAATAGAATATTAACAAAAAAGGAACCTTTAGGCAACTGTGCAGCTTAAACTGATCAACTTTCGTAATTTTACATAAATTGCTGTTGTAGGCCTATTTATCATCGTACCTTTGGCCGAGTACTCTGCTCATTTAACAATTTGTAAATTTAGTGTATTTAATTGCATGGCACTAAAAGAATATAATTTCAACATAAAACTTATGAACAAACCATTTTAGTACATTATTGAAATATGAAGAGTATGTTTTCAGGAAACGTGAAAGTAAAATTATTTGCCCGAGGAAAACTAGTAAAAAAAGGCGCCACTTATCAACCTGTTCTGGACATTCTGACAGTTGAACAGCCAGAAGTTGGGCATTTCCAGTTAGAGGCTAGCGATGTAATAAAGAACGATCCAAAGCTTAGTAAGTATATTCAATGGAGTATGTGCAATCTATGGTATATCATAGATTAAACATACTGCACTCCCTTATAGAGTGATCAGCCTCCTGTAGAATAAGCTAAACTGAAACTGAAGACATTTTTTGTTAAAGTTAGTTCCGTACAGTTTATGTAGATGGAATTATGCTGTCTACATTTTGTTTCTTGACATTTAACATCCTATTTATTAAAACAATTCAGACATTATGACCTAAGGCAGAATGTTGTAAAATAGTGTTTGTGCCAATTGGGATCTATATAAGGAATTTATTGTTGGTCACTGTAGCTATAGACTTCCTATCGTCCAAAGAAGAATATAGTAGTTTGATTTCACTTGAGTGTGAATATGCTGGACACACTGAGTTATTTTGTTTAAACCAACTGTTTCCCGAATTAACTTTAAGAGTTCATGTAGTAGATTTTAATCATGTTGTAGAATATGTAAAAGTGTCTTACTCCTTTTATCTATTTTAAAGGTCCTACAATTCGAAACCTTAGATTTACAGGAAGGAGGACACTTTGATATTCTTTAGATGCTTCTATGAACATTAAAGAGTATCATTCCCATGCCCTCGAGGATAATTATGATCCCACCCATGCTCCTCAGGACTTTGTTGTACCAGTTTGTAGAAATAAAAAGAGGGGTATACTCTGGCTAAACACAAAATATAGATAGATATAAAAATCTCAAATGATAAGTTTAATGTCGGCTATCGGTCTGCAATCACTAATCGTGTAGTCACTAATTTAACTTTTAAATTAAAAATTCAAAATGTTTGTATTTATTAGGAGTTTTATTATTTTAAATTGAACCGCAAAATGCCACGTGGGAACAGCTAGTATTTTGTTATGTTAACCCAGCAAAAGGATATAAATATAAGTGATTAGTCACTTTTTCTCTGGTATTATAACAAGTAAAACTTAAAGCGTAAAATCTACTCTAAATGGAAAGAGAAACATTTAATATTCCTGGATAAGCTTCCACGGTCACCCAGTCTAGAACCGTGGTCTTCTGGTACCGACCGTGTTAAAATCAATGAACAACTACCCCCACTCTCTGACGTATTGACTGAAGTTGATTTGTCATCTGTGCGGAGTCATGTCGCCATTAGGATGGTGCCGATATCAAGGCCGAAACGTCGGAGAGTGGGGGTAGTGATTCGTTGATTTTGACACGGTCGTTACCAGAAGACCGCGATTCGAGAAACATGTAGGCAACGTCAGTGCACTCTAAACGTTACCAACATTGAACACACGTAACCCTCTGGCATAAAACATATACTCCCTTGTGTTGGTTAGTCTATGCCTCTGGTTAAAGTCAGTGGTGTTAAAGAACCATTTTGTTATTTGAATTACAAATATTAAAGTCATCTCATTGGGATGTAATACTAAACACCCCTCTCAAAAGCTTTATGGTAAAATTTAATTACGGATTTAATTCAACTGGTTAAATTCCAAAAAGATATAATCTAAAAGATTGTATTTTGTGGTACAGGTAAAAGCGTGATTACAATGATCAACTCTTTCTGGGAGATATTTTACAATGAAGTTTTCCCCGCCTTCAAATCCACAATTGAAAAGCTTGGCAAGAAGTTCATCAGCAGCTATTTAAAGCAAGAAGTATTAGTGCCGATCGGTTATGTAGAGGGGAAATAATAAAGCTTATTTATATTATAATTGTGTGTGTGTTTCAATCTTTCAAACCCCAACTTGAAACATAATTAATTATTTATGCCTATGAGACACCTCTCGTCTCTAGTGCGATCCAATTAAAAATTATTAAAACTATTCCTGCTCTTTTTTGGATAGGGAAGTTAGTTAAAATATCTCTAAAATAAGACCTACGGAAGGTAATGCTTATTCCTTACATAGGAAATTCGCTAAAGTTATGGTATCCAAAGTCAAAGCCAATACTGTAGGCCTACCATCAAAATTCTCCGCAACGTTTCGAACCCCTATGTTCTGACAATAATACTTGTGGGGACAATATTACGAGTTTATGAATATTTCATCAATCATATCAACAGCGTTCTTATCAATTATCATATCGCTATATCGTATACTGTAAACTGTACCAAGTTTTTAAATGAACCATATATGATTCTTATAAGGTATATTTTATAAATAATAGTTTAAAATAACGTACTGTATTCTTATACAATGCAGGTCTATACAAATAACTGCCAGAACTTTATGAAAAGAATAGGCAACAAACAATTGATTTACGATAGTTAATTTAGCGGAATTGGTAAACAACAAAGGGCCGTTATCGTTATGCTAATTATCTAACCATAACTTTGATTATGTTATCATTCAATTAATCTCTTTTACTTTAGATACTGGTACTGGTAGGCTACTATTAAGACGTCCATCATAGATAAAACATACTCCTCGTTTTATCTATGCTACTATCTTACGTCCTTAAATTGGTCAATTTAAACAATTATAGGAATAACTATTGTTAATTAATAATGCAAACATTGTTATATTTGATTCAAATGTCGCATCATTAACTTATGACACATCAAGTTACCTGTTTACTTTAAAAGTCAAACTTATTTTAAAACGAAAACTTGATGTTCAACAATATTATGATTCTTTACGTCTATTAAAAAAAAACAAGTGTAGGAAAGCTATCGTATCATGTGCACAACGATATTTAATTTCAGAAACACTACAAAAACATTTGATCCGTTATTTAAGATCTCACTATTATTTTAACAATTCATAAACATATTAGTGCAGTACGGTAATCTACTGTTTAGCTTTCGTCTAAACTCACACAATTTCAGTTATAACCGGTTCGCCGTCAAGTTTTTTAAGGTTAGGTAGTCTTTTGATGGCCTCTGCGCGGAACGTCCCCTCGTCGCCAGTGTCACAGAGTGGGTTGCCAACAAACAGCAAGTCTATCAAAGCTGGACACTCTTGCAGCTTATTAAACTCTGCCCAATCTTTGACCAGATTGTTCGACATATACAGCACCTTCAACTTCCTCAACACACCGACACCTTTCATCTTCTCTATCAAGTTGTACGATATCCACAACTCTTCCAAGGTCTCCCCAACAGGTTCCAGTCCGGAAAACGCTTTTATATAATTCCTTCCTAGAGATAGCACTTTTAAATTCCTCAAGCCTCCGAGGCCAGCAATTTTTTCAATCATGTTTGTTGACAAAGACAGCTTTTCGCACTTCACCAACTGGCCGAGTGAATTGTCCATCTTTTCTATCGGTAACCACTGGAACTGAAGGGCAACTTCTTTAGAGTCAGCCGCGTTTACTTTGAATTTATCCTCGAATTTTTTTATAGCATCTTTAATAGTAGTTGGTTTGGCCATTGCATAGATAGATTATGACAAAACTTAGAAGAAGCCGTAAGAAGTGAGGGTGGTTATGTAGAGTCACATCTGATTTGTTTTCGTTTCCTTGGTGACGAGTAAACAAATTGACACAATCCATGTTCAATGCCTATACAATCGTTTAATGCTATTGTACATATAGCATATATATTTTTTATTAGCATAAGTTATTGTATATATATATATCTTAGACTAAATGGGAAAATACTATTTTTGTATTTATTTTTATGACAATTATGGGATGATGGCTCAACTGTGATAAGCGAGATTATAAGGTGCACTCAAATATGAATGGATAAAATGAGTTTGGAATGAAAATCCCCAATGAATAAAGTGGTTTGTAATAATTGAAATCACTCTCTGTCAGAACAATGTATTTTTTTTAATGGTCAAAGAGAGCTGGATCCAGCTTTCAATAATCAAAAACTAGGGAGTAAACTTATGTTTATAAACACACTCGCCGTGGTGGAAGGAAAATATATTTTCACCACACTATCATGTTTTTGGCTGTATTACATACGTTAATTGGTGGCCGAAAGTTACGTTTTGCTGGCGATGCCAGCTGTCCATAATTTGGGGACCGAGCAGGTTTTTACAGGCCGGGGCCGCAAAATCAGCTGTCCGCTTACTTACTTAAAACATGAATGCATTTTAAATACATAATCAAAATCCATAGCATTTCAATAGAATTGTGTTATTGTCACCGTTGCCTAGCAACTATATATTTTTATTTTTGCTGATTCCTCAAATTATTTCTTCACATAACCTTAAAGTTGTAGTTGTGTTGACTATCAGTGTGCATTATTATTGTGGTGAATAGTGGTAATAGGGTATAGTGTGGTGAAAAATAGCGTTCGTACCACGGACCGAAATGGTTTTGCGGCTCTCGATCGATTTAAGTTCTCGACTTCGTCTCGAACTTAAAAACTATCTCGAGCCGGCAAAACCTCATTTTCGGCCCTAGGTACGAAATATACTATTTTCCACCTTCGTGCTAATTCTGAAAACAGATACTTTAGAATGAAGGAATTTGTATATGCGGTGTATGTTTTGTTCGCGGTATCGTTTTATTAGATAAAATGATATTATTTTACTACTACAGTAAAAAATTTCGGGTATTTTTTACTGTTACATTTACATACAACGTTTTTCTAGTGGGGTCTTGATACAACACGCCATTTGTCATCACTGGCACAATCTAAACTGTTAAACACTCAAACAATTTTGCTATTTGGTCGACAGCACCGGAGCATCGCTACTCTGCGTAACCGGACATGAAATTCACATTTTAAAAAGACGTAATATTCTTTTTCCTTGGCTAAGTAGACTAAAACATAGAAAAAAAATACATTTTAAAATTTAGATTCTTTGATAATCTTTAATCATTGAGTTTCATTAAACATTTAAATGATTGATTTTAAATATTGCACGTTAGACCTATGCTTCAGATCTTGCATATTCCGTCCCATACACCAGAAAATGACCAGCTGCACGAAATCCTCGAATTTTTTTTCTGCTCGTATCTAAGCCAGTGGTATTTTTGTAATGAAGTAAAGAAGTTAAACACTTTTAAGGAAAAGCGGTCCAAACCCATTAAAGTTTTGTGGATGTGTCGGGGATTGAACCCGTCCCTCCCGCACCGAAGTCCGAGACGTTAACCATTAGGCTAGCAAAACACCCATTTGAGAAGTGTGATTTCATTTCAGCCTGTGCAAGTAACCGACAACACCAACCCATTACAATGGAGTTAAAGGTGGTTAAAGGCGGCCGTGATTACAATCCTATCCCAAATATATATTATTTTATAATCCATGCTCCGAGCTTCCCAAACTTATTCTCTTGTTTCAATTCCACCATTGAGTATAAACATAACTCATACATAATTGAGTTATGTTTATACTCAATGATTCCACTAATTTCAGTGTCCCAGCTCCCAGCATGGCAGCATGGGCGTTCAGTCGGCCTCAGCCATTCTCAGTCAGTCAAGTCAGTCAGTCTGTCTCAGTCAGTGTTTTGTTTCTGTGTCGACTGAGTGAGTGAGTGAGTGTCCCCGAGTCCCCGAGTTCGAGGTTCGGGTTCGAGTTGTTGTGTTGTGTTGTAACCTATTTTATTTTAATAACAGCCTAATTGATTTTTGTTAAAATACAACACGTGACCGACTTATCGTGTGAACTAAGATAACTTATAAATTTATTTTCAAACTGTCATCTAAGCGGCTAGGTTTCACCTTCTTAAGCGATATTTGTTTATTCGTATATTAAATCATTCCGGCATCTCGTCTGTGTGCCTGTGCTAACAAACAAGTGTGTGTGTACAGTGATTGAGGTTAAATACTATCAGTACTTGGCATTTCAAGTTAACTTATTTACACTTTACAATAACCTAGCGTAGGTTAATCTGCTGTAATCTTTTCACGCGCAAAGCTTTGCGATACGCCGATGGAGCCTTTAAATGTAAAAATTCCCAAAGGAGGTCCTAACAGTCCTTATCAACCTGGAGCTAATACACCAGAATGCAGCCCTAGGCTTAGCGTACCAAGTCCTATAATCACTAGAAGAACAAGGACTGACTCAATGTAAGTTAATATGACTGTACCTAACTTAAATAGCTTTAACTTACATAATTTTTAATTACTAGTTCTAGGCCCCAAACTTTTAACTCTAGTATAATTTACTTTACGTGGCCTGTAGTGACTGATAGCGTTAGTAAGGGTATTTACTCGTACGGTAGGTGTACTTACGGTGGGTCAGTACTGACCCACGGCGATCGAATCTCTCATGCTGCCGGGTCAGTACTAACCCACACTACAGTGAATCAATATGTTGCTCAGTGCTAGCCTAGCGTCAGTTGAAGGTGGACCTACACCACATTAGCGTGTAGTGTGTGACTTGCTTTGTTCACCGTTGAGTTGGTTCCCGCGTCTCGCTCCCGCCGTGGCGGCTGGGTCGGTACTAACCCACATTACTGTGAACGCCCCTCGCTTTGCTACTTTTTTGTGCTTTATGAAGTCATATTCAATTTCAATTAATGTTTAAATTATTTTATTTCAATAATATTAACATTTCAAATCTTTTATATCTCTCATTTTTGTTTAATATTTAAATCTTTTATACTCCGGTTCTTGATGGGTCAGCACTGACCCATGTAGGCTATATGACGTCACAATATGAAGTCATAATCAATTCCAATCAATTGATATACTATTTTATGTTGGTTATTTTATCATAATGACTACATATATCTTTAGAACATATATTTTTTGTGACATATATAATGTATTCAGTGACATTTCCATTTTTTTCTGACTCTGGGTCCTGATGGGTCAGTACTGACCCATTATTATGACGTCACTTTTTGACGTCATATTCACTTCCGATCGTATTATATAATATTGTATTTCAATAAGGACACGAAAAGGAATGTTATACAACAATAAAGTTTTTTAGCAATACGATTCGATTTTATAATTTCCTTTAGCAGTGAACGTGTTAAGTTATGTTAGCCTTAGCTGAGTAGGCCTACTTCCTTACTTTCTAACATATGCATAACTTAAGTTAGTTAATGGATTATTAAGTTAAGTTAGTGAAATTTGAAATAGTCCTTGCAATTGGCACTTTTGTACTTAATAAGTTAAGCTTAAGGTACCCTAGGCCTAAACTTACCCATTTTTAAGTTCCATTAAAGACACGATTGTAGCCATAAACTTAATGCAAAATTTAGGCGATCGCGATACTTTGGTATCCTGACTCCATCGTTGTATTAAACTAAAACTAAGTTAAGTTACCCTAGGCCTACCGACATTTTCAGTAATATTTTTTATATTCGCGTGATATGTTTAAGTAGGCCTACATTTAACTTAGGTAGGTAGCCTAAGCCTAAGTTAAGTAGCTTAGTAAATTGTGTGAAATGTGTTTGGTTGCACTTAAGTTTATGCCCTACATTTACTATTATAGCCTACATTAGCTGATTATAAAATGAAACTGTTCTAAACTAAACCTAACCTTAACCAAACTGCAGTGGTGAACCATAGTTTTCAATGGTATCAACCATTGAAGAGTTAAATGACAGGGTGAACAGGGCCAGGAACGTCATGGTTTTTGGGTTGCCTGAGAGCAAGAGCTCCAAACCGGAAGAAAGACTGCGATACGATAAAGAGATGTTTCGTTCAATTGTGGAAGCATGCAACTTGGACGTTGACATTGGGCCCCTCAAGTTCATAAGAGTTGGCAAGCTATCCACAAATAAACATCGCCCCCTTAAAGTCGTTGTTGGCAACGAGTCACAGGCCCATAAAATTGTTATGTCTGCTACTAGAGATCTGTTGAAGAATCTTGGCGAGAGTTTCTCCAAAGTGTCGGTAGGAAGAGATCGGACAAAACACGAAATTTCATATCTTGAAGATTTAAGAGGGGAGCTTGCCCGTCGCTTGGAAGGAGGAGAGAAGAACCTCACTATTAAATACATCAACCACATCCCTAAAATTGTCGAATCAAAAAACTTGTAATTTCCAACGGCACTGATCACCTAAATGTTTTATATCAAAACGTAAATGGCATACGTTCCAAGCTCCAAATTCTACACTCCACAGTGCCATGTAACGATTTTGATATAGTTTTTTTCACTGAGACTAATTTGAATAGCTCCGTTTCTAGCTCTGAACTTGGATTTGATTCATACACCGTCTATCGGAAAGACCGCTCTCCCCTAACTAGCCACAAAGTAGATGGAGGTGGAGTTCTTATAGCCGTTCACAGGAAGTTCCTCTCTGCGGAGGTGACTCAGCCCGACTCCCCTATAGAAGCATTATTCGTGTCGGTCAAAATTAATCCCTTTGTGAAATTCCTGATCTGCGCTGTGTATATGCCGCCTCACTCCAGTCCCACAGCTTATGATTTCTTTGGAGATTCAGTGATATATGCCACTTCCACCTGCAATAATGTTAACGCCATGCTGATTACCGGCGACTTCAATCTTCCGAGATTCGATTGGTGTAATCCTGTTGCTGCTGATGCTTCCCCCTCGGTAAAGGCTGTACTCGATCTGGCATCACACCTGGACCTGTCACAGATCAGTGGTGTGCTCAACAGCCGTGGTGTTCAGTTGGACCTTGTATTTGGCTGCCCAAGAGTATTTTCTGTGTCTCTGGCTGATGATACCCTCATTGCAAATGAAGAATACCATCCAGGTTTGGCTATCACCGCTTCCCTGACCGGCTACAGCAGAGCACCAACTAAGACCCCTTCCTACATCCGGAACACCAAGAGGCCCAACTTCGAAGCAGTGAGAAACGACCTGAAGAATGGTGTTATAAACTTGGACCGCGACTGCACTGACGTTGATTCTGCTTTCTCCAGCTTCTGCACCCAACTTAGCGATTGTATCAGATTCCACTCTCCTTGGAAAAGAATAGGACTTTCTGCTTTCCCTCGCTGGTTCTCCAAAGAGCTAAAGGATTTAGTTGTACTTAAAAAGTCGCTACACAGGCAATACAAGGAATCACATGACCATATTGCGTATGAACGTTTCTGCAGAGTACGGGCCCACTGTAAAGCGATGGCCAGGGATTGTCGTTCCAGATACATCGGTCATGTTAACTCTACCATCTGCTCTAATGTTAAAGTGTTTTGGAGTTTCTTGAAGCAACTTGATAGAACATCGGTGGATCCCTCTGTGATGGGAGATGGTACTACAACTACGTCCCGCCCCGATGAGATGTGTGAGCTTTTTGCAAGTTACTTTTCCTCGGTCTACTCTCCTTCAACTCACATCGCCTACACACCACTAGTAGACAAAACGTCCTTCGTTCTGGCTAGTTGTTCAGTGTCAGCTATAGAAATAGACAACAAGCTCATGAGGCTTGACCCTTCAAAATCATGTGGTCCTGATGAGGTGACTCCGGGAGTTCTAAAATACTGACACTCAGAGCTAGTTTCCTACTTGCACTTTCTTTTCAATCTCAGTCTGGAACATGGTATCTTTTCAGCAGTATTGAAACGGGGATATGTTATACCCATATTTAAGAGTGGTGATAGGCAAATGGTCACGAACTACCGACCATTCGTCATCTTGTCAGTTCTGAGCAAGGTATTTGAGAGCTTGATACTGGACATCTTACAACCTCTATTCAAGAATATCTTAATAGAAGAACAACATGGCTTCTCCCCAGGTAAATCGACCGTCACCAACCTTCTTTCCTTCCAGAGTCAAGTTATGTGTGCCTTCAACCACCGGTGTCAAGTGGATGCAATTTACATTGACTTTAGCAAGGCATTTGACAAGATCAACCACCACCTCCTCCTGGCAAAGCTTGAAAGCTATGGGATAATTGGTACCATGCTGAACTGGTTCGAGAGCTACTTGGCTGACCGCATGTTAATCACTCAGTTTTCTTCCCATCGATCCTCAGAATTCATCGCAAGCTCTGGTGTTCCCCAGGGGTCACATCTGGGACCACTCCTGTTTTCAGTATTCATCAATGATATCAAAGACGTCATTGATATTCCTTTCCTCCTTTTCGCTGACGACATCAAATTGTTCAAGGAGGTGAAATCATGTCATGACTGTTTACTGCTACAGGTAGCCCTGGAGAGTGTTTATCAGTGGTGCTCAGCGAACGGGATGTACATCAATCAAGCTAAAACCAAAGTAATAACTTATAGCCGGATCAGCAACGTCATTGAATACGACTATGTCTTGGTTGGGAACCGGCTGGAGAGATGCAGTCGCATGAAGGATCTTGGTGTCACAATTGATTCCTCCTTTGAGTTTGGACACCACATCGGTGACATATGTGCCAGGGCCTGTCGCACCCTTGGCCTGGTTATTCGGACGGTAAATCATGGGCTGGATTCCGTAGCAGCTACCATCTTATACAAGTCCCTTGTCCGTCAGCTACTTGAGTATGCTTCGGTTGTATGGTCCCCATACCAACTTGGCCTCACAGATCAGCTAGAGTCAGTCCAAAGACGATTCATCAGGTTCCTGGGACGCCGAGAGGGGTTCAACTACTTAGAAGTCCCCATTGATGTCATCTCAGAATCCTACGGGCTGCAGCCATTATCATGTAGAAGACGAGTAGCAGATGTGTCCTTCCTCTACAAGCTCCTCAACAGCAAGGTAGTTTGTCCTTACCTCCTGGAGAAGATGAATTTCAGAGTGCCCACCACAGGACTAGGGAACAGCGTTTATTTGAGCTGGAGCATGCAGGTAGAAGTTACCTCCAGAACAGCCCTATCCCAAGGCTCATGCGTTCCGGCAACTGCGTCTCGGCTTCAGTGGACCTCTTTCATGACAGCCTAGCAGCCATCAGGCGTTCTGCGGCCGCATACTGGTCCCTTGCCAATGAAACTTAGTATCTCCCGTTGTTATGTTATTCGTAATTTGCTATCTTTTTCGTTTTCTGTTAATTTAATCATGTTTGAGTTATGTTATCTGTAATATTTTATAAGAACAAGATAAAATCTAGTGTATTCACTTTATTCTCCATTTCAATCACAACACAATTATTATTGTTATTTACAAAATTAACAATCAGAACAAAACAAAAGTCTTTAACATCTGGAATGCAACCAACATTATAAAATCAAATGCTGCTTCTTGTACAATTAATATAAACATATATTACACTCGCCAACACTTAAAATTTGCATGGCTCATAATACTTTAAAACTTTAAAATTTCTTCTGACTCTTTGGCTTCTCAAACTTTATAGATCCAATTTCTCCGGCTTGTGCACAGTCCTCTGTGATCTCCTCAAAACTGTAGATGGACTGTATTGTACACCCCGTGGTTTCCCAACATCAGACTTCAATCTAGGCAAATAAGGTGAAGCATCATGTCTTGATATTGATGGTGATGTAGACTCCTGAAGAATAGGCAAATCTCTATTGGATTCTTGTTGATGTGCCTCAATAGTCCTTCCAACTTCCTCTTTCCGCACAATGATTTCGTCCTCCTCTACCTCAGTTGGCCTAAGATGGTCTGCATGGCAAACTCTTGTTTTGCCAAGAACACTAACCAAATAAGTAACTGGACTTTTACACTGTAATATACGACCTGGAACCCAACTAACTTTCTCCTGTCTGACTGTTTTAACCAACACCTTCTGATTTTCATTAAAAAATCTACACACACCTCTATGCCTATCTGAGGCTCGTTTCTGCATTTTCTGCTTCTTCCTTGACTCGTCTAGTAGATTAGGTTTTAACATAGTCAATTTTGTTCGAGGTTTCCAACGTAAGAACAGTTCAGCCGGGCTCACACCGGTTACTGACGATGGAGTATTACGATATGCGAAAAGAAAGTTATCCAATTTATACTGCAGTGATGTCTGCTGAGATGATTTTTCACCCAAAACTTGCCTTAACAAACTTTTCTTAACTTCTTGAACAGAACGCTTGGCTGCTCCATTGGAGGCAGGGTGATATGGTGGAGAAAATGTTAGTTTTACACCATTTTTTCTAAGAAACTCCCTGAATTCTAGACTGGTAAAAGACGTGCCGTTGTCACACACCAACTCCTCAGGTAAACCATAAGCAGAAAATAGTGTACGAAGTTTCTCAATGGTCTTCCCCGTGGAAATAGAACCCATTAAAAATACTTCCATCCACTTTGAAAAACTATCCACTACAATCAACATTTGCTGTCTGGTGGTTGGATCTTCAGCAAAATCGATATGAATTCGGCGCCATCTCTCTGAAGTTAACGGCCATTGCTGCAATGGAACTTTTGAAGCAGCATTTCTTGTACTTTGACAAATCAAACAAGATGACACAGCATCCTCAATTACTTTTTCGATCCCAGGCCACCACACGTGGCTGCGTGCCAACAATTTCATTCGAGTAATTCCAGGATGTTGTTCATGCAATATCTGGATGACTTTACCTTGCAATTTCTTAGGTATGACTACTCTACTGCCCCATAAAATGCAATTTTTATCCACTGACAATTCATCTTTCCTTCTCTGAAATGGAATTAACATTGGGTCTACAATTTCACGCCACCCATACAACACAAAATCCCGAACTTTAGACAACAGTGGGTCTTTATCAGTCAATTGTCCTATCTCTAAAGAAGTGATTGGAGAATCGTCACTCCCCGAATTGAAGAAGTTCATTTCTCTTACACAAGATTCCACATGAGATATATAATTTTCATCCAACTCCAAAGTTTCATTCTCGGGTAGTGGTAAGCGTGACAACGCATCAGCAAGAGGCAAACTGGAACCCTTCCGATATTTTACCTCAAAATTGTAGGCAGACAAAATCAGGGCCCATCGTTGTAGGCGAGCAGCAGCTAAACTAGGCACCCCTCGTTTCGATCCAAAAATAGTTGCTAGTGGCTGATGATCACTTTGTAAAATACAATTGGTACGCCCATAAATGTATTTATGGAATTTCTTCACTCCAAAGATCAGTGCCAACGCCTCCTTGTGGAGCTGTGAATAGTTCTTCTTACTGGCACTCAGTGTTTTTGATGCAAACGCTATAGGTCTTTCTTCTCCGTTTATGTTATGGGACAAAATGGCAGAAACTCCTTTAGGACTAGCATCACAAGTGAGCACTAAAGGTTTCAAGACATCATAGTGTACTAAAACATCAGAACACAGAACCCAAGATTTACTTTCTTTGAATGTTTGAGAACATTGCTCGGTCCATTTCCATGGAACATCTTTCTTTAACAGTTCATAAAAACAATGAATTTTAGCAGACAAGTTTTGAATAAATTTTCCATAATAGTTTATTAAACCAACATAAGCCCTTAGCTCATCTTTACTAGTAGGTTCGGGAGCTTTTTGAATAGCTTCAACAATACCTTGTTGTGGACTGACTCCTGATGCTGAAATGATGTAGCCTAAATATTCCACTTCAGGCTGTAAGAACTTGCATTTACTCCCATTAACTTGTACTCCAAATTCCATAAGACGCTGTAACAATTTCTCCAATCTATAAAAGGCTTCCTCTCTTGTTGAGCCGCCAACCAAAACATCATCTAAATAGGCTACAGTACCTGGTAATCCGTTTATAATTTGATCAATCACAGCTTGAAATATAGCTGGAGCTGAAGAAAGTCCAAATGGCAGACGTCTTAGTCGAAATAGTCCCTTGTGAGTTGTTAACGTCAATAGAGGTTGTGAATCCTCCGCAACAGCTAATTGTTGATAAGCATTAGTGAGATCCACAACTGAAAAATATGTACAACCAGACAGAGAAGCAAATATATCCTCAGGTTGAGGTAATGGATAATGTTCCGTCTGTAACACCGGATTCAATATTACTTTGAAGTCTGCGCACAATCGGACACCATTAGTCTTGGGCACTGTAACTAACGGAGTAGCCCATTCTGAACTAGAAACTCTGTACGCTATACCATCCTCAACCCACCGATCTAATTCTTGTTCTACTTTTTCCCTTAACGAGTAAGGCACAGGCCTAAATTTGCAAATTTAGGAACAGCATTGTCCTTGAGAGTGACTTGAGCCTTAACACCTTTTATTTCTCCTGGCCCCCCTTGAAACACTGCATTGTATTTTTTCTTTAACGCCTCTACTTCAACCTCAAGTTTGCCATTAGGCAACACAACTTCACAATTAGATTGCTTCAATTCACATGTGGTAACATTCACTGTAGACTTAGATTTAGTACCAGTAGTATCATACGATCTTGAAAATACAGCATGCCAATCCAACTCTAATTTTGCTAACCAGTTCCTTCCAAGCAAAATAGGCTGGTCTTTACGACAAACCTCAACAATCAATAGTGGTAACACTAGGTTCTGGTTTTTATATAAAACTCTAACCTCAGCTTGACCTAGAACAGGCACGTCACCACCTGTGTAAGTTCGTAATTTCATAGAAACAGGCTTTAATTCAATATGAGAAAAATGTTCATTAAAAACGTCTGAAGGACAAATTGATACAGCTGACCCGCTGTCAATTTCCATCTCCACCAGAACCTTCTCTACAGTTAGCCTTACCTTGTAAGCTGCCATACCTGTGTTTAATCCAAAGTTGTACAAACACACATTATTTGAAACTTCATTGCAGCTTGAGCTAAGCTCATTGACATCATCTTCGGAGATTTGATGGACTCTATTAGCACCTGACTTGTCCTTCCTTCCAAATTTTGCAACTTTACTTTGGTTTCGGCAAGCTTTTAGTAGATGCCCAACCATGTTGCACCCATTGCACTTATAATTTGCATATGGACATTCATTGGCCCTATGTTCAACTGAACAACATCTGTAACACTTAAATTTAGCATTAATATTAGTCATACCAGCACCAATAGCTGAATTGAAATGACTACCAGTCTGCCTATTTTGATTCACATGTGAAGAATTGGGCTTGGAATTTAAATGACAAATTTCCTGTTTTGGATTGAACAAACTTGTCTGTTTTTCAGCCTGCTCTAATCTGAGTGCTAAACTATAAGCTTCATCAAATTCTTGATCCTCAGACAATAATTTTTGCCTTATGACCTCATTACTTATTCCTGAAATAAGCTTGTCTCTAAGAGCCTATTTTAAGAATGTGCCAAATTTACATGAACTAGCTAAATGTTTAATCGCTACAACAAACTCTGAAATACTCTCACTAGGTTTTTGCACACGAGAATAAAAATTGTATCTCTCAGCTACCACCAATTTCTTTGGAGAAAAATAGTTCTCAAGCACTTTAACTAACTCTTCATAACTTTTGCTATCTACAGCTGCAGGTGAAACTAAATCAGACAAAATTGTTAAAACTTTTGGGCCTACAACAGTTATTAAAACAGAAACTTTAGTATCGTCATCAATCTCATTAGCTTTGAAATAATGCTTAAGCCTCATTGCATATGATTCAATGGACTCATCTTGTGGGTTAAATTCACCAATCTTACCTATTCCTAACATCTTAGTCTTTAAGTTTACCTCCCTTTTTTTTTTTTGAAGTTTAGATTTATCTTCTTCAGAATCTGGTATAAAAAAAAAACTTTACTTTTACTAGACTTACTATCACTCGGAACGAGGTCCGTTTAATTTGACTGCACCATTGTAATATTTTATAAGAACAAGATAAAATCTAGTGTATTCACTTTATTCTCCATTTCAATCACAACACAATTATTATTGTTATTTACAAAATTAACAATCAGAACAAAACAAAAGTCTTTAACATCTGGAATGCAACCAACATTATAAAATCAAATGCTGCTTCTTGTACAATTAATATAAACATATATTACATTATCGTTAATATATTAATTATCGTGTTAATACTGTTTTGTTGGATAAAATATTTACTATTGTTATTGCTTTTTCATATTCTATTTCGACTTCATTGTTATATTATAGCTTTCCTAGCCAAAGATTTACCTTGCTTTTGCTGATCAATTGTTAACTGTATTGCCATTGCCAGTCCAAATTCTTACCTTTGTATTGCTTTTTCACAATCATTTTGTACTTCATTGTTAATTATTGCTTTCCTAGTCATGATTATATTTCTTGTTACCAATGTTGCTCTGATCCTGCCATAGATTTAAGTTTGTTGTTAAGTTTTCTGTTAATATGCATGTTGTACCAGTACCACATAGGCTTCTTGTACCCTCATTGTAAATTGGTGATATAGGCCTATGCCGTTGGAATAAATAAATAAATAAATAAATAATGCAGTATCTGAGTAAATGTAGGACGTAAACTTAAGTGCAGCCATGTGTAAAGTCTATATTAATTAGTAACCCGTATAGATTCATATCCAATAGATAGTTCTCATTTAGTCATTTATATCATTTGGAGATTAAGTTAGGCTAAGAAGAACTAACTTATTACTAACCGGTTTAACCGATGGATTTTTAGGACAGAGACATCATGTATCATGAATGTATGCAGCCACAATACCTTAATCAATTTTGTCTATGGCCTGTCTGGTCCCTGAGTGATAAAGGTAAAACCCCCCAAGATGACCAAACAAATAAGCCTTAACCAACTTGCCTATTGGCCCAAACTTAAATGACAAGTAGGCCTAGCCAACATAATTTACTAAACAATCACTTATCAAAGATAGCTTTGTTCAGTTTCAAAACATCAATAATTCTCAAAAACTCCTATTCCTGTTGTAAAAAGGATAATTAATTGGGACTAATAATTTTAAGAAGTTTGCGCTTGCAATAGTTGTCTTATTGTGTTTTTTAGGTGTGCTCGAGCGTTGATGAACCCTCAAGAGAAAGGCAAAGTGAAACATTTCAGTAGATCCAAGGGACATGGATTCATCGCTCCTAACAACGGAGGGGATGAAGTTTTTGTACACATTTCAGAGTAAGTTTTGTTCTTGAGTCCTTGGTCTAAGCCCTAATCACCCAGTCAGTTATAAAATATGATTTATCCACAATATTACTTGAATAATTGAATACTTGATTCCTTCATCCAATCCTTGACCAACAAAAGTTGGATGGATTGCGTCAAAAAAAAGATTAAACTTATAAAACACTATAAACATATATATACAATTTAAACTGAACTGACGGATGTGACCCGGATTTTTGGAAAGTCGAGTGGATAGTCAATCAGTTCCTTGATCGAGTACAGGGGCCTACTGACCAGGCTCTGGTGAAGTGCAGACTTGAACTGTTTTGGTTCTAGGGTCCGGATGGTTGTCAGTAGCGTATTGAATAATTTTATCGCTAGAGATGGATATGAATTAAGCGTGTGGCTAAGTCGACAACGGGGTGCATCCAGGTCATAAGCTCTGCGGGTCCCATAGTTGTGCTGCACATGCAGCATTTCTGGTTGAGAAGTTGTTTATATTTTCTCTCAGAAGGACTAGGGTGTTTAGCGCATACTGGCTGAAAACTGATAGAATGCCAAGTTCTTTAAAAAGAGATCTACAGTGGTCGGTAGGGCCAGAGGACGTTATTAGTCTTAGCGCCTTCTTCTGCAGCAACAGCACACTCTGGGTCGCGTGGCAATGGCCCCATACCACCAGTCCATAATTTATATTTATGTGGCTATGGAATAATGCATGGTACATTATGACTAGGTAGGGATGTGTGATCTCATGCTTAAGTTTCCTGATCAGATATAATATTCTGCTTAGCCTGACGCATACTTTCTCCACATGGTGGTTACAGTTGAGTTTGGAATCGATCCAGAATCCTAGCAGTTTGACCGCCATACTTCGATGCCCTGTTTGAGGGTACACGTGATGGATTGTGTTTTATCGTCATTGATTTTAAGGCGATTCAAAACGAACCATTCTTTGGCCTCATCCAGCAGAAATGCTGCCTCGGTTCTCAGGTCGTTCAGGTTGCCGTGCCTGGTCAGTAGTGTTGTGTCGTCTGCAAAGATCAGCGTTCGCCTGTTTAGGGACAGATCATTAATCATTATGACGAACAGGACAGGGGGCAGAATCGATCCTTGGGGCACGCCGTGGTGTATTTTGCCTGATACTGGAGGAGGCTCCCTGCAGCGAAACAATTTGTTTCCTGTTTTCTAAGTAGCTGACTATTGATTTGTGGACTGCTCCAGTGACGCCATATCTGCCAAGCTTGGCAAGAAGGATATCATGAGAGACCACGTCGAATGCCTTGCTAAGATCACAAAGACTGAGATGGACGGAGTCATTAGATTCAAAGGCATCAGAGATGTTCTTGACTAGGCTAAGGAGTGCAGAGGTTGTGGATCTTCCGGCCCTAAACCCATCTGAGAATCGTTAAACAGGTTGTTGTTCTCGAAATAGGCCACCAGTTGCTGTTTCATTACTGACTCCAGAACCATAGAGAAAACAGGAAGAATTGATATCGGCCGAAAGTTAGCGGGCTGTGCCGGGTTACCCTTCTTGTAAATCGGAATGGTTTTAGCTAACTTCAGGTTTTTGGGAAAAACACCTTTAGCCAAACAGCTGTTGACTAAATAAGCAAGAGGGGCAGCAATCGATTTGAATACGGATTTAAGGATATGACTCGAAACTCCATTTATATCCTGACTAAAAGAATCTTTAAAGTTGTGTACTATTTTAATTAGATCTTTCTCACTCACCTTTTTCCAATTTCTAAGGGTGACAGTTGGGGTTAGGTCCGAGAGGTAGTCAACTGAGTTAGGCTGTAACAGAGGTAGGTCAGAGATTATATTATCAGCTATACCAGAAAAGTAGTCATTGAAGTCGTTTGGAGATGATGGTACATGAGTGGATGGTCTGTGTTGGTTGATGATTCCCCAAGCGGCTTTACATGAATTTGGAGCATTCAAGATGATCTGTGCATTGGACAATTTCTTAGCTAACCTAACTTCAGGCCTCCAAGTCGTCCTACTTTTCCTACTTTTCCTACTTTTCCTACTTTTTAGTAGGAAAGTAGGAAAAGTCCTACTTTTTACACATTTGTCCTACTTTCCTACTTTTTTATAAAAATTATGTCGATTTTGCGATATTTTATTACACTTATTATTAATGTTTACTTATCAATATTTCCCAATGAGAAGTTTTTCCCTAAAAAATATGACTGACTGAGATATATTTTTTATAAAACAATCTGTTAAATGATTTTAAATTTTAATTTATAAGTTCCAGTACTGGTAGTATCTGTATGGTTAATCTTATCAACATTGTTATTGGGTGAAAACATTTTTTTTCAAAGACATGGCAATACTATTGTGTTAGAAAATAAAAATTGTGATTATTATCAGTGCTTACTATTCTGACGTGTCTTTTAGATTCCCCAATGAAGTAAACTGAGGGGAAATCAATGCTCCTGGGGAGCCCTGGGATACTAGTTCAAAAGTAGTTAACTTAGCACTTATCGGTCCAGTGTTTCCCTGATTAGCCTAAACATGATTTTTGACATAACTGTATTCAAAATAAATTAAGGCTTAAGTTCAAGTTTAAATGTCCAAAGTCTCACTGGCTCAAATAGTTTTTACTCATTACAATTCAAACATTCCTACTACTTTTAAGATAGCTCTAATCTAACTAATTCAAAATACTTTTGGAACATATTTTTAGAATTTGATATTATATATAGTTCCGTACTTTATAGGCCTACTTAAATAACTATTCATGCTTCTGTTTTCCACCCCAAAAAATTCATTTTACTTTTATATTAATTTTAGTTCTGAAATATTAAATTATATAAAAAAAAGAACAAATTTCTTATTTACAGCACCATTTTAAACACAAATTAGGGCTGGTTGGTAACGTTAGGGAAACATATTTATTTTTATCCTTTATTTAATGCTGCTTGTCCTAAATATTTTTTCGTGATGACTGTAGATAATGACACCTTAACATTTTAATTTCTCTTGTGCGTTACTTCTGAATATTTGGTGTACAATCTCAGCTAAAACTTTATCCGGCCTTTTAGTTGAAGATGTTTTAAATAAAAATAATTAATTATTGATATTAATTTTAAAATTTATATTGCCTATAGAATTATTTTAGTTATGTTTCCAAATTGTCTGGACATATTTTGTGGACTTCTTTCTTGGGCTAAAGCCGGGTTTTCCTAGGCGCGGAGAGCGGAGAGAGGAACGCGGAGAGCGGACTCCACTTGTCTTAGGTAATTTAATGTTTCTGTTTTCCCAGAAGCGGAGCGGAACACCATGTTAATTTCTTTTCCGCTCTCCGCGTTCCTCTCTCCGCTCTCCGCTTCCGCGCCTAGGAAAACCCAGCTTAAGATAAACATAAAATTCCATATAAGTATGGGTCTAAAATGCCTAGATTTTAATTTGTCGGTCTGTTTGTGATTTTTAAGAATTATTTTATATCTTGGGCATTTTTCAAGATAGAACTTTTAAAATGGATATAAATGTGCATTTTAGAAGGTGATAAGAGCTTGCAAAGTTTCGATCCAATATCTCAAGCCGTTTCAATATGGCAGCCATTTAAAATATTTAATGCCAAATTTAATTTGAAACCGTAAATATTTAGAATATAGTTTCCTGGATCAAAAAGATAGAGAATTCAAATACAAATCAAATGAGACCTTGTTTTTTTAAAATCTGATGACAAACAACCAAATCAGTTTTTTCTTAATTTGTTTACGCAATTTAATAGGATTACCCATACTGCTCTGAAAAGTAACAAATAAGAATACAGTATGGTAGTGCTATTAATTTGCGTATGCGAATGTTGAAAAAAAACTTATTTATGGTTGTTTGTCATCCGATTTTACAAACAAGGTCTCATTTGATTTGGATTTGAATTCTCTATCTTTTTGATCCTGGAAACCATTTTCTAAATATTTACGGTTTTCATGAAATTTGGCATTAAAGATTTTAAATGGCTGCCATATTGAAACGGCTTGAGATATTGGATCGAAACTTTGCAAGCTCTTTTCACCTTCTAAAATACACATTTATAACCATTTTAAAAGTTCTATCTTGAAAAATGCCCAAGATATAAAATAATTTTTAAATGTCACAAACAGACCGACCAACAAAAATTTAGGCATTTTAGACCCATGCATACTTATATGGAATTTTATGTTTGTCTTAGCTCCAGAAACAAGTCCACAAAATATGTCCAGACAATTTGGAAACACCCTGTATATTTATATACACTATTCTATTTGATAAACTATTGTGTATGCTAGTATTATTTGGTTTTTAATATATATTGTATCAGCAAAAAAGTTCGATTTGTATGTAAAATTAAGTCCTACTTTTCAGTAAAAAGTCCTACTTTTCAGTAAAAAGTCCTACTTTTTGCTGAAAAAGTCCTACTTTTCCTACTTTTTTGAGGTAAAAAACCACTTGGGGGCCTGTAACTTTGGAACTGTAGTCTTTTTTTATTTTAGTATAGAGTGAGAGGTATTTGATTTTCAGAGCAGGGTCAAGGGTCAGTTTGTAGTGATCATGGACTAAAATCATCAGTGAACGCAGTTTGCTTAATTCTGGGGTATACCAATTGTTAGGATTGTTACTTACTTTGGTGGATTTAGATTTTGTAGCTTGCGGTTTTTTCTTAATTTCTCTAGCTGGAAAGACCAAGTCAAATTGTTCTTGGAAAAGACCAGAAAACATCCCAAATGCATCTGAAGCGTCAGATATTGTGTAGATACTCTCCCAATTTATATTCTCTAGCATACAACATAGGGTCGGTACATTATTTAAATCTAGTTTCCTTTTTACTATCTCGTATGAGTCTAGCCAGTGGGGTTCTTTGCTTACCTTGGTCAGTCCCAATGTAAGGACCACAGCTCCATTGTGGTCACCGACATGGGACGGAACAACCTCCGCTTTCAAGTCCCAGAAGTCAAAATTGGTAGCGGCTGTGTCCAGACACGCGTCGCCTCTGGTTGGCTCTCTTGTGGCAATATAGAGCCCAAAGTTTTGAAAAAGATTCACAAAAGAAGCCTCATCAGGAGAAGGTCTTTCCAAGTGTACATTAAAGTCTCCACACACAATTAGTTTACTAGATTTATATTTCGATAGGTATGTTAGGCACAAGTCCATTTGGTTTAAAAAACTATCCAAATCGCTATCAGGAGATCGGTAAACAGTCATTAATATTGTGTTAATATCAGTTATTTCCACTGCAGTGACTTCAAAGAGCATTTCAATACAAAATTTATCAAGAGATATCTTATTACATTTGAAAGAGTTTGCAGCAAAAATGGCTGCCCCACCATTTCTATGTATGCTACGTGCAAAAATATTAACAAGGTGAAGGCCACACAAGGTATTGTAAAATTCAGACTCATCAGGTTGAAGCCAGTGATCCACTACACATAGAAAGTCACAATTCACTTGTCCAATGAAGTCTGTTAAGAGTTCTATTTTATTCCTCATACACTGCACATTTAACACAGCTACCTTCACACCCAAAGTATCTTGGTTTAGCTGTGTGTTAGGCCTGTGGTCACTGTCTGCATAGGTTAGGCCTTTAGGGTCCTGTATACAGTTGCTGTATACTGCCTAAAAAAGACCTCTGATTTTGGTTTTGATTCCGAAAACGGCCGGAGGTTAGGAAATGCCTAACTTAGACACTACTAGGCCAGAAAGTTGGGTCCAGAATCAGATTTTCTGTTTCACTAGAAACACTTACTTTAAAAGACTTGTAGGTCGAAAAACGAGTTTTAATTTCCACGCACTCCTTGTCTGCTATGCCTTTAGAGTTCAGGAAGGACAGAACCTTGTCACACGTTGTGTCAGGCGAAACTCTTGAAACAAAAAAGTGTGTGCGTTTAGAGGCTGATTTCAGTTTATTTTTAATTTCACTTGTACCGATTATAATGTTTTGTTTCCACTGGTTGTTGGTTTGACTCAATACGTTAGTCTTCTTAGATGTCTGCGATTTTTGAATAGCATCTGAGTATAATAGTTGTTTTGGTTTTGGTCGCACTGGAACAGTTATCAAACTCAAACTGCTGGTTGCAGAAAAGTTAGGACCGCCATTACAGATATTTTCACATTCAGCAGAAGCAGAGGTGTCGCTTTTGCTTTGTCTTCGTTCCGACTGTTCCGAGTTTGTTTCATTCCGCTGTTCCTCCTTGCTGGATTGAGGGTTTAGAGATGTTACGGCCAAATTGATGTTGTCGATGTTAGGATCCTCCAATGGGGACAGGTGTTTCATATCGGCTTTGTTATTGGTTGTTTCTAATGTCAAATTTTCGGTTAAACTATTTTCAAATAGTATGTCAGCTTTGTCAATTTTGGATAATATTTTGTTTACGACAACTTTGGTTTTTAAGCCTTGATTCACCAAGATAAATATTAATTTTCTTTTCAAGAGCATTTATTGAATAGTTCACGTTCTCTTTCAGGTGAGAAAGCTCACCTTTAAGTTCACTTTAAGTCTTTTTCACAGCCAGATGAGACTTGAGCTTCATGTTGCAGTCGGCACAAAACCACTTGATAATACTTCAATTTTGCGAAGATCATTAAAATTTTTAGCTGAGAGGTTCACACATTTGGCATGGTGCCAGCATCCGCAATAGCCGTCGCACTGCAGGGTTTTTTCCTTGTCCAAAAAACGAATATTACACACCGGGCAAATTAGCACGTCAGTCACATCCGCCATTACCACTGCCATCCGCTCCATGGTATAGTTCAATAAATCATGATATAGTTCAATCAATGAAAGCAAATTTTGATTTTTACCAAAAACCAAACAAAAACTGCTTATTCCTGTCCTATTTCAATGACTTGTTGACAAGTTCAGTCTGAAATTTCACTTACTTGATCAACCTATTTCTGAGACACACAAGAATTCCTTAGAAAATGTCCTTTAATTAATCATTGTGTTTGCAATCTCTGATGTTTGCAGCCCCTGTCTGTATTTAACAGATAGCCTACACACCAAGCTTTTGGGGTCTGACTTAGGGGAGGTACGAATGAGGCATTTAGTTCAAAATTCCTCCGTGAACAGCACTGTAGTAGAGAGCACTTTGGCAATGAAGGTTTACTAATCGCAAAAATAGTTCTGTTCATAAAATAAAATTATAAATGCCTCAAATTCAATTTTACTATTTTTAATTATAAAATTAAACTATCATAACCTAACCGAACTAACCAAACTTGCTGATAAAGAAATAATATAACAAAAGATTAGTAATCGGAAAAATAATTCTGTTTAAATAAAACTAGAAATTGCTCAATTAAAATTTTGTAATGACTTAATAATAAAATTAAACTGTAATAACCAAACCAAAACAACCAAACTTGCTGATAATAAAAAAAATCTTGGACAAAAAGTTAATGCTACTAGCGGGATTCGAACCCGGGACCTACAGTATACCAGCCCGGCACGCTAACCATTAGACCACCGAGGCCGATGGCTACCGAATGTTTTGTTACGGTAATGGCGTTCCCTCAGCTAATAAGAAGCCCTCAGCTGTCATCGTAGCCTCTTCTATTTTATTTTATTTTTATTTTATTTTATTTTATTTTGCATGCTACAAAACAGAATATAAATCCCATTTACATTGCAGCACTATTCTAGTTTGTACAAAAATTGAGAACATGCTATGAGTTCATAAAATTGAATACAGTAAATAATAGACTAAGAATAATAAATATTAATTATTAAATAACAACAACAATAAATAATAGTAGCAATAAGTAACAATAAATAAGAGTGACAAGAATAACGCAAATAAATAAGATAAATAAATAAGATAAGAAACAAAACATGAGACACAAGATAACTGATAACTGATGAAGGTGAGAGAAATAAATAACATTAGCCATTATGAGAGATTAAAGATTTTTTATAAGAGGCTAGGCTCGAGTTAAAAATATCAACGTTGTTTGATATTAAATTATATAGTCTCATCATCGTGTTGATAGGTGATTGAGCCCCTAGGCAAGTCCGTGAGAAGGATGGACTGAACAACGCGCGGGCTCTGGACGAGGGTCGGCGTACAAGGAATGCTAAACGAGATAAGAGCTCGCTGTCATCAACCTTATCATTGAGTAGTTTGTGTAGAAAGATAAGCATCCCCATATCACAACGTTGCTTTAGACTGACCATTTCAAACAAGTTTAAAAGAGTATGGTAAGATACATCAAATGTGAAGTATCCAAACTTCTTGAAGAATAAATATCTAAGGAATTTGATTTGTATTTGCTCAATCATGTTGACAAGATAGGTTTGATGAGGATACCACACAGTTAATCCAAACTCAAGTTTAGGCCGTACCAGGGTGCAATATAAAAGTTTGAGACTGTAAATGTTGGTTATAAAACTTCCTGATCTGAATATGAAGCCAAGAATTCGATACGCTGATCTACAAGACTCAATTACATGATTAGAAAAACACCACTTGCTATCAATTGTAACACCAAGATCTGTGACACTACTTCGACTATTTAATAAATTACCATTCATGGAATATTGGAAGTTAACAGCGTTGTGAGTGCGTCTGGTGTAACTGACAACAAAACATTTATCTGAATGGAATTTTAAACCCACATCACTCCAAGCCACTAGTCTATCCAGGTCTTGTTGCAATAGAAGACAATCACTAACGTCGTTTATCTCTCTAAAGATCTTCAGATCATCAGCATAAAGAAGGACTTTACTATTCAACACACTGTTAACGATGTCATTAATGAAGATTATGAACAATAAAGGACCAAGGTTCGAACCCTGGGGAACCCCTGAAGATACAACAAATTCAGAAGATGAACTTCCCTGAAAAAAAACAAACTGTTTTCTGTTATGTAAGTAGGTCGAAAAAAAACGCAAACCATTGCAGGTGATACCAAGATAATTCAGTTTTGACAATAGTGATAGATGGTCGACTTTGTCAAACGCTTTTTCAAAATCAGTATAAATGACATCAACCTGACCTCCTTTGTCCAAAGAGGAAATACAAAAATCAGAAAAATTCATCAGATTAAATATACCTCCCCTGAGTAAATACCAGGCTTTTGACACGTGCACTTGACTGCACTTTTGATTTTTTTTTACTGTGGCTAGATGACACATATACCATACATACATAGTTTGTCAACTCCTCACCTCTATAGGCCTACCTCTTAAACATATCTTTGATAGTTTTATACTAATACACAGTATTCGTTTCCTGATTTGGTTATATTTTTGTTTGATGTTGTTTACTAGTAGGCCCCTACCTAGGCTATTATTAAATTATTTTTTATTATTTCTAGTACTACAGTATACAAATGGATATTAGATTGCTGCGGTAATGTTTCTTAGTTCTTTTTGGCATGTTTTAAACATTTCTGAAGACTGATAAGGTACCCGTCATGATTTTTTAATCATAAAAACGATCTTTGACGATTAGCGCATCAGAAGGTTTTAGCATAATGTTAGTCTTTATTGCAACTTGAGCTTAAATTCTTTGATAAACATTTTGATGTTGCGCCAAAATACAAAGCTATTGTAGCCTACCTCTTTACCTTAAATATTTTCTGAGTTTTAGGTGGTGTTTTTACTTTGTTAGTGGATTCACAAATCTAAATCCAAGACTTGGTCTACATATCGAGGCAGTTAATCAAATGGTGTTTAATATGTTCTGTGTTATCCAATGTCACAGAGTCTGGTTAGGTAGTGATTGGAGACTACTGACTGTAATTGCTTTAAAATTGGTATAACAGTTGAATTTTGCAGCATCGAGGGCGAGTACATCCCGTTGCCTGGAGATGAAGTGGAGTATCGCTTGTGTCCGATCCCTCCCAAGTTTGAGAAGAATCAAGCAGTTCACGTTCAGATTATCAACTTGACTCCAGAGGTCCATCAGCGATGGGACTCGCCCATGATCCACTAGGTAAGTTAAGACATTGACTATTGGATGATACTGAAGTAGACATTGAATTACCATACAATTGAGACCATAGACAGATTTGATGCGATCCCAGAGACAATGATACTGTCGACTGTGACTGCAGACGATTTTCTTGATTTTACTATGATCGCAGTAGATGTTAACAAATTTGTTGAGACTGCAGAAATTGTTTGCGATTTTGCTGTGACCTCAGAAGATTTTTACCTTCTCTGTGACGATTCTAAGCGCTTTTTTTTTTCGAAATCGCAAAGTGTGCTAAGATGATCAACTCGTTTTTGAGACTATGATAATGGTTGCAATGGCAGAAGATGTTGTCTGATTTTGCAGTGACCTCAAAACATGACCTGAAAATGACCTGCAGTGATTTTTACGATTTTGCTCGATGATGACATTGGTGCAGCATTTGTGAAAGATTATGGCAATGTTGCTGCAATCACAGAAGACAATGCTGCTGCAACATTTTAGTATTTTGAAAGTTTATTGTTCATAGATACATATTACTACTGTCGCCCACATTCGTCATAGCCATATTCTCTACCATATGGGTTTACATTGCATGAATTTTGCCGACATTCAAGTGTTGCTGTTCGAACTTGCCACTCTTTGTGGAGAAATCACTTGCTTTATTGACATTCGCAACATCATCACTTGAGAAAATTTCAGGCAACATCGTTAACTTTCATGGTGACAAATTTAGCCTTGATGGCCCTCGCAAAATTACAGCTAGAATTGTTAACATTTTGGTCCTTGTTGCTAACATCACCAATAGCACAGCAATTCAACTTTTGTCAGAGTGAAACTTGATATAATTTCTAGTCAGAAAAAATCCCGTTGCAAAATTAAATTGAATTGTGTTCTGGTTCTGACATAGACTGGCTGAGTTAAGTGAAATGTATATAAAACAGATAAATACTATGCTATCATTGAATTGGTGCACATTATTACCATTAGGATATACAAGTATTAACCTGTCCTATTTTTTTTTCAGAAAAGTCAAGTTCCTTTTTTCAAGTGCCGTAAACCTCACCACGGTGTAGCTTCTACAATGGCTGGGAGTTGTTGTCTTAGGTTAAGTTAGGTTACGGGAATGAGTTAGTTTTTAGTGAAATGAAACCACCGATAGGGGTCAATTAACCTACACTGGGCTCAACAGATTTTGTGCAGAGGTTCCCAAATTTTTTAAGACCATGGTTTCCGACAGAGGTTTGTAAAGGTTACCCTTAGGTTACTCCAAGTCTAATTCTAAATCTAGTCACGTGTTTAATTGTCTATGATACCTCTTTAGTAAAAAAAACTTTTAACACAAATATCCTAACTAAAACCAAAACCTACAAATAGTGGCGTTGTTGCTCAAACCCAGTATAACAAATAAATTGGCTGTAAGTCTTAAGGAGTAAAAAGATTGATTGTCAAAAAATACATCTTATAATATAGCACCATTTTAGTGGTAAAGAAACAAAACAAAAAGAAAGAAAATAAGTTTTGCAATCAATTATAGAAAAGCTTTGATATTTTCTATAGTGAATATTTCTCCCATTTTCGTCTCTTGAAGAGGATTGAGATATGTACTGAAAACTATTCCATGTGCTTGATGATACGTTCTGGGAACCTCTAGATAGTATAAAGTGACAATAACACCAACAGTATGTTAGAACCAGTAGGATGCCCAGAATATGTTTAAAACGTCAGAACTAGAGCACCAGCTATTATATTTTGCTACTCAGAATTACTATCCTGCCATTATCTGTCTTACGGGACCAGATTTAAGTCGGAGACGAATTGGATGTTTCCAAATGAGGCATCTATCTTTTTTCATTTATGTTTATTAAGCTTGTATTTGTTGGCACAATAATTTTGTTGATATATGTATCCAGGGGAATATTGCTATTACATAATTATTTAACTTAATATATCTTAAGTTTATACAATATACATATATTTTGCTATCTATTTTTGTCCGTGGCTTTTGCCCTCGATATTTAATTGTTTAATTGTGTAACCTACTGTGTGATTTGCCGTTACTGACTGGAAATGTATCTTTGTACAAAAGTCATGGTAGGTTAGTGTCGGTTGTGTATATATGCTAGTAAACAAGTCAACAACGAACATGAGAAAATTATGGTTAATGTTATTTAGATGAAATGCTATTCACCACTCCTGTTAGTTAATTCTCCAAGTTTTTAGTTGACCTGTTTGATATTGTAAAATTCACAGACTGTGACATCTTGTATTATTCTCATTCACCAAAATGTGCTGAAACAGGTTTACAAATCTTTTACCTAACGCTCCTTTCACAATATACAGTTTTCTCCCTCGAGATAAATGTATTTGCAATGAACCGTTGTAAACAGCTTATGGCCGAGTTTATTTTTTTGAAAATACTGGTTTGGATTTTTAGTTTGATTAATACTTCAACGTCTGTATTAAACATTGCTAACGATATCAAAATATCATGAATGACAACAACATTTTTACACTAATTTTCAAATTATGATCCACCTAAACAGTGTCCAATTGACAATGGCTAGCCGGCTCCCAGCTGTCAAATGTAAAGGCTTGCATGTCAACCGTCCGGTTCAGTGGCAGTGGACGGCTGCAAGACAATTTCTATACCATCGCCGGAACTGTTTAATGTTAAAGCTGTCATGCATTTCTTTACACTACTAAAATAAACGTTAAGCAAACTGACACATACTTTCTCCCAATAGGTTGTTAAAAACCTTTATCACGGGTAAGTGATGGAAGTAACTATGATATTTTATGGGTAGCCACTTCAATTGCAATACTTATGAACCGAACTTATTACAGCATTAGGGGGTGAATTTGTTAGCGCTTTTGTGTAAATCCGTTTTCCGTTATTTTATGGGGTTTTGCAAAAAAATCACCATTAAATATTAGAATTTCAAAAAATGTAAATGGAGATACCTTAGATTTAGTGCCTTCATACAAAATTTTGTGAATATTGTACCACCACACCGGTCTGTACACATCCCCGCATCACTTCAAAAACCACTAGGTTTGGCTGGACAAAAAATGGATCACCTAAAAGAAAATTTTGACGAAAACAATACTTTCTCCATCTCTTTGATAGGGGAAGAAAGTCAAAATTTACCAACTGAACAGAATAAACGTATACTGTGAAAGGAGCATAATTATTGTATTTTTTTATATATTAAATTAATGTTTTAAATCTGATGATTCTTAAACTCTAAATTTTATTCAAATTACTTTTGTGTTAACAATTTAACTAGAACCTTTTTATACTAGGTTTAAAGCATATGTTTGTTGAAATTCAACCCAAAGGTATTATGTGTCTTATCACAAATACTTATTTAAGAACCCACTAAGCACAAATCGCAACGGTGCACAATTATTGTTAGTATTTATTAAATTATTTTAGGCATTTGTTTTAGATATTTTCATAATTTGTGTACTGAGATCTTAAAACAATACATTGTTTGGTATTCTGTCACTGCACCAAAAGACTTTCAGGCAGATGAGGACTTGTTCTTGCAAATATCTAATTAATTTATTCATTGATTTGAAAATTCTTAAGACTTAAGTAGGTTAGAGGACACTATACTGTATTCATTTGATGAAGATTGATCTGAACAAAAAATTAAATTATTGTGTAGATCATAATGATATTTAACACTCAAAATATTTCTATCACAAGTTAATGGTGATCAGTTCGGAACCAATTTGTTCATTTGCAAAAAAAATATTCTGATATAATTCAATGTACAATTTATTTCATCATATACTACATTTATTACTTTATTTTAAACAAGTGTATACCAATATCTTAATAAAACAAGCCATGCATTTAATTTTGGAATTTCATTCAACCTGTTTTGTTTGTATAACAATAACTTTTGCGATCCATCACCTTCCATCACTCCTACCCCTAAATTTGAGGATACCCTTAACACAAAAAAATAAACGGTATCAGCAATCTAACACATACTTTCTCCCATAAGCTTGTCAACAACCTTTATCATGGGTAAGCAGTGGGAGTAACTATGATAATTTCGTAGGAAAAAATCAGAATAGTTGCTATAACTTTTGAACCGTAATTGTTACAGCAATGGGGGGTTGCATTATTTTGTTTAGAATTGTGCATAGCCCAAGGGAAATATGAAAATTAAATGATATAGTATTGCATTGTCATCCATTTGTGATTCACGTTTCAAATTTCAAGGCTCTAGCTCATCAGGAACTCCATTTGAAATTGATATCAAAATTTGTAGGAAAGCTAGCTAATAAAACAAGCCCATGGGGCGTAGCCCAAGGGAAATGTTAAAATTAAATGATATAATATTGCATTGTCTTCCATTTGTGAGCTATGTTTCAAGTCTCTAGCTCATCGGGAAGTATCAAAATTTGCAAGAAAGCGAGTTAATAAAAACAAGCCCATGGGGCGTAGCCCAAGGGAAATATGAAAATTAAATGATATAATATTGCATTGTCTTCCATTTGT
Source organism: Macrosteles quadrilineatus (assembly GCF_028750875.1). Taxonomy (NCBI): domain Eukaryota; kingdom Metazoa; phylum Arthropoda; class Insecta; order Hemiptera; family Cicadellidae; genus Macrosteles; species Macrosteles quadrilineatus. The sequence goes on from NW_026542594.1 coordinate 180,236,822, forward strand.
GAGCTATGTTTCAAGTCTCTAGCTCATCAGGAAGTTAGTATAAAATTTATTGCAAAATTTGTACCGGACAAGAAAGCAAGCTAATAAAAAGGTTTTAAAAATAGCCTATAGAATATGCAAGGCAAAAGTAATGTGGCTGAGAAAAATTTTATAAAACTTGTAGTTTGTAGGGCGTTTGTAGTTTTATGTACTACATTGAGGGTTTAGCAAGAGACACAATAGTGAAATGGAAGAGGGAATCAACCATTAACTCCAGTTTGCGCTTTCTAATTCCATACTTTTATTTATATACTTCGTTACAATGTTAAAATAATACTGTTTTCAGGTTAGTTATCTTTAAATTAAGTTCAGGCATTATTACATTCTTGAGAGATCCAAGCTTAAATTCTAAAGTTTTACAGTTAAAAAGTGAGCTTAAAACTGCATGCAAGGGGTGCATCTTTTAGTGAATGAATCATACAATAACCAAATGCATTATACTGTTATGACATTGTTATTTATAGGCTACAGCCTTGATTTCTTAAATATTACTTAGAAATTTTAAACTAGAGTAAACTCCAACTCAATCAGACCCTTCTCTATACTAGAACCTCTGTACTTTCAGAAGTTAACACAAATAAATGGATATGCTTCAAAGCCTCATATTATAGGTTCAAAACAAGTCGACTACAGTGCTGTACTAGTAAATGAAGGAATACAGCGATGGCATCCGTATGTACCAAACAGGTAATGACTTGTTTGTTTAAGTGCTTTTGTTTGCTGTGTAAATGGATAAAGCTTAATGTATTCGCAAGTGTACGAGTCATGCATAGCCTGTGACTTCTGAAAATATTAAAGTTCGATCCAAACGTATCTGAATGAGTGGAGGTCTTCCGTATAGTTAGTTGTGATTATCTGAAAATAAATCCTTAGTTTGGTTTTGAGTTTTTTACAAGATGATTGACAGTTGAATCATAATTATACAATATCAATTTTACAACAGGTTTGATTCAATATAAACATCCATTGTAGTTCTTGAGAAGGCAAAACTTTGGTCCAAGATGCGCAAAATCTAAATATTGTAATCTGAACTCATTACAGTGTAGGCTTACTGTACACACAAAACAAGTGATTTTAATACAGCAATATTTTTTTAGGTAAATAAATGAATGTTTGCTGGTGCATGAGCATTGAGCAAGAGTACAACATTGCTTATAGTACAGCGATAAATGCTAATTTAAAATAATTTTTACATCAGAGGTCTACAATAATTTTTAACAAAATACTACAGCTGTAATTTCTACTATAAAAAAATGTAATCATAACCAAATTGTCTACGGGATGCAACCAACAAACAGCAGTGTGGGAACGGCATTCCCACTCTGCTTTTAGCCCCGTTTACACGACCCGTTCCTGTTCCTTGTCCCGACCGCCCTGTCAGTGATCTCCCACCTGGTCAACAGAGCGTTGTATTTACGTGACTTGTTCTCTGCGCTCGATCTGAGCTCAGTGTGTTGCTTTTCTTAGTTGGAGAACGTCATTATTAGAATGTAAAAAGTAGTTTTTTGGAAGTTTTTTCAAGTGTAGGCTTAAATATAAAGCTTGAGAAGTGTCCCACAACAGTTTGTAAGATTTGTACACTTCTATCATTTCTGTTAAAATGTTAAAATGTAACATGTAAATATGTAAAATGTAAAAATGTAGACGACGACGACGACGACGACGACGACGACGACGACAACGACGACGACGACGACCAGGTCAGTTGCAAGGGAATGACTTGATCGTAAAACATGTTAAAATGTAACATGTAAAAATGTAACATGTGGAAATATAAGAAGTTAAAATGTAACATGTTAAAATCAGTTGCAAGGGAATGACTTGATCGTAAAACATGTTAAAATGTAACATGTAAAAATGTAACATGTGGAAATATAAGAAGTTAAAATGTAACATGTTAAAATGTAACATTTTAAAATGTAACATGCTTAAATGTAACGTGTTAAAATGTAACATATTAAAATGTAACATGTAAAAATGTAACATGTAAAATTGTAACCTTTTAAAATGTAACATGCTTAAAGGTAACTTGTTAATATGTAACACATTAAAAACGTTATGAGTACTGGTATGAGTAAAAGTTTTTATGTCAGCTTGGTGGTTGAGTGATTATAGTACTGCTGTAATCAGAAGGTAGCTGGTTTGATTCTATGTTACTTTGTTTGTATTACCCGTCACTAGTTTGGTATTACTAATTTAATTAATCTTTGTCACAGGTGTACGTGGCTGCTGGGCTGGCCAATGCTGACAGTTTTATCCGAAAGTTCCCTGATGGCTACAGTACCATTCTGGGGGAGAGAGGAGTTACCGTGTCTGGGAGCCAGAAACAGAGGATAGCTATCGCCCGCGCTCTACTGAAAATCCCATCCATCCTCATACTAGACGAGGCTACCAGGTCAGTTGCAAGGGAATGACTTGATCGTAAAACATGTTAAAATGTAACATGTAAAAATGTAACATGTGGAAATATAAGAAGTTAAAATGTAACATGTTAAAATGTATCGTGTTAAAATGTAACATTTTAAAATGTAACATGCTTAAATGTAACGTGTTAAAATGTAACATATTAAAATGTAACATGTAAAAATGTAACATGTAAAATTGTAACCTTTTAAAATGTAACATGCTTAAAGGTAACTTGTTAAAATGTAACATATTAAAAACGTTATGAGTACTGGTATGAGTAAAAGTTTTTATGTCAGCTTGGTGGTTGAGTGATTATAGTACTGCTGTAATCAGAAGGTAGCTGGTTTGATTCTATGTTACTTTGTTTGTATTACCCGTCACTAGTTTGGTATTACTAATTTAATTAATCTTTGTCACAGGTGTACGAGGCTGCTGGGCTGGCCAATGCTGACAGTTTTATCGGACAGTTCCCTGATGGCTACAGTACCATTCTGGGGGAGAGAGGAGTTACCGTGTCTGGGGGCCAGAAACAGAGGATAGCTATCGCCCGCGCTCTACTGAAAATCCCATCCATCCTCATACTAGACGAGGCTACCAGGTCAGTTGCAAGGGAAAGACTTGATCATAAAAAATGTTAAAATGTAACATGTAAATATGTAAAATGTAAAAATGTAGACGACGACGACGACGACGACGACGACGACGACGACGACGACGACGACGACGACGACGACGACGACGACGACGACGACGACGACGACGACGACGACGACGACGACGACGACGACGACGACGACGACGACGACGACGACGACGACGACGACGACGACGACGACGACGACGACGACGACGACGACGACGACGACGACGACGACGACGACGACGACGACGACGACGACGACGACGACGACGACGACGACGACCAGGTCAGTTGCAAGGGAATGACTTGATCGTAAAACATGTTAAAATGTAACATGTAAAAATGTAACATGTGGAAATATAAGAAGTTAAAATGTAACATGTTAAAATGTAACATGCTTAAATGTAACGTGTTAAAATGTAACATATTAAAATGTAACATGTAAAAATGTAACATGTAAAATTGTAACCTTTTAAAATGTAACATGCTTAAAGGTAACTTGTTAAAATGTAACACATTAAAAACGTTATGAGTACTGGTATGAGTAAAAGTTTTTATGTCAGCTTGGTGGTTAAGTGATTATAGTACTGCTGTACTCGCCTTGTAATTAGAAGGTAGCTGGTTTGATTCTATGTTACTTTGTTTGTATTACCTGTCACTAGTTTGGTATTACTAATTTAATTAATCTTTGTCACAGGTGTACGAGGCTGCTGGGCTGGCCAATGCTGACAGTTTTATCGGACAGTTCCCTGATGGCTACAGTACCATTCTGGGGGAGAGAGGAGTTACCGTGTCTGGGGGCCAGAAACAGAGGATAGCTATCGCCCGCGCTCTACTGAAAATCCCATCCATCCTCATACTAGACGAGGCTACCAGGTCAGTTGCAAGGGAATGACTTGATCGTAAAACATGTTAAAATGTAACATGTAAAAATGTAACATGTGGAAATATAAGAAGTTAAAATGTAACATGTTAAAATGTAACATTTTAAAATGTAACATGCTTAAATGTAACGTGTTAAAATGTAACATATTAAAATGTAACATGTAAAAATGTAACATGTAAAATTGTAACCTTTTAAAATGTAACATGCTTAAAGGTAACTTGTTAAAATGTAACACATTAAAAACGTTATGAGTACTGGTATGAGTAAAAGTTTTTATGTCAGCTTGGTGGTTGAGTGATTATAGTACTGCTGTAATCAGAAGGTAGCTGGTTTGATTCTATGTTACTTTGTTTGTATTACCCATCACTAGTTTGGTATTACTAATTTAATTAATCTTTGTCACAGGTGTACGTGGCTGCTGGGCTGGCCAATGCTGACAGTTTTATCCGAAAGTTCCCTGATGGCTACAGTACCATTCTGGGGGAGAGAGGAGTTACCGTGTCTGGGAGCCAGAAACAGAGGATAGCTATCGCCCGCGCTCTACTGAAAATCCCATCCATCCTCATACTAGACGAGGCTACCAGGTCAAATGCAAGGGAATGACTTGATCGTAAAACATGTTAAAATGTAACATGTAAAAATGTAACATGTGGAAATATAAGAAGTTAAAATGTAACATGTTAAAATGTAACGTGTTAAAATGTAACATTTTAAAATGTAACATGCTTAAATGTAACGTGTTAAAATGTAACATATTAAAATGTAACATGTAAAAATGTAACATGTAAAATTGTAACCTTTTAAAATGTAACATGCTTAAAGGTAACTTGTTAAAATGTAACATATTAAAAACGTTATGAGTACTGGTATGAGTAAAAGTTTTTATGTCAGCTTGGTGGTTGAGTGATTATAGTACTGCTGTAATCAGAAGGTAGCTGGTTTGATTCTATGTTACTTTGTTTGTATTACCCGTCACTAGTTTGGTATTACTAATTTAATTAATCTTTGTCACAGGTGTACGAGGCTGCTGGGCTGGCCAATGCTGACAGTTTTATCGGACAGTTCCCTGATGGCTACAGTACCATTCTGGGGGAGAGAGGAGTTACCGTGTCTGGGGGCCAGAAACAGAGGATAGCTATCGCCCGCGCTCTACTGAAAATCCCAACCATCCTCATACTAGACGAGGCTACCAGGTCAGTTGCAAAGGAAAGACTTGATCATAAAAAATGTTAAAATGTAACATGTAAATATGTAAAATGTAAAAATGTAGACGACGACGACGACGACGACGACGACGACGACGACGACGACGACGACGACGACGACGACGACGACGACGACGACGACGACGACGACGACGACGACGACGACGACGACGACGACGACGACGACGACGACGACGACGACGACGACGACGACGACGACGACGACGACGACGACGACGACGACGACGACGACGACGACGACGACGACGACGACGACGACGACGACGACGACGACGACGACGACGACGACGACGACGACGACGACGACGACGACGACGACGACGACGACGACGACGACGACGACGACGACGACGACGACGACGACGACGACGACGACGACGACGACGACGACGACGACGACGACGACGACGACGACGACGACGACGACGACGACGACGACGACGACGACGACGACGACGACGACGACGACGACGACGACGACGACGACGACGACGACGACGACGACGACGACGACGACGACGACGACGACGACGACGACGACGACGACGACGACGACGACGACGACGACGACGACGACGACGACGACGACGACGACGACGACGACGACGACGACGACGACGACGACGACGACGACGACGACGACGACGACGACGACGACGACGACGACGACGACGACGACGACGACGACGACGACGACGACGACGACGACGACGACGACGACGACGACGACGACGACGACGACGACGACGACGACGACGACGACGACGACGACGACGACGACGACGACGACGACGACGACGACGACGACGACGACGACGACGACGACGACGACGACGACGACGACGACGACGACGACGACGACGACGACGACGACGACGACGACGACGACGACGACGACGACGACGACGACGACGACGACGACGACGACGACGACGACGACGACGACGACGACGACGACGACGACGACGACGACGACGACGACGACGACGACGACGACGACGACGACGACGACGACGACGACGACGACGACGACGACGACGACGACGACGACGACGACGACGACGACGACGACGACGACGACGACGACGACGACGACGACGACGACGACGACGACGACGACGACGACGACGACGACGACGACGACGACGACGACGACGACGACGACGACGACGACGACGACGACGACGACGACGACGACGACGACGACGACGACGACGACGACGACGACGACGACGACGACGACGACGACGACGACGACGACGACGACGACGACGACGACGACGACGACGACGACGACGACGACGACGACGACGACGACGACGACGACGACGACGACGACGACGACGACGACGACGACGACGACGACGACGACGACGACGACGACGACGACGACGACGACGACGACGACGACGACGACGACGACGACGACGACGACGACGACGACGACGACGACGACGACGACGACGACGACGACGACGACGACGACGACGACGACGACGACGACGACGACGACGACGACGACGACGACGACGACGACGACGACGACGACGACGACGACGACGACGACGACGACGACGACGACGACGACGACGACGACGACGACGACGACGACGACGACGACGACGACGACGACGACGACGACGACGACGACGACGACGACGACGACGACGACGACGACGACGACGACGACGACGACGACGACGACGACGACGACGACGACGACGACGACGACGACGACGACGACGACGACGACGACGACGACGACGACGACGACGACGACGACGACGACGACGACGACGACGACGACGACGACGACGACGACGACGACGACGACGACGACGACGACGACGACGACGACGACGACGACGACGACGACGACGACGACGACGACGACGACGACGACGACGACGACGACGACGACGACGACGACGACGACGACGACGACGACGACGACGACGACGACGACGACGACGACGACGACGACGACGACGACGACGACGACGACGACGACGACGACGACGACGACGACGACGACGACGACGACGACGACGACGACGACGACGACGACGACGACGACGACGACCACGACCACGACGACGACGACGACGACCAGGTCAGTTGCAAGGGAATGACTTGATCGTAAAACATGTTAAAATGTAACATGTAAAAATGTAACATGTGGAAATATAAGAAGTTAAAATGTAACATGTTAAAATGTAACATGCTTAAATGTAACGTGTTAAAATGTAACATATTAAAATGTAACATGTAAAAATGTAACATGTAAAATTGTAACCTTTTAAAATGTAACATGCTTAAAGGTAACTTGTTAAAATGTAACACATTAAAAACGTTATGAGTACTGGTATGAGTAAAAGTTTTTATGTCAGCTTGGTGGTTAAGTGATTATAGTACTGCTGTACTCGCCTTGTAATTAGAAGGTAGCTGGTTTGATTCTATGTTACTTTGTTTGTATTACCTGTCACTAGTTTGGTATTACTAATTTAATTAATCTTTGTCACAGGTGTACGAGGCTGCTGGGCTGGCCAATGCTGACAGTTTTATCGGACAGTTCCCTGATGGCTACAGTACCATTCTGGGGGAGAGAGGAGTTACCGTGTCTGGGGGCCAGAAACAGAGGATAGCTATCGCCCGCGCTCTACTGAAAATCCCATCCATCCTCATACTAGACGAGGCTACCAGGTCAGTTGCAAGGGAATGACTTGATCGTAAAACATGTTAAAATGTAACATGTAAAAATGTAACATGTGGAAATATAAGAAGTTAAAATGTAACATGTTAAAATGTAACATTTTAAAATGTAACATGCTTAAATGTAACGTGTTAAAATGTAACATATTAAAATGTAACATGTAAAAATGTAACATGTAAAATTGTAACCTTTTAAAATGTAACATGCTTAAAGGTAACTTGTTAAAATGTAACACATTAAAAACGTTATGAGTACTGGTATGAGTAAAAGTTTTTATGTCAGCTTGGTGGTTGAGTGATTATAGTACTGCTGTAATCAGAAGGTAGCTGGTTTGATTCTATGTTACTTTGTTTGTATTACCCATCACTAGTTTGGTATTACTAATTTAATTAATCTTTGTCACAGGTGTACGTGGCTGCTGGGCTGGCCAATGCTGACAGTTTTATCCGAAAGTTCCCTGATGGCTACAGTACCATTCTGGGGGAGAGAGGAGTTACCGTGTCTGGGAGCCAGAAACAGAGGATAGCTATCGCCCGCGCTCTACTGAAAATCCCATCCATCCTCATACTAGACGAGGCTACCAGGTCAAATGCAAGGGAATGACTTGATCGTAAAACATGTTAAAATGTAACATGTAAAAATGTAACATGTGGAAATATAAGAAGTTAAAATGTAACATGTTAAAATGTAACGTGTTAAAATGTAACATTTTAAAATGTAACATGCTTAAATGTAACGTGTTAAAATGTAACATATTAAAATGTAACATGTAAAAATGTAACATGTAAAATTGTAACCTTTTAAAATGTAACATGCTTAAAGGTAACTTGTTAAAATGTAACATATTAAAAACGTTATGAGTACTGGTATGAGTAAAAGTTTTTATGTCAGCTTGGTGGTTGAGTGATTATAGTACTGCTGTAATCAGAAGGTAGCTGGTTTGATTCTATGTTACTTTGTTTGTATTACCCGTCACTAGTTTGGTATTACTAATTTAATTAATCTTTGTCACAGGTGTACGAGGCTGCTGGGCTGGCCAATGCTGACAGTTTTATCGGACAGTTCCCTGATGGCTACAGTACCATTCTGGGGGAGAGAGGAGTTACCGTGTCTGGGGGCCAGAAACAGAGGATAGCTATCGCCCGCGCTCTACTGAAAATCCCAACCATCCTCATACTAGACGAGGCTACCAGGTCAGTTGCAAAGGAAAGACTTGATCATAAAAAATGTTAAAATGTAACATGTAAATATGTAAAATGTAAAAATGTAGACGACGACGACGACGACGACGACGACGACGACGACGACGACGACGACGACGACGACGACGACGACGACGACGACGACGACGACGACGACGACGACGACGACGACGACGACGACGACGACGACGACGACGACGACGACGACGACGACGACGACGACGACGACGACGACGACGACGACGACGACGACGACGACGACGACGACGACGACGACGACGACGACGACGACGACGACGACGACGACGACGACGACGACGACGACGACGACGACGACGACGACGACGACGACGACGACGACGACGACGACGACGACGACGACGACGACGACGACGACGACGACGACGACGACGACGACGACGACGACGACGACGACGACGACGACGACGACGACGACGACGACGACGACGACGACGACGACGACGACGACGACGACGACGACGACGACGACGACGACGACGACGACGACGACGACGACGACGACGACGACGACGACGACGACGACGACGACGACGACGACGACGACGACGACGACGACGACGACGACGACGACGACGACGACGACGACGACGACGACGACGACGACGACGACGACGACGACGACGACGACGACGACGACGACGACGACGACGACGACGACGACGACGACGACGACGACGACGACGACGACGACGACGACGACGACGACGACGACGACGACGACGACGACGACGACGACGACGACGACGACGACGACGACGACGACGACGACGACGACGACGACGACGACGACGACGACGACGACGACGACGACGACGACGACGACGACGACGACGACGACGACGACGACGACGACGACGACGACGACGACGACGACGACGACGACGACGACGACGACGACGACGACGACGACGACGACGACGACGACGACGACGACGACGACGACGACGACGACGACGACGACGACGACGACGACGACGACGACGACGACGACGACGACGACGACGACGACGACGACGACGACGACGACGACGACGACGACGACGACGACGACGACGACGACGACGACGACGACGACGACGACGACGACGACGACGACGACGACGACGACGACGACGACGACGACGACGACGACGACGACGACGACGACGACGACGACGACGACGACGACGACGACGACGACGACGACGACGACGACGACGACGACGACGACGACGACGACGACGACGACGACGACGACGACGACGACGACGACGACGACGACGACGACGACGACCAGGTCAGTTGCAAGGGAATGACTTGATCGTAAAACATGTTAAAATGTAACATGTAAAAATGTAACATGTGGAAATATAAGAAGTTAAAATGTAACATGTTAAAATGTAACATGCTTAAATGTAACGTGTTAAAATGTAACATATTAAAATGTAACATGTAAAAATGTAACATGTAAAATTGTAACCTTTTAAAATGTAACATGCTTAAAGGTAACTTGTTAAAATGTAACACATTAAAAACGTTATGAGTACTGGTATGAGTAAAAGTTTTTATGTCAGCTTGGTGGTTAAGTGATTATAGTACTGCTGTACTCGCCTTGTAATTAGAAGGTAGCTGGTTTGATTCTATGTTACTTTGTTTGTATTACCTGTCACTAGTTTGGTATTACTAATTTAATTAATCTTTGTCACAGGTGTACGAGGCTGCTGGGCTGGCCAATGCTGACAGTTTTATCGGACAGTTCCCTGATGGCTACAGTACCATTCTGGGGAAGAGAGGAGTTACCGTGTCTGGGGGCCAGAAACAGAGGATAGCTATCGCCCGCGCTCTACTGAAAATCCCATCCATCCTCATACTAGACGAGGCTACCAGGTCAGTTGCAAGGGAATGACTTGATCGTAAAACATGTTAAAATGTAACATGTAAAAATGTAACATGTGGAAATATAAGAAGTTAAAATGTAACATGTTAAAATGTAACATTTTAAAATGTAACATGCTTAAATGTAACGTGTTAAAATGTAACATATTAAAATGTAACATGTAAAAATGTAACATGTAAAATTGTAACCTTTTAAAATGTAACATGCTTAAAGGTAACTTGTTAATATGTAACACATTAAAAACGTTATGAGTACTGGTATGAGTAAAAGTTTTTATGTCAGCTTGGTGGTTGAGTGATTATAGTACTGCTGTAATCAGAAGGTAGCTGGTTTGATTCTATGTTACTTTGTTTGTATTACCCGTCACTAGTTTGGTATTACTAATTTAATTAATCTTTGTCACAGGTGTACGTGGCTGCTGGGCTGGCCAATGCTGACAGTTTTATCCGAAAGTTCCCTGATGGCTACAGTACCATTCTGGGGGAGAGAGGAGTTACCGTGTCTGGGAGCCAGAAACAGAGGATAGCTATCGCCCGCGCTCTACTGAAAATCCCATCCATCCTCATACTAGACGAGGCTACCAGGTCAGTTGCAAGGGAATGACTTGATCGTAAAACATGTTAAAATGTAACATGTAAAAATGTAACATGTGGAAATATAAGAAGTTAAAATGTAACATGTTAAAATGTAACATTTTAAAATGTAACATGCTTAAATGTAACGTGTTAAAATGTAACATATTAAAATGTAACATGTAAAAATGTAACATGTAAAATTGTAACCTTTTAAAATGTAACATGCTTAAAGGTAACTTGTTAAAATGTAACACATTAAAAACGTTATGAGTACTGGTATGAGTAAAAGTTTTTATGTCAGCTTGGTGGTTGAGTGATTATAGTACTGCTGTAATCAGAAGGTAGCTGGTTTGATTCTATGTTACTTTGTTTGTATTACCCATCACTAGTTTGGTATTACTAATTTAATTAATCTTTGTCACAGGTGTACGTGGCTGCTGGGCTGGCCAATGCTGACAGTTTTATCCGAAAGTTCCCTGATGGCTACAGTACCATTCTGGGGGAGAGAGGAGTTACCGTGTCTGGGAGCCAGAAACAGAGGATAGCTATCGCCCGCGCTCTACTGAAAATCCCATCCATCCTCATACTAGACGAGGCTACCAGGTCAAATGCAAGGGAATGACTTGATCGTAAAACATGTTAAAATGTAACATGTAAAAATGTAACATGTGGAAATATAAGAAGTTAAAATGTAACATGTTAAAATGTAACGTGTTAAAATGTAACATTTTAAAATGTAACATGCTTAAATGTAACGTGTTAAAATGTAACATATTAAAATGTAACATGTAAAAATGTAACATGTAAAATTGTAACCTTTTAAAATGTAACATGCTTAAAGGTAACTTGTTAAAATGTAACATATTAAAAACGTTATGAGTACTGGTATGAGTAAAAGTTTTTATGTCAGCTTGGTGGTTGAGTGATTATAGTACTGCTGTAATCAGAAGGTAGCTGGTTTGATTCTATGTTACTTTGTTTGTATTACCCGTCACTAGTTTGGTATTACTAATTTAATTAATCTTTGTCACAGGTGTACGAGGCTGCTGGGCTGGCCAATGCTGACAGTTTTATCGGACAGTTCCCTGATGGCTACAGTACCATTCTGGGGGAGAGAGGAGTTACCGTGTCTGGGGGCCAGAAACAGAGGATAGCTATCGCCCGCGCTCTACTGAAAATCCCAACCATCCTCATACTAGACGAGGCTACCAGGTCAGTTGCAAAGGAAAGACTTGATCATAAAAAATGTTAAAATGTAACATGTAAATATGTAAAATGTAAAAATGTAGACGACGACGACGACGACGACGACGACGACGACGACGACGACGACGACGACGACGACGACGACGACGACGACGACGACGACGACGACGACGACGACGACGACGACGACGACGACGACGACGACGACGACGACGACGACGACGACGACGACGACGACGACGACGACGACGACGACGACGACGACGACGACGACGACGACGACGACGACGACGACGACGACGACGACGACGACGACGACGACGACGACGACGACGACGACGACGACGACGACGACGACGACGACGACGACGACGACGACGACGACGACGACGACGACGACGACGACGACGACGACGACGACGACGACGACGACGACGACGACGACGACGACGACGACGACGACGACGACGACGACGACGACGACGACGACGACGACGACGACGACGACGACGACGACGACGACGACGACGACGACGACGACGACGACGACGACGACGACGACGACGACGACGACGACGACGACGACGACGACGACGACGACGACGACGACGACGACGACGACGACGACGACGACGACGACGACGACGACGACGACGACGACGACGACGACGACGACGACGACGACGACGACGACGACGACGACGACGACGACGACGACGACGACGACGACGACGACGACGACGACGACGACGACGACGACGACGACGACGACGACGACGACGACGACGACGACGACGACGACGACGACGACGACGACGACGACGACGACGACGACGACGACGACGACGACGACGACGACGACGACGACGACGACGACGACGACGACGACGACGACGACGACGACGACGACGACGACGACGACGACGACGACGACGACGACGACGACGACGACGACGACGACGACGACGACGACGACGACGACGACGACGACGACGACGACGACGACGACGACGACGACGACGACGACGACGACGACGACGACGACGACGACGACGACGACGACGACGACGACGACGACGACGACGACGACGACGACGACGACGACGACGACGACGACGACGACGACGACGACGACGACGACGACGACGACGACGACGACGACGACGACGACGACGACGACGACGACGACGACGACGACGACGACGACGACGACGACGACGACGACGACGACGACGACGACGACGACGACGACGACGACGACGACGACGACGACGACGACGACGACGACGACGACGACGACGACGACGACGACGACGACGACGACGACGACGACGACGACGACGACGACGACGACGACGACGACGACGACGACGACGACGACGACGACGACGACGACGACGACGACGACGACGACGACGACGACGACGACGACGACGACGACGACGACGACGACGACGACGACGACGACGACGACGACGACGACGACGACGACGACGACGACGACGACGACGACGACGACGACGACGACGACGACGACGACGACGACGACGACGACGACGACGACGACGACGACGACGACGACGACGACGACGACGACGACGACGACGACGACGACGACGACGACGACGACGACGACGACGACGACGACGACGACCAGGTCAGTTGCAAGGGAATGACTTGATCGTAAAACATGTTAAAATGTAACATGTAAAAATGTAACATGTGGAAATATAAGAAGTTAAAATGTAACATGTTAAAATGTAACATGCTTAAATGTAACGTGTTAAAATGTAACATATTAAAATGTAACATGTAAAAATGTAACATGTAAAATTGTAACCTTTTAAAATGTAACATGCTTAAAGGTAACTTGTTAAAATGTAACACATTAAAAACGTTATGAGTACTGGTATGAGTAAAAGTTTTTATGTCAGCTTGGTGGTTAAGTGATTATAGTACTGCTGTACTCGCCTTGTAATTAGAAGGTAGCTGGTTTGATTCTATGTTACTTTGTTTGTATTACCTGTCACTAGTTTGGTATTACTAATTTAATTAATCTTTGTCACAGGTGTACGAGGCTGCTGGGCTGGCCAATGCTGACAGTTTTATCGGACAGTTCCCTGATGGCTACAGTACCATTCTGGGGAAGAGAGGAGTTACCGTGTCTGGGGGCCAGAAACAGAGGATAGCTATCGCCCGCGCTCTACTGAAAATCCCATCCATCCTCATACTAGACGAGGCTACCAGGTCAGTTGCAAGGGAATGACTTGATCGTAAAACATGTTAAAATGTAACATGTAAAAATGTAACATGTGGAAATATAAGAAGTTAAAATGTAACATGTTAAAATGTAACATTTTAAAATGTAACATGCTTAAATGTAACGTGTTAAAATGTAACATATTAAAATGTAACATGTAAAAATGTAACATGTAAAATTGTAACCTTTTAAAATGTAACATGCTTAAAGGTAACTTGTTAAAATGTAACACATTAAAAACGTTATGAGTACTGGTATGAGTAAAAGTTTTTATGTCAGCTTGGTGGTTGAGTGATTATAGTACTGCTGTAATCAGAAGGTAGCTGGTTTGATTCTATGTTACTTTGTTTGTATTACCCATCACTAGTTTGGTATTACTAATTTAATTAATCTTTGTCACAGGTGTACGTGGCTGCTGGGCTGGCCAATGCTGACAGTTTTATCCGAAAGTTCCCTGATGGCTACAGTACCATTCTGGGGGAGAGAGGAGTTACCGTGTCTGGGAGCCAGAAACAGAGGATAGCTATCGCCCGCGCTCTACTGAAAATCCCATCCATCCTCATACTAGACGAGGCTACCAGGTCAAATGCAAGGGAATGACTTGATCGTAAAACATGTTAAAATGTAACATGTAAAAATGTAACATGTGGAAATATAAGAAGTTAAAATGTAACATGTTAAAATGTAACGTGTTAAAATGTAACATTTTAAAATGTAACATGCTTAAATGTAACGTGTTAAAATGTAACATATTAAAATGTAACATGTAAAAATGTAACATGTAAAATTGTAACCTTTTAAAATGTAACATGCTTAAAGGTAACTTGTTAAAATGTAACATATTAAAAACGTTATGAGTACTGGTATGAGTAAAAGTTTTTATGTCAGCTTGGTGGTTGAGTGATTATAGTACTGCTGTAATCAGAAGGTAGCTGGTTTGATTCTATGTTACTTTGTTTGTATTACCCGTCACTAGTTTGGTATTACTAATTTAATTAATCTTTGTCACAGGTGTACGAGGCTGCTGGGCTGGCCAATGCTGACAGTTTTATCGGACAGTTCCCTGATGGCTACAGTACCATTCTGGGGAGAGAGGAGTTACCGTGTCTGGGGGCCAGAAACAGAGGATAGCTATCGCCCGCGCTCTACTGAAAATCCCAACCATCCTCATACTAGACGAGGCTACCAGGTCAGTTGCAAAGGAAAGACTTGATCATAAAAAATGTTAAAATGTAACATGTAAATATGTAAAATGTAAAAATGTAGACGACGACGACGACGACGACGACGACGACGACGACGACGACGACGACGACGACGACGACGACGACGACGACGACGACGACGACGACGACGACGACGACGACGACGACGACGACGACGACGACGACGACGACGACGACGACGACGACGACGACGACGACGACGACGACGACGACGACGACGACGACGACGACGACGACGACGACGACGACGACGACGACGACGACGACGACGACGACGACGACGACGACGACGACGACGACGACGACGACGACGACGACGACGACGACGACGACGACGACGACGACGACGACGACGACGACGACGACGACGACGACGACGACGACGACGACGACGACGACGACGACGACGACGACGACGACGACGACGACGACGACGACGACGACGACGACGACGACGACGACGACGACGACGACGACGACGACGACGACGACGACGACGACGACGACGACGACGACGACGACGACGACGACGACGACGACGACGACGACGACGACGACGACGACGACGACGACGACGACGACGACGACGACGACGACGACGACGACGACGACGACGACGACGACGACGACGACGACGACGACGACGACGACGACGACGACGACGACGACGACGACGACGACGACGACGACGACGACGACGACGACGACGACGACGACGACGACGACGACGACGACGACGACGACGACGACGACGACGACGACGACGACGACGACGACGACGACGACGACGACGACGACGACGACGACGACGACGACGACGACGACGACGACGACGACGACGACGACGACGACGACGACGACGACGACGACGACGACGACGACGACGACGACGACGACGACGACGACGACGACGACGACGACGACGACGACGACGACGACGACGACGACGACGACGACGACGACGACGACGACGACGACGACGACGACGACGACGACGACGACGACGACGACGACGACGACGACGACGACGACGACGACGACGACGACGACGACGACGACGACGACGACGACGACGACGACGACGACGACGACGACGACGACGACGACGACGACGACGACGACGACGACGACGACGACGACGACGACGACGACGACGACGACGACGACGACGACGACGACGACGACGACGACGACGACGACGACGACGACGACGACGACCAGGTCAGTTGCAAGGGAATGACTTGATCGTAAAACATGTTAAAATGTAACATGTAAAAATGTAACATGTGGAAATATAAGAAGTTAAAATGTAACATGTTAAAATGTAACATGCTTAAATGTAACGTGTTAAAATGTAACATATTAAAATGTAACATGTAAAAATGTAACATGTAAAATTGTAACCTTTTAAAATGTAACATGCTTAAAGGTAACTTGTTAAAATGTAACACATTAAAAACGTTATGAGTACTGGTATGAGTAAAAGTTTTTATGTCAGCTTGGTGGTTAAGTGATTATAGTACTGCTGTACTCGCCTTGTAATTAGAAGGTAGCTGGTTTGATTCTATGTTACTTTGTTTGTATTACCTGTCACTAGTTTGGTATTACTAATTTAATTAATCTTTGTCACAGGTGTACGAGGCTGCTGGGCTGGCCAATGCTGACAGTTTTATCGGACAGTTCCCTGATGGCTACAGTACCATTCTGGGAAGAGAGGAGTTACCGTGTCTGGGGGCCAGAAACAGAGGATAGCTATCGCCCGCGCTCTACTGAAAATCCCATCCATCCTCATACTAGACGAGGCTACCAGGTCAGTTGCAAGGGAATGACTTGATCGTAAAACATGTTAAAATGTAACATGTAAAAATGTAACATGTGGAAATATAAGAAGTTAAAATGTAACATGTTAAAATGTAACATTTTAAAATGTAACATGCTTAAATGTAACGTGTTAAAATGTAACATATAAAATGTAACATGTAAAAATGTAACATGTAAAATTGTAACCTTTTAAAATGTAACATGCTTAAAGGTAACTTGTTAATATGTAACACATTAAAAACGTTATGAGTACTGGTATGAGTAAAAGTTTTTATGTCAGCTTGGTGGTTGAGTGATTATAGTACTGCTGTAATCAGAAGGTAGCTGGTTTGATTCTATGTTACTTTGTTTGTATTACCCGTCACTAGTTTGGTATTACTAATTTAATTAATCTTTGTCACAGGTGTACGTGGCTGCTGGGCTGGCCAATGCTGACAGTTTTATCCGAAAGTTCCCTGATGGCTACAGTACCATTCTGGGGGAGAGAGGAGTTACCGTGTCTGGGAGCCAGAAACAGAGGATAGCTATCGCCCGCGCTCTACTGAAAATCCCATCCATCCTCATACTAGACGAGGCTACCAGGTCAGTTGCAAGGGAATGACTTGATCGTAAAACATGTTAAAATGTAACATGTAAAAATGTAACATGTGGAAATATAAGAAGTTAAAATGTAACATGTTAAAATGTAACATTTTAAAATGTAACATGCTTAAATGTAACGTGTTAAAATGTAACATATTAAAATGTAACATGTAAAAATGTAACATGTAAAATTGTAACCTTTTAAAATGTAACATGCTTAAAGGTAACTTGTTAAAATGTAACACATTAAAAACGTTATGAGTACTGGTATGAGTAAAAGTTTTTATGTCAGCTTGGTGGTTGAGTGATTATAGTACTGCTGTAATCAGAAGGTAGCTGGTTTGATTCTATGTTACTTTGTTTGTATTACCCATCACTAGTTTGGTATTACTAATTTAATTAATCTTTGTCACAGGTGTACGTGGCTGCTGGGCTGGCCAATGCTGACAGTTTTATCCGAAAGTTCCCTGATGGCTACAGTACCATTCTGGGGGAGAGAGGAGTTACCGTGTCTGGGAGCCAGAAACAGAGGATAGCTATCGCCCGCGCTCTACTGAAAATCCCATCCATCCTCATACTAGACGAGGCTACCAGGTCAAATGCAAGGGAATGACTTGATCGTAAAACATGTTAAAATGTAACATGTAAAAATGTAACATGTGGAAATATAAGAAGTTAAAATGTAACATGTTAAAATGTAACGTGTTAAAATGTAACATTTTAAAATGTAACATGCTTAAATGTAACGTGTTAAAATGTAACATATTAAAATGTAACATGTAAAAATGTAACATGTAAAATTGTAACCTTTTAAAATGTAACATGCTTAAAGGTAACTTGTTAAAATGTAACATATTAAAAACGTTATGAGTACTGGTATGAGTAAAAGTTTTTATGTCAGCTTGGTGGTTGAGTGATTATAGTACTGCTGTAATCAGAAGGTAGCTGGTTTGATTCTATGTTACTTTGTTTGTATTACCCGTCACTAGTTTGGTATTACTAATTTAATTAATCTTTGTCACAGGTGTACGAGGCTGCTGGGCTGGCCAATGCTGACAGTTTTATCGGACAGTTCCCTGATGGCTACAGTACCATTCTGGGGGAGAGAGGAGTTACCGTGTCTGGGGGCCAGAAACAGAGGATAGCTATCGCCCGCGCTCTACTGAAAATCCCAACCATCCTCATACTAGACGAGGCTACCAGGTCAGTTGCAAAGGAAAGACTTGATCATAAAAAATGTTAAAATGTAACATGTAAATATGTAAAATGTAAAAATGTAGACGACGACGACGACGACGACGACGACGACGACGACGACGACGACGACGACGACGACGACGACGACGACGACGACGACGACGACGACGACGACGACGACGACGACGACGACGACGACGACGACGACGACGACGACGACGACGACGACGACGACGACGACGACGACGACGACGACGACGACGACGACGACGACGACGACGACGACGACGACGACGACGACGACGACGACGACGACGACGACGACGACGACGACGACGACGACGACGACGACGACGACGACGACGACGACGACGACGACGACGACGACGACGACGACGACGACGACGACGACGACGACGACGACGACGACGACGACGACGACGACGACGACGACGACGACGACGACGACGACGACGACGACGACGACGACGACGACGACGACGACGACGACGACGACGACGACGACGACGACGACGACGACGACGACGACGACGACGACGACGACGACGACGACGACGACGACGACGACGACGACGACGACGACGACGACGACGACGACGACGACGACGACGACGACGACGACGACGACGACGACGACGACGACGACGACGACGACGACGACGACGACGACGACGACGACGACGACGACGACGACGACGACGACGACGACGACGACGACGACGACGACGACGACGACGACGACGACGACGACGACGACGACGACGACGACGACGACGACGACGACGACGACGACGACGACGACGACGACGACGACGACGACGACGACGACGACGACGACGACGACGACGACGACGACGACGACGACGACGACGACGACGACGACGACGACGACGACGACGACGACGACGACGACGACGACGACGACGACGACGACGACGACGACGACGACGACGACGACGACGACGACGACGACGACGACGACGACGACGACGACGACGACGACGACGACGACGACGACGACGACGACGACGACGACGACGACGACGACGACGACGACGACGACGACGACGACGACGACGACGACGACGACGACGACGACGACGACGACGACGACGACGACGACGACGACGACGACGACGACGACGACGACGACGACGACGACGACGACGACGACGACGACGACGACGACGACGACGACGACGACGACGACGACGACGACGACGACGACGACGACGACGACGACGACGACGACGACGACGACGACGACGACGACGACGACGACGACGACGACGACGACGACGACGACGACGACGACGACGACGACGACGACGACGACGACGACGACGACGACGACGACGACGACGACGACGACGACGACGACGACGACGACGACGACGACGACGACGACGACGACGACGACGACGACGACGACGACGACGACGACGACGACGACGACGACGACGACGACGACGACGACGACGACCAGGTCAGTTGCAAGGGAATGACTTGATCGTAAAACATGTTAAAATGTAACATGTAAAAATGTAACATGTGGAAATATAAGAAGTTAAAATGTAACATGTTAAAATGTAACATGCTTAAATGTAACGTGTTAAAATGTAACATATTAAAATGTAACATGTAAAAATGTAACATGTAAAATTGTAACCTTTTAAAATGTAACATGCTTAAAGGTAACTTGTTAAAATGTAACACATTAAAAACGTTATGAGTACTGGTATGAGTAAAAGTTTTTATGTCAGCTTGGTGGTTAAGTGATTATAGTACTGCTGTACTCGCCTTGTAATTAGAAGGTAGCTGGTTTGATTCTATGTTACTTTGTTTGTATTACCTGTCACTAGTTTGGTATTACTAATTTAATTAATCTTTGTCACAGGTGTACGAGGCTGCTGGCTGGCCAATGCTGACAGTTTTATCGGACAGTTCCCTGATGGCTACAGTACCATTCTGGGAAGAGAGGAGTTACCGTGTCTGGGGGCCAGAAACAGAGGATAGCTATCGCCCGCGCTCTACTGAAAATCCCATCCATCCTCATACTAGACGAGGCTACCAGGTCAGTTGCAAGGGAATGACTTGATCGTAAAACATGTTAAAATGTAACATGTAAAAATGTAACATGTGGAAATATAAGAAGTTAAAATGTAACATGTTAAAATGTAACATTTTAAAATGTAACATGCTTAAATGTAACGTGTTAAAATGTAACATATTAAAATGTAACATGTAAAAATGTAACATGTAAAATTGTAACCTTTTAAAATGTAACATGCTTAAAGGTAACTTGTTAATATGTAACACATTAAAAACGTTATGAGTACTGGTATGAGTAAAAGTTTTTATGTCAGCTTGGTGGTTGAGTGATTATAGTACTGCTGTAATCAGAAGGTAGCTGGTTTGATTCTATGTTACTTTGTTTGTATTACCCGTCACTAGTTTGGTATTACTAATTTAATTAATCTTTGTCACAGGTGTACGTGGCTGCTGGGCTGGCCAATGCTGACAGTTTTATCCGAAAGTTCCCTGATGGCTACAGTACCATTCTGGGGAGAGAGGAGTTACCGTGTCTGGGAGCCAGAAACAGAGGATAGCTATCGCCCGCGCTCTACTGAAAATCCCATCCATCCTCATACTAGACGAGGCTACCAGGTCAGTTGCAAGGGAATGACTTGATCGTAAAACATGTTAAAATGTAACATGTAAAAATGTAACATGTGGAAATATAAGAAGTTAAAATGTAACATGTTAAAATGTAACATTTTAAAATGTAACATGCTTAAATGTAACGTGTTAAAATGTAACATATTAAAATGTAACATGTAAAAATGTAACATGTAAAATTGTAACCTTTTAAAATGTAACATGCTTAAAGGTAACTTGTTAAATGTAACACATTAAAAACGTTATGAGTACTGGTATGAGTAAAAGTTTTTATGTCAGCTTGGTGGTTGAGTGATTATAGTACTGCTGTAATCAGAAGGTAGCTGGTTTGATTCTATGTTACTTTGTTTGTATTACCCATCACTAGTTTGGTATTACTAATTTAATTAATCTTTGTCACAGTGTACGTGGCTGCTGGGCTGGCCAATGCTGACAGTTTTATCCGAAAGTTCCCTGATGGCTTACAGTACCATTCTGGGGGAGAGAGGAGTTACCGTGTCTGGGAGCCAGAAACAGAGGATAGCTATCGCCCGCGCTCTACTGAAAATCCCATCCATCCTCATACTAGACGAGGCTACCAGGTCAAATGCAAGGGAATGACTTGATCGTAAAACATGTTAAAATGTAACATGTAAAAATGTAACATGTGGAAATATAAGAAGTTAAAATGTAACATGTTAAAATGTAACGTGTTAAAATGTAACATTTTAAAATGTAACATGCTTAAATGTAACGTGTTAAAATGTAACATATTAAAATGTAACATGTAAAAATGTAACATGTAAAATTGTAACCTTTTAAAATGTAACATGCTTAAAGGTAACTTGTTAAAATGTAACATATTAAAAACGTTATGAGTACTGGTATGAGTAAAAGTTTTTATGTCAGCTGGTGGTTGAGTGATTATAGTACTGCTGTAATCAGAAGGTAGCTGGTTTGATTCTATGTTACTTTGTTTGTATTACCCGTCACTAGTTTGGTATTACTAATTTAATTAATCTTTGTCACAGGTGTACGAGGCTGCTGGGCTGGCCAATGCTGACAGTTTTATCGGACAGTTCCCTGATGGCTACAGTACCATTCTGGGGGAGAGAGGAGTTACCGTGTCTGGGGGCCAGAAACAGAGGATAGCTATCGCCCGCGCTCTACTGAAAATCCCAACCATCCTCATACTAGACGAGGCTACCAGGTCAGTTGCAAAGGAAAGACTTGATCATAAAAAATGTTAAAATGTAACATGTAAATATGTAAAATGTAAAAATGTAGACGACGACGACGACGACGACGACGACGACGACGACGACGACGACGACGACGACGACGACGACGACGACGACGACGACGACGACGACGACGACGACGACGACGACGACGACGACGACGACGACGACGACGACGACGACGACGACGACGACGACGACGACGACGACGACGACGACGACGACGACGACGACGACGACGACGACGACGACGACGACGACGACGACGACGACGACGACGACGACGACGACGACGACGACGACGACGACGACGACGACGACGACGACGACGACGACGACGACGACGACGACGACGACGACGACGACGACGACGACGACGACGACGACGACGACGACGACGACGACGACGACGACGACGACGACGACGACGACGACGACGACGACGACGACGACGACGACGACGACGACGACGACGACGACGACGACGACGACGACGACGACGACGACGACGACGACGACGACGACGACGACGACGACGACGACGACGACGACGACGACGACGACGACGACGACGACGACGACGACGACGACGACGACGACGACGACGACGACGACGACGACGACGACGACGACGACGACGACGACGACGACGACGACGACGACGACGACGACGACGACGACGACGACGACGACGACGACGACGACGACGACGACGACGACGACGACGACGACGACGACGACGACGACGACGACGACGACGACGACGACGACGACGACGACGACGACGACGACGACGACGACGACGACGACGACGACGACGACGACGACGACGACGACGACGACGACGACGACGACGACGACGACGACGACGACGACGACGACGACGACGACGACGACGACGACGACGACGACGACGACGACGACGACGACGACGACGACGACGACGACGACGACGACGACGACGACGACGACGACGACGACGACGACGACGACGACGACGACGACGACGACGACGACGACGACGACGACGACGACGACGACGACGACGACGACGACGACGACGACGACGACGACGACGACGACGACGACGACGACGACGACGACGACGACGACGACGACGACGACGACGACGACGACGACGACGACGACGACGACGACGACGACGACGACGACGACGACGACGACGACGACGACGACGACGACGACGACGACGACGACGACGACGACGACG